>NC_063348.1:5974826-6041674 GCF_021869965.1 Rhincodon typus
GCCTAGACCCTTTTCTGATGAAGGGTCTAGGCCCGAAACGTCAGCCTTTCTGTTCCTATGATGCTGCTTAGCCTGCTGTGTTCATCCAGCTCTGCACCTTGTTGTCTCAGGTAAGGATGGCAGTTTCCTTCCCTAAAGGACATCTGTGAACCAGATGGGTTTTTTCGGCAATCAACAATGGATTCATGGCCATCATTAGATTCTTAATTCCAGATTTTTTAAATTGAATTCAAATTTTCCCATTTGCTGTGGTGGGATTCAAACCCGAGTCCCCAAAATGTTATCTGGGTCTCTGGATTAACAGTCCAGAAATAATACCACTAGGTGAACTAAATTCTATTGGTATGCTGTTCAAATAAACACAAGTCCCACCTATATAAACACAAGTAATGAGAAAATAAATTAAAACTTTATCTCTCAAAGTCTACATGCTTTTCTTCTGCTATTCTCAAGTCATAAACACCTTTCTTCCACTGATCTGGCTGTCAGTGGTGTTTTCTCTGTGAAGTCTTCTGTGAGGGCTCTTAGCTATAAGTGCTGAGGTACCTTCAATGGATAGATGGTGCTTTCTTAGAGAACTTAGCTTTTGAGAGCTAGATGCTTATTTCTCAGATGGCAGTTTGCTCTCACACCGATTTTCAAAGACCCTCTCCTTATACCTTGGATGACATATTGATTTTCTTACAACAACATCGGTCCGAGCTTGTCAAAACCATCAGATTTAAATTCAATTGGCTTTCAATCGCTAAGTGCTTGCTTTAAATTAATTGGCTGATTCCAGCTATTTGCCAAAACGTCAAAACAAACCTAAGGTTTCCAATCACACAGCTAATTGATACATGTTTCAATTTCAGAACTGGCAGTACATCTTTAGCTGCATACAGACACTTTTCTTTCCTGTCTAAATCTCTAAGCTTATTAAAGCACTTTACCTCTTAAAGGAGCCACGCACTTTTCTCCCTTATCGATTTTGAACAAGCGAATTCTAGCTTCCTGCCTTCCAATTGACAATTAATCGATACAACTTCATAACAACGAGTCTGTGCTCATATCTGTGCGTGTCTGTGAGAATCTGTGTGTGTGCATGTGAGTTGCAGACCATTTTGAACTTGGAAGGACCTCCAAAAGGACAAAAACACACACACTACCCAATGAACTTTGTGGCCCTCTTTGTGTTTCTTACCTTTTATCGTAAATCTTTGTGAAATCGATGGGAAATATTCAGGAGTCGATGAAAATATGGCATATTATCTTTGTCCCCGTTCTTTATCTTTCCCAGCATTTGCAGAGAAAGATGGCTGTGAACAAAATCACAACTTGTTTGAATATGAGGCCGATATGACCAGCAAGGCAGGATTTGGAGTTCATTTTTATTTCATATGGAAAATGGATATTTACCTCCTGTTCTTGATTAGTACGAGCATTGTCATAAGAACAAACGGAGTTTTGTGGAAGGCACACAGCTCTTAGTGAATGCAATACAGTATTCCCTTCTCTGTTGTCTAGTTTTTTGGGAGCCATAAGCACTTTGTTACTTTTGGCAAGTCCCCATTAATCTCTCAAAATGTGGTTTCTAATTTATACTGTTCTTTCTCTTCCAACATCACAGCTACCATTGGTTAACATAACCCATTCAAAAAGGTAGCGGGTTCCAGTTCTGGAAAATAATTGGGAGATTTAACTTCCCAAACAAGGTCTCCTTAACAGGCACACAAAGTAAATTAAATCATTGAGTTT
Organism: Rhincodon typus; assembly: GCF_021869965.1. Taxonomy (NCBI): domain Eukaryota; kingdom Metazoa; phylum Chordata; class Chondrichthyes; order Orectolobiformes; family Rhincodontidae; genus Rhincodon; species Rhincodon typus. The sequence goes on from NC_063348.1 coordinate 5,976,564, forward strand.
AGCTCTGTTCTTTAAATCAACATTATAATGTAGGTCTCAAAAAACTATCAATGGCCCTTGGAAAATGTTCTTTAACCAAATTCAATGTCACTTGCATGATGTTCTCATGGAATATATTCGTCAACAGTGTTCTCTGGTGACTTCACACTGGAGATGTTGAAATGGTAGAGGATGAGTTTTTAAATGCAGAAGCTGGAAATTGAGGCTAAGGCAAACCCTTTCACAGTCTTAGGCAGGAGAGGAAATACTGAAATGAAGGACGTGGGATGGTGGTTACTGTGTAAGGAATTTTTGGTTTAGGAAAAATGTAAAACATATTGGAAACACCAGTGTAGAACATTGTATCATGAGAACAGATGAGGCAGAGAGTCAGAACCTGGGACAATGGAGGGAAGCAGAGTATGAGAATGTATAATCAAGGAAGCAATAGGAATCAGTAGATCCATAGACAATATTGGTCAATGGCCTATCTCCTAAAATAGAGATAAAGAATTCATAGAAGGAAAAAGAAGCATTGGTTCAGGCGGTCGGTTCTGAAGGGTTTAATGCTGAGAAGGGCATTAAGCACACCAAATGTCGATGTCATATGGGTTTGTGTGGGAGAATGACTCTGCTACTCTAAATTGATAGTTCAGATATCTAGATCTCCTCATAGATTTGGTAGAAATAACTAAATATACCAATGTAACTTGTAACTGATTGCTGCCATGCATTAAGGAAAGAATCTTGTTTAAGACCTCTCCTTATTAGACTATCTAGTGTTTTTTTCTGCCATACTAATCAAAGCCAACCCTAAAAGGAGAAAGGAAGAGAGAATGTACCTTTTTGTGACATATGTCCAACTAGATCATAAAACATAATGAGGAATGGTGAGGATCTAGCATGCAACATGGGTGAGCAGCAATACAGACTTGAATTATTTGTAGCTTCACTAAACAAAAGGGTACAGAACAATGTGAATTTCATTAAATTCAGAAATATTTTCTAGGCACAGTTTTGAGAGGGTGACTCTAACAGATTGTCAGCAGCTGGGAGACCTAACCATTCCAGAGAGAAACCCATGAGAAGATTCAACAAAGCAAAATGTTCTGGTGATTCTAAGAGCATTTCAGACCTGGGAAGAGAAGCACAGAAGCAAATGTGTGATCGAAGCTACATGGCACTGGTTCACTCATTACACTTGGTAGGAAATTGTTTATTAGGCCTCAAGAGGTGGGACCGCTCCATATTATTACAGAATCCACCATTTGACTGCAAAAATGCAGGAAAGCCCTTCAACATACATTCAGAGAAGCAGCATTGTTATACTGTAGAGGTAACAGTGTTCAAAGGAAGAAGATTAAAGTAGCATTGATGTACAGCATATTTAATGTTGTTAAACCAAGGAGAATAAATATTTATGCTAGGAAGAAATGATAGCAGAAATAATAGTGCCTGGAAGAATTAATCTCAGAGATGGACCAAACTGGACATCTTAGAGAAAACAGTTCCTATGATAATTGATTGCAAACTAGACGTCAAATCAGAACCTGAACCAGTAAACACACCTTGTATTCTCTCGAGACTATTGTTGGTAATGTTATAGCTCACTGAGATATAAAAGAAGACGAGTAAAGAAGAATACTTTTGATGAAGTTACGTCAATTGCTTTAACCTTCAAACAAATAAAATTTTTAAAAGAACAGATTTACCTGAAGTTTTTCATACAACAACACAGCCTTATGAACAAATAGTTATAGCAGATTCGAATTTGATGTCAGACAATAAGACAGCATATGTTCGAAAGGAACATTTAGCTTTATTTTGCAAGGAAGAATCAACAGTACCAGTGAGGGATTTTACGTTTTGTAAGCAGCAATGCTCAAGTAGCACAGCAGAGGAAGAGAACATGTTGGGTTCACCAGTATAACAACCCGGGGGGGGGGGGGGGGGGGGGGGGGGGGGAGGGGGGAGGATGTTGAATGCCCTCATGACACGACTTAATCAACAAGTCAAGTACAGAGTCTAAACATTGCAGCATAGATATGACACAGATTGAGAAGAGAAATTTAGTCAAAATGATTGAAAATAGCATGTATACAACACAATGGAAGCCACTACTGAAGTGAAAAACCATTATCCACAGATTTAGAAGACAGTAAAGAAGAAATTGCCGAGTTCAGAGTTCCAGGAAGCTACAAAGAAGAGAATGTTTGCTTCATCAAAGCAGCTATCTTCCACTAAGGACATAAAAGTCTCCCAGGTGATGTTACAGGGAAATGACCTGTTTCAGCAGAAAAAGGTCCTGTGTAAAGAAAATTAAGGGTCTTTCAGCTGATGTAATGCTCCAATGACCTCGGTTCTACAGGAATGATGCCCGTTACAAAGGACATCCAAACGATAAAGGGTTCCTTAATTTAAAGGTACCTTATATAGTCAAGTAAAAAATCTTCAAGATAACAGTCCTAAAAACTAATTAGTAAAGTTGGGTCACACAGGATTTAGGGTGAGTTTGCCAATTGGATTCATAGGTGGCTTAATGGCAGGAGACAGAGGGTAATGGTAGAGGGTTGCTTTTTGAACTGGAGGCCTGTAACCAGCGGTGTTTCACAGGGTTCTGGATCCTCTTCTGTTTGTCATTTATATAAATGATTTGGATGAGAATGTCGAAGGCTTGGTTGGACCAAAGGGTCTGTTTCCATGCTGTATGACTCTATGACTCCATAAAAACCTGCCAAGTCTGAGGAGATCACATTCTGGAAGGAACAGGAAACATCTAGACCACCTGATTTGTGAAATCGTAGAGTTGGAGTAGATGGCGTAGTGGTAAACATAATGTAAATGTTTGTAATGGCAAAGAAGCTTGGGGGAAGATGTTATATAAAATGTTTGGTCCCGAAAGTGTTAATGCTCATGAGTACATTAAGCAGTATGAAATATGATGGCGTCACATGGACTTGGGTGGGAGTACAGTTCTGGATCTCAAAGGAGATCGACTTACCCATCTAAGTCCCCTCTTTGTCTAGGTAACAATATCTGTCAAACCAATCTAACTTGTACCTGATTGTTGTCTTTGCTTCTTCTTTAAGAGAAGAGATAATTCCTGACAGACCACCTCATGGCTTTCCCCTACCACATTAGGCAAAGTGAGACCTTTAATTCCCAACTAAAAGAAGAACGGTGGCAGCAAATCTATCTTTTGTTGACGAAGTGTTCAGCTAGTTCATGGAACATGATGAGCGGTGGTGAGGATTCATTGTACAGCAGGAACAGCTGTAGGCAGCTCATTTGAAAGCAAGAAGAGGGATTGAAATTGGAAGAATGACTGATTGAATTTTCCAGTTTGTGGTGCAAAGATTTTAAAATAACAATGGAGCCACACAATAAAACACCACCAGCTGTCTACTGAGTAGCAGGTATGCCAGTTACCTATTTATTAAAGGATTGCTGAGATCCCTGAGTAGAACGTTCACTTGTTTCACATTTAGTAAAAGGTTCAGTCACTATCATATAGCAAAATGCTACTAGTTACCCTCTTAGTAAAAAGCCCACTGGGTTTATACCTAGTAAAATAGCACTAGTCACACACTTCATAAAAAGATCTTTTGTCACAGAAGAGTAAAACACTGGAAATTAAATCACTAGCTGTTAAAGGTTTGCTTGTTACCACATGGCAAAATGGAGTTAGTTTCACCACTTAGTGAAAGGGAGCTAGCTGCATGCTTGGTAAGGCAGATATAAAGTTGTATCTTAAGATGTCATCATTTTTGTATTTATTAAATGGCACTAGTTGTAACTTCGAAAAAAAATGCTCATTTCAAGTTTGGTAGTAAGTCCTTCCCATTTAACCAGAAATTGGACCAGTCATATAAATACTTTGGCTGCAAAAGCAGGGTCAGACGTTCAGAATTCTGCAGCAAGATATTTGCCTCCTGATTCCATGAAGATTATCCACCATCTACAAGATATGGCGAGAGATAGAATACACTCTCCTGAGAGGGATGAGAGCAACTCTAAAAATGTGTTTAGTGATTTATTTGGTGGTGCAGGTTCATCACACTTGACACCATAAAGTAATTGTGTTTTTTAGCTTTAATGCCATACTTGATCCAAGAATTTTTCAACTTGCAAAGTCCTCATCTCTGTCTTATTGCCCATCATAATTTTATTTAAGAAGCAACACGTTCCCTTTATCCTACTTTGTACCTGATCTTTGGTGCTCTGAAGTGCAGAGAGAGAAACAGAAACCTTAAATGGGAACAATCCATACTGGTATAACCCTTCTTGCTGTTGTAAGTTGATCCGAACTGCAAATGTGCATTTGACAAATCTAACTTAGTCAACACTTTCTGTTAGCTAAATCAAAAGCAAACCTTTAGTTTAACCATGTTTTCTTAAACCATTTCATTTCCATCAGAGAGGCCTGCTTTCCTGCTACTACTACTGATGCCATATTAGGATATATCATTGTATTCCACTCTAACTCTAACTTTACCTCTCACTTGGACACTGTAACTGGAATAACTTGTCAGTTTCACATTGGTTTTGCTTATGGGGACACGACTCAGAGACTTTGTGTAATTACTTTGCATTAACGATGAAAGTAAGAGGCAAATCTACTTCCGCTGGAATTTTATATTCAGCTTTATCTCAGCCGTTTTCCAGGATTTACTCTGATTGTGTAAAACTCTCACCCTTTCTGCTCAAAATCGTCAATGTTTCACATTCATCATTTGCACGTTCCTGAACAGAGGCTTTTAGACCTGTCACAGCCATGATCTGATATATGCCTGGCACCTGAAGCTTTAAACTACAAGTTGGAATATTCCTGTCACTTTGATTGGAAAAGGGAGTGTTTAAACAATAGGTGGCTACCAACGCAATAGTAGCATCTCGGTTTCTGATTTTGAGACTGCAAATTTGACTCTCATGGCCTGGATTGTGCTGAAATTCTGGTGGACCTTCCCCCAAGAACTGACGAAATTTTGCGAAGCAGTTTGCAATTCTGTTTGCCAATACCGTGGCTTGGCCCTCATTGCAGCCTTCTTCCTTGTCAGTTTATTGTCTTTTCTAAAACGTCAGGCCTGGATTTTATTATCCTTTACGATTCCCACAGGCAAGTCTCTAAGATTAATTTCTAAGTTCTCACTGCACCCGCAGCAAAATGAAAGCTTCCTAATCCGATAATGTAATCTGTAGCCATGTCACTTGGCAACTGCTTCCTTTCACAGAATGCAATTCTGGGTGTAATCTCATTCTCTGATGAGCCATAGTGTGAATCCAGAATCTTATTCACTTCAGAAGATGGGGCGGCTCATGCCTACAACAAGTTTGGAACAGCCCAGTGGTGTGCTCTGTTGTTCTCGGATTGTAATGCTGGCTCGTATTTTCAAACACACAGGACTCTATTTTCGGACAGTTTCTTCGATGAAACAGGTGCAGTGACTCAAACCACACTCAAAGAACCACCTTCCGCCCAGTTCGCTCGGCTTTTTGTTTTACAGTGGTGCTTATCGTGTTATGTTTAATCGTGAAAGTTGTTCTGTTTCGAACAACAAGCTGAATCCTTATCCAAAATGAGCATCAAAATTCCAGAATAGTCGTGCAAGTCATATTTGATTTATCAAAGCTTAACCGAACGTACTCTCTTGCAGACATGTTACGTTTGTTGCTCATGGTGTCTCAAAAGACACATTCAGTTTGCCATTCATATTTGTTTTGATTGAAAGGCAATAGTCTCTGGTGGGAAATTGGGTGTTGTGGCTGGGCAGACCCGATCAGCTAAGGAAGTGGATGGAATCCCTGAGGCCTTTTCCTGTGCTTTCAATAATCCAAGATGGTGGTGGAATAGGAGTCCTGCGCCCAGGGCCCGGCTGTACTTCTTTTCTTTTGTATCCTCCTTCCTCGTTGTTTTTCTTCTTTTTGCCCACCTCTTGTGAAGACCCCACACTCGCTGAGACCGCATCGTGGCAGCACATCAACAGCAGCAAGGTGAGCCCAGCGTGGATTCGTGGCGGAGGTGAGTTTGGGCTGGTGTGGGATCTGGCAGCACGGAGGACGACTGTGTCAGCGAGGTCCACGAAGAATCATGGTGACAGTGGCGTCTGTGGAGGAGAGATGGTACCGAAAATTGGTGGCTCTTTTTCCAGTGGTGTGGCAAGGCTAGATGCTCCAGGCCCATGGTTGAGCACCCAACAAGAAGGACTGTAAAGTTGAACTTTATTTCTCTGCCTTTATATTCGACATTTTGGTTTATTTTTCTGTGTTTTAAGATGGCGCCAGAGAGAGGCGACACGATGCAACACTTTTCACTGTATTTTGTAACAAGATACACGTGACAATAAATAAATCAAATCAACACTTGGTACTGGCGTCTTGCAGGTAACTCTGCTAGACACCACCTTACATACAGCTGGTCCTATCATTGTGACTAATTTACTTTATCCTCATGTTCAATTTTGTTTGTTTTCAGCCAAATGTGTAACATACGTGAGTCCTGTTTGTTGGTACTGTTCTCCCCATGTCTCCACATGAGTCTTTGATTTCATTTTTCAACTAAGTGCCATGTTGATGCTGGACTTCCAAACAACAACAATGTCACAGTATTCTTCAGTTTTCCATTTGTCAAATGAAATGTAAAATAAAATGTGACCCTCGCCCGCTTTGTAATGAACTGAGAGGACTGACATTTGCCGTTGTTGAACTAATTTTAGTTACAGAGAGGGCAATATAACAAAATGTTCAGATCTTGCGTCAACTCAGTGGCTGGCTGGAAAAGGTTTAGCATAGGATCGATGGGATGTAGCACCTGGAGGAATTACAAAGAGACTGGACTGTGATCCCTTGTGGCTGCAATGATAATTAAAGGCTGACAAGACCCTGCTCAACAGAAAACCCACACCCTGCAGATTATGTGGCAAACTGCAGATGCATCTGAGATTGTAGGAACTGCCGATGCTGGAGACTACTCCAGTGCCACAACGATGCCACCCAAAGGTTGCAGGAACAGCACCTCATATTTCGCTTGGGAACCCTGCAGCCCAATGGTATCAATGTGGACTTCACAAGCTTCAAAATCTCCCCGCCCCCGACCGCATCCCAAAACCAGCCCAGCTCGTACCTGCCTCCCTAACCTGTCCTTCCACCTATCCCCTCCTCCCACCTCAAGCCCCACCCCAATCTCCTACCTACCAGCCTCATCCCCGCCTCCTTGACCTGTCCGTCTTCCCTGGACTGACCAACGCCCACCCTAACTCCCCACCTACATTCACCTTTACTGGCTCCATCCCTGCCTCCTTGACTAGCATGTTGTGCAAGTCACAATCAAAGGATTATCTTTGAGTCACCTCTAGTTGTGAGCATGTCTCACATTTAGTGCTAAAAGTCAGCTAGTTAGCTGCCAGAAAAGGGATACAGGGCAGCTAAAAGACTTTCTCTCTATCACCCTGACTGGTGGAATTCAGTCAAACTCAAAAGGGATCAGATCTACAGAATCTCAATAAATCTGCAAAGTTGAGGAATATGAAAGCGACTGTTCAACTGCCAATATTAACCCCCCCAGACAACAGCCGTCACGTATAGCTATCTGGTGGTTACTAAAGATAGCCTTTTACACGGCCTCAAAATCAGTGGCACTTTCTCGAGGCAAGAGGCAATAAACCTCCTATGCTTTCCCTGAAAGCTTAGTCTGTCATAATATAGTCCAATGTTTATAGTAACTGCTGCATCTGCTCAAAAGAGATGTAGAAGGTTTCCCTCAAGAATGAGAAGGAATTATTTCTTTCAAACTGTCATGAATCGATAGAACTCATTACCCCAGAGTGTGATAGATGTCAGGGCACTGAATAAATTTAAGAAGGAGATTTTAAATTATTAATGGGTTAAAGATTTAAATGATTGTGGGGAGTGGGCAGAAAACTGGTGGTCAGGCCATAATGAAATCAGCCATGATCGTATTAAGTAGCGAATCAAGCTTGAGGGGCTGAATTATATATTCCTGATCCTTGTTCTTACGTTCTGATGTTCCGCTTCTGCCTTCTCAAACTTGGGAATGAAATGAACAAACTGATTCTCTTAAATCTGAGGCAGTGGTGTCTTCATGATACACTGTTAGACTCCTGCTCCTCAGCTCGAGCTGTCTTAGTTCAAAGTGCCTCGTTTAACATTTTTCCTGAAATTCTGTCTCTCCTCTCCCTCCAACTGACGGGATGCTGAATAACCAATTGGAGCCAGTTCACCTTTCTTCACCCAGGAGCTGAACGGTTTGAGGCATCTTTCCTGGAACCATAACAAATTGGCAATATTGCCTAGGGACTTGTCGTAAAGTGGCAGGTAACTCCGGCAGCACAAAAGTGCCAGGAATGACCACCTCCAACAAGAGAGAATCCAAGCATTGTCCTGTCTCTTTCAACGGCATCACCATCACTGAATGCCCGACTAACAGCATCCTGGGGGTTATCATCAACTGGACCCAGAATTGGACTAGTCATATAAGTACTATGGTTGTAAGAGTAGGCCAGAGGTTGGGAACACTGCAGCAAGTAACTCACCTCCTGACTCCCCAGCACCTGTCTAGCATGTACAAGGCACAAAGCAGGAGAGTGATGGAATACTCCACCCACTTGCCTGGATGGGTGCAGCTCCAACAACACTTGAGAAGCTTGACACCATCCAGGGCTAGCAGTACATCCACAATTCGCTACCTCCACCATCAATGCTCAGAATCAGCAGTGTACACTACCCACAAGGGGCACTGCAGCAACTCAGCAAACTTTTGTAGTCCAACCCAGGACCACTACTATTTCGTAGGACAAGGGCAGCATTTACATGGCAACACCAACACACTCAAGTTCCCCTCCAAGCCACTCGCCATCTTGACTTGGAAATATATCGCCAATCGTTCAATGTCGCTGGGTCAAAATCAAGGAACTCCCTCCCTAACGGCTTTAAAGGTCTACCTACACCAAACGGATTGCAGCAGTTCAAGGTGGCAGCTCATGACCATCTTCTTAAGGGCGGGCAGGAATGGACAATAAATGCTTGCACAGCCAGCAATGCCCACATCCCACAAGTGAACAAAATAAAATGTGGGGAGAAAAATGGTTGTGCAACACACATACATAGAGATGAGAAATAAGAGCTAAGTCCAAACAGATAAAAACTGACAAAAGGACGTACAGATCAGTCTCTGAATTGTTGTGAAGAATAGCTAGTTGAACGTTACAGCAGTTGCAGCAATGTTACTGGTAGTGTTGACATCGGTAGTTGAATGTTTGAAGTTGGGGTTGAGATTCTTGGCTTTGTAGGTTGTTTGAAACTCCTTTGTCCTGATCTCTTTCAGCAGTGGCTGATTGGTCGCACTCAAAGCGAGAGAGAGTCTTTTGTTTTTATGTACGGTTCAGAGTGTGTATGAACGGCTGCTCTCAGAGCTGTGAGCCGCATAACACACTAGGACATCAGGCCACCCACATACACAGATCAGTGATGAAGCACACTTTTAACCCCTACTCCTGTGAATCTCAAATGTGAAATTGGAATTATGTTTCTCGCCAAGACTGCTGTCTTCATTTTTAACTATCATGTCTCTGTGATAATCCCAGGAGATTACCAATTCAGTTTGTAGTGCATTTTCTCCCATTAAAGTTTCTTTGACACCTCATCAGCGGTGATTTTTCAGCGTATCTCTCTCCAGGTAGCCCTGGAATTTACAGCTACAGTCAATGTTTGGCTGTATATCCTTTTTTTGGCAGAAGAAATATTGTGGTTTCCCAGGGTGATAAACTAGCTTCACTTGCTTTGCATCATGACTTCCAAATGCCTTAGTAACTTGGCCAATAACATCTCTTTGAATCAACTTCATAACAACAGGCCAAAAAAGAACAACTTGCACCTTTCATGATGTCAAAATACTTTGCTGCCGTGACTTCTTGTGTCTACTGAACTGAAACACAGCAACCAAGCTGCACTCAGTCAGGTCCTAGGGACAGCTCAGTGAGAATTTGTATCAGGTGTTGGTTGAACATTAAACATTGACCAGGAGGGATAATGGAAAACTAGCCTGCTTTTTATTGAAATAGTGCCAAGGAACTTCGATTTCCTTCACTACAACGGAGCAAAGCTTCCTCTAATGGTGCATCAACCCCCAGAACCACCTATGGAGTCTCAAGTGTGTTTGCTATATCCCATCAGCTGGATTCAAATACGAAAAGTACAGCTGTTAACAACATATCATCCCCATCCAATTACTTGCAAACATTTATTTAACTCAACTGTACCTTTGAAACAAAGCAAAGAGAATATGTTGAAACAGTAGTTGGCCTTTGGCGTAATTTTGACTTGTGAAATAAAACTATTATCCATTCCTCACCCTGCTACTTTCTGAAAGCAATTCATACTGCACTCGGTTCACATGTGAACAGGCCACCAAAAATATTGGCAAGTTATTGAATTGTTCCAGTCGTTTTAGTTGCGACAGAAGTTTATTTTTGAGTTGTAAAGGTCGCATTCTTTGCATAAGTACAACTGACACAGCTCAAGAGTTATTTCACTGTTTGAATACCATGTGCTGATCTGACTGTATTTTATAATGGCATAGGAGGCCGTGAGCTCACAAAAATGCACTTCAAACAGTACCCTGTTCTCCATGTTGTAGTCTTTAGTATAATTTGAAATACTCACAAACATGTGGAGAATATTTTGTTTTGCATTGCCTGAGGGTGCAGGACATGTTACAATGGCAAATTCAAAGTGGCTCAGTGGTTAGCATTGCTGCCTCACACCGCTAGGGTCCTGGGTTCAATTCCACCCTCGGGCAACTGTCTGTGTGGAGTTTTCATGTTCTCCCCATGTCTATGTTGGTTTCCTCCCATGATCCAAAGATGTGCAGGTTAGGTGGATTGGCCATGCTAAGTTGCCCATAGTGTCTAGGGCTGTACAGGTTAGTTGGATTAGCCAAGGGGATTGCAGGAATGGGGTAAGATGCTTTTCATGGGATCAGTGTGGACTTGATGGACCAAATGGTCTGCTTCCTTACTATAGTGATTCTAGTTGAAGAGTTAGCAGTGGCACAGATAGGAATGTCTGAACATCTGTCATCTGTGCTGTGTTCCTATGTTTGTAATTTTATAGCCAGTCTCCATCATTCATGGAGGTGAATTTTCTCCTACTTGTTCCCACTGGGATTCTCCCCACAACAGCTGAGGCATTGGATCATCTGCTCTCTTGTGGGCCAGTTGAGGCTCTTAAAGAAGGGCCTTCTGCCACAATTGCTGGGATATATCCCTGTGGCAGGAGGTGTCTGTACTATTCATGTGTTGGTCTTTTGCATTCTGGTTTCGTGAGATGTTAAAGGCTAGGTGGGGTTCGGCATGGCTGGGGGTTTGGGAGGAGTGACTCCTATTTAATGCACAATGAAGCTTCCCCTAAAAATAGTTCCTTCCCTCCCACCACCAGCCCTTCCGAAATGACAGCAAAGAGAAACCATCAATGATGACTGAAAAGCTGCAGATGAGTGGATGCATGCAGACACCTCTCCTGTCCCCCCAACTGGCCACCCCTCACTACAACCTCACCCTTGGGTCCTTTTCTTTTTACATATCTAAGAACTCTGTCACTTGGCAATGTAATGGTGCAAGAGAAGGCGATGAAGGAGCAGGCAAACGGTGATGAAGAAGGAACTTTTTGCTGGCACAGGCACAACCATTATTTCAGGGACTCACACTACATCTACTTTAGAGCACAGGTTCTCAACCAGGGCCCTGTGAACTCCTATGGGTTTGGGAGAAGGTTTCATGAGGACCACTGCTGCTGGTATCCCATGGCTTCTCCTATCAGTCTAGTCCCAAGTTGTGTTAGCTCTAAGCTATTGTCTATCAGCAGCTATTACAGTCACTTGACCCTTTTACCACTCTCTCTCATAAACCAACAATTTGATTATAGTTTTCAACATGAAAACTAAACTGTTAACAATATTTTTAGTAAAGGCAAAATAAAAGCAAGATACTGCGGATTCAGGAAATCTGAAACAATCACAGAACATGCTGGAGAAACACAGCAGGTTTGGCTCTATCTGTGGAGATAAAACAGAATTAGCGTTTCAAATCCAGTATGGCTCTTCTTCAGAACTAAAACGTTTTGAATTCCTTTTTTTTCCCAAATGGACCCAATCACTGTCCCTTGTGACTCTGTGAAGTCAGCTGTATAACTATTTTCTTCCAATATTATTCCTCTGCTTTCTCACATCCCGTGTTTCTGAATGGTGTGAGCTGATAATTATTGGGGTTTGCAAAGTTTCAACGTAGAGAGAGCTCAGGGTATTGAAACTTTGAACAAGCAAGCCCCAAGATTAGCGTCAGATGAAGCATTGGGATTGAACCCCAGTCAGAGGCAACAGGAAGCCCAAGAGAGAGGAAAACCACTAAAAAAGAAGTCCCTGGAGAACCAGTCCCACCTGAGAGATAAACCCAGCAAACAATGGACATAAAAATGATTAGGGAAGCAAAGGTGGTTGAAAGGCCTGGATGGGGAAAAATAGGCCCCACTACTTCCACCTGTGGTCTATGGTGACCATATTTATTGAAACTGAATCTGGGGACTCATAACCTGACATTTGACCCATCCAAAGCTGCTGGGCACTCTCTGATCCAATTCTTGGGAATCCTGCACAAGGGAGTTCCAGTTGCTGCCCATCAGCAGTTATCAGCATCTGTTGGCCCTCAGACATTCTGGTTTCCAGCATGTTCCAGCTTCAACTGAGTTTCCCGGAAAAGCTGTGAGATCTAGGGATGATTAATCCGGTGATTCACTGCCGGGGCTGATTGGAGTTTCAGGCAAGGCAGACTGTGGAAAAGAGAGAACAATTTCTGCATTCAACTTGAAAGTTTATCCTTTTACGAGTTGAAAGCAGGAGATTGACATCCCTCCTACTAATCAGAACATGCCTCCCCTGCCAACATAGAGCCTCATCAATTTCCTAAATAAAGACCGAAAGAACTGTAGATACCGGAAATCGGAAACAAAAACAAAAATTGCTGGAAAAGCTCAGCAGGTCTGGCGGCATCTGTGGAGAGAAATCTGAGTTAACGTTTCGTGTCCAATGACCTTTTCTCAGAACCCTAACTCGACTGAGTCCTACTGAGTTCTGAAGAAGGGTCACTGGACCTGAGACATTAACTCTGATTTCTCTCCACAGTTGCTGCCAGACCTGCTGAGCTTTTCCAGCAAATTCTGTTTTTGTCCCCAATTTATCGACTGGTCACAAGGCAACTTGCATTCACATGGTTTCTGAATGGAACCACTGGGGCTGTTAGTAGTTAGACAATTCAGTTAATGTTGAACTTTGTTACCCGGGGACTCTTCCATAGATATTGATCCTCTAAAGACGTGGTAACCCACCTAGTGTTGTATGGACACCCTGGTGTAGTATGTAGTTGCAAGTGGAGTTGCTACAAACAAGACAGCAACATGTATGAGGAGATAACAAGAACTGCAGATGCTGGAGTGCCAGGATGCCAGGAAGAGTTCCCAGTTTCTGAGAAGTGAGCTGATTGTTTACTTAAACATGGAAGCGGTGAAAACTGAAGCAAGAAAAGGATAATGGTGAACAGTTGTTCTGAACCTGCTCTTGTACTGGAGGAAGGTTAGGAATGTTCGTGATGCCCTAGCACTGAGAGCCTCTTTGAATCATTCTACTTTAAACAGAAGTCTGGGGACCGTGATCCTTCTGACACTCCAATTGATGACAGCCAGCAGGTAGTTTCCTAACACCTGACTGGATGCGGGAATCAGATTCAATCATCATTTTCAGAAGGGAATTGGAATAAATTTTTTAAAATGTTGCTGGAATGTATTTCAGGAACGGGACCGAGTCCAATTGCATTGGTCTTTGAAAGAGTTGGCATGATCCTGGTGGGCCGAACAACTTCCTTGCTCGCTGCCCACACACCTACAGCCCTCCCTCAGGATGTCAAGATTCAGTGTCTCCCCACCAACACTTCTACCTCTGTTCTAGCTGTAGCCTCTCAGCCTCTTGGCCCAGATTGGTGTCAAACATGTTGATGTGGCCTGGTCTGCAGCCGTGTTTTCTCAGCCAGAGCTGCTCGAGGGTGCTTTCCAAAGCCATCTACGCTCACTAGCTGCTGAAAGGCAGTGGCTTTGCAGCAGTCATGCTTCAGGCATTGGGATGAAATGTGTTGGTAATTGTATTGGGCAGGCTATGGTACATGGAAAACACATACGGGAAGGAATGCACAAGGATGGTTAGTTGACTTCTGGATGGAGCTTTGAAAGATTTGATCTATAAATTTTGTACAGACTGCTTGTATCGTCCTCGTTTTCCTGTTAGATGTCATGATAGTCCATTATTGGACCGAACTTAAGGAGATACATTGATCTTCATATTCCCTGCAACTAAAAGCAATCACCAATGGTGGCTCACAGCCTTTTAACAGCCACAGGTCATTCATTGGCTGGAGTTGGGACTTCTCCCTATTGGCAACAGGAAGCCCTGCCTCACAGAGCTGCTCACCAATCAAAAGCCAGTAGATCAGCAGTGCCACCAGAGCCAACGAGAGCAATGGTCACTGCCTGTACTTCAGTGTGGTCTGCTGGGTGGCATGCTGGCTGGGGAACCAGGACTGGAGGTAAGTCTCTGGATTTCAATGGGGCCGGGCAAGAAGGCTCCGTGAGCTGGAAGGGGAGGTCATGCTGGGTCAGGCAGCTGGAGTGGACAGGGCCGGGATTGGGGGATGAGATACGTTGGGAAGGCTAACTCCAAGTGACCAGTGTGACAGATTTCCCCACATGGGCTGGTGGAGGGCAAGAGGCATAATTACTTCCAAGATAGCGGTGGAATGGGACTTCTCAGCTGGAGCTCATCCACTCCATCTGTTTCTTTTCTGTTTTTCTCTCTCTTTTCATGTTTTATTTTTTCTTCTTTTTATCTCCGTCCTTGGGAGGCATGGGTGATGTCTGGCGTGAAAGTCACCATGGATCCCCAGACCCAGACTCACGTCCAGCCTCAGGGTAGGCAGGAACTCCCAGGCTCAGCATGGACACAGACTCCCGGCCTCAGCCTGAACTCGAACTCTTGGCCTCAGTGTAGACTCAGACTCCTGGCCTCAGTGCGGACTTTACTCCCAGTGAAGCCTGGCAAGGTCTGGGTTTGAAGGACTGTCATTCTGAACTCTTATTTCTCTATTTTTCTAAATTGTTGCTGGACATGTTAATTTGTTTATTTTTCCCTACAGATTTGTACTGAAGAATCTGTACCTTGGTACCTTGGCACCTAAGATGGTGCCGTAAATGGCGAGTTGTCAACTTTCACTGTACTCGTATGAGTACATGTGAGAATAAAACTAATTCAATTCAACTCAATTCAATTTAATCAGCCCAAATTGGGACGGAGGAGCATGCAAATAGCTCCCACTTTACCCAATGGCTACAAATGTGCCAGGAAGGTAGCAGCCCACAAGAGGAAGAGGGTGCCACTTCCACCATTAACTCCTGCCCGCACTGTGGCAGCAAAACTCAACCTCAGTGCCAAACCTGACCAGCTGGCAATGCTAAACGATACGTATTACATCAGTTGGTTGAATAGTTATCGAAGATATGAACATGCAGCAAGGGAGTTTCAAAGCAGATCAGCCCAGCTACAATTGTCCAAGTAGTAGATGGTATCAAGGACGAAGAGATGTTCTTCTGGGGAGAAATTGTGGTTCAACAGCAGCAAGTAAGACTAGATTAGTTTGGCTCCAAATTGGTGCAATAATATTGAATTCAGCATTCAAAAATTGTTAATCGACAAAAAAGCCAGCTACAGCTGAATCCTATCAACTATCTACGGAAGCATTCAATTTTTTTTCAGCAAGAAAAAGAGGACCAAACTATAGAGCTTCTACAGATGTTGAATGGCTTAATAAAGCTTAAAGTCGAACAACAAGAGGAACTTGAACAGGTTAAAGTTAAACAGAACATGAAGCAATCTAACTGCCTCGAAGACAGTGCTGACCTAGAAGTTTAGGCACAGCAGATGCAGATGCAATCAAGCTTTAGAGACTGAAACGAGAAAGCTCACAGAAGATTTCCAAAATTCCCATGGTGGCATAGCCGATGTTCTGATTCACTTAAAGCAGCAAAACAACAAAGCGATGGAGGAAAAGTTTCTCTTTTTGCAGAAATATTCAGAGCAGATTAAGTTGAGGAAAGCTGTCTGCTGTAATTAATTAACCTTATGCTTGAAAAAGACACTCCCGTGAGAGAATGAGAGAGAGAGAGAGAAAGCAAAAACCTTTGTTTGAGTTCACAGCAAACTATCATGGAAAAGGAAGCCCTTGTAAAAGACAGAGATCATCTGCAGAATAAGCAAAGTGTAGTAAAAAAAAAGCTTAAAATATATATACACAGTAACCCAATTCCCCAGGACGTTATTTGGGTCTCTAGATCAACAGTCTAGTGATGATACCATTAGGCCATTGCCTCCAGTCCTGGTTCCCCAGCCAGCATGCCACCCAGCAGACCACACCGAAGTACAGGCAGTGACCATTGCTCTCGTTGGCACTGGTGGCACTGCTGATCTACTCGTCTCTGATTGGTGAGCAGCTCTCCTGCCCCTGATCTTCCGGTTGGTAAAGGTTTCACATTTAGAAGGTGCTGCCCAGGGAGTCTTGGAGAGTTGCTTTAATAATAATTATTGTACATAGTAATAATTGTAATTATACATTTACTCACGAATAACATGAGCTGAAGTCTGAGTCCATAAGATGTCCACTCTTATACTTGTATCTAATAATGCCTGTTAATGTTCGTTCAAGACAGTGTAGACTTTGTCTTATTACACTTCTGGCATTCACTCTCTGCACATTATCTAACACACTACCCAAGAAGACCCGCACCAGAGGTGCATACATGTGTCACAGATGCCATTTTGGAACTGAAATGTTTCCTGGAGGAGCCAAAGGATGGGCAGTTTTGGCTGTCATCTCAAATAGTTTTCACTTCCAATGTTTTGCTGGTCATAAGTCATCAAGAAGCCTTTGTTCTCCTTCCTCGGGAAGTGATTTATGCCAGACATATCATCCACTGCCAGTAGATATGTCATATTCTAAAAGTAAATTACATTGTTTCCATCAATTCCAGGCTTCCGTACCAAAATGCAATGCCGTGCCAAATGAATGGGTTGTGGAGACAGTAAGCGTACTGGATATCTTGTGGAAAAAGAAAACTCTGACATTTTCTATGCTTCTGACATTGATTCAGGTTCTCTGATACAATATCAAACATGGTGCCAGAAGATCACCTCAATTTACACATAAATACTTCAATGGGATGATTAACAGAGGTGAGAGTGGGCAGTCAATGGAATGCTAAACCTCCAGCTAGCTGTGATTTGCTTCATTCGGAATGCAGGATCATAGCTTTTTATTAGTTATGAGGTGCTGGAGTGTGTTTGTTTATGAAAATAGCATGTCTATTGATGAGACGTTCCCCATTCAGACAACTATTTTCTTGTTGTTCTTGATGTCACATAACTGAAAGAATGGATGAAATCAACACTTGCAAATGATGTGGGATGGGGACTACTCATAGTAGCTCATAATTGTGTTAAAAACTATTTGGTCAAGTGACTAATGTAGAGAAATTGACATCATTTAAAGACATCAATTAAACAGGGAGATTAGGAAATTATAGATTTTATTTGGGATATAAATATAAGGAGTTTTACCTTTCATGTGGCACCCATTGTCACTGGGTTAGCAAGGAATAGGTTTGAGTGTCCTACCAAAATTTGAGGTTATAATCTAAACTAACAACTCAATGTGGTGGTCCAAGTGTGCTGCATCTTTGGAGGTGGTGTGATTTGGATGAGATGTTACACGGAGATCCCTGCCTGTCTGTTCCAGTGGATGTTTTAGTGAAAAATTCCCATGAAACTATTCGAGGAACAGGGAGTTCTTCCAAGGTCCTGACCAGCATTCTTACCTCAATGAACACTACAAAACACAAATTAACCAGTTATTCAACTAACTGCTGTTCATGAAAATTTACTGATTCAGAGTAGTCATTATTTGATCGTGAAACAATGGCTATTACATACCAAGAACAAACTTGTTGCACAAAATACTTTGTAATAATTTTCTGTAATAAGTGCCAAATAATGCAACTCATAGTAACAGTTTAGAAAAAATGATCTGGCTGTAAACATCAACCACTCATTAAAAGTATCCAGTAAATCTGAAACTACTGACCATGACATTGTTAAGAGAGCTTCTGAGTACAATATGTTGTTTTAATTTGGTACAATTCATTGGTAAGAACACATTTAATACTGTTGGGGTTTGAATTCTCTTGATCCTTCAGCATAACTATGCAACTAATGGAGAAACTAAATGAATGATGTCTGCACCATTTCTCCATGATTTCTTAGAAGTTGACTAATCAGAAAAATTCCCATGAAGATACAGTCCCAATCGCATCCAATTTTAGACAACTGTGCCAAAAGTAAGAATATTATGTTGAATTTAAACAACACATTGTCTCAGACATTGTGCATTCAGTTAGCACATCCTGTTACAAGAAGGATATCAGAGGCAGAGAAATGACACATGAAAAATACCACCTTGAAGCATAAGGGTTGTAGACACCAGGGAACACCAGCACCTGCATGTTCCCCTCCAAGGCAGAGACTACCTTGGACTATGCAAAGACAAAATATTGCAGATACTGGAAATATGAAATAAATATAGAACATTCTGAAGAAACTCAGCAGATCTGGCAGAATCTGTGGAAAAAGAAACATAGTTAACATTTTGAGTTTTTGAAACACATCACATTCCTTGAAGAGTCTTAAAGAAGTAAACAGTGAATGATTATTTCCATTGACTGATGATTTGATACCAAGTGACACACACAGGGTTACTATTCATCACTAGAACAGCAAACCTAGAAAAAAATTGACACAGGGTTCTCCCAACTTCAAAAACATTGCCAGAAAGATATTGGGACAGCAACTACACCATTGCTTTAATGGGTTCGGAACAAATATTTGGAACAAAATATATGAAAAATTATGTCAGATAAAGAAGGGAAATAGACTAGATAAGTACCAAAGAATGACCAATGGTAGCACATGTAGCATTTTCCCAGATGATCACTTCTGGTACATTGTGGTATTTTCCACCTCTACCAGTATATGGGGTAGTAGGTAAGAGTTATTTGAGGTAGTTTGCTGCCACAAATCCTCTTTTCTCTTGGACCTGTCTGGTGATTAGTGCTGGAGAATACACCACTGTAGAGTCTCTACCGAAGAAGCAATCTTCTTAGATACCAAGGAGTTTTATTGCATGATATGAATAAACACCAAACATTAGATCAAACTAGGATTTATCTGTTCCCTCTGAAAGCTTGACTAGAACGTCTCCGCCAGAGACAGTGTGACATCAACAGAATAGGGGATGGAGCCAATATAATGTGAATATTACTTCCTTCACAACTATTACTCAATACAAAAGCAAAGGTGCTCTGGGCAGAATGGCCCCTTCTGTGCTGGAATTTCTGTGATTCTATCTTTATATAACTTGAAACTGGAATTATTGAGGTGACGCTTGCTGAACTGAATTTGTTCACATTGGTGGAAAGATCGATATAGAGCATAAGTCAGTTTTTTATGTACTTAGAGTAAGAGAATACTCCTACAGGCATCCTGTAACCAAATGGGGATGAACATTGGATGTTTCATAATCCTATCTGACTTCTACCTGGCTTGAAGACTCCTTCCCTAAGTTAATTTACACTTCCTCCTGCCAATATAATGCTCTTTCAGAAAAATCATTAGAACTTAATGAAGCATATGTAGTAGTAATTGAATTAAGTAGTCTTTGATTATCAGTTGTGTGTTTAAGTGTGTGTGTGTGGAGGGACAAGGGTGCTGGTGATAAAAGTGAAGAGGAATTTCCGTTCAATGTTTGTCCTAATCATTAAAGGCTTTGTTGTCATTTAATAAAAATTTATGAAAATAGTTGTTAATACCATTGCAGCTGTTTATCCAGAAAAGTATTGAGGAGTTATTTGATAATAAAACATTTTCAAGAATTGAGCAGGACAGGGAGATCCCTCAGGGAGGGAAGGTCTTTAAAATGGTATCTCATGTGAAAAGCTTTGTTCCAAAAGCAAGCAGCCAGGGCATCTAACTGCAAGCTCCATAGAACCTAACGTAATCAAAAGAGTTAAAATTAATCACTGGCGTTGCAGTCAAACCTCCCAAAGCAGGGTATCGTTTCAATGGTTGCGGTGATAGAAGGCATAAGAAAGTATGTCAAAGAAACCATCAGGCATCAGAAGCCAATTGTCCACCGTATTGTATCTAGAGGTGCTGACTGGCACCCTTATGTGGCAATCATTGAGACTCACCTCAGGCCCACTTCAGCAGTGAGAGAGTTGTCAAACTGTACCATCTGCTCTAAGGACACTTCTGGGCACAGACATTATATAAGCACAATTGTAGTAAAGGTCACTGGATAATATAACATGGCTAATTTATTTCAACACTTTTCTGGATTCTCAAAGACTCAGGCAGAATGTTGCATTGATGTCATCTACACAAGTAGAGCATTAACCTTAACGCAGTGACCTAGTGTAATGCGAAGAACTTCCATTCCATCAGTGTGAAATTGGTAGGTCATCAGGAGCTCTATCACATGGAGCAACGGTCACCTTCCAGGCAGCAGTTACAAGGCAATCATCCATCCCCTGACTTCATGAAGTTGAAGTCAGTCTGAAAGAATACCTCCTCAAAGAACAATTTCATCTTGGCCAATCAGCATCCTGAAGCTGCACTTCAGCATTGTCCCACAAAGGCTTCTAAGATCACGCATGAGCTACAATTGAGATATCCAAAGATATCACAGGAGTTGGCTCACCCGGAGCATTGCAATGGCCAGCCAAAATTATGTTATACTACTGGAATAGTTTTAAATCCATAACTTTCTAACCTCAGGGGAGAGGACATTAACGTTGAATCAAGACAGGCATTCAATGTTGCCATTTTTTTCTGAGCTGCCTTGTCCTTCAGCGAAAGAAATAATATTAAGCTGTTGAAGGTGTCAAGAGAAATTTTCATCCGACATTTATGTGAGTAAGTGAGCATACATTACATGAGGAAGAGTTGTTTGTGGCTGCACCTTTGAAAATTTAAGTATGCTAAGAGCTTTAGCCGAAAGTTGTTGAATCATGTCCTGGTGTATTATTAACCTTTGTGTTAAGCAATCAAAGACACATGATGACTTCTTAGTGCCTTACATGGAGCAAAAGTCAATGTATATCAAGTTCAAGGAAACTATGCACCATGCAACATTTAAGAGTTACTTGCCATGCTGGCATTCTGGGTAGCGTTAATTGGCAGGTTTCTCCTATCAGCTATCATGATGCTACCTCCTTTCAGATGGTACTGATCACATTCTTGTGGCCTCCCTTCTTTACCCAAAAAATACTGTACAGGTGTGCAATGCCAGCATGTGGTTGGGTGGATAGCTGCAAATGTACTCTTTTTTTGACTGAGACTATTTGGTCATAAGTGATAAAGAAAAAAAAAATGCCAGATAATCTAATGAGAGCTTTTTAATGTATGATAGTAACCGGGTACAAGATACATGGGTAGGGCAGTCATTGTTAGTAAAACTAGGGGGAGAGTTAGCTAGTAAATCTGTCTTCTGTGAGATTAGGAGCTGTACTGCATTTCCACACTCAAGTCCTTATGATGTCATCAGATTGGTAGAGTTTAATGCCGCCTTCAGTATTAGCCCTTTCAGAAATATTACCTTACAGAAGAATAACTAATAACATTTTCCTGTAGACCTTTAGCTGGTTTCCTTCAGTAAAGGGTTTAGAGCTGTTGTTCAAATGTTGCACTGACCTGTCATATCACCAGTCCCTCCTCCCTGTTTTCCCAGGCTGGCTGTCTTACAGTGCTACATCGGTTCACTCACTTATAGTTTTGCTTCCTGAAATGACAGGTACATTTGCTAAGCTGTCCTTCCTGCATTGAAGCCAAATGCAGGATTTTTATTTCTCAGGCCCCAAACCATGTTTTCAATGTTTGCTTCACCCGTTTAAGCAGGCAAACCAAGTTCTACTGCGTCAATTCTCGTAACTAGTGGATTGCAGGCAGGAAACCTGGTTCCATCATCTCGCTCCTGCAGAAGCAGAGGTTTTGGTGGAACTGCTTGTGCCAAGCTTTGTCTGGCGATAGCTTATTACACCCCAGGCCCTCCACCAGAATGCCGACTCTGAAAGGATGGCCAATGCAGAGATCAAGAGATTATTCAATTTAAACTGTGAACTCAGAACTAAACAACACAAAAACAAACCCAGATGCAAGTAAAATATGAAAGAAAAATAAATGGCAAAGAACTGTGGATGCTGGAAATCGGAAACTAAATTAGAAATTTGTTGAAAAATTCAGCAGGTCTGGCAGCATCTGTGGAGAGAAAGCAAAGTTAACATTTCACATTCAGTGCCCCTTCTTCAGAGCTGATTGTCACTAGGAAAAGGTTGGTATATGTTCTGAAAATGATGTGGGAGTATGGTGAAGGAGTAAACGATAGGTGGAAATGGAGCCCGGAGAGACTGAGAAACAGTTGGGCGGACAAGGAATGGGTAAAGGTCAGCCTGGGAGAATAACAAGTTGCTAATGGGGACCATTAGTACCTGACAAAGGGTTGGTTGTGATAACAGTCCAAGTGATACCAAGGGGTTTGTGTGTGGCGGTTGGGATAAAGACATGGGAGAAGGTGCTGAGTCCCAAAAATTATTGAAATTGATATTGAGTCCTGAAAGCTTACAGGGTCTCCAAACAGAAAATGAGATGCTGCTCTTTCAGTTTGTGCTGGGCTTCAATGGAGCACTATAGCAGATTGAGACAAAGAGGGAACACAGTGGTGCGTTGAAGTGGCAGGCAACCGGGTTGTCAGAGTCATTTATGCTGACAGAATGTGGGTGTTCTGCAAAGCGGTCGTCCAGTCTGCGTTTCATCTCCCCAGTGTGTAGTGGACCAATACGTGAGCAGCAAATATAGTGACTAGATTGAGTGAAGTGCTAGTAAATTGCTGCTTTCCCTGGAAGGTGCATCTGGGCTTTGGATAGTGAGGAGGGAGGAAGTAAACAGACAGGTATCACACCTTCTGCAATTAAAAGGGAAGGTGCTGTGGTGGTTTGGGGTGGTGTTGGGAGTGGAGTAAGAGTGGACCAAGGTAGGAACTGTGCCTGTGGAAGGCTGACAAGGGAGCAGGGGAGGAATATGTGTCTGGTTTACACCTTGCAGATGAAGCAGGGAAAATAATGTCATCTTAAATAGATTGTTAGCATTCTCACCTCAAGATTCTTTCCTTTATGATTAAAAACCCCAAAGGAACCGCAGATTTATAAGGGAAAATAGAATGGGAATACTTAACTAAACTCCGTGCCTAACTCTTTGATCTTGGGCCCCATTAAACAAGCAAGAGTCCAACCTTATGAAATGCACTTTATAGAATGAACTGTTACTAAGAGCAAGTAAAACCATTGCTCTTTAAGGAGAGCTCAGGGTGACCATCTGATTAAGAATGTGACCCAACCTTATGATGGTGCATATAGACATAGATGGTCAATTATTCATGGGATAAGAAGGTTTGAGCACTGCAGGGACCATTGGAATGCCATCTTTGGAATGTGACTGGACAGGGTTGGATAATGCAGATTGTATTGTTAGATTGATATCCTGGTGTTTCATCCATTACCTGAGGGAATTAGAGAGAATTTTCACAGAGCATTATCTTTCTCTTATCAACAAGTTTAACATATCTATGTTGTGCATTTACTATATGCATCATATAATTAACCATGTACAGTGCGTAGTAAGTTTGGGTTGTAAATGGCAGGTACAGTCTTTTATTAATGGAAATATTCTATTAAGCAGAAATCAGAGCTTGTCCACATGAATTAGCTAAGGGCAGTTCACCTTAGCTTGAATTTATGCAAGGAAACTCTATAGGAAGTAGCTATTCCATCTTTTGAGGGTCATTTTGCTTCAGTTGATATGAGATCAAGGGTTGTGAGTTCAAGAAGCACTCTGAGAATGGAAAAGGTGACAAGAGATCATAAAGGAAATCTGAATAATTGAAAATGCTGAAATTTGCTGATTCTAAAGTCCTTGACAAAAACTAATGACAACAATGATTTCAATATGTTGCGTAAATCTAATCACTTAAGTTTGTCCTGTTCAAATTGGGATTACCAAGGTATGCCCAGTTTGCTGTATCCTGATTTTTCAGATTGTAATGAAGCGCATTGAAGTCTAATACCTGAGCAAAGATCCTGAAAATTCAAGCTAAAACCCGGAACATGGCAAGAAATTGGATTAAGTGTGCAATATTCAATTGTACAGTGTCTGATTATGTGGTGATAATTCTTCTCTGTACCTTGCATGCTTAAAGCTTGACTGAAAAATTAACCTGAAGCAAATGTCTGTAAGCCTGACAACAGACAATTTAAAACATGGAATAAAACTCCTGCACCCCATAGAGCTTGGTGTCATCTGTGCTAATTGCCGAGACAAAAAATGCAGCAAAGTATCAGGAATAGTGGCATTACTTGCTAGTACAGTTCTGTGAAGGCAGCAAACTGCTAAGTGACTTACCCCAGGGAATGGAGTTGGGACGCTCTGAATTTTTAATACATAATGGATGACTTTGATTCAGAAGCTCAATACAAATAAGTCCACATAATGCAAAATGCAGAAGTAGGAGGGGCTTTTGAATCTGAGTTCAAGGCGACTCTTCCAGAAAGCAGAGGATGCCAAAGAAACTGTGCATCTGCAGAGTTGGAAACAAAGTTAACATTTCAAGTTCAATATGACTGTCCTGCATCAGAGGTAACACTTGTACTCTGGTCTTCCAGGAGTACTTACTCAGCCAAAAATGAGAGCTCTGGAATAAAAGAAATCTTACAAGATCTGGGTAATAGAATGTTGATCTTTATCTCAAACTATTGGGTATTCTGAAATGAGAATGTTTTATTAGCATAGGCTGTTAGTCTGATGGCATCGAGAGAATTGTAGCCAGTTTTGAATGCTGCATCTCAGCAAGATGTGTTAGTCTTGGAAGGTAAGCAAGGTAAATAATTCCAATGCGTGCAAGATTATGTTATGAAGACAGGATACATAAACCTTTCTTATATTCCCCTAAGTTGTTAAGGAATTATTTAATGAACATTTAAAATCCAGTAGATCAGATTTCATGTTGGAATCTAGAAAAGTTATTCCACATGGAAGTGAAATCGGAAAGCAGTGTTGATTAAAATGGGAGGGAAAATCTAGAACTTTCTCTGGATGTTAATTTTAAATTTTAAATAGGAGAGCTTTCTTTCGTAATAGTACTATGGAACATGGTCCTGGAACAGGTAAATTGAACTTGAAATAGAGTTCAGCCATGAATCTAATTGATCAGTGGAAAAAGCCTACAGTCCATTCTGCTATAACACGTGTTTTTTTCAGTGCGAATCGGCTTTAACGCGATTAAAAAATTTAAATCGCCATTTGTAGAATGCAAACTTTCCTTATCTGTATTGGCTATAATGCAATTCTGGTCCCATTAGTTTAAATGGCACGGCTATTGCACAATTTTCTTACAACATGATATTGCACAAGAACGGAACTATCGTGTTATATCAGAACCGACTGTACTCCTGTTCCCATATTTCTTTTGGCACTGTCTGCTTTGAGAATTCAATAGCCACCTCGGTCTTAGTTTCAATCCTCAGTCAATGTTAGTGCCAAACAGGTTATATCAAGCTTAAAGTCAATGTTTCCCTGTTCAAATCATCTTCACCCTTGGTCTCCAATGTTGTTGTTAACTTGGACAAAAGAGTTTGGGCTATAATTTGTTTTGATCTATTTCTGGGCATGGATAACCATAATTTGCAATTCGCCCACACCCATTCTTAGTGAGGCAGTCTGTAGGTAACTTTTGGGCTGTTATTTCATTTTGATAATTCTTCCATACATGGTACTCATTGCTATTTCACTGTGTGCACTTCAGAGGCCCTCATTGTGTGTGAAACTAGCATTCATCCCAATTAGAATCTATCTCTTAAAGGTTACTTGTTCCTCTTGAATCGAAGCTGCATTGAATCAAAGGATGCTGTGGCTGACTGCAATCGGAGAGAATGGAAATGAAACATCAGGGAAGAGGAGAGGGATCTGCAGGCCACACTTCTGGGAGTGAATGGTATGGAAGACACCATCTTTCCATAGGCAGCCAGATGACCTTCGAGGTCCAAAGGGAATACGAACAGGTGGCCAGGGAAATTAGCTCCCGGATTCCAGCCTGAGGATCTGACAGCGTTCCTGAAAGAAGTTTAAAGATCTCAAACTGGTGGTCAATGTCCTTGAATGCATCTGAACAGAACACCTTATACCCACCATAACAGCAACCGCCTTTGCTGCCAAATTCACCATCATCAGTAAGTAAGTAGGTAAGACCCATGCCTACTTCACCCAAGGTTCACACACCTGCCAATGCTGCCAGTCTCACACCCGTCTCTTTTTGTTCTCACCTATCTTTGACTAATCAGCTATGGCAGACACATTACCCAAACACAGTTTGCGGTACAAAATCATTGATATTTTGTCCTCTTTCCTCTAAGACAAGGTGGCAGAAAATATTAGGGAGCAGCAGAGATCACTGGAAACCAGGCATATTTTCACATCTTAAGCCGGATGGAGGAGATAGTGCTGGATTCCATGTAGTGAACTGCGATAGGAATCCATAGCATCAGATGTCTCTGAGGTAATTGAGGATGATGGCATGTTAATGCCTTATTCTCTTTCTCACCTTGCATCAGTGGTCTCTGTTGCTCCCTAGTATTTTCTGCCACCTTGTCTTAGAGGAAAGAGGACAAAATGTCAACGATCCTTATTGTGCTATATGCAGTGAAGCTCAAGCTGTAGCTGCTGTCACCTTGGGTCTCTCATTTTAAACCCACTGATAATTACAACCTGCAGATTCTGGAATTTTGCAAGCTTCAGATGTCAGTATAAAGTGGGGATATGTTGGTTCAATGTTGGTTATGACAATGTCTTCTACAGTGAAATAGCCTGCCAATACTCAGTGCCCAACTTACCCATGAGAAATGCTAGACCTCAGGAGGGAAGAGAAAAAGAAATTGTAGCTAGCAGAGGTACTTTACTTACCATTGCTAATATTAAATCCACTTACTTCCTTTCCCAATTGCCATTTTGTTTGTGAGGATTTCAGCTACAAGTATATATACCCAAAATAAATGCTTTCTCCTAACTGAAAAATAGCTTGTGTAACTCAATTCAGACAAATATGAGTTGAAAAAACATGTTTTACTTGGAATAAAATTATATCTCAAATGAACTCAATGTATTTTTGCAATAGTTACTTCTGCTGAAAGCTGAATGCTTAGTAGGTGGGAAGTGGATGGATTGTACAAGTAACTGAAATGATCACCCGTATGTTGTGTGCTTTGGTCAAATATGGTTTGATTGACTACCTTTTGAGTTTAACACATAACAATTTGAATTCTGCTTGGTCACAGGTAATACTTCAAATATATTCATCATTCTGCCTTTCCAAATCAGTGAGACTGCCTGGAACTTTTAAATGGAATTGATCAATGTAGACTGTATCTATAACTGAAAAAAGGAAACCATTACATAAGAAAAGTAAAGTGGTTCTTACTGCTGTTACAACAATGAAATAACACAGTTTAATTACTGTTACATATCTGTAGTAATTCACTAATTGTTTATTGTTTTATCATTTAACACATTTTCTTTGGCATTTCAAAAACCTGAAGGAAGTCTCATGTAGTATTATTCTGCAAGCTTTTGTAGAAGTGGGCAGTTTTCTTAAGACACAAGATATACCCTAGAGTTAAAAAAGCGTTTTCTGTTTATTATTCCAGGTATGTTATGACGTGGTATACTAGGAATCAGAGTGGACTAAAACAAGAATGACAGAACCAACAGGGATAAAACAGACCACAAAAATCATGATAGTACAATTTTGAAGTAAGACACACAAGAATGACCACAAGTGTTAGTTTATGAAGAAAGAACTGACAGGATGGTAATCCTTTTAGATGAGGACACGTACTTCATTCTCCAAAGTGGAAAAGATGATAAATGAAACATGGTCTCAGTAGGTGAATTGTGACCTCTAACATCATTGCATAGTTATGAATCATAGTTTTGGCAATAGTCTATAAAAGGCTGATTTTGACTGCCAGACAACTGAGGCCAAACCCCACAATAATGCATACACTTGGCTCAACCTCACAAGTGCTTATTTGCTTTTTTTTGTCAGGGTTGCTGCCACGATACTAAGATTATTGCAGCAATGAGAAAACAATAAATATTTAACATAAAATCTTTAATATAGTGACAGCAATTTTAAAGGTGACCACTGACCCCACCATTCTTGCAAACAACTGCCATGTTTCCAACCTCCCTTTCCTTTCCTAAGTCTTTGGTCACTTGTCAAGAATAAGTCCACTATTTGCAGAATTTCAAGTTTGTATTCCTCCAATCAGGTTTTCACCCCTTCCATAGTAATAAAATGGCTCTGATCATAAAGTGGTATCCTACGTGACTACGCTGAAAGTAAACTGTCCTTCATCCTCCTTCTTGGTCTGTCTATAGCCTTTAGAAAGTTGATCACATCATCCTTCTGCAATGACTTTCCAATGTCCTTCAACTGGTTGGGACTGCAAATGGTTGATTCCATTCTCAGTATCAACTGCAGTGGCTCACCTTTTTGCTCTCACAATGTTAATTCTGGTGTCCAACCCAAAGATCTATCCTTGGCCCCCTCCCATTTTTCATCTAAAGTAATATATCCCTTAATAACGTCATCACGTGTTCACACGTATGCTGATAACACCCAGCTCTAACCTACTATCACCCATCTCAGCTCCTGCAATGTCTTGAAGTTATTAGATTGTTTATCTGAAATCCAGTTGATGAACAGAAATTTCCTCTGGTTAAATATTGGGAAGACTGAAATAAATGGTTTCTGTCCCTGCCACAAGCTCCAAACCTGCTCCCTGATATTCGTCTTGAGTCTGAAGTAGACCTTGGTGCCATATTTAATTCAAGATGAGCTGATTGCATATCCAAATCAAATCTAAGATCACTTTTTCTACAAATATCATCCAACTCTGTCTCTGCCTAACTTCATCTGCTGCTGGAAACCTCATCTCTAGATTTGACACTTGGCCACCACCCACATTCTACTCTCCATGAACAAGCTATGTTCATCATGCCCTAACTCATTCCAAGTCTTATTCTCCTGTTACCCCTATGTTTACTGACCTACATTAGCTCCTGATTATGCCCCATGGCCTTGTTACTTCTTGTTTCTGCATTACCCCGCAGGCCCCCAATTCTCCAATATATTTGCACTCCTCTAATTCTGGTCCCTTGAGTATCCTATATTTAATTGCTTCACCATTTTTGGCAGAGCTTTCATCTGGGATTTGTTCCCTAAATATCTGTGCTTCCCTATTTCTCTTTCCTCCTTTAAGGTACTCTTCACAACCTGCCTCTTTTACCAAGCTTCAATGTCAGACTGAATATATCCTTCTGCGGTACAGTGTCGAATTTTGTTCTATAATGCTCCTAAGTAGTATCACAGGGATTTTATTACATTAAATATGATGTTTAACTGCACATTTTTGTTGCTGCTGCAACTTGCTGTAACTCTGATGAATTTTTGGGAATTTGCTTATGTTTGGCAACTAGTATCAGTTTCACAATTCAGTATTCACTGTTTCACAAGGCGGGCACAAATGAAGAAGTTACTTCATCCATCTTACTCATGCATACAAAATAATTCAGATTTCTTCCTACGCCTTCACAGTATCTAACTAGTTAAAGGATTATTGCTTGAGACACATGGATGCCCAGCACATGCATTGTCTACTTTTGCCTTTCACTAATTTCTTGGATCAAACACCATTGCCAATACAATATGGTCTGAGTACTTCCCTTTATGTTGGTGCATGTGACATATACTATAAAGACTCAATTCACGTTGAGACTGATGTCTTGAAGTTTATTAACATCACTATTAACACTTGTAAACTTTCAGATTTACATATAGCCTGGATTCTGTACTTCCTGATGATATAGAGTAAATATATAGAATAACAAAAGGAATAAAGGTCAAGTCACCATTGCCCCATTCTCTCAGTAGAGAGAGAAAGACACAGACAACCTGTGGTGACTTTAAACTGAAGGTCACAATGCCTAAAGTAAGGGGTAAGGTTGAGAAGGTGGGACCCTCATAGTGACTCAGCTAGTACAGGAATTAAACCTGTGCTATTAACATCATTCTGTATATGCATCACAAAGCAGCCAACTGAGCTAACTGATCCCCTATGAACGAGGATGATAATACTAATGGCGACTGAAGGGGAGGTAGATACCTTTATACTGGAATGGCAGAGCACATGTCAGGATATTATCTAACTGTCTTAAAGATATACTGCTTGCCTGGTCTTGAATCTATCCCACAACCCAAAACCCAGAATGGGAACTCCTTTTTTGATAAGTATGTAGAAGGAGATGTATAGAGATATGTTGCCCATACACATCAACATAACGCTTTGATTATTACAAACTTGGTTGAGTAGCAGTGCATTGTCTGTCATCGCAGATAGATGTGTACCATTTGTGACAGATGTGTGGCTATTGTTTGGCATTAACTAATATCTTCAGTGTCTGATTCGTCAGCCTGTGATGTGGAACCGACCATCTGCAGTTTTGGTACGTTGCCTGTTTCTTCACTGGACTTGATCATTGCTCATTAAAATGTCATGTGACCTAAGCTGAACACAGCAATGTGGTATCTTTCCACAAACCCATGTGTTTGTATGAAAACTTCAACCTTGTATGTTTTGACCTGATTAAAATTGGAATAACTGTCTGCATGCTCATTAATCATGTTCTTGTGCCATTTGTTCCTTTCTTTCCAATGATGCATTGTGCACATGCTGTTGGGTGGTCAACAGTGTGAGAGAGAAGAACTGTATGAATCTGCCTTCCAAACATGAGAGCTGCCATTAAGCGTAAGCTGATGCCTTGGTTTAATGTTACTGTTTAAAATTCTTGGCATGTCACTTCACAATTGACTATCATGGATTTTACGTCATGAACAGTGCATTCTGGGGATGATTAGACTAAGGGCAGTGAAGAGATATGCTGGACACCCCATTTCCTGTACATGCTTTGGAAGGGTAGATTGCACTGGAGTACTGAGAACTGTTGTCACGCACAATTTATTGAGGTATGCCAAACATACTGAAAATAGTAATCAATGTGTCAACAATCATTCCACCAGTGGCATCTTTGATTTGTTATACAAAAGAGAATTTGATGAAATGGTCAGTCACCAGAATGTAGTCGTTCCTTGGACGTGGAAAATATCAGTCATGATCTTGCACCATGGTTCACAGGGGGTTTTGTGTGAAATGAGAGTTTGTCTTGATTGTTGAGGTTGATGGAGTCGACATGTTTCATGTAAATTGACAAGTTGATCAATGTTGTTGTTGATACCGGACTAATAGTGTATTCTTCTAGCTCATAGAGTCATGGAGATGTACAGCATAGAAACAGACCCTTCGGTCCGACTCATTCATGCTGACCAGATATCCTAGATAAATCTAGTCCCATTTACCAGCATTTGGCCCGTATTCCTCTAAACCCTTCCTATTCTTCTGTCCATCTAAATGCCTTTAAAAAGTTATAATTGGAGGAGTCTCCACCACTTCCTCTGGCAGCTCATTCCATACACGCACCACCCTCTGCATGAAAAAATTGCCCCTTTTAACACTTTCCCCTCTCATTTAAACTTATGCCGTCTAGTTTTGGACTCCCCCACCCCAGGGAAAAGATCTTGTCTATCTGCCCTATCCATGCCCCTCATGATTTTGTAAACCTCTATAAGGTCAGCCCTCAGCTTTCAATGTTCCAGGAAAAATAGCCCCAGCCTATTCAGCCTCTGCCTATAGTTCAAACCCTCCAAACCTGGCAACATCCTTGTAAATTTTTTGTCAATCCTTTCAAGTTTCACAACATCCTTCCTATAGCAGGGTGACCAGAATTGCATACAGTATTCCAAAAGTGGCCTAACCAATGTCCTGTACAGCTGCAACATGACCTCCCAGCTCCTATACTCAATGTACTGTCCAGTGGAATATATTTGCTTTTAGTCGGATTTTGATATTGGCTGAGAACATTGGATAAGTTCAGGAAGTGGGCTTGTATTGGACTTCTAAATCATACACTTAGACCTTCAAATGGACCATCTGTTCTTGGGGTCACGGAAGTACATTTGTGGTGGTTTTCAACAGATCATTTTTAATGGTCTCTGATTGGTATGAGCAATACTATACCTGCTGAATAAATGTGTGTGACGCATATTTTGAAAACTAGGGCAAGAGCTTTTCTTTCAATATACTGTGGTGATTTAAAAAGTGAAGAATTATTGATGGCAGAATTGTCAAGGCATCCAAGCAGCGTTGGTCTCTTTGATATTGACTGGTTGGAGCTTCTCGTACAGGGCCTGCAGTAAAGAATGATGACCCTCATTCAGACTCAAAGCCAACCTCCACTAAAAGCACAAGTTAATGTTGTTCAGAGGAATTTTATCACTAAGAGCTGTGGTTCCTGCGGAACAGTGGCAGTGTCCCTATCTCTAAGCCAGGTGGCCTGGGTTCAAGCCCTAACTTGCTTCAGAGGTGTACAATAACATCTCTGATACAGATTGATTAGAAAACATTGCAACAAAGGGTTTCCAAATGAAAGAGGAAGAAGATGAAGATAGCTATATTTCTCAATTTTGTGAAGCACTTCAACCACGGGCACAATCTTAAGTACAAACAGCTGTAGTCCATGGGAGGTACCATTTCATGAATTCTCCATCAACACTGGCCCTTGTTATTCTATTCTTTTGTTGAGCTAGGTATAAAGTATACACTTTCATGAAAGGAAGGGTACGAGAAGCAAAGCAAAAAAGTATTGAGTTATCCAAGCTGGAAACCTCTTCTGCTATTAGGAGATTTCTCAGACAGTTCAACAACTGTGGATGTGGACAATAGCCCTGTTCACCCGCCATCAATTCATTTCAGCTTTTCTGCAAATGTTCTGAGTGCAGTATAAATCAAGATTGCCTCCTGTGAAACCACTACTGATGCGGATGTTTGGGTTCTTGTCAACGGAATCCACTGATAGTCACACTGTGAAAATTCTTTTGATTCAAGTAGGTAAGGAGGTTGCTGTGAACAGCCCTAAGGCTCTTGTGGGACCAGCTTGGTCTCCAATTAACTTTGTTGTCAAGCGAGAATAGAGCATCCTTTATAGTCACGCATAGTCCATTGTAGACGTACCTCAAAAAGCTTTTAGAATCTGCCTCTTATGGCGCCATCTTAGGTACAAATCTTGGACACAATAGAGGAATAAAAAGTAGTTGCATTACTGTACAGAGTTTAAAAAATAAGACATTGTTAAAGCATTGACGTTATAGCCAAGTTTAAAAACATTTCAAATAAACATTACATTGTAGTAGCTCAGTGCAGGATATCTGTATGTGGTCTGACTGCCTGCGCCAGACCCCAGTCCAACAGCCATCCCCGCTTCGCTCCAAGACTCCAGTCTGCTCTGTACCGGCACTCAGCTGCTCCAAGGTAAATTCCAGGACGGACTCGCTGCCCATGTGCTGCTCTGGGACTCGCTGCCTGGGTATTGCTCTGGGACTCACTGCTCGCACTGCTCCGGGACTCACTGCCTGGGTATTGCTCTGGGACTCACTGCTCGCACTGCTCCGGGACTCGCTGCCTGGGTATTGCTCTGGGACTCACTGCCCAGGCGCTGCTCCATGAATCACTGCCCGCGTGCTGCTCTGGGACTCACTGCCCAGGCGCCGCTCCATGAATCACTGCCCGCGTGCTGCTCTGGGACTCACTGCCCATGCTGCTCCGGGACTCACTGCCCATGCGCTGTTCCAGGAATCACTGCCCATGCGCTGTTCCAGGAATCACTGCCCAGGCGCTGCTCCGGGAATCACTGCCCATATGCTGCTCCAGGACTCACTGCCCAGGCGCTGCTCTGGGACTCACTGCCCAGATGCTGCTCGGGACTCACTGCCCAGGCGCTACTCTGGGACTCACTGCCCAGGCACTGCTCTGGGACTCGCTGCCCAGGCGCTGCTCCGGGAATCACTGCCCATGCTGCTCCGGGAATCACTGCCCACTTGCTGCTCTGGGACTCGTTGCCCAGGCGCTGCTCTGGGAATCACTGCCCAGGCGCTGCTCTGGGAATCACTGCCCACGCTTCTCCGGTGTTCACGGTTCATGACTCCGGGGCTCACTGCCCACGCCTTCCACTGCTCCAGGACTAAAGGGAGAGAAAAAGGAAAAGAGAAAAGAGAGAAAAACAGAAACAGAAAGAAAAAGAACAGGTGGAGCAGAGGAGTTCCGGCAGGAGTGTCTTACTCTGCCATCATCTTGTGTGCTCTGTTGTGTGCTCTGCTATTGTTAATATACCAGAACTTTTATCAAAAATTTAAAGGACAAATGTTTTAGATGTGATGACAATTTTGGCAATTCCAGTAGTCAGGAACTTTTGGCAGATCCTTTTGACTGTTTCCTTTGATTAAACCTTTTGAAATGTCTGTCCTTTTGTTAAGTCTGTTGGCAGATCCAATGCATTTTGTAAGTTTATGAGTTTATGCAATATTCTTCATGCACTCACACCTACTTTTAACAAGCTCCAGGACACCTTCCTGCCGAAAACCTAACTTCTCCCAAAGGTGTTCCAGGGCCCTATTCAAAAGGGTATCTCATGCTCCCAAAAGTGTACCTGGGCTATTCAAATGAATTCAGAGCTCAGAGCTAATACTACTAGCACACATTGAACTTCAGATACCTCAAACACCAAAATTAAAAGTGAATGGAAGCCGCTGTTAATTCCTATGGGCAGTTACCTCAGCAAAACATGTACATGTGAAACTTGACCCAACTCCATTCCCACTCTCCAAAAAATGGTGTGAGCTGCCCTTGGGGGCAGTACTTCTGACCTTTGACCTCAACTATTTTACAATGTCAAAGGAGATCTCTGTTGTTGTGAAGGTCAAGGCCTAGCTTGACATAGACAGACAGTGGTAGATGGTCTGATGTAAGAGGTGGTGGATTGAAAGCAAACAGGTGACATGAAGAGTTCTTGTTGAGGTAACTTTCCTCTCCGTGGAACGGTCATTCACGGGATGCGGGCATCACTGGCTAGGCAACATTTATTGCCAATCCCTAATTGCCCTGAGGGCAGTTAAGAGTCAATCACATTGCTATGAGTCTGGAGTCACATGTAGGCCAGACCACGTAAGGATGGCAGTTTCTTTCCCTAAAGCACATTAGTGAACCAGATGGGTTTTTCCCCACAATCGACAACAGTCATCACTAGATTCTCAATTCCACATATTAATTGAATTCAAATTCCACCATCTGCCATGGCAGGATTTGAACCTGGGTCGCCAGAACATCATCTGAGTCTCTGGATTAATAGCCCAGCGATAATACCACTAGGCCATTGCCTCCCCTCTAAGACAGATGGTGTCATCAGCTCTTTATGCATCATGGAACAATCTCAACAGCATCCTCTGACACATCCAGGTGGGTGTAGAAGATGAGAAAATGCCACTGAGCAGTTTTGTGCCAGATGCTTCAGATGTCATTGCACCTGAATGTACCATCTCCTCATGAATGCATCTTGTTCTAACTCATTTCTGGGACACTTTAAAGGAGCACCCACCCTGCCTACTTTGTTGAATCTGACTTCAGTTCCAGCTGAAATGAAGAAAAATGCTGGAAAAACCCACCAGCAATGCATAAATAACAATGACTCATAAAACTGATGCCTGGGGCAAAGTGTAATTAGAAATGAAAAAAAGAAATCTTTTCACTAGGGACTGAAGCTGTCAGCTTCCTTTTAGATGTTTGCTTGAGCAGAACAGGACTCCCATATGGACTGTGTAGATGGGTAGGTTATATGCTCTGGCATCAGCCTTGTCAGAAAAAAAATCAGGGTTGGAAGCTGTGCTACATATTGTTAGTATTTATGTGAGACTTATGCACACAAGGACTTTGGTTTCATTCATGTCTAAATGTTCTGGTTAGAAATCAGAAATGAAAATCAAACACAGAAAGTCGAGAGCCTGGGTTTTTCAACACATGCCATCAGTTGGAACATGAGGAGGGTTCAGCTTCAGAATATCAAGACAAAGCAAGAATAGCTTTAGAGGAGTCTGGTCGTTTTTAGGCAAACACAGAAAAATGCTGCGGAAACTCAGCAGGTCTGGCAGCATCTGTGGAGAGAGCGCCAGTTAGCGTTTTGAGTACGATATGACGTTTTCAGAATTTCAGTTCTTTCTCACTTTGTTTGCTTCCTTAGGTAGCACAACGGTATTTTAACATTGGCACATTTCTATGTAGAATGAAGGCAATTAACACACATTGTACTGTTTAACATCTGCATATTGTTTAAGAATGAATTAATGGGGCCAATAAAAGGAAGGAGGTAACAATTATATGCTTGCTGCTTATTATGATCTGTCCAAGGGTACTGCACGTGCTTGTTGCTAAATAACGATCTTTTCTGGGTTGCTGTGTCTCAGTGTGTTTGTGTGTGGTTAGGTCGGTATAACTCACTCTATCAGCCATCAGAACATCATCCGGCAAAGTAACAGCTGGTTCAACTCAAAGCAGACAGACAGAGATTTCGTTGTGACATCATCTCCCAAAGCTTGAGAAAAACAAGTGTAGCCCAGGGACCTTTCTCCCTCTCTCCCATTCTTCCCTACTGAAACAATTTATTCTGCATGGTGTAATAGATGGCAGGCACCAACAGTAGGTGATAGCAGTTGAATTCACCATGATCTGGAAGATGTCATGAGCCACTTTAGACACTGTGAGGGGGAAAGGATTTGTCATTCGCCGTGGTGCAAAATGGGTGATATCAGACCGCCTGCCCATTTTATACAGAGCCTGAGATTTAAATCATTTGTAATTCCAGTGACTGCAACAGCGCTGATATCAGACCCTGATCATAACAGGTGACTGATCTCATACTTTGCGACACAACCGCTAACTGCTGTTCCTCCGTTTTTTTCTCTGTAGTTGTTTGAGTCTGACTCCAGCTTCAATGAACTATAATCTCCTTCTTCGGCTAGTTGTGGAGATCATATGCAGAAGGAGATGGAGTTGTTTCGCTGCAAATCTAGTCAGCTTAGACCAAGATGACAAAACTCACCCAAATACAGCCATTACTGGCAAGTGACAAATGGTGTAGGAGGGACATTTCTGTGGAGATTGGAGCAAAAGCAGAGTGGTAGTGTGGTGGTTAGCACTGTTGATTCACAGTGCCCAAGGACCTTAGTTGACTGTCTGTGTGGAGTTTACTCATTCTCCCCTTGTGTCCGTATGGATTTCTGCCAGGCACTCCAATTTCTTCCCACTGAACGAAGATGTACAGGTTAGGTGGATTGCCCATGCTAAATTATCTATAGTGTCCAAAGATGTGCAGGTTAGGTGGTTTGCCCACGCTAAATTGTCTGTAGTGTCCAAAGATGTGTAGGTTAGGTGGATTAGCCATGGTAAATGGGGGTTTTTAGGATAGGGTCTGGGTGGGATGTTCGTCGGAGGGTCGGTACAGAATTGATGGGCTGAATGGCCTCTTTCCACACTGTAGGGATCCTATGATGCTTCTCTAGATTTGGCAAGCAACCCCTGGCCTGAAAGTGCATGCCAATGGTGTGTGCCTGAAATGGAAAGTTCCACTCTCCACTCTTTCCATTGACGAGCCTGAAGAATTTGCAGTGCCATGGCAGTTCTGGAGGTTTCATAAACAGTTAGTCGTGGTTAAAAGTGTGAACTCTTAAGTCTCAATTATTACTTGGAAACAGGTCAATTCTTCAGAATTCCTGATAACGCTGACACAAAGATTAAATATTTTCATTAATAATATAATTACTGTACATACTCATGCTAATGATGCTCTCAGTAAAGATCATCCCTGTGACTTTTGGCAAACAAAATATAATATTTCATATATGTCATAGAAGTCAATACTAATTTTTCAGGGATCTAATGTTGTCACGGTTTTTTAGGTACTTGAAGGTTCAATAATTTAAAGATATTCTTAGATGCTATTAAATGTTTCTTCCACCAATTCTAGCAACAATCTAACAGCCAAGTGATGAGACAAACCTGTACCAAATGATCCAGCACAATTGCTTCATGGAAAAAGTTCAGCTAGAGAAAGAACAGGGATACGATGTATGAACCAGCATCAGCAAAATGGCCATGTTATATGTGGGGGTCAGCTGACATGACCTTTTGGAATTAAAGCAGCTGGTGTAATAGAATTTATTTTCTATTCATTTTGTGGGATGTGGTTATTGCTGGCTGGCCAGCATTTCTTGCCCATCCCTAGTTTCCCTTGAGAAGGAGGTGGTGAGCTGCCTTCTTGAACCGCTGCATTCATCCTGCTGTGGATTGACCCACAATGCCATTAGGGAGGGAATTCCAGGATTTTGCCCCAGCGATTGCCTTCATGAGAAGGCAGTGCTTAGTATTCCACCAGGAAATGAAAATGTCGAAGCGTCTGCACCTACACTTAATCATAAAATTACCACATTCCAACAATTAGTCACCTGACGTTGAGAGTAGAACACATCTCGATTGGCCTGCATTGGAAATATGGATGAAACACCAATGGCATTCGATGTGACAGCAAATGAGACTGCTACCAAGACTGGAAAATAATAAAATGTCCTTGTAAAGATAGCTGGCCACAAGGAGATACAGTTACAGTGGTTCATTCTTATATGGTGGATGGTACACAATTAAAGCTGACAGTGATATTCAAGAGAAAAACACTCCCCAAAGAGAATTTTCCTGAAATCTCCTGGGTGGCTGAAGGCAGATACAAGAAATAATCAAACAAGTTTCACTTTAAGTAGTGGTGGACTGCAGAAAGTAAAAGGTTAGCTCATGTGGGGCATATTCAACTCCCACTTCAACAATAATGTGGTTTGTGATGTGACAGCAACCGACATCAATATGACAGTTATTCCCAATGGTTTCACAATTGTTCGGCTCTTGATTATGCATATAAGTAAATCTCTCAAGCACAGTATCCAAAAGATGTGCAATAATTGGACTTGGAAGACGCAGAAAACATTCACTAAAGGTAGACATGAAGTATGGTTCTGACAAAGAGTCACTGGACTCAAAATTTTAACGCTGCTTTCTCCCCACAGATGCTACCAGACTTAGTCAGCTTTCCCAGCAATTTCAGTTTTTGTTTCAGACCTCCAGTTCTTTTATTTACACCAATGGTGAGTGCCCTTATAAACAATATTTGTCAATAGGTCCGAGATGCATGGAACGGACATGATGCCAATATGGTCAAAAAATCTTTTCTAAACTATGGAATATTAGAAGTTTCCAAGGTACTAAAGGTGATTACTTAGAATCATACAGTTGTGCAGTATGGAAATCGACCCTTCTGTCCAACTCATACATGCCAACTGGATATCCTAAATTAATCTAGTCCCATTTGCCAGCATTTGGCCCATATCCCTCTAAGCCCTTCCTATTCATATACCCATCGCGATGCCTTTTAAATGTTGTAATTGTACCAGACTCCCTCATTTCCTCTAACAGCCCATTCCACACACACACCACCGTCTGTGTGAAAAAGTTACCCCCCTCACTTTAAACCAATGCCCTCCAGTTTTGGACTCCACTACCCTGCAGAAAAGACCTTGTATATCTATTGTATCCATCCCCATCATGATTTAATAAACCTTTATAAGGTCAACCCTCAGCTTCCGATGTTCCAGGGAAAATTGCCCCAGCCTATTCAGCCTCTCCCTATAACTCAAACTCTCCAGCCCTGGCAACATCTTTGTAAATCTTTTCTGAACCCTTTCAAGTTTCACAGCATCCCTCCTATAGCAGGGAGATCAGAATTGCACGCTATATTCGAAGGATGCTGCAAAGGCTACGGGCCCTGACACCATTCCGGCAATAGTACTGAAGACTTGCTCCAGAACTTGCCACCCCCCTTGCCAAGGTGTTCCAGTACAGTATGACACTGGTATCTGCCCAACATTGTGGAAAATTGCTCAAGTATGTCCTGTACATGAAAAGCAGGACAAATCCAACCCGGCCAATTATCGCCCCATCAGTCTCCTCTCAATCATCAGTAAAGTGATGGAAGGTGTCAGTAACAGCTCTATCAAGCAGCACCTGCTCAGCAATAACCTGCTCAGTGACGCCCAGTTTGGGTTCCGCCAGGGCCACTCAGCTCCTGATCTCATTACAGCCTTGGTTCAAACATGGACACAAGAGCTGAATTCCAGAGGTGAGGTGAGAATGACAGCCCTTGATATCAAAGCTGAATTTGACTGA
Organism: Rhincodon typus; assembly: GCF_021869965.1. Lineage (NCBI taxonomy): Eukaryota > Metazoa > Chordata > Chondrichthyes > Orectolobiformes > Rhincodontidae > Rhincodon > Rhincodon typus. The sequence goes on from NC_063348.1 coordinate 6,017,064, forward strand.
GTGTGGCATCAAGGAGCCCCAGCAAAACTGGAATCAATGGGTATCAGGAGGCAAACTCTCTGGTGGCTGGAGTCATACCTGACACATAGGAAGATGGTTGCGGTTGTTGGAGGTCAGTCATATCAGCTCCAGGATATCTCTGCAGGAGTTCCTCAGGGTAGTTCCTCAGTCCAACCATCTTCAGCTGCTTCATCAATGACCTTCCCTCCATCATAAGGAATGTTCACCGATGATGCACAATGTTCAGCACCATTCACAATTCCTCAGATACTGAAACTGTCCATGTCCAAATACAACAAGATCTGGACAATATCCAGGCTTGGGTGACAAGTGGCAAGTGACATTCGCGCCACACAAATACCAGCTATGACCATCACTAATAAGAGGCAATCTAACCACCGCCCCTTGGCATTCAATGGTGATGCCATCACTAAATCCCCCACTATCAACATCCTGGGGGTTATCATTGACCAGAAACTCAACTGGAGTCACCACATAAAAACAATGGCTACAAGATCAGGTCAGAAGCTAGAAATACTGCAGCAGGCAACTCACCTCCTGACTCCTCAAAGCCTATCCATCATCTATAATGCACAAGTCAGCAGTGTGATGGAATGCTCCCCACTTGCCTGGATGAGTGCAGCCAACAACAACATTCAACAACCTTGACACCATCCAGAACAAAGCGGCCCACTTGATTGGCATTATATCCACAAGCATCCACTCCCTCCACCACCGACGCTCAGTAGCAGCAGTGTGTACTATCTACAAAATGCACTGCAGAAATTCACCAAAGATCCTCAGACAGCACCTTCCAAAACCACAAACACTTCCATCTCAAAGGGCAAGGGCAACAACATATGGGAACAGCAGCACATTCAAGATCCCTTCGAAGCCGCTCACCATCCTGACTCGGAAATATATTGCCATCCCTTCACTATCACTGGGTCAAAGTCTTGGAATTTACTCCCTAATGGCATTGTGGGTCAACCCACAGCAGGAGGACTGTCTGATGCTAGTTGCTCTACAAAACAGCTGTACTTATTTCTAACATTGATATGGCTAGACTTCAGGCTAATGCCTAGCTCTCCATGTGTTCTATCTTCCTCCTAATTCCTCCCACATTGCACTGTTTATGCCCAGTGTGGAGCAGGTCCGAGACATTATCACAATGTGACTCCAGGCTCCTAAAAGCTTTACATAACAGATAGGAACTTGCAAATGATGTGTCCCCTCTTTTCTGTTGCCTTTGCCCTTCAAGGTGGTGGAGATTGTAAGTTTCTAAGGTATTGTCAATGGAGCCTCGTTGAGTTGCTTTACAGATGATACACAGTGCTGCCACTGTGCAAGAGTGGTGGATGGAGTGTAAGTTTAAGATGGTGATTGGGGAAGCCAATCCAGTAGGCCACTTTCTCCTCAATAGTGTTAAACCTCTCGAGTGTTGTTGGTAATCGGCTCATCAGGCAAGTGGAGAATATTCAATCATATTCCTGACTTATTCACGGTGAACAAAATTTGGGGAGATAAGCAATGAGCTATTTGCTCAATTTCTGACCTGCTCTTGTAACTGTTATATTCATATGGTTGGTCCAATTCAATTGTTTGTCAATGGTAACCTCCAAGGATGTTGCTAATGGAGGTGGGAGGGAGGTATTCAGTGATAACAATGCCATTGAAAGACAAGGGGCAATGGTTTGATTCTTTCTTGTCGGTGAAGGGAGAATCTAATAAGACAGAACTTCAGTACTGAGCTATCCAGAGAATGTTACTGATGTTAGTCAATAGATTGCATTAGGATAAAATAGTGAATGAAAAATGAGTGCACACATGCTATGGAGTTTCGCATTATTATTCACTAAAACAGATCACAACAGAAAAGAAGAGAGAGCACATGCCTGGTAAAAGAATTGGACGGCTTTGTTGTTAAAGCAGGCAGATAGTTTGAAGGCAATTTCCATTAAAATTCAGACCATCTTTATGAAAGCATTCATTATGGGAGAGGATGGACATGGAAAAAAGCAAGAACTCACATATATATAGCATCTGTAATGACCTCCAGATGTTCGAAAGCATCTTACAGCAAAGGAAGTACTTTTGAAGTGTGTGTCACTTGTAATGTTGGAAATGTGGCAGCCATTTTGCACGCCACAAGGTTCCACAAATAGTACTGTGATAATGACTAGATAATATGTTTATTTTAATGACATTGGTTGAGGGATAAATATTGTCCTTGGTTTGATAACTGTTATTTTTCCCTAATCCTTCTAAAATTTGATGCTGCAGCTGTTCGCAGCAAATTAGCAATTTAATGATTAATTTTATCCGAGTGTATGGAATCCATTATACTTCAGTCTAAGATGGATTTTGTACATACCAGGAGTTTTGTTTTCTCAGTCAGATTTGGCCATGATCAGAGGTGGGCAACCAGAAATAAAAAGACTGTGATGTTGAGTGGCTGGATGTCATGGCTCTGTTTCTGGCATCCGTGATATCTGTGAGGGTGGGTTAGCGCAGATCTCCACACTCACTCCAAAACAGGCCAATTAAACTCGTGAAGTCATTGTTTAAACACCCATTTCTAGAAATGTCTTCTATCTTCTCGAGGATGGTCAATGGTTTGATATTTCTTATCTCAGACCTGGTGGAGACGGAGGAGGGCCGTATCGAGGTCTGGTGCAGGGCGGTGGTGGTACTTGAAGGGTTTGGGTGGGTTTGGGGGTGGGGTGGTGCAGGCAGACAGTGGGCATCAGGAATGTTCAAAAATATATTCCTATATTGTGTAAAGGGCTTGCCACTTTGAAGTAAAAGTTGGAGCCCAGTCATCACAGGGCACAGAGGAGTGAGCAGTAATGGGTTATTACTCTCCTGGCACTGCTTGGGTACCAGAGCAATGGATAAGGCTGTATAAACTCCACCTGAATACTAGGAAGGGTGCAGCTAGGAGCAAGTGCTGCATCCTCAAAAATCAAGGCCAGGGGAACTGAGGAACTGGAGAATCTGTTCAGGAAGGGCAGGACACTAGGCATCAGGAGCCAAAGGAGACAGACGAGGGGCATAAAGTTAAAGAGTGGAGATTCCATAAGCGGAGATGAGGAGCCCTGTGCATGACTGAGGGGCAATGCCAACGGAATCTGTCACTATTTAGGAAGATAGTCACAGATAATTTGTGTCCCTGTCAATACAGACCTCTGTGGCATCTCACAGGTGAATCACACAGGTACCGTACATCTGAGGCTAGACAATTAGATTCACAACTGGAAGGACATCACAAGTTTAGAGAACACTGGGTCAGTTAGTGGTGACCTGCAATACTCCCCTGCAAGAGTCTCATTCATTGCGGCCGTCTGTTGCATGGTGTAAACATTGAGACCAGAGAGAGGTTGGACATTGAGACGAGAGAGGGGTACGGGCATTGAGAGCAGACAGAGGTGTGGACACTGAGACCAGAGAGAGGTTGGACACTGAGACCAGAGAGAGAGGTGTGGTTGTTGAGAGCAGACAGAGGTCCGGACATTGAGAACAATGAGGGCCTGAAAGGGAACAGCTCATCACAGCAGGAAAGAGGATGCCAAATTGGATTCAGAGAAAGAAGATGCCGACCAGAGAGGAACACCTGCTGTATGGTGAGGTGGCATCCTCTTGCCACCTTCTGGAAGTTGATTTTACTCCAGCCCCTGATGGTATGGCAGGTCCTCCTGTGGCATCTTGGGTCCCTGTCGCGCAACAGAAGCCTCTGACACAAACTGTCTTCCTCAGAGCGATTACCACTGCCTTGGGAGTTTGAAACAAACCCTGCTGCCACTCACGTTAATTAGGTAGAAAAGCTGCTTCCATATCAATTCAGAACGTACTCCAGGGAAAATCCAGTCAGTTTTCTACCAGAGATGGGTTTCCGACACAAAACCACATCCAACTCCTGTTTCCCATATCGCTGGCCAAAACCCAGCCCCAGTACGTTTTATAAAACATTTCAATTTGCTTTAAGTAAGACATCTTTGCACCAATTATCTTACTGGTGTTACAGAAGTTTAAATTTACGCTGGCCGTGGATTCTGCTTGGTTTGACTTGGAATCTGTTAGCTGCTTTGAATTACTGTGAGATGTGTTCAATATTATTACAAACGGCCAAGCAGAATTCCTAAACTTGGTTTGCTTCATCGCTCTGACAGCAGTTTGGTCACCTATCCTGCATATATTTTACCATAAATCATTTTAAATCCTGATGGACTTAGTGAGCGATCATCAAGCCAAAAAACCACACAGTTGACATCAACATTAAGCTGTTTACTTTACAGTGCTGCAAAACGTGTGATTTAATTTGGCTTGCATTTGGATAAATACTGTGTGATCACCACAAGGCGATAATTTCACATCGCTTGTGTTTCTCATCAGTATAACTGCAATGTGAGGTTAATGTTGCGCACTTTTCTAATTCCCCAACTCCCAAGATCCATGTCCTCAGCCAAAAAACTGGCTGTGGCGCACACGTCCACAGCCTTCAGTTTCTTTCTGTTACCTTGCTTAAGGGGTGGCAAGGTGGCTCAGCAGTTAGCATTGCTGCCTCATAACACCAGGGATACAGGTTCAATTCCACCCTCAGGTAACTGTCTGTGTGGAGTTTGCACATTCTCCCAGTGTCTGCTTCAGTATGCTCCCACAGTCCAATGATGTGCAGGTTAGGTGGATTAGCCATGATAAGTTGCCTGTAGTGTTCAGGGTTGGGTCTGGGTGGGATACTCTAAGGGTCAGTGTGGGCTTGTTGGGCTGAGGGGCCTATTTCCACACTGAAGGGATTCCATAAGCCATTATTCATTTGAGAGTCCAGACAAAAAAAGTCTGGCTGGAACATTTATGCTTATATACTGGTAGGTTATTTCATAATTGATGAGGGGAAGGGCTTGAATAAGATGGAGTTCATCATAATCTGACATTTTCCTCAGCCAACATACATACCCACACATCCATAATTCACACAACTGTGCTCAGGCATAACATCTATTGTTTGATTTTGGTTCCCTCAATTAGTAGCAAATCCTACTCCCAACTCAGTTGGGATCAGCCAAATCATTGTGGGATAGCAATTAATTCTGGCAACCTCTGAAACAGAGTTTTCTATTTTGGGTTGGAACCCCCAAGAGTGGGGCCAAATGTAGGTCCTTTTTTTCTGAAGAAGTGTCTAGGCCCGAAACATCAGCTTTCCTGCTCCTCTGATGCTGCTTGGCCTGCTGTGTTCATCCAGCTCTACACCTTGTTATCTCAGATTCTCCAGCATCTGCAGTTCCTACTATCTCTAGGTCCCAATCTTGTTCCTTTGTTACGAACAGTCATCTAACATTGACTTTGGCTAGGTAAGCCAACCAGTAACCGAAGGAAAGAGTAACTGTCCAATTAGCAATGACGTATTGGCTGCCAAAGCTGGAGGAGCTTGAAGCAAACTTTAAGACTCATTTTTGAATCCTTTATAATAAGCTAGTTTCATTGCTACATTAAAATTTAACAGAAACTCAGGAGTGTGATAAGCGGGGGCTCTGTTCATGTTTCCATGACAGGGAATGATGCAAAGGCAACAATGCTACATTGGTCTAAGCAGCTATCGTGCACTTTCACACACAATGTAACAGTACCTTCATAAAAAAAGGCTCTTTTCTATTTGATCAGTCACGTAGTCATGTTGCAAATTGTTTCAGTAACCAGCGTACTCCTACTCTCCTGTATGGTTATTAGTGTGTTTGTTTCGCATTCTTTGCACAGCTTAAGATATAATTAATATTACTTTTGTATCAAATAGAGATCGGGTGTAGGAAACACCAGCCCACTCCAAAAGATACATAGAGAAGACACCACCAGAGGTAAGGAGAAAAAGATGAAAACCAGCAAAGGCTGAAAAGGTACAAAGTCAAGTAAAATAAAATAGAAGGGAAACCTATCAGATTTATCGTAAGATAACAAGGTGTAGAGCTGGATGAACAAAGCAGGCCAAGCAGCATCAGAGGAGCAGGAAGGCTGACGTTTCGGGCCTAGACCCTTCTTCAGAAAAAATCGTAATACTGCTTGATTACAAAGCTAGGTTAAAATAATTTGGGCTGCACAGTGGCTCTATGGTTAGCTGCTTCACAGTGCCAGGAACCTGGTTTCAATTCCAGCCTCAGGTGACTGTCTGTGTGGGTTTCCTCTGGGTGCTCCAGTTTCCTCCCAGAGTCCAAAGATGTGCAGGTTAGGGTGGATTGGCCATGTTAAATTGCCCCATAGTGTCCAGGGATGTGCAGGCTGGGTGGATTAGCCATGGGAAATGCAAGGTTACAGGGATAGGGTAGGGAGATGGGCCTGGGTAGCACACTATTCGGACGGTCAGTGTGGACTCTGTGAGTTGAATGTCCTGCTTCTACACTGTAGGAATTCTATGAATTACAGTGATCAAATGATCTAATCTTTTCAAGTCTTGACATTAAAGGAATTCACACTTTTTGTAGGATAACCCATGTCTTTATAACCTCCAGATTCAACTGATTGAAATAGTCCCCCCGGCTGACCTTCCAACTACCACACACTTGGCCTCACCCAATATTTTGCTGCCCATATCCTGGCATGCACCAAGTCCCATTTACTGTCCTGCAAAGCCTCAGACTACATTTCTCTTCATTATTCTCAAATCTCTCAATAGCTTCATTCCACTGGACTCCTTCAATTCTTGCCTCTCTGCATGTCTGGTTTTCAATGCTTCACCATTGTTGTTCGTGCTTTAGACCCTAGGTGTTAACTTCTTAACAGTCATTTGTGAAAGCTAAAAACATCAAGTCACCCTAGTTCAGTTTGTGTGCATTTACAAAGTGAAGCATTCTAAATGTAATCCTAATCACAAGTCCAGTGTCAGTCATTGCTTCTTTATGTATACACAGAAATGCATTCTACCACTTTTTAAACTTTAATGTTTAGTTACACAAATAATAGATGTTTTCCCTCCTTGAAATGAAAGTGCACAATTAATACCTGGATTAGCATTTTTAAAAAATTGAAACAGAGAAAAAGAAATGATCTTCCATATGAAGTATTACATGACACCCCTTTTTTTTGGATACTCAATACTTCTTGATGCAAGAAGTGGAATCATAGAACCCCAACAGTGAGGAAGCAGGTCAATCAGCCCATTGAGTCCACACCAACCCTCCAAAGAGCATCTCAGATCCACCTTCCACCCCCTGCCTATTCCACCTGGTTGCTACATCCCTAGACACTATGGGCAATTTAGCATGGCCCAATCTACCCTAACCTGCACAGTTTTGGACTGTGGGAGGAAACTGGAGCACCCAGAGGAAACCCACACACACATGGGGAGAATGTGCAAACTCCACACAGACAGTCACTTGAGGCTGGAATTGAACCCAGGTCACTGGGGCTGTGAGACAGCAGTACTAACCACTGAGACACCATGGCATCCCACGCCTTTGTTTTTAAAAACAATCAGATAATCAACAATCAGACTTCCAGCAACATAGTTGATCACCCAGTGGAGATCTTTTTTTCCAATATGTGCTTCACACTAGCTAGGTCTCTCCTAAATCTGTTTTCACTTACATTTTTTTGTCAAGTGAACATTATTCCATTAGAAATGGTTATCAACATAACATTCAATGGGCAAACTGTTTTCAGTATATCTCTGTAAATTAAGAGAGGGGATTGTTCAACAAGGCCTGAATGTCCTCATGTACCAGTTGCTGAAAGTAAGCATATGCAGGTGCAGCAGGCCATAGAGAAGGCAAACGGTGTGTTAACCTTCATAGTGACAGCATTTGAGTACAGGTTCAAGGACGTCTTGTTGCAATTAAAAGAGGTATTGCTAAGGCTACGCCTGGAACATTGTGAGCAATATTTGGTTTCTGTATCAGAGGAAGGATGATCTTGCTGTAGAGACAGTGCAGCGAAGGTATACCAAATTGATTCTGGGATGGCAGGACTGATGTACAAGGAGAGATCGAGTCATTTAGAATTGTAGTCACTGGAACTTAGAAGAGTTGAGGTGGGGGGAGGGGGGCGCGCAGCACGTCTCATAGAAACCAATAAAATTCTGACAGGGCTAGGCACGTCAGATGCAGGAATGATGTTTCCAATGGTGGGAGAGTCCAGAACCAGGAGTCACTGTTTAAGGATAAAGAGTAAACCTTTTAGGACTGAGTTGAGGGGAAATATTCTTCATCCTGAGAGAGGTGAGCCTGTGGAATTCACTACCATGGAAAGTGATAAAGGCCAAAACATTATGTGTTTTCAGGAAGGAGGTAGATACAGCTCTTTTGTCTAAAGGGGTTAAGGGATACGGGAGGAGGGCAGGATTATGGTATTGAGTTGGATGATCAGCCATGATCATATTGAATGGCAGAGCAAGCTCGAAGAGCGAAATGGCCTAACTCCTGTTCCTATCTTGTGTTTCTATGTTTCTATGCTTCCTCAAGAACCACTCTTTCTGCTGTTAAAGTATGTTTAACAACTATATTATTTTCCTAGCATGGCTAAAGGGCAACATTTATCAACTTCACTCAACAAAAATATCATCAAACCTGTTCTTACTGAACAGCCATCAGGAATATTGGCATGAGTAGTATCACACAAAATAAATAATTACAAACATGTAGTCAACTGAGGCTTCTACCAACTGAGTAACTTCCTCAAAAATCTTAATTAGTTTGGCGTAACAGGCTCTTCCTGAGTCTATACTAAGACTCTCTAATAACCTCCTCTCTGACAATGTGGTTGTGCAGTGCATCTCTAATCTTCTAGTTACTTATTTAATTCTCATAAGGCTAAAGGCCCTGTAATTTCCTAATTCTAGTTATTGCTCTTTTAAATAATGGCATCATACAGAACACCCTCTAGATGATGGCACTATTCCATAGTTTAGTGTGTGACGCATGAGTAATGGGTTTGCAGAAAACAGTTTCTACTTATTTGAGCACTGCAGGATGTTAACTGCATAATCAATGAGGCAAACAAAATTGTGATTTATTTGCTTTACTTTTATTTACATGTATTTGGAAGAATAGACCATATCTCTCCTTTTAAGGAAGGTACTTGCATTCTTGTTGCTGGGCAGATGTGATCCAGTGTTACTATTTCTGGTCTACTTTAAAAACATCCTAATTTACTTGCTTTACAGACACAGGATGCGAATGATCTGTGAGCTCAAGTGCTCCAACTGTTTTCTGTTGCTTACGTGCCACGTGGATAAATTTTGAAAGTACAATCCTTGTTTTCAAGTCCTTCTGTGACCTTGTACCCTCAATCACTGTAATCTCCTTTAGTCCCTTAATCCCATGAAATTTCTGCACTCCTCCAATTCTAGCCTCTTGCACATCTCCATTTTTCAAGAGGCCATCACTAGCGATGGTGCCTTCAAATGTTTAGGCTCTAAACTCAAAAATTTCCGCCTAAATCCCATCATTTCTCTGATTCTCTCTACTCTCATAAGACACTTTGGACCTTGTGTTTGGTCACCTATCCCAATATCTTCTATTGTGGTTTGATGCCAAATTTTGTTTGCTCACTGTCTAATATGCTATAAAGCCCCAAAGTATTTTGCTAAGAAGCTTTGTAAACACAAGTTATTGCAGCTGCAGAACTAAATTGTGTAGTGTTCACCATTATGTGTGACGCAAAAGATGACAAAGGGACATTACTGGTTACGCTTTCTTTCACTGACCAAGAAAATCAGATGTTGTTTTAGTTAGAATAGGCTATTTCATAGGTGATGGTCTCATCTTGGGGAGGGCACTCACAGTATATAATTTATCCTGGTGAAATTGGACTCTGCCAAGTCTCATGGTACCAGACCGTTTCAAAATAATCTGGAATCAGTTGCTTCAAATATCTTCAATTGCTCTTTCAAGCCCTACGTGACTTCATGCAAGTTAAAGCGAGATTATAGGGGGCACGGAAGTAAAATTTTTGACAAATGGTGGACAATATTTGATATTGGGTATTTTATAGACCAATAAAGCCAGATTGTGTTGTGACTTACACATTATATTTAAATCAAGCATTTATTTTAAGGATTTCCACTCATTAGGGAAAATGTATTTATTGTGTAATTTGACAATTTCACTGGGCAAACTCAGTGTCAGTCAATGCCCAAATTTGAAACTGTCCTAATTCACTTACCAATATATTTCAGTTGCACTTGCAATGTGTGCCTAAAGTGACTCATTATAAATCTTCTCCCTTTGTAACAGAGATTGAACCAGGAGAAGCCAGTTATCAATGGTGATAGATTAACTTAATTAATCTGAACACAAATAACATTTGTTGTACCCTGTGAAAGTAAAAACAGGTTCACACTCTCAAAGATAGCCATAGATCCTCTTTCTGGTCCTACAATATCCCCTGTACTTTGTTTGATACAGCCTGTTTCTGCCTGGCCTATGTAGATTACCTAATCAAGATTCTTGTGTATATGATATAGGCCGCATTTTAAAATCATACAAAACTTAACAACACAGATGAAGGCCATTCAGTCCAGTTAAAGTAAGCGTGTTCACCTAAGTGGCCTCAAGCCATCAATCTTATATCTAACAGCCTGACTCTTGTGGTATAGTGGTATCTTCCTACTTCTTAACCAGGAGGCCTAAGTGGAAGTCCCATCTGTTCCAGACGTGTGTAAGAACATCCCTGAACAGATTGATTAAACAAAAAATAATTAACAGCCAAACATATAAACCAATTGCACAACCGAAACTGGCTTTGATCTTTTTGATTAAATGTGGTTAGCCCTGATTACCACCTTAACTTCATAAAAGTGTACAGCTTTCAGATTGTTTAAGTATCGATACAAATTTTCCAGTTATTCCTCCATTGTAACTCAACAAAATCTCTGTTATAGAAACTAAAAAAAAGAAGGAAGCCATTCAATCCACTGTATCTGTGAGTTTGCGGCTGAACTTATGTGCATTATATACCATTTCCTTTATGCTTTCGTACTCTTTCTTTCCAACTCATGTCTCAATTCTCTTGTAAAATGATTTTATACATTCTGCTTCAGTGCCACATATGGTAAAACATTCCACATTCCCAATAGCGCTGTGTGCAAGTGCATTTCTTCGAACATCCTCCACATTTTTCTTGTGATAATCGTGTCTCTTGGTTAAATTGTTAACAATTCACAAAGCAGTAGAAACAACTATTTACTCTCCTACAGTATTTCATAATTTTGATGATTGTTGATCTTCTCTGTTAGTGATGACTGTCCCAAATTGATCCAAATTGATGAGTCTTTCTTTTTAACTATGTCCTCTGATTCCCACACATATTGAGCTCAGGAGTGGCACGGTGGTTCAGTGGTTAGCACTACTACCTCATAGCACTAGGGGATTGGGTTCAATTCCAGCCTTGGGTGACTGCTTGTGGGAGTTTGCATGTTCTTCCTGTGTCTGTGTGGGCTCCTCTAGGTGCTCTGGTTTCCTCTTACAGTCCAAAGGTGTGCAGGTTAGGTGGATTAACCATGCTAAATTGCCCTAGTGACCAGGGATATGCAGGCTATGGCCATAAGCCATGGGAAATGCAAAGTCCCATCAGGATGATCTTTGGACAGTTGGCATGTACTTAATGGGCCAAAAGGTCTGTTTCCACGATATAGGGATTCTATGACCTTGAGTCAAGGCTGACTAATCTCTAAGAACAGTGTCAATATGAAGAAAGGCAAGTGAAGATGTCATGGCTCTATGCCACTGTGTGAGAATCACACACAGCATTGCACAACAACTATGGAGTTCATTGTTCCAGAGAAAAGTGCTGTGTTATTAAAACAGTGTTTGAGTGCAGGGATACAGCAGTGCAAGTACCCCATCATTACAGAGCAGATTTGATTTATTGTAGTTAAGTACACTTAAGTAGTTTGCAAGCAGTACAGGCACACTGGCAAGGTAAGCAAGGATGTAAGGATCATAGGGTGCTCAGACGGCGTGAGACATATAGGTTACACTGCACAGGAGATGCGTGAAGCAAGATCAATATTATTTGAAGTTAGAGAGGTCCATTCATCAGTCTAATTACAGCAGGGAAGAAGCTGTTCTTGAACCTGTTGGTGCATGTGTTCAAGCTTCTATACCTTCTGCCTGATGGAAGGGGTTGTAGGAGAGCATTACTGGGGTGGGACTGGTCTTTGATGATGTTGGCAGTGACAGCGGATGTTAAACAGATTACTGAGCCATAATTTGTTTATCTTAAAAGACATGCAAACTGTACAAGCACTAGTTCATCTGTTATCAGCAGAGGGGCCTTTGGTTCAAAATTTTGGCGATCTGAACCACCAATAGAAAAACCTAGACACACAAAGCAAGTCGAACAGCTTCTGTGGAGAGAATGAGGACCTACCATTCTGAAAGTAGAAAGAAACAGTTATGCCACTGACCACACATCACCACTTACCCAAATTAAAAGTTGGGCTGGACAGAAATGTTTGCTGAAGGACTGAGGCTCCGAAAGCTTGCGTTTTCAAATAAACCTGTTGGGCTGCGGTCTGGTATGGTGTAATTTAAATAGTTAAACTGTTTCAAAACATATCTTTCTTTCCCCTTCCGAGCTAATACTTTTGTGTCATATTGAGACTGGTTAATGAGATTATGATTCATATTGGGTGTGTATACATGTGGGGAGGGGGAAGGTGTAGAAAGTAGTGCAGGAAACCAGCAGGCTCCATTCAATAAGATGACGAGGCAGTGTCACAGCGATCAATCAGTCTGGAGTGTCATAGTTCTAAGAGATTTCTGATTAAACTATTGTGTTTCGAATCATTTTGCTTCCATTAAACCAGGAAGGGAAAATGCCGAATTTATTTTCAATGATGACTAGAGATACGTAAATCTGAGATGAAAAAGAAACTTAAATGCTGTAATCTAAAAAAGGAACAGAAACCATTAAACACACAAAGACTCTTCACATAAACAAGAGAAAATAAGTAAAAGTCTGAACTTTTAAACACCAAGCCACATTTGAAGTTAAACGTAGTGTTAGTTATGGTATTGCAATCCTATCTCTGACCTGTACTCCCATTAAGAATGCATTCCACAGGAAGTGTGGGATCAGTGATTTCAAACTACAATGTTTTATCAAACCAAAGTCTTCATGCATTTCATTACTACTGCAGGCACTTAATTTTAAACTGTTCTCCTGTTTGAAACATATATAGTCATTATTTGAGTGTGTCTTTCCTAGAGTTGGGTAATTTTGCAGTCTGTGCTCACATCGACATCATTGATGGGGTGGCACAGTGGCTCAGTGGTTAGCGCTGCTGCTTCACAATGCTAGGATCCCGGGTGCGATTCCACCCTCGGGCGAATGGGTGGAGTTTGCACATTCTCCCTGATTCTGTGTGGGTTTCTTCCGGGTGCTCAGGTTTCCTCACACAGCCCAAAGATGTGCAGGTTAGGGTGGATTGGCCATGCTAAATTTCCCCATAGTGTCCAGAGATGTACAGAGTAGGTGTGTTAGCCATGGGAAATGCAGGGTTACATGGGATGGGATACTGGGGTTGGGTCTGGATGTGATGCTGCTCGGAGGGTCTGTGTGGACTCAATGGGCTGAATGGTCTGCTTCCGCACTGTAAGGATTCTGTGATTGACATGATGTGCATTCTTATCCTATCTAGGAGTAATCAGGTGGGAAAGCTCCAAAAAACAATGTTGGGCTGTGATCTCTTCCTGCTTTCCCCCAGGCAGGTTTTGAGTATTGTGGAGGTTCCCCTCCAGTCTGACAGGAAAGCAATGGAAGTGTTTAAAGAGGCAATTAAGAGCTTTCTGTGCCATGAATTCTGCCTTTCCCAACAGTGCACGTCATACACTTGTCATCATTTTAACAGGATCACCAAGGCGTGGGAACAATTCCTTCCCAACAAGCTTTGACCAGCGAAGCTGTAGAGCTCCAATCGTGGCCCTTAAGAGGCTGCAGTTCAAAGCCCATCTTCTCTCAGATGGTGCAATCACAACTTGACAGTTTGGCAATCCCTTGTGAATTATTTCCCTCTTTAGCTGCACTTCCCTGCTGCTGGCCTTCACCATTGCACAGGGGTTACTTAAGCAGCTTGACTCTGAGGAGTAACAATGTACCCGATAGCAAAAACACCAATAGCACCACTTGCAGTAGAAGACATGTTACTCATCTTTCTCACCTTCTTGAGGTGTTGAATCCTTTTGGTGCTCTATCTTCGGTTTATAAGGAACACAGAGCTTCTGGATACTTCAATGTTTGCTTGCTTGACTGGAGTGGTTCGAACCTTCCTCCTGATGAGAGCTCTCTGCTGCCATGCAGATACCACAAGGTAGGTAAGGGCAGTCTCCCCATGTTCTAGCTCCATTCCTGTGGTTCCAGGTAAGTCATTCTAATATAGGCCAGAACCTTTCAATTAAAAACCCTTCATTCAACATAGATTTGATACAGATTGGTCAGGAGCCTGGAGATGAACAAAAAGTTAGATTGGCCTGTGAATAGCAACCACAAAGTGTGCAAATCCTTTCTCAGCAGGGACTAAGAGAATAAGATTCCACACAATCTCTCTCCCTCGCTCTTCCACATCCTCACATTTTCTAAGTTTCACAGCTCACATTTAAGATGATTCATTTACAATTCAAAACATATTCGCAGCTGGGACTATTTTCAGGTTTCAGTCAACTGATATCGAACAAGGCAAATTTCAAATTGCACACTATCAATGAAAAAAAAGTTTTTTTTTTCATTTGCTGTCTTATATTTCCTAGAAACAAATGGTGTTTTTTGAAGAAAGTATTCTGTCCATGATAGTGGAGCACCATTCCTCTTCTGTGAATAGTGTTGTGGATCTTGAAGCTCCATCTCAGTCTGGACCTTGGTTCAGTGGCTTACCTGAAACACTGGACCTGAGACAATGTAGCCTTCCAAAATACACTTAGACTTGGACCAATAACTTAGAAGCAGAGGAACGGCAACAGAGGTAATCCAGCACTGCTATGATAGATAAAAATTCTTACGGATTTTTTTATGTCTTGCATGGTATAGAAGTGTATATAATAACTAATTATAGCTATATACACACTATTATAAATGGCACGAATATCTGATGTTCCATTGAAAAGTCCTATGTAATTTTCACCTTAATGATAAAATCCCTACAATGTGGAAGCAGCCCATTACATCCACACCAACCCTCTGAAAAGCATCCCAGCCAGACTTTCACTACCCACATAACCCTGCATTCCTCATGGCTAATTCAACTAGCCTGTATATCCCTGGACTCTACAGGCAACTTAACATGGCTAATCCACCTAACTGCACATCTTTGGACTGTGGGAGGAAACTGGACCACCCAGACACAGGGCAAATGTGCAAACTTCACACAGTCAACCAAGGGTGGAATTGAACCCAGATCCCTGGTGCTGTGAGACAGCAGTGCTAACCACTGAGCCACCATTTAGTTGCTCCACTTCTGTGTTTCGTGATGCTCATGGACGGATCTAATGATTCCCAACACTGATAGAACCACAAACCTGTAATGGTCACGCTGTAATGTGTGAGGGCAAGAGAGACAAGGAGAGTGAAAGAGAGTGGGAAAGACTTAAAGGAAAATAAAAGAATTTTTAAAAAAAATTAACCGCCTGATTTGGATTAATATAGTGTTTTATAGTTTTCAGAAAGTCCATTCATTTGAGGGAGGGCACAAACAGATTTTAGTCATCCTAATGAGTTCACCAAATAAAAACCCTAATTAGTTGAATTACTTGATTACTATTTCAGTCATGATGACAGAAGATATTGGTTCTTTGGGGCCTAAAATGTCTTCAGTTTTTTTTTTAATGCACTTTAACTGTAACCTCAGTGGAAGGAGCTTCAAATTCAGCTATTCTTAAGGTACATCAGATGCAAGCAGAAGAAAGAGATAGGGACAGGCAGAGGGAGACTTAATCAGAGAGGCAGATCTATACTGATGTCAAGACTCTCCATATGTCTAAGCTCCAGAAGGCCACCTGCCATTCTGGCATTCCCCAGAAGTATCCTCTGTGCCAGCAAATGTCTGGACAAAACCTTAACACCTTAGAATGAATGGAGCTTCATGAAAGAGATTGAAACAGGTTCAATTCTGTATCCTGTGAATAGTCCTGGCATTGCAAAAAGTGCTAGTGTGTTCCACCACTTCCTGGTAGCATTTTTTTTGAACCACCGTGCCACTCCTAAGCCCTTAGAGGGTTTCAACAGCTGATTGAAATGCCAGTTTGCTGGGGGCTTGTTAGAGAACCAGGGTAGGGTAAATTGAATCAGTCAATGTGAATTAGGTATCTTGATGCAACTTTTAATCAGCATGAGCACCAATATCATTGTGACGCAGTGGAATTTAAGTAATGTTACAGGGAATCTAGTTGTAATGCACAAATACTTATCTATGACATAAGTTGCCTGTCTGTGACACTTACTTCCCGTGTCTGGCTTTTTACATTTCAGTTCTGTATACTAGTTTCATCCAATCTACACTGAACCTACTAAACCAGTACAGTTACTCGAAACAATTTTCGTCTACAATTTGAAACATGACAGACACCTCCCCAGTACTGTCAAATGCGTGGGATTAGAAATTTGTCTTGGATACTGTTGCAGATTGGCAGTATTAGATGGCCTTTCTGTTGTGCACAGTGTCTGATATTTAATTCTATTGATCTAAATAGGACTGAATATCCAGCGTTGTATATCCAGTCGGTTTCATGGAGACAATAAGGACTGCAGATACTGGAAACCAGAGTCTATAGGTGTGAGGCTGGAAAAGCACAGCAGGTCAGGCAGCATCAGAGAAGCAGGACCTGCTGTACTTTTTCAGCCTCACACCTATATACTCTGGCTTCCAGCATCTGCAGTCCTTATTGTTTCCAAGTCACTGAAATCCAACACTGCAAAGTCTCTTCTAAGGATGCACACCTTGAAGAAGTTTTCTTCCTCCTTCTGAAGAGAGCTCAGTGAGTCTTTCTCCCACTACAAATCCCCACCCCATCCCGCAACCGCCACTCCCCATTTGTCTCCTCTGCCCTGAAGGTCTTTAACCACATTCTGAAGGAATCTCAATACAAGCCCAGTCCTGACAAAAAGTTTCAGCTTCGGCCCAAAACGTCTACTTTCCTGCTCCTTGGATGCTATCTGACATGCTATGCTTTGCCAGCCTCAGACATAAAGATGGGGTCAGTCGTTTTCACCTGTTTAGCACCACGTCTGAGGTGAATTTCTAGCCCCAGCTCCTATATCCAATTTGTACATCCCACATAGGGACTTACTATGAATCCTTGGTTTCAACAATAGTAACTGATTAAAATAAATACAGACAGTGAGAAGAATATATGTCAAGTTTAAGTCCACATATTCACCACTATTTTGGAATGAGTTGTGAAGTTGAACCCCAATGCATTGGCAAAAATCCAGTCAACATGCAACAGAAAGTCAGTTTGGTTTGGTGGTGTTGTTTCTCAAGGCTTCCTCAGCATGGTTTATTACACTTTATACTTGGATGGGAAACAAAGTTGGACAGAGAATCAACATAGTGTCCACAGACTCAAGAATCAACACTCTGGTACTCTGCTGAAAGGTAATTGAAAGTACGTACAGAGAATGCAATGTTCAAATTATTTTAAATACATACATCAAACATCAGATTCCCCAGTGGTGAGAGCTCTGACAATCCCCACAACACTCAGAATGCCAGTATATACAGCAATGCTCAGCAATCCTTGACAGCTAGCAGTATCTTTAGAAAGCTACTCAACTGTGAGTGTGAAAAGGTGAAATGTTTGTGATTACAAACATTCCAAGTGATGTTTTACTTGTTGTTTCTACTCCTTCAAGAATTCCATGTCAAAGTGCACATTCTGTCTTTTATTTTGAAGCTTACATTCCCCACTTCCACCCCTCGCATATTCTGCAGAGGAGGAATGATATTCCTACTAGGAAACTGATAAAGTAGAAGAAAGGAGTAGGCCATTCAGCCCCTTATTTCCCTGTTTGTTTTCCCATCCAAGTTCAGTCAAGTTCTATGGCTGAACTTTTTCCTCCAACATTGCATTTTGTCCCTGCACTTGATTGACGTTCTTCCCTAAATCCAAATCTGTGCTCTCAGCTTGTCCTCATTTGGAACAATCAAACTTCTGGAGGTGTCCATGAACTTTCGGGTTACTGGAGCACCCACAACCAGACAATTCAAAGCCCCTTGCTCCTTGGTTTTAAATTCCCATCATTTTTTTAGCTATTGGCAATATATCTATTATGCCACAGACTGGAGGATTCCCTGCCAATTCACAACTTGGTACAATCAGTACTTCCCTTAGATGTTGCAGTACTCACATTTCAGCAGCTAACCTGTATTGAGAGCAAAGTGCTGAGAGATGGAATGCTACAGACAGTGCTCGTGCAAGACTTGGATATATAGCGTGCATTTTTGTTTGCTATGGTGGCCTTAGAGGTTCAAAAAGCAACTGCAGATATACTTCTGGTACAGATTATGCTGGATGCTATTTTGCTAAGGCGGACATTTATGTATGCACAATGAACATCCACTGGGAGTACACAAATTAAGCAGAATATAGCATCAATCAGTGATTAATGCTTGTGCTGCCATTTTGAAACACAATAACCCAGACCTCTGTAAATCAGACACAGCTGGAAACTTAGCAACAGAGTGAACCTCCCATCGGTGCAACTTAAAGGCATCGTCGAGACTTTCACTTTAGTTGCTGACTGAACTCCGTTGGCCGTGGCTATGGTTGTACATTTACTCACTGTTTTCTAGAATTCCCTAAACATTGCTAAAGTTTATGAGGATTGGTCCTTAAGGACAATCCTAGCTTTCAAAGCTTCTACAGACGGCTGTTGCTCCCAAGCCTGAGTGCACTAGAAGCCATTCCCCTTCAAACACAGCCTGGGAGAATGGGTAGATACAACACAGATTAGGAAATGCTGTTAGAAGAGACAGCATGGTGGCTCAGTGGTCAGCATTGCTGCCTTACAGTGCCAGAGACCCGTGTTCAATTCCAACCGTGGACGATTGTCTGTGTGGTGTTTGTACATTTTCCCTGTGTCAGCATGGGGTTTCCTCCAGGTGCTCCGGTTTTCTCCCACAGTCCAAAAGACGTGCAGGTTTGGTGGATTGGCTATGTGAAATACAGGGATAGGATAGGAGGGTGAGTCTGGGTGGGGTGCTCTTCAGAAAATTGGTGTGGACTTGTTGGGCCGAATGGCCTGTTCCCACGCTGTAGGGTTTCTACAAAAGAGGGAGGGCTGTCAGCAGAAAGTCAGATCCACCTAAAGTGCTGAGGAAACAATTCTCCTATCTCAGTAAGTGTGTGAGATTTCTGCATGTCACTAAACAAGCTCTCAATGAAATCTGTCACCTACTGCAGCCACAGATACAACCTCCAAGAATGGAATGGAATTGTCTGTGGCTGTGGAGGTGACACTGGCTAGGATATAGTACTCAGTGGATCCCTTACGGACTCAAACACAAGGTATCAGCAACATTTTCCAGTCTGTCATCTATTAATACATAAGTGAGTCTACAATCGCGCTATACTCAAAAAGAGCTGATGATACTTCAGTGTTGCTTGCCAGAGCAGAATGAGCTCATAGTTTTGTGAAGGGCATCACTGACTACACACACATCACATTGAGTGGTGCATGTCATCTCAGAGGTATACTTCCAACTTAAATGGATTTCACTCCTTAACATCCAACTGGTATGTGACTGCTTGCAGAGAATCATACAGTTCAATGGCTCACATACTGGCAGAAGTCATTATGTCCTCATTCTGTAGCCGTCGACAATGCACTTGAGCCAGTACAACAAAGTAAATGTGACCATGGGTCTATGTACTTGGCCGCAGGGCTGATGACTGCTCAGCTGACATACGTGGGAAGCATCTACATAATGAAAGCCATGGTATTGTGCGAAATGTGATTGAGCTGCCCATTGGCATGCTGAACCAAAACCTCTGCTACCTGAACCACCCTGGAGGAGCCTGTCCATTTCCCCATCTCTCCATCCTCACTTCCAACAACAAATGTGAGGAAGTCATAGACTTCTTTGTTACTAAGATTGAGACAATCTGATTCGCTGCCTCTGCCTATTGTGGCATGGCCCTAGCTCTGACCTCTACATTTTCTTTATTTTTGTTCCTACCTCCCCTCGTGTCCCCTCTGAGTTCTACTTGTCCCAAGGATCCATGTGCCATTCTCTTAATCCTAATCCTTTCAAAGTGTTGATCACCTTTTCCATTTCCTTCCAAAACCATTCCCATCTTTTACTCAGAGGGTTGTGAGTCTTTCAGTTCCCTGAACCACAAGCCCTGGGATTCTCCTCCACACCCCTTTGTCTCTACCTCACTTTCCCTCTTTAAGATGCCCCTCAATACCATGTGAATCTTTGGAATTCTCTGCCACAGAAGGTTGTGGAACCTCCGTCTTTGAGTATGTTTAAGGTACAGACTGATAGATTTCTGACTATCAGCAGCATTAGGGCATGAGGTGAGTAAAAGACATGGAAGTTTTCAATAAGCCAGGGTCATATTGAATAGCATGGCAGGCTTAATGGGGTGAATGGCTTCCTCCTGTTTCTGTGTTCCTGTATTCTGTTCATTTTTGAAGCTATGTTTCCACAGGTACATTGAAACACCCAGCTTTACTTCACCAACACCTCTCTCAGCTCCTCTATTGAGGCTACATTAGCAAACTCCTTATCCAACTTATAGTACTGGATAAACATTTCTTCCAATCAAATATTGAAAAGACTGAAGCCATTGTTTTTCTTCTCCACTCTAATCTTCATTCTCTATCAACTCCATCCTCTAATTCACACAGCCTGAAATTAAGACTATCCATTTGCAACACTGGTGTCAGATTTGATCCCAAAAAATGACCTTTAAATTTATACTCATGCCATCACTAAGACTGCTCATTTCCACCTCTATAACATCACCTGACTTCACCCGGGTCAGAACTCATCGGTTGCCGAATCCCTTTTACATGCCTTTGTTTCCTTCCAGACCTGACTACTTCAACACACCTTTGACAGCCCTCACATATTCTACCCCTTCATAAACTAAAGGTAATCTAAGATGCAGTTGTGCATGACCTAATGCTCAGCAATCACTTTCTCAGTCATTCCTACACTCACTGACTTAAATTGTCTTCTTGTCAAGTCATGTCCTTAAAAAAAACTTTAGAAGTCTCATATAAGGTGTGGAGCTGGATGAACACAGCAGGCCGGGCAGCATCAGAGGAGCAGGAAAGCTGAAGAAGGGTCTAGGCCCGAAACGTCAGCTTTCCTGCTCCTCTGATGCTGCGTGGCCTGCTGTGTTCATCCAGCTCCACACCTTGTTATCTCAGACTCCAGTATCGGCAGTTCCTACTATCTCTTTAAAATTCTCATCTTTGTTTTCACACCCTTCCACGTTTTAATTGCTTCACCACTGGTGAACATTCTTTCAGTTCCCTGAACCACAAGCCCTGGGATTCTCCTCCACACCCCTTTGTCTCTACCTCACTTTCTCTCTTTAAGATGCCCCTCAATACCATGTTTTTGATCACCTGATCTAACATCTTTTTGCACAATTTACTGTCATTGTGGGGCCAGCTTCCTGTTGCCTAAGCCGATACTTTGTGCCATGGGCTGGTCAATTCTGTGTGAAGCCTTACCTGGTGTAAGCCACTCTGGCATATCTCTGCTGCAGAGGAACACACTGTGAAATAACTCCATAGAGGCTGGTATTCCATCACCAAGTTACTCTTTATTTACGTGTGGGAAGTCTTTAACACTGATCCAGCTCCCTCAGAGCCAGCTGTCAGAGTGAACAGGATGTCTGACACCTCTGTTTATATCTGTCAACCGGAGCTCCCTGATGGATCAGATTAACAGCCCCAAATCAGGGAACTCATATTCTATGAGATCCAGTTGGCTGACCTCAACGCAATCACTAGAATAGGTGCATGTTTCTTTGGCCTCTGTTTATCACTGGGCCCTCGAGTTGACCATCTGAACTTTGCAGTTCTACCTGCATCTTCCAAAGACCTTTCAAACAGCTTCGGGGTAACAGCCTTCAGTGACCCACCTCCTATTTGTCAGTGTCAATGTTTGCTGTCTACAAATCTCACTTGCAGGTTTCCTTCTGAGAGGTATGGACCCCCAGGTGATCATGACAAGATCACTTTACAGAAGATCTTTAGGTTTCCAGCCATTAACAGTCTGATGAACATTGCTGATCCAGCATAGATGAGATTGGAATTATCTACACTAATCTGAGGTTGATGACCTTGCATCTGTCAAGAAATACATGGTGTCATACTTTGTTTTATAATGCTCCTGTGATGCACCTTGTGATGTTTCTTCCATCGAAGGCATTAAGCAAATGTCAAGATTCCTGGTGGCCTGTTGTATGCTGCACAACGACATTATTATGAGGGCACAGTTCTGTGCAACAGCTTCACGCTGAGCAACTAAGGAGCAAGAGGAAAAGAAGAGATAACTGACACAGCCCCTTCCTTTCCAGGCTGGCCAGGAACATCTCACCTGACTGCAGAACAAGTGACCTAAACCTGGATTCTCCTTTCGCCAACAAGCCCACACTTCACCATCCATCTGTACTGGCCATCACTGTGCTTGCTGACCACAGTGCACAAACAAAATGCACCACAAACAAATTTATAAATCAAAACGTGGCATTTAGCATGCCGACTACACCTCTCCTTCATTCCCTTAGTGAGTCTTCCATGTGTCTTTACCTCATACAGTGCTGCACTGCTCGCTGCATTATGGCTGATGGAAGCTGCGGACTTTCGGGGGAGGAGACCACAGCTGCTGTTGCAGGAACACCTTGAGTATCTCCTCGGTTAGAAATCCCAGCATTGAACAGCACTGACTCAGCAATGTTCTACTCCAGGATAGATGGCTGGATTGCCGTGGCTTCCTGAAAGCTGCTTTGAAAGCTGGTATTCACTGGCAGTAGAGTGAACGTGCGAGACAGCAAGCTGGCCTTGCGTCATGGAAACCTACACCTCAATGGCAGCATCCAGCTTCTAGTTGTACCAT
This sequence comes from Rhincodon typus, assembly GCF_021869965.1. Lineage (NCBI taxonomy): Eukaryota > Metazoa > Chordata > Chondrichthyes > Orectolobiformes > Rhincodontidae > Rhincodon > Rhincodon typus. The sequence goes on from NC_063348.1 coordinate 6,040,123, forward strand.
AGTAGGAGTAGAGATGGCGGTCACTGGGCACAGCATATAGCTGGAGGGACCATATATGCCATCAACGAGCTGACCACCACTTCACATAAGAACATAAGAAACAGGAGCAGGAGTAGGCCAACTGACCCCCTCAAGCCTGCTCCCCACTCAATAAGATCATGGCTGATCTATTCGTGGACTCAGCTTCACTTACCCACCCACTCACCATAACCATAAATCCCTTCACTGTTCAAAAATCTAGCTAGCTTTGCCTTAAAAACATTCAGTGGGGTAGCCTCAACTGCTTCACTGGGCAGGGAGTTCCACAGATTTGCAACACTTAGAAGTTCCTCCTCAACTCAGTCCTAAATCTGCTCCCCCACCACCCCCAAAAAATCTTGTGGCTGTGCCCCCAAGTTCCAGTATGCATGTTGGAACAGTTGGGCCACAAGCTCTGTGCAAAGACTTGTGCCAATTTGAAGCCAGACTGCTCTGGGAACCTTGTTATTGCAGACAGACCTCCTGGCAAGATTGCCAAATGCATCAGATGGATCCTTGAACCCGAGTTGCCATATTACTATTACATGACTGTAAAATGAACTACTGGTGAAAAGGATGCGTGAAGGCACTGGAGATACTAATGGCAGTTTCTGATGCCTCGACATCAGGATCAGAATGGACCAGCTTCCTTAAAGAAAGGCTTGGTGCCTTCAGGAGTTTCATGGACTTGACACACAATCTCCATTGCACTTTACTGTAAAATGAAACTCTTACACATACTGTGCAAGAATGTCCTGTGGGCATTCAGTTCGATAAAGAAATTAATCTGAAACCCAGAACAAGTGGAAAGGGAACACGTTCCTGAATTGATGACTTCCCAACCCACATTTGAGCAGTTTCTGCCAGGAAAGCTCTTTTGCCAGTTGGAATTTCCAAACTTACATTACAAATATTGAATGTTCAAAATTAAATAAACCAAATGACTCTCTTTGTGTGGGCTGGTCGCTGCGGCCAAGAGCAATTTGCATCTTAAATGCCAATTGGTTTCACGTCAAACGTGCAAATGCTACAATTTTCATACAACAGTCTTTACCAACTGCATGCAGCAGCACGACTCTTCTGTTTGCCAAAGTTACACAATTGTCTTTTAAATCGCTGCTTCTAAATGTGTGCTGTAGAGTTGAATGATACCATAGCACCAAGCTACCTTTAGAATAACATTGAAATTTGTCATGTAGGCACAGAAGTCATTGTCTGCTGATGCAAGACAGGTCAATGGGTTGAAAAGAGAAGGTCATCATAGCTAAAAAGCTTCTCTTTTACATCTAAAGACCTAGTGAGTGTTATAAGGTCTACAAGGTGAAAGTCTAGAATATTTACACATAAAGAGGAATTGCCTCATTAGATTTAGATTTAGTTAGACTTTTTTGCATTCTTTTTATTTACAAGAGTTCTGTAGTTACAAAATGAAAAACTTACATTGATATGCTGCATTTCCTCCATGCCTCCCAAAACTGCTTTATAATGAGACAACAAGGTGCAGGGCTGGATGAACACAGCAGGCCAAGCAGCA
>NC_063348.1:6042174-6057387 GCF_021869965.1 Rhincodon typus
TGTAGGTGCCAGGTGGGTGTCGCAAACATGTTGAGTGGTTAGGCTGTGCTTCTGTTTAGCATGTAACTTTGTTTCAATGTTAATGCACCTATTTTCAACTTCGGAGTCCAGAAAGTGCCCTTCTTTTACCCTCACGCGGCTAATGTTCATTCCACAATAGGAAAGCGCCCAACCCCCTCCACCCCAGTAACAGATCTAGTTAAAAAGATCATCAATTACTTTTAAGTTAATTGCTGATTGATTAGTACCTACTCCTGAGTTAGTGGAGCTATTTGGCGATTTGTACAACTGTTTCAGGTTGTTGAGGTTGACAAGGAATGCTGTGGAAAGTAGTGAAGACCTTCGTTCTGACTTCAAGGATTCTATTTAGACTATGTGCCCCTAGTCCTAGGTAAAGTCATGCCTACCTCTTTGCTTCCTCCACAACAAGGAGGAAGAGCAGAAGCAACGCAGAGAAGGTCAAGACTGAAGGTAGCGGGGAAGGGCTGTCAACAGGAGGCCACATCCACAGATGGTCTTTGGAGAGTATTCTTGCCCACTGGTCAATGAAAACAGAGTGTGAAACGTCTTTACTTCTCTGCTCGTTGCTTCAGCCATACCTGCAGCCTTAGAGCCAAGCCAGGATAGCACTGTCCACGACCGGGATGGTTTCTGTGTCCAGTTCCACCCAAGGTTGGAGCAAGGAATCATTCATTTTCATCCAATTTGCCGTGCACTGGTATGCATCAGAAGCTATTGATGCTCAGGTAAAAACCAGACCTGGAGTCCTGTGTACAGATTTTGGTCACCTTACCTAAGGAAGGATATGTTTGTTCAGACAGCAATAAAGATTCAATGGACAGATTCCTAGGATGGGGGCAGGGGATTATGAGAAGTAATTAAGTACACTAGCTCTGTACTCTATAGCACTTAGAAAGGTAAGAGGTTATTTCATGAAAAATGTAACAATCTCAAGAGCTTAGTAATGGAAGGATCTTTTCCCTTGCTGTGGAATGTAGCACTCGGGCACACAATATCAAAATAATGAATTGGCCATTTAAAATTGAAATGCGAAATGTCTCTCTCTAAGAAGTGCAGATTATTGGAATTCTCTCCTCAGAGATCTGCACACGCTCAATCATTGAACCTATTCATTTCAAAGAATGTTTGATCTTTGGATATTAAGGCTTTTAGGAATTTTGTGGGCACATGGATTTGAGGTAGATCATCCATACTTGATCCACATTGAATCCTGGTATCCGTGTGGTGATTAGCTGTATTTCCAGGACAACAAATGGAGATTTCACGACATCAGTTAGAACTTCCACTTCAGCACTCACTTATGGTGTGGTCCATTTGTAAGTCTCGCTCAATCCCAGGAATGTAATGTAGTAATAGCTATGGATCTGAAGATATGGCACAAAGATAGGAAAATCTATCTATTACATTTTGCAGGTAAGGTGACCAGGTTTAGCATATCCTCAGTTAAAAACAATATGGATAGATGGACTGTAGGTGACAAAGGCATTGAGAAATGGGTGGGCACAACCTTTGGGATGCAAACAAAATTCTCAATAGCTAATGCAAGTGAATTTGCAAATGGTGAATTTGAGACGTGTGAGAACATCAACATTATAACAATCCAATGTATAAAAACAAAAAATAGCTGGACAAACTCATCAGTTTGGCGGCATCTGTGCTGAGAGAAACAGAGTTAATGTTTCTAGTTCAGTGACCCTCCTTCAGAAGTATAGCACCCAGGAAAAGGTGGTATTTATGCTGATGATGGAAGCTGTGAGGGAAAAGAGTTGAGTGGATAGGTGGAGACAGAGTCCAGTGAGAAAGACAATAAAAGGTAAGGAAACAAAGTGTTCATTGATATTAAACCAGGAGAGAAGAGAAGCTAGATAGGCGGTAATGGGAGCTATGAGTCGATGAAAATGTGTTGGTTACATTGAAAGCAATTCATATCATGACAGAACCTGAAGTGTATGGGTGGGTAATAGATATGGAAGGAGCTGTTCATATTCTAAAATTCTTAAACAAGCAGATTTGAGATCACAGAACCGAGGTCCACACTGACACTTGAAAGAACATTCCACCTAGACCTATTCCCCTGTAACCCACCTAATCTGCACATCCCTGAACACTAGGGGCAATTTAGCATGGCCAATCCACCTAACCTGCACATCTTTGGACTGCGGGAGGAAACTGGAGCACTCAGAGGAAACCCACGCAGACACGGGGAGAATGTGTAAATTCCACACAGACTGTCGCCTGAGAGGGAATCAAATCCAGGCCCCTGACTCTGTGAGGCAGCAGTGCTAACCATAGAGCCACCGTGCCTCGGTTTTCTTGATAAGATGATGAGGTATTGTTCCTCCAGCTTGCATTAAGCCTCACTGGAGGACTGCAACAGTCCTGAGACAGAAATGCTGATATGGGAGCATAGTGGTGTGTTGAAGTGGCAAGCAACTAGAAGCTTCGAGTCATTTTTACAGGGAGAAAGTAGGTGTTTTACAAAGTGGTCACCCACACTGCATTTTGTCTCCCCAGTGTGGTCTCCTCAACCTGCTAAGTTTCTCCAGCAGTTTCTGTTATTGTTTGTTTCAGATATGTTATGGACCAGACGAAACCCCCTCAAAATATATTGAGAAGGTTGTCTGGACCCCAACATTTTCTTATTTTTAAAGGCAAGTGTAAGGCGTTGTGGCCCAGACACAAATCGATTGGTCGAACTACTAGGCTTGAAATAAACATACTTTATTCTAACACTATGTTTAAAATACAAAAAGAAAGAACAAATGGAATGACATAACTCAACTGGAAAACTTAAAAGAATAATAGATTAGTTAACTACTGAATAGCAACTGTTCCAAATTAGAAACATCCCATAAACACACCCTTGGCAAAGACAAATTCAGTAAAACAGATTGGCTCACATGCAATTCTCCAGTCCAGGAGGAAAGAGCGTCAAGAGCAAACTCTGAGAGAGAGAGAGCTCAAGTGTTTTGCTGTAGCAGGGGGAGATGTATGGCAGCTTCCAAACTCCCTTAAACTACAGAAAATTTAGTTAAAGTACTGGATCTATGGGAGCTTGAACCCACCCATTCAGGCTGCTTCTATTCTTCCAACTTTAAAAGAAAACTCCAAGGCTTCGTAGGTTGTTTACTTTTTTGACTTGGAACAGAATACTCAATAACTGTCTCAACCTCTCTTTAGTAAAAAAAAAGGACAAAATATGCCCCTTAAAGCCATAGTCTCATCGCAGATCTCTGGCATCTGCAATTGTTTCCATTATTAAAATGTGTAGTACTGAAGAAAGTCCACACAGCAATGGCTTGTGTGAAAGAAATCATGCAATAATTGATGAGATGTAACAAAACATGTTAGCAGATCAGCCAGACTGTAAGTTACAAATGGCATGGGCATAGGCAGTAGGTACAAAAAAATCCCTTACAGATGTCTGGGGGCATTGGGAGGGGGGTGATGCAGTACAGCTATTTGTACATGGTTGCAACCCAAAATTGCTTTCAATTACTGCATGGCAATCCTCCAGCACAAGAAGAAACAACAATCAGGTATTTGTTTTCACCCATCTAAATGCTGGTTGACAAGCATTTTTTACAGCTAAAACATTAGAAATAATTAGGAAAGACTGTCTGGGGGAGATTTCAGATCTGGGTGACGTAGTTTATTGTAAGAGAAAAGGACACAAGGAGTGGAAAGGACCTGGAAATGATATTGGACAGAATGGGAAAACTGCCATAATATAACACTGGAATTAGACCATAAAGGCACATGCTTCATGAATAGTAGAGATGGGAATTTTTTGCATCCTGAGAAGACAGGAGATATTGTTGATGAAGACGCACCATGCAATTTGCATGAGTTCTACAATTTGGAACCAAAGAGCTAGGTCTTAAGAGTTCAGGAAATATAGTCTGATGCAGATATCGATTCCTTTCGTGTTTTCACCACAGCCTTAATCAACATCACTCCAATAATAGCAAACAATATTCTTCTAATTGGACGTATTCATTTTATCATAGTTAAATAGCTCACAGTTTGTGCAAGCTAGGATTTTTGATATGTGGCTGTCTGCACTGTGTTAAGGGTGAAGCAAGCCTATTATTGTAAGGTATAAGTCATGGTTGTTGTAGATTATTAATATGTGAATGGAGCAGAGTTGGATACTCATGTTCTTTGTGGAAGTACAGCATTTAAAGATACATTCATTAACCTTTATCCCTAAATTAATCAAGCTTCTTGCAGCACTGTATCAGTAGGCATTAATCAGAATGGCTATTTGTTCCCACTGCCTCCACTGTGTGTGGAGGGTCTGATGATCACCTAGGAATAGAGGACATCCTTCCTCTTTCAACTTCCTTCATCCAGGCCTTCAGCGCTGTGTCAAAAGAGCCTCAGAACACAACCTTTTTTAATTCATTCATGGGGTGTGGGCATCTCTGACCAGGTCAACATCTATTGTCCATCCCTAATTGTCCAGAGGGCAGTTAAGAGCCAACCACATTGCTGTGGGTCTGGAGTCACATGTCAGTCTGACCGTCTAAAGATAGCAGATTTCCTTCCTTAAAGGGCGTTGGTGAACTGAATGGGTTTTTCCTGACAATAGGTAATGGTTTTACGGTCATCAAAACACCTATAATTCCAGATTCTTTATTGAATTCAAATTCCACCATCTGCCATGGTGGGATTTGAGCCCACATCCCCAGAATATTAGCTGAACTTCTGGATTAATAATTTAGTGATAATACCTCTAGGCCATTGCCTCTGCCCTCTTATACCATTATTGATCCTGCTAAGAAACTCTTCCTTAGCCACTTACAGCACCTAAAGCACCATGAGGTTGCAGGCTGGCTTTAAGCATTGCAGGCTGGCTTTAAATAAATGGCAAACATTTGAAACGACTGTTGAGGGATCAGTAGGGCATAGTGCTGACTGAATTCTGCAATCAATCAAATAATTAGGCCGCACATTGTTTGCCTGTTATACGAATTGGAAGCATCAGGCATGTTTTCAGTCACTATCCAATTTTACTTCCAGTATTTGGCTGACCTTTATTGGTGAACTTTCAGGTTTGTTTACTTCACAAGTCTTCAGAAATTTCTCATTTGATCTAAATTTAACATTCCTCAGTTCTGGCTTGCTGAGGCTGGTTTACCTGGAACTGATAAGGAATGAAATCTGAAGTGAGAAGGATGGAAAGCAAGACCAGATGTAGCAAACTTCTTAAAAATATATAACTTTAAAAGTATTGAAATTAAAAACAGAAAATGTTAGAAGTGCTCAGCAGGTCAGACAGCATCCGTGGAGACAATAAAAAAGCTAATGTTTCAAGTTGATGATGCTTCAGCAGAACTAAAGAAGAGTCCCGACCCAAAACATCAACTTTCCTGCTCCTCTGATGCTGCCTGGCCTGCTGTGTTCCTCCAGCTCCACACTGTGTTATCTCTGACTCCAGCATCTGCAGTTCTTACTATCTCTGAAAGATATAAATACAGTATGTTTTGAACAAGTGAAAGGCATGGGAGGGGGCAAGTGCATGGGCTTTAGAGGGGGTGAAGGAGAAGAGCAGCTGGATGTTCTGTGAAGGATGCAGAACAAACCAGATCAAATAAGGTCAGATCTAACAGATGTTTCAAGGTAAAAGAAAACCGGATGTAGTTAACAAAGATGTGTCTAGTCAAGGTCCTCTGTACAATACTCTGTGCAAAAATGAATGCACATCCATCACTTAAAGTGTCAAAATTATTTTTGTTACATCCTTAATTTCCTCCTAGCTTCTTTTGATCTGCATCATCTAGACTTTTCCTGAAGGAAGCAGCCAGAGATTTCACTGCTGCAGGAAACTTCTGAAGCTTGGCAACCTCTCATTAACCTCCATGATGTGCATTGTTTGGCCATTTCCCCACAGGTTATCCTTGAAGGACAGCCTCAGAGGAACAGGCCTGGTTCAATGTATCTTACATCCAAACAATACTTTGAACCTCAGACTGCCCATGGATAATCCAGCATAAGATCAGTTCGTACTAATTAATTGAAATGTGCAATATAGGCACTGATGTCAGGTAGAGATTGATGAGGATCAGGAATCCTATTTGAGGTTCAAAGGCAGCTTCACATGCAATGCCTTTCAAATGTGAACATATTTATTGAATAATTATTTATTAAGCAGGAATTTTAGCAAGGATCCTCCCCATTAAGTTACCCAGGAGCACTTCCTCAAATAAGTAGATTCTGCATTGTGTTGCTGTAACAGATCTGTTTGCTGTTTACCTCCTTTCTCACACTCTTTTTGGACTGTTTTCCCTATCAGCACCTTGCACTATTTGTAAGACTGGGAAATGATGGAGCATTGTTCTGAACCCGATGTGTATCTTTCACCAAGAGTATTAAGTTTAATACAGTTGTTCCAATGTTTATCTTAAACATGTTTCTTATTGAAGTGTAGAGTTTTGAAGCCAAAATCAGTTATTCTTCTTGAAAACAATTTCATTATTTTGTCGTCTTATTATTTTAAAATATGGGAGGATTGTCATCCTTGAGTATTTTCTGCATTTTTCTTTCTGAGTATTTCCAAAATTTATGAGATCTCCAAATATATTATTAATGAGTGGGATGATTCTATCTGTGATGTTTATGGAAATACACATTACCATCAAGCCACGTTAGGTTTATAGCAGATTTCAAGGATAAGATGCACCATATAAATCACTCCTTATTGCTTAAATTTCTTTTCCTTTTCTCCCCAAAAATGAACACACTGTTAGGATGTGGTTCATGGGTTTTAACAGCTTTTTAATTCATTGCCTGCAAAATGCAATAGGCTGCTGTAACCATAACACAAAAATTAACGCATTAAAAATTAACACTCAGGCAAGCGCCTATGTACAAATGCATGACATTCTAATCAGCTTTATAACCCATTAAATAATTGCAAAGGTTCACTTAAAGTTGTAATGTACGAGGTAAATTAGTAGGTTAGTGCAGACCAAGATCAGATTAAGGCAGATAATTTCCTTTAAGCTGATGATGATAAATGCTGGGCAGGACATTGAGGAGAGTTTCACTATTCTTCTTTCTGTGTGTGTGTTTTTTAAACATACTCTCTTATGAGCGAATGTGCGCTCTCAGTTTTAATCTCTCAGGTTTTGATATCTCACCTGAAAGGCAGGCATACCTGAGCACTGTCCCTGGATTTTGTGATGAAACATCTGGGGTGGGGTTTGAACCCACAACCTCTGATTCATAGACTCCTGGACTCATGAAACATTTAGTATCGTCTTTGGGGAAAGCACTGATTTAAGCAGAATGATGCTCAGATTATTGAAAATCGTCAAATAAAGCTAGAATATCAGAAAATCTTGTGCAACTGAAAACCAAGTCAAAGTAGAATCTGAATTAGTCACACAATCAGTTAAGTAAATTAATGTTGGCTGTTTATGATGGTTAACCAAATGCATGCAAATTGTTTTCTAACCAATTATTCAATGTGATACAATTATAATACAATTCAAAACAGCACAGGAACAGGCCCTTCGACCCACCAAGCCTACATCAATTCTTGTCTGGATATCAAGCAATTACGTTTAATATGAATAAGTAATAAATATATATTTACATAGCACCTAATCATTCCACTATTCCAAAAGCAATGAATTAATCTTATACACTATAACTTATCCTAGAGGCAAAAACAGTAGTCTTTTAAATGGTTCTAACAGAGAGCAAATGTTGAATCAACATTTAAGTGTAGGCTATTTGGAATTTTCAGCTGGTTTGGACATTTGTTGCATCACTAGTGGACTGAAAGTGGTGAGTGCATCAAAATATCATGGGTGTTAAGGAACTACCTATCTGTAGCCATCCATATATCCTCACCCCCAGTGTCTCACCTTCTCTCATCTCTCTCCCAAATCTTCTGTGGGTGAGAAATCTGCTTGGATAATGTTTTATTGATCCATGGCAATTGGAGATTGGTGTTTGATGTAAAATATGTCTTTCCAAGGCAACTGTTTCTGAACATTACCTACTCAATGATTTACAAAATACTTCTATGAATCAATTAATATTCTAAGGTAACCTTTCAAATCAGAAAAGAAGGTACAAAAACAGAGGAAAGGAGGCACTTATTAACGTAAAGGACCGAACAATGTGATTCTAAAGTTTTTATGTGATTAAATTGGTTAATCCCAAAAATAGTTCCAGGGATTGTGGTCCATAATTAACTCACACATATTTGTTGAGCTGCCATCTTAGTGAAATTGAGATTCTTTGATGTTGAACTGGAGGCATTGGCTCAAAATGTGTAGAGGAAGGAAAACATTCTGTAGTGGCAAGGAACATAAGGGCTTCCATATGCTCAAGAGGCAGTGGGAAGAAGTAGCAGCTGAGCTCACTGCCACATGTGTTTCTCCAAAATGAAAAGGATGTTGCACAGGAAGAGGTTTTGCTTCCTGACATGAGTTGTCAGGTGATTGAATTCAATCTTCAAATGGTGTATCTGACCACTCTGCCATAATCAGTGCTCAATCCACCATACCTCTACCATTCACCAACCAATACTTGCTGCCGATCAGTATTTAACCTTTCAATTCACAGGGGGCTCACTCATACACTTGGTGCTCTCACATCCCAAATTCTCAGCTTGCAAACGGTGGTATCTATTCAATTGTGACAACCATATTACCTGAACCACACACACTGACAATCTTTTCTCTTCCTAGCAGGAGCAAATGGCACGTAACAGGAGAGAGCAGAAGAGAACTGGAGGTTAAAAATGATAGCCCGTTCTAACCTTCGTGTGAAGACAGAACTAGCCATTGCTGGAAGGGAACTGAGGTTGTAGCCACTGATGGAGCTGGAGATGTTGATGTTTATAAAGCTCCTTTTCCCTCTCAACCCCCACTCTCAGTTGGTTTAAATACTTTTTACTGCCTCCTCTCCCCTAAACACAACCGAAACCTTGCCTGTGGTCTGTTTCAGACACTCAGAGCTGGAACATGTCAAATCAGAGGAGAAAAGGAGAGAAAATACCAAAGATAGAAAAACACTGTCGCACAGTTTTATGCTTGCAGAAGCAATTTGAAGATGGAAGACAGTGGTGTAGTGATTCGGTAATTGTTTAGTATTTCAGAGAGCCCGGTTGATGCCCTAGGGGCATAACTTCAAATCCTACCAAAGGAGCTGGTGGAATGTAAATTCATGTAATAATCTGGCATGAAAACTTTTAATGCTTCTGATCATGACAACTATATTGAATCCCCATCTGATTCAGAATATTTTTTGGAGCAGGAAATCTGCCATTCTGACCAGATCTGGTCGACATGGGAGTCCAGCTCTGTTGCAATGTGGTTGGCTTGAAATTGAAATGGCTTAGCAAACAGTAACTGTATGGACGACAAATGCCGGCTTTGGGGAATCTTGTGGTGTAGTGTTAGTGTCCCTACCTTTGAGACAGGACCACTGGGTTCAAGTCTGACCTACTCCAGACATGTGTAGTAATATCTCTGAGCGGGCTGATTAAAAAATATTAAAAATGCCAGTCTTGACAGCAACGTCTCCAACCAATGGGAAAAAAAAAAGGAAAACAGAAGATATTGGGCTTGGAAGGAGTGCCATGCAGATTCAACAGACTGTTGATATAGCTCAAAGAGTGACATTATCAGGAAAGATTACTTAAACTAGAATCATATTGGTTCGGCCACTTTTGGATTACTGCGTGCAATTCTGGTCTTCCTGCTATAGGAGGGATGTTGTGAAACTTGAAAGGGTTCAGAAAAAAATTTACAAACATGTTGCCAGGTTTGGAGGGTTTGAGCTATAGGGAGAGGCTGAATAGGCTGGGGCTATTTTCCCTGCAGCATCGGAGCTGAGGGTTGACCTTAAAAAGGTTTATAAAATCATGAGGGGCATGGATAGGATGAATAGACAAGGTCTTTTCCCAGGAGGTGAGGGAGACCAAAACTAGAGGGCATAGGTTTAAGATGAGAGGGGAAAGGTTGAAAAGGAACCTAAGAGGAAACTTTTTCACGCAAAGAGTGTTGCATGTATGGAATGAGCCGCCAGAGGAAGTGGTGGAGGCTGGTACAATTACAACATTTAAAAAGCATCTGGTGGGTGTATGAATAGGATGGGTTTAGAGGGATATGGGTCAGATGCTGGCAAATGGGACTGGATGCTTTTAGGATATCTGGTCGGCATGGACAAGTTGGACCGAAGGGTCTGTTTCCTGCTGTATGAATCTGTGACTCTATGACTCTGTATTTCCAAGAATATGAGGATTAAAGATTTAAAGGATATGAAAGAACTGATAAGTTTTGTTTTAAAAAAAACTTTCCATTTGAGAGGGAGTCTATGACGATGGTAGAAAACACCTTGCAATACAACAGAGATGGAAGCAGCAACCAGCAAGATTCATTGACAGATCCTGAGAGGAAAAGGCCAACACTACTTTGAGAGGACAACAGAGTCTACTAACCTTAAAAGCTTTAAAGAGTCACATGATAAGCATACACAGAGAACAAGCCAAACACCTGATGCAAGAAAAGAATGCAGTGCTGCAGGATAACATATGCTCACAGGCATAAGACAATGTCCAGCCATCACTAAGGAATGCTACATTTACAAAACTGTAGGTCACTTCCAGAAGACATGTTGAAGTAAGACATAGTTTCAGAGCATTGGAAGTACAAGTGCTCACACATGTCAAGAGGTCTATATGGTAAAACGTCTATCACCTTTTGAAAAGATAAATTAGTTGAGGCATTTTCATTGGAAAGGACAAGTAGTACCTTGGGGAACTGTATAATTCAGAGAAGCCAGAAGAGACAAATTATGTTTATGCCAATGCATTTCCTGTTGATTTTGTGCTCAACATGGAAAATAAATGTCACTGTTCTAACAACCCAGTTACCATAGCTGAAGCGGCAGAGTTTACAGAGATAGGACTATATAAATACTGTCAAAATACTGTCAGAACTATGTGAAAGCTACATTGCTGAACTATGGAGTACACATAGGCGAGATGGAAATGTGTACTTTGTTCACAATCAACAATGTACTGAAGTCATGATCGCAACTTCATCAGAAGAGTTAGAGGAGATTGACAACATCCCTGAGAATGATTAGTCTAGAAGCAAGAAACTATCTGAACACTGGTCCAGGAACAAACAATATTGGCCCATCAGTCAAGAGAGATGAGTAGACTTCATTGGGATTTCCAGATTCATGACGGAACCAACAGAACTCAATGGAAGAAAAAAGGCTTCAGTGAGATCACTTATGTTATCATAAGAGATCTGTTTAACAAGAAAGAATGTCATAGAGTGCACAAAGCAGGTGGAGATGTTCAGTCCTTCGTCCTCTAAAACCAAACAGTCAATACCAGTGGCAGAAATACTGCTGAGTGAGCAACAATCTTTTAGTAATATGATTGAGAGTCTGAACAACATTTGCTTCATCAGTCAAACAATCCAAGTAGGTGACTGGAGATGCCCAGAGTGACCATCAATCTGAGAGGGATAAGCTATGTGTGACTCCATGGAAACCACTCCACAGTCAACACATCCAGGACACAGTCAAGAAGCAAATGCAAAGTTTAAACATTCAGAATACTGCAAATAGGAGACAAACAAAAAAAAAAGAATAAAAACCAAAAGAACTGCAGATGCTGTAAATCAGGAACAAAAACAAAGTTGCTGGAAAAGCTCAGCAGGTCTGGCAGCATCTGTGAAGGGTAAAACAGAGTTAACGTTGCGGGTCCAGTGACCCTTCCTCCGAAATTGCTGGAGAAACTCAGTGTGTCTGGAAGCATCTGAGGAGAGAAAGCAGAGTTAACATTTTGAGTCCAGTGACCCTTCTTCAGAGCTGTAAAAAGGAGACTTCCTCTTCTAATAAGAAAACAATTGCTTGACCTAGAAATCCAGAATACTACAGAAAATAAAATACTTGTTTCAAAAGTGTAGCTGTCTTTTATCATGGATATTTATAAGGTTAAATGCCATGCAGATGATGTTATGGGGCTCCATCTGAGTTAGAAGAGATGAATTTCTTAATGAAAAGAAATTCAGGAGATCAAGGGTCCTCTAGATAAGATAATGGATCAACAATAAGGTCTAGAAGAAGCAACGTCCTCTGTGAAGGCTAACTGAGAGATCAAAGATCCACAGATGAGAAGCAGGGCCAAGAGTCCTCAAGCAGAGCCCTACCATTCTTCCAAAGCTGAAGAGAGTGCATTCTGGGAGAACTGTGCAATATCCAGACTGTGTACATTTGGAAGACAGGCACTTGTCGGGAAAGTGGGATAGTGGCAAATGTAATATAGATATGTACATAATTATATAATGGGTTAACACTGGGGGAAAAAGGCTTTGAGGGAGATATGTAGAGGTTAATGGTTAATCCGAGGCCAATGTTCATGTTATATTTCCTCCACCCATTCCACTGATGTTTTCTATTCTATCTTATGCAGGGAGCATAAGGTAGATGTGTCTGTACCAAATCCCGATAGTCATTCCAATTATGCCTGACCATGTGTAGTTGCATTTGTTGTTCTCGTGCAATACTTCTGATTGTTTCAGAATAGTTTAAGAACTGTGTCTCTTCTAAAGATACTCTACTGTGATATATCCTGTACTATTAGACAAGGCAAAGATAAAGGAGCACAAACAGAAATTGCTGGAGAAACTCAGCAGGTCTGGTGGCAAATGTGGAGAGAAAGCAGAGTTAACATTTCAGGTTCAGTGACCCTTCTTCAGAACTGAATGTAGTTAGAAAAAGGTTGGTATGGATGCTGAAGATGGGAACGAAGGTGTGGTGTGCGTCAGAGTAAACAATCAGTGGACATGGAGCTCAGGGAGAGAGAAAACAACAGTTGGACAGACAAGGGTAAAAGTCAGCCTGGGAGGATCAATAGCTGCTAATGGGGACCATTAGCACCTGACAATGGGTTGTGTGTGGTACCAGCCCATGTGATGACAAGGCCTGGTGTATGGGGCCTGGGATAAGGACATGGGAGAAGATGTTCAGGCCCTAAAATTGTTGAACACGATATGCAGTCCTAAAGGCTGCAGGGTCCCCAAGTGGAAAATGAGGTGCAGTTCTTCCAGCTTGCGCTGAGCTTCATTGGAGCACTGCAGCTATTCTGAGTCAGAGCTTTTGGCCAGGGAACATGGTGGTGTGTTGAAGCGGTAGGAAGCTGTCTCAACAGTTCTGAAGATGCCAGCTTCTACATGGGGGCCTCTGATATGTCCACATTCTTCTTTATCCAAGGATTCCTCACCACCATGGCTGATATACTCCTCATCCATGTCCCATCCATTTCCTACACTTTGGCCCTCGCCCCTTCTCTCCCTCCCACAACAGCGATAGGGTCCCCCTTGTCCTAACGTACCATCCCACCAGCATCCACATCCAGAGGATCATTAGCCACCATTTCTGCCACCTCCAGCGAGATGCCACCACCAGACACATATTCCCCTCCCCTCCATTGACCACCTTCCACAGGGATCATTCCCTCCAGGACCCCTGGTCCGCTCTTCCTTCACCCCCAACAACACCTCCCAACACTCCCACAGCACCTTCCGCTGCAACTGTAGAAGGTGTAACACTTGCCCATTTACCTCTTCCCACCTCACTAAGCAAGGCCACAGATACATCTTCCGGGTGAAACAGCACTTTACCTGCACTTCCCACCATCTAGTCTACTTCATTCACTGCTCACAATGTGGTCTTCTCTACACTGGGGAGACAAAATGTAGATTGTGTAACTGCTTTGTAGAACAACCACACTCCGTCCGTAAAAATGGCCCTGACCTTCCAGTTGCCTGCCACTTAAACACACCATCTTGTTCCCTGGCCAGCACCTCTGTCTTAGGCTTGTTGCAATGCTCCAGTGAAGCTCAGCGCAAGCTGGATGATGAACATATCATTTTCTGCTTGGGAACCATACAGCCTTCAGGACTCAGTATCAAATCCAGTAACTTTAGGGCCTGAGCAGCTTCTCCCATGGCCTTACCCCAACCGCCACATACAACCCCCTTGTCACGCAACCTGGGTTACTACCACAACCAGCCCATTGTCAGCTACTAGTGGACCCCATTAGCAGCTATTCATTCTCCCAGGCTGACCTTTACCCATTCCTTTGGCTGCCCAACCATTATTCTCTTTCTCTGGGCTCCATCTCCACTGATCATTTACTCCCCTCATCCCATCTTGCGCATATATAGCAACCTTTTCCAAGCTGCAATCAGTTCTGAAGAAGGGTCACTGGAACTGAAACGTTAACTCTGCTTTCTCTCCACAGATGCTGCCAGACTTGCTGAGTTTCTTCAGCAACTTTTGTTTTTGTTTCTGGTTTCCAGCATCCGCAGTTCTTGGTTTTTTTTTTGTTGAGATAAAGGAGGATTGGTAGCAGCTAATTAACTCTAACAAACCTCATCCAGCACCACATACGCTGGTAGAAGTGGAAGATACTTCAAGGTACTGGAAGTGGTCATTTGAAAAATACCACACCAGCAACCATGCTGCCGAAACTGCTTTACCATCATACAAATGCATTTCGGGGAACATTTTCTAATTTGATTTAGCAAAGAGACGCTTGAAACATTGGCGGTACATGGCTCAATTTCGTCCTACATGTTTTGTACCTCAGCACTTGCTGCGCATTGTTGGACTGCTTCATCAGAAATTTCAATTTGGCTTTGGTTAAGTGCGTACTTTCAGATGAGGCATGAAACCAAGGAGCAGTTTACCCTCTTAGCTGGATACAAGTGATTCAAAGGCACTACTGGGAAGAAAAAAAGTCAGGTGTCCTGGGCAACATTTCACCGTCAATCAGCGTCACTCAAAAAAACAGATAATCACATCACTCTCTCGCCACGGATACTGCCAGATTCACTGAGTTTCTGCAGCGATTCCTGTTTTTGTTTCAAATTACCAGCATCAGGAGTTCTTTCTTTTAGTTTAGTGATTGCTTCACTGATTGTGGAACCTTGCTTTGTGCAAATTGGTTGCAGTGTTTCATAAATTCCAGCAGCGAAGATATATTTGATTTGTCGGAAATTACTTTACCTGAGGACCTGAAACGTAACATGTAAACGTACGTCAAAACTTAACTCATTATAAAGCAGAGATAGTAGGAACTGCAGATGCTGGAGAATCCGAGACAACAAGGTGCAGGGCTGGATGAACACAGCAGGCCAAGCAGCA
>NC_063348.1:6057887-6068842 GCF_021869965.1 Rhincodon typus
TGAAGGGTCTAGGCCCGAAACGTCAGCCTCTCTGCTCCTATGATGCTGCTTGGCCTGCTGTGTTCATCCAGCCCTGCACCTTGTTGTCTCGGATTCTCCAGCATCTGCAGTTCCTACTATCTCTGGCACAATCTCAGTTGTGACAGAAACCAGTTTTCTGTTTGGAACATTTTTCTCAAGCGTGTACCTTTTGAATTTAACCTTTGTAATGTGCATCTTGAGTGTGTCTAAAAGCAGTGCATTTACACCAAGTGTCCTAAATTATGCAAAAGAGGATCTGTACGCTTGAGCAGCAACTGTGTACAGGATCCATAATAGGTTAAGAAGTTTTTTGATTAAACTCTCTAGAAATGTTAGACAGCACAGGACATAATGTACATAGGAATGGGAACTATCCACAGAGGCAAGGAAGAAAGGAACGGCTTATTGATGCAGAGAACCCTTGAATTAACCCGTGGATCTGTCCTATAGATATTTTGTGTTGGACAAGTACGAAGGGGCAATTCCACTATCCTGGAAGGTTAGTTCTGAGCGTCCAAAAGAATAAGAGACATGCAGTTACAAGAAAGTGAGAGGGAGTTTCTGATCCTAGAGTTTCAGAGCGCTTTTATTGTGATTGGGTAAAGCAAATTCTATGTTGCCTTTTCTGGTAGTAGTGTGTAATACACCTTGAAATGAGTTCTGGAAAAGAAAGGAGAGTGTAAAAATGTGTGGTCTATGTAGTAATAAATGACATTGATAAATGTACGCTTTAGGTCTCGTAAACGGAGTTAAGTATTAAATTGAAAAACAAATCCTCAAGGATAGTCATTTCTGGATTGTTGCCTACAGCATGTCTATAGCATACTCTGAAAAGGTTGAGAGGAGATGATAAGAAAGGGCAAATTGTGGTTACGAGATTATTGCGTTAAGGAATCATCCCCATTCTTGGGGAATGGAAAGACATCTGGGTTAAGGGAAGGCTATGGAAAATGGACAGGCCTCATTAGAATTATTGCCCTTATTGAAAAGTGAAGTGAAGCAGAGGAAGAAACTGAAACTTGTAACACAGGGATGGTGGAAGTTGATATTTTTAAGACAAGAGAGCAAGTCTTGAATTATTGAATTATTCAATAATTATTGAATTATTGAAGGTTTTCAAACAACTGCAGGAAAGAGGCTGTGAAGTAGTGCGCCATAAAAATAGACGTTTTTATGCAAGGAAAGAATATTATGAAATTTTAAGGGAGAAAACCTCTTAAAAGGAATATAAATCAAAATTCCAAGAAAGGTGTGGATGTGAATCCACAAACATTCAAAATGAAATTTAAGAATTAGAATAATTCATATATCTCATTAGAGCTATGATGGAGAAATGGTTTGGATTCAGACCAGGTAATTTAGTGAGAAAGAAAAATGGTAGATGGGATGGCAACGTTTGCAAAAAGAATTTCACTGTTAAATAATGTAAGCATTCCAAGTCAATGTGTTGAAACAGAATCTAGCTTGGATACAGTTGAAAAACAGGATAGAAAATGATATCTATCTCAATGCCCATCTCAAACCATTTATTAATGCATATGTGATTGAGGGGCAGAAATACAGAATGCTTATGGATAAGTAAGAACAATACATCAATAGGAATAGGTAACTATTCTGCAATTGTGGTGTTAGTCTTGGAATACTTTGTCTCCTCGACATTGCTTAAAAGATACTCCTGGATTCCAATATCTTTTCAAAATTACTGCCTAATCAACATTCCTTAAAGTATTTTATTAGCATCCTTCCTGAAAGTCTCACGATCATGCGATCTTTTGCATCATTACTCATGTCACTTATATTTACATATTTGAGCATTAACCCTTTATATATCTCCTGCCAAGTCTCTATTCTTATACAATATCTACATCCACTTACGTCTCTTTCCAAAGTCTCTGTTTCACAGGGATTAACATTGTGGTGGTTTCTCCACTCTCCCTGACCCTCTTCATTGATCCTTCACAGGGAATTGTGGATCTATGTTCTCCATGCTTTCATTGGCATTCCGTGAACCATTACTCAACTCTTGGTTAATGTTGTCTTCCTGGATGTCTGGATAGCTGATCTGAATAAGTAATGGTTTTCTTCTCATTAAAATCAAGGCACTCCTGTTTTGTTTTCTACTGTTCTCTTGCTGACACTGGAAGTGTTTATTGTATGAATGCATTTTCACTCATTCTTTGCAATTGTTTGGCACTTGTCTAGTTCCCTGTTGCTTCATTGTAGACAATTACCTGCTAGTTAGGGAGGTGAAGGCTTCCACGTCTTCAATAAGGTTCTTGTCCTACTGTGCTGGTTGTTCAATTGAAATTCTTGATAATATATCTCCTGTGATTTGCTAACTGTCCCTGAGCATATTCTGTTGTAGTGTCTTATTTCATTAGTTGTAATCAGAATCTTTGGACCCTTGGTGGCACTTTTGCAATTTACTTGGTATTCATCAATGTTCCCAATGGCTTATGATATGTATTATAGTAGGTTTTCAAGCCTCCGGCTTAATCTGAATTTGTTCACATGCCCATGCAGTTATTAATGTTTCTTTCTTAATTATAGCCTACATTTATTCCAATTCTGTTAAAGATCTGGATACATCACTGACTGGTCCATGTTTCCCACATTTCTGGATTGGGAATAGCATCGCCCCAGTTGACCTGATGATGTATTAGCTATTAATATTGCTCATAGGCCGAGTTGCAATAAGCTAGAACTTCTGATGAGGTAAATAAGTAAGCGTTTCCTTTGTTTTCTCAAACCTCTCATGATTTTCTTTCCAATATGATCCTTGGTTTTGCTGTAGATTTGTTGCAATTGTTCCCTTTTTTGAGCAAGATTTGGTAAAATTTTTCTCACTTTGTTGATCATTTCCATGAAACTGCAGTTCTGTGACTCTTCTGGATTGAGGGAACTCCTAGGTAACTCCAGCCTTCCGTGGCTCTCCTATAATGTTTGCTGCATGAACAAGATCTCCCAAGAACCTGGTGGTACATTGTGTGACCTCACATTTTTCATTCAAAGTTAATTCTGCTTCTTGCTCTTACCTCTTTATCTTCTTTAGTTGTGGTTTGGCTGTGAATTGGATTGTCATCCACTTGATACATCACACTTTCTAATCACTCAATGTTCTTTGGAATATTTCCGGTACAGAAGTAACACTGAAATGTAAACAGTGAAAGCAATACTGTCCAAATGGTGTTATTAATAACATTAAGACATTGGAAGCTGCCAGAAACTACAGTGGGCAACAGATTTGGTGAGAATGGTGCTCACTTTGCCAAACTTGCATCACAGATGCCAATGGATGGATTTATTGCTTTCTTTAGGTGCATAAAATCCACACAGATTCTTAATTGCACCAGCCCAGATTGCCCATAAGTTAACGTACTCACTAGTGGAATCACTCCTTGATGAAGCATCACCCTATTTTGCTGTTTGCCTTTTTCCAAATGTGGTTGTTGGACTTTTCCCACCTTGTGAATAGGTGAATTGGCTTGGCATCTGTCCTCAGCATTATGTGGTAAGCTGTAGTCAATTTCCCCAGGCCACTGAACAACATTTGGGAATTCAGTTATGAATCCATCTTATTTTGTGAATGGTTTGCTGTTGTTGCTGCTTTGTAAGTAACATTGTTGAATGTAAATCATGCATAATGTTTCAGTGATTGCCCTGTATTTATATTGCAGTCAACTTCCCTTTTGCTTTCAGTTGGATACCTCCTGGTCCCTGGAATAGAATGGTGGAGTTTATCTTTCCTCAGCCATTTTACCACATTTGAGAGGACTGATAAAATTATCTCCTGTGTCAAGTTTAGAAATTATTTGCTGCCCATTTACTTTTATATGAGCAGCCTAGTACTTCTGTTTTGGTTCTTTTATTTCTCCAAGTAATGTCATCTCGCTGCTGCCTGGCACTTCATTCTCTTGGATGTTGCTTATTTTCAATGAGGCTTCCCATAGATATTGAACTTTGAACTTCTGGCATGACAGTGTTCACACTGATGCAGCCTCCTGATGCCACAGTTGAGGACGGTGCATAGTTTTGTCTGCTGCTAAGGTGGATGAAATTGGTAAGGTGCTAGGGTGGGTGAGAGGGGCTTAGGGTGCCAGGTGAGTGTTCAGTTTAGTTTGTGGGGGTCAGGTTGGGAGAGGTTTTGTTTTGGGCTGGGTCAGTTCTGGTCCTGGGAATGGGTGCAGTCAGAGTTGGGGGTGAGTGCTGTCGAATCCAGAGGGGTCAGGTTGGGCAAGGGTAGGAGGAATAAATGCCAGGTCCAGTGGCGTCAGGTCAGATTGGGTTGCATTGGGTTGGGTCAGGTCTGGTCAAGAACTTGCACTGTTTCTGCCCAAATAGGGCCAGGTTAGGTTCGATCAAGTATTTCCAGGTCCAACGGTGTTAGATTGGCTGGTGGGGTTTTCAGCCCTGGGATTGGGGTTAGTTGGTGGTTGGGATGGCATGAATGGTTGAGGAGAATGATTCTGGGTTGTTAAGGGTTTGAGGGGTATGTAATTGATGGGGAGAGGCTCAACGGTTATCCAGGGTTTCAGACTATGTCATAACTATCTGGAGTTCGGAACGTCTAGGACTTTATAGTTCAGTAAGACTCGCTGAATGAGTCTTGTTTGCAACATCGAAGGTCATCACCAAAACATCTCAAAAGCCTATCCTTCTGAATTCAGGAAACATATCAATCATATTCAGAGGTATAAAAAAAGTAGTCCCAAATACCGTTCATGCAGAAATTTTATTAAATGTCTTATATTGATAAAAACTTTAAATTTGGCTAGATTTCTGCTGCTCGGATACCAGTTTCTGTCTCTCGAAGTCAGAATTTGTATGCTATAGCAATTGACAAGGCAAAATTTCAACTTGAATTCTTGGCTCCAAACTGGAGGGTAGGCCAGACTTAGAGAAACATCTTTCAAATATCTCTAACATTAAGGCATCATTTTGAAGCAAAGTTGTTTTATTATTATTAGTTTTGAAAGCTATTGGTTCAGTGGCAGAAGGGCTAGTGAGTAGAGAATAGAAATTTGAGGTAATTGGCAACAGGATAGAATGCAGAAGAAGTTATGCAGAGAGTTGTTATAATCTGGAAAGTACTAGCTGCAAAGTTGAGAAAAATGGATTCTGCAGTATCTTTCAAATTGATTTGGAAATAAAGTTGTTATGGATCAGAACCCCAAGTAACGCAGCCTTTAGTTCCAAAATGTGTTTTATTAAAAACAAGGATGATGCAAACAAAGATACCTGCAGTTATAAATTAAGTAGCACTCTCTCTTCGAGAGAGAGTGAATCCAGGAACACAACATCTAAAATGTCCAAAAAGCTTCAAACAGACCAGACTGTGACAGAGATATCGAGAAGCTAATGATTCCTTTCTCAACAGCAAGGCATCCCCTTTTGGATTTTGCCTCAAACTGTAGACAGGTTTTGTGTTTATCCTTTGGACGAATACACAAGAACAGGGGTTTAAAAGCCAGTTTCAACTCTATTGGAGGGGACTAGTGGGACTGAACAATCTTGTGTGTCATCTTAAGTTTGCACATTAAGGTCACTGTGAAGGTCACAGTCAAAGAACTATCCCTTACGTTACTCCTGTGTTGCAGATGAAGGAAGGCTCTTCCTCACTCCAAGCACCGAAAACCAGTTGGAAAGGGAAACTGGACAACAAAAGCATACTCTCTCTCAGCCTGAATTCTTGAATTAAACCTTGGTCAAAAGGGATCAGAGTCACTGAAACTCAACCAATCTGCAAAACTAAGGATTTTTAAACCGATTGGGAAACTACCGAGGTCAACACTACTGGTAAACTCCACTGCTACTGCTCAACTCATCAAAACTCGCTTATTTCTGAGTTTATGTAAGTGCTGCATTACTAATTCGTCTTGCCCTTAGTTAATTAATAAACTCAGTCTTTTTGATAATTCAAGAAAGCCTACTTAACTTGACTTCTTTTAAAACACAAGTTCATTTGGATCTGGGAGAAAGATGTCCATGTGGGAAGGGATCCCATTTAGATTAACCTTGTTGTAATCAACCAAGGGGTTTCGAAGAATAAAGTACAGAAGCCAGTTCATCTGTCCTCACACAGAATCATCACACTTTGGTATATCTTGTCTGGAACTATAATGAATTGAAGATTCACTATAAATGAATTGGTGCCTGGTTGTGACATAGTTGATTGGAACCTTTTCAGAGCTATAGGGAGAAAGCAGAATACTGAGACAATGTGGCTAGCTCTTTCAAAGAACCAGCAGAGGTACAATGAGCTAAATGGCCTCTTTTTATGTTATCAGATCATATAAAAGATAATAAGCTGTTTGAAGAAAGAATATCATTTATGAAAACACCGCAGAAATGTTTCGATTGGTTATCTTTGGACCATTTACTAGGTAAACAGATTTACATTAAATCAAATGACAACAGATTGATTTTTCCACTGGTTCATCATTCTCCATTGAGACCTAATTGTTACTTTTGATTTCAGATTCCGGCTTGCAGCCTGTACACTTTGATGGTTACAAAAAGGGGCCCAGGATGATTTCTCACATTTCAACACATGTTTGGTCTTTTGGGATATGATGAATTGACCTTTGCTACAACTACCGGCAATGAGACATCAGGACCATGTCTGAGTGCTGACTCAGCTCCACATCCTATCGTGCCTACCAACCAACCTTTACAGGAAGCAGCTATCTCATAGGTCACCACCACTTTTACCATGTTAGACATTAGCGATGGAGGCTGGGTAATGCAAGACACATTCCCCAACGTGACCAGTCGAAATTCTGAGGAGGCCTAGTATGCAGGAGCAGTAGACAAACCCTACAGTTGCTGATAGCAACGGGGACGAGAGGGCTAGTGGCTGAGACCTCACGAGACACATGCCGATCAGAGACAATTGACCCTAGGAATTGTACGGTCAATAATAACAAAGTTGTGAGGTGGATGGGCAGCAACCTTGCCATTTATTGTTGACATAATTTAAAGATCCTTCAACCTCCACCTTTCACTGTGCAAGTCCCTCCTTCAATGTGCTGGTGTATGGAACAGTTCAGGCAACACCAATTGTGATTAATATGTGGTAATAGTATTATATACTTTATAAGGAAAGCTAATGTGTCTTTAAAGTGACCTGAAGGAATCTTATAAAATAGCTCCCAGAAGTCACATGACTACCCAGGTCAGTGATTTTGCAAATTCCCTGGAAGTTAATGTAAAATTTTTAGTTTAAGGCTGCAGCAGTTCAGAAGCTACTATCTGGGGAGGAAAATGTAATGGATACAATTGCTATGATCACTGTTAAATTTAGATCTGAGATACTGTAAGAAGGATTTCATACGGAACTGACTGATTAAAATCTTGCACCTCATGTATATGCAATGGAAGCACATTAGCTGTGACATCACTACTCAATGGAAGGTTTGTTTAGGGTGATGGTTTGTTGAATGTAGAAGTGTATCAGTTCATGTGAAGAGAACTTTTATTATTAAGTTATACCTAATGTCATGAGTCAGTTCAAATGTTGTGTCTAAGAAATAAATGCTTTCCTTACGTATTGTTGCTTTAAACTTAACAAAGGATTAATAATTATTTAGCATTTTGGTGAATTCTTCTAATTCTGCTTCCGTGTGACTCCAAATATATTAACACAAATACAAAAGATATTGTAATCACATAACTGTATGACCTAACTAACGTGTTCATGAGAATGATGAAGGAGCTCTTAAAGCCAAAATGTGGCCACAAAATCAAAACTAGTCTTCAAGAAAATCTCAAGAGCCCTCAGAAAAGAATATTTCCTGGCCTGCCCATACCTAGGCTAACAAAATAACTAATTTGTAAGTCTGACACAACAGTTTGTGGATGGCAGTCATTTTAAATTTGGATTTGTAAAAAAAAAAAATCCGTGAGACCATGAGAGAATCTGCTTGAAGCAGTCAATAGCGAGGTCAAGAGGGGGATATCCAGTCCTGCTGCACCAAACCAGGCTCCTGGGAGACACAGCCTGCTCTAAATTCAAAACATAGGAATCTTCACTCATTCCCAGATCTAGTTCTGCTCAGTCCATCTGTGGGAGCAAGCTCTGACTATTTGAGTACAAAAACCAACAAAACTGGTAAATTTTGGCTTTAAGTTTGCAACCCCTTCAGTTCAGAAAGAGAATCTTCAAGCAAGCCAAGCCTGCAAAGACAGCAGAGACGAATCTCATTTTCATATACAATTTTATCCTTACTTTGTATTTTTGTGATTAACTTTATTGATTCGGGTGGCACGGTGGCTCAGTGGTTAGAACTGCTGCCTCACAGTACTAGGGAACTGGTCTGTCCAGTCTTGGGGACCAAGTTTGCACATTCCCCCTGTTTCTGCTGGCTGCTCTGGTTTTCTCCCACAGTCCAAAGATGTGCAGGTTGGATGAATTGGCCATGCTAAATTGTACATAGTGTCCAGGGATGTGCAGGCTTGGTATATTAGCCATGGGAAGTACAGGGATAGGGTAGGAGGTGAATCTGAGTGCGATGCTCTTTGGAGGGTTCGTGCAGAATTGATGGGCTGAATGGCCTCTTTACACACTGTGGGGATTTTATGATTTAGTTTGTTTTATTTAAATAAATTGCTTCAACACTTCAGTTACAAAATTTCCGTTGTATTGCGTTTAAATCACGATGATGCTGTGCTTGCTGGTCTTTTATAAAGTGAAACACTCAAAAACTAAAAGAGGGTTTTGTATGAGCTTGCACAATTTTGTAGTTCATGGACCATTCTGAGGATGCAGCTAGTGTGTGTGACAATGTCAAATTGGCTGTCCTCCTTTAAGGAGCATTGTCGCCGGACTCCTCAGTTCAGTCAATTGTATTTCCACGGCTACTGGGCAGAAGACCATCACTACCTCGCTGAAAAGTTGGAAGGAGGAGGCAGAAGATCAGGCAATTGAGACATCATCATCTGGTGCTGATTTTACTGCCGCTCCTTCCTTGAAAACCACCCCATGTTTGCCAAAAAATTGACCTCCTGATTTCTCTCTGAGGGCATCCTAATAGGTTTTATGTGTGATGTAATGGATGCAAGACTTTGATCTGGTTTCCTGTTGAAAACAGGGTCAGGTCCTCAGTCATAGTAAATGGGATGAAGTGTTCCAGTTAGTAAGGAATATGCTATGCAGGAATTGGAACAATTAAATATTCGTGAGGGTCCTGGTCCAAATGGGATACATCCTAAAATCTGTAAGGAATTTAAGCAGGAAATTAGTCATGCCTTGGATGATATTTTTCAGACCTTCATAAATACTGGAGAAATACCCACAAACTGAAGTATGGAAAATGTCTTTCCAATATTCAAAGGAGGACTAAAGCATGCACTTAGTAATTACAAGCCAATTATCCTCCCATAGCGGCAAAAATGCTGGAGGCATTCTGTAGAATGCAACAAATGAGCTTCTAAAGGCTTTGAGTATCGCAGGAAACAATAGGCATGGTTTTAGCAGTAAATCAGTCATGCTTACATGTTGCCTCTAATTTTTTGAGGAGGGAAATTGATGTATTTCCTAGAGTTTTCATGAAGTGTTCAGAAAGCTTCCCCTGTGTGGTTAATGAGGAAGCTTAGTTCTGGGAATCGTTGGCAAGTTGGGGTGAATCTTAACCAGTAAACATAATGGCTGATCCCAATGCTGTTTCAATCTGCCCACCTTTGGATCTTATGGAGGCAGGACAGGGTGAGCAGCTGACCTATCGTTTTTTTCTACTGGGGATAAAAGTCAATATCGTTTCAAAGTAAAAGCGGGATACTTCGGCAAGAATTATTAGCAACTGTCGCACTCTGTTAATTTTTGATTTCTTTTTCAAAATATTTCATTTTCATTCCTGACTGGTGCGCTTTATTTTCTTGGTGTCCATCAAAATTCCTTGGTGTCTCTCTCAACTCTGAGCCAGAGGATTGCAGGTTCAATTCACAATCTGGAAACTTGGCTGGCATATCAATGCCAGTGACTTTGGCAATGTCACTGTCAGATGGGCCACCTTTCAGATCAAATGATGGCCCATCAGCTTGCTAGGGTGGGGGCAAAGGATTCCAAGTATTATTTGCTGAACAGTATGGATGTTCTCCCTGATGTCCTGACCAATATCAATCCCTCAACCAACATTAAAACTGAACCTCCGGCTATTACCTTTATTGTGAGCTCGCTGTGAGCAAAGGCAACAACACTTCAGAATTATGTCAGATACCGTAAAGCACTTCTTTGATTTTCAGCTACCTGTGAAATGCTCTGAACACATGTAACTCCTTAATGAAAAACAAGAGCCAAACAAATATGTACTGTAATGGAAGAAACTTAGCTGGAATTGAAGGAATATAGGAGTCCTGGGAGAAAGCAAAGGTTTACCAACTGGAGTAAAAGGATTTTTGGGTTTTGACATTAATAGGGAGACATTGAAATAACTGAACTTGGAGCAACTGGGATTCAGGAGCGCTACTGTGGAAAAGTTATGTCTCTTTGCAGCACGGAAGAGTAATGTTAGAAAGGGTGAGTGTTGCTGCAGTAATATTACAAGGGTTAGAGAGTTGGCAGCCTGGGGAGAGGGATGACATTAATGTACACCAGCCTGGTTCTCTTGCAGCAAATCTACACTATCTATTTAACACAGGGACAATGGCGTTGGAATTCAATACGATTGTGCTGAAAGGCAACAAATAGATTGAGAGTGCAGCATAATGACGATGTAAGGCCGGAGAGAATAGTAGATTGAACATGGCCAGACAGGCTTTAAACACTTCGACATCACGGTGAGGATTGGTAAAATCAAGCAGCTTAGGTTAGAGAAAAGAAGGGTTGCTAAGAAACCGGTTACTGAAAAATATAGTTGCACAACACCTGGATTGACAATGCTATGGGTACCATCTTCATAAATACACACACACACCACACACACACCACACACACACAC
>NC_063348.1:6069342-6081822 GCF_021869965.1 Rhincodon typus
AGCTTTCCTGCTCCTCTCATGCTGCTTGGCCTGCTGTGTTCATCCAGCTCTACACCTTGCATAAGATAAAGGTGCATTGTGTTACAGGCAATATATTTAGCATGGTTAGAGGATTGGTTAACTAACAGGAAGCAAAGAGTGGGGATAAATGAGTGCTTTTCTGGTTGGTGATCAGTGACTAGTGGTGTGCCTCAAGAATCAGCATTGGGACTGCAATTGTTTACAATTTACAAAGATGATTTGGAGTTGGGGACCATGTCTAGGTGTCAAAGTTTTCAGATGACACTAGGAAGAGTGGTAGAGCAAAGTGTGCAGAAGACTCTGAAAGTTTGCAGAGGGATAATAGATAGTTTAAGTGAGTGGGCAAAGGTCCGGCAGATGGAATACAATGTCGATAAATGTGAGGTCATCCACTTTGATAGGAATAGCAGTAAAACATTGCAGCAAGCTGCTGTGCAGAGGGACCTGTGTATCCTTGTGCATGAATCACAGAAGATTGGTTTGCAGGTGCAACAGGTAATTAAGAAGGCAAATGGAATTTTGTCCTTCATTGCTACAGGGATTGAGTTTAAAAGCAGGGTAGTTATGTTACAGCTGTATAGGGGCTGGTGAGGCAACGCCTGGAGTACTGCGTGCAGTTTTGGTCTCGTTACTTGAGAAAAGATGTTCTGGCACTGGAGGGGGTGCAGAAGAGATTCACAGGGTTGATTCAGGAGTTGAGAGGGTTGGCTTATGAGGAAAGGTTGAGTAGACTGGAATTATATTCATTGGAATTTAGAAGAATGGGGGAGATGCTATATAAACATGTAAAATTATGAAGGGAATAGATAAGATAGAAACGGGGAGGTTGTTTCCACTGGCAGGTGAAACTAGAAAAAGTGGGTGTAGCCTAAAATTAGGGGGAGCAGGTTTAGGACTGAATTGAGGAAAAACTTCTTCACCCAAAGGGTTGTGAATCTGTGGAATTCCCTGCCCAGTGAAGTAGTTGAGGCTTCCTCATTGAATGTTTTTAAAATTAAGATAGATAATTATTTGAATAGTAAAGAAATTAAAGGTTACAGTGAGAAGGTGGGTGAGTGGAGCTGAAGCCATGAAAAGATCAGCCATGATGTTAGTGATTGGCAATGAGGGATCAAAGGTATGGATGGCCTATTCCTGCTCCTGGTCCTTATGTTCTTTGTCTGTCCAACTGGCTGTAATATGCCCATCAGTTTTGAGGAAGGGTCACTGGTTTCTGAGTTCTCTCCACAGATGCTGCCAGACCTGCTGAGCTTTTCCAGCAATCTCTGTTTTTATATATAATTGACTCTAGGTTGGCCTGAGATCTGAAAGACTTTCTATAAAATGAAAGTATTTCTTTTGACAGGATACAAGTATAAGATCAGATGATCGAACCTTTGTAGAATCACAGCAGTTCCTGTGTTCTAAATTGTTTGAAAAGTAAGTTACATTTACTGGACTTTAATCAGCAATTTCTGATCAGCAACCCACACCATTCACCTTACAATGAGGACACCAATATTACCATTGACTCAGAATAAACTAACACATTCAGGTTTACAATTCTGTTCTGATAGTCAACAAACACTGGTATATGTATCAAAAGCAAAGTACTCCAGATGCTGAAAGTCTGAAACAAACACAGTAAATGCTGGAGAAATTCAACAGGTCTGGCAGCATCAATAGAGAAGGAAACAGTTAACATTTCAAGTCTGGTACAACTTCTTGAGAACTGCAACATGTTGGAAAATAGGTTCTTCTATACACTTTTGACTGAGGCAGAGGAGGAGCAAGAGGGCAAATGGTACAGAGGCCCAGTGCAAAAATCAAAGAGGTTCTTAATAGTGGAGAAAGCAAATAGAGATGTAAAAAGATTACAAATGAATGTTTGAAATGGAGAAAGTTAGTCCTTTCTACTAAATGTAAAGTAAAGACACAAACACAACATTGAAGGAATGTAAGAAAAATGGAGAACAGGCATAATGCAGCCAGTTTTAGAAGTTATTGAATTCAATGTTGAGACCTCAAGGCTATAAAGTGCATTGTTAGAGTTGTTAGAATCATAGAATCCCTGCAGTGTGGAAGCAGGCAATTTGGCCCATCAAGTCCACAACAACCCTATGAAGGGTATCCCATCCAGACCCCCACCACGTACACTGCATTTTCCATGGCCAATCCAACTAAGCTGCACACCTTTGGACTGTTGGAGGAAACCAGAGCACCCGAAGGAAACCCATGCAGACAAGGGGAGAATGTGCAAACTGTGCACAGACAGTCAGCCGAGGGTGGAATCGAACCCAGGTTCCTGGTGCTGTGAGGCAGCAGTGGTAACCACTGAGCCACCGTCCTGTTCTTTGAGCTTGTGTTGTGCTCTGTTGGAGCACTGCATCTCAAGACAGAAATGTTAGCATGACAGGAAGGTGGTCAGAGTGGAGGTGTTTTGCAAAGCAGCCACCCTGTCTGTGTTTGGTCTTGCCATTGTAAAGAAGACCGCATTATGAGCAGTGAGTGCAGTAGACTAGGTTGAAAGAAATTCAAGTGAAATGCTGCTTCACCTGGATGGCATGTTTGGGGCTTGGACAGTGAGGAAGGAGGAGAACAGGCAAGTGTTACACCTTCTGCAACTGCATGGGAAGATGCCATGGGGGAGTGAGGAAGCATTGGGAGTATGGAGAAGTAGGTCAGGGTGTCACAGAAGGAGTGGTCCCTGAAGAATGCTAACTGTGCAGAGAAAGATGCATTTGGTGGTAGAAATGACAAGAGAATGAGCCTTTGAATGCAGAGACTAGTTGGATAAAATGCAAGAAAAAGTGAAACCCTACCATTGTCCTGGGAAGGATCAGAAGGCGAAGGACAGAAGTACAGGAGATGGTTCGGACATAACTCATGGTCTTGTCAACCACCAATGGGAGGGAATCTTCAGTGAAGGAAAAAGGAGGTCATGTCAGAGTCAGCCCAGTGGAAGATGACATTGTCAGAATAGATGTGATGAAGATGGATAAATTGGAAGAGAGGACTGGAATCTTCACAGGAAGCAGTATGAGGAGATGTAGTTGAGGTAACCATGGTTTGTATTGGACAACCAATCCTCAGAAATGGAAACAGTAAAGTCAAGGAAGGGAAAAGTGAGAGATGGGCCAGATGAATGTGAGAGAATGGTGAAAGTTGGAATCAAAACTGATGAGTTCTTCCAATTCTGGACCAGAGTAAGTATTTAGCACTAAAGACATCAAAGAATCCCTGCAGTGTGGAAGCAGAATATTCAGCTCTTTAAGCCCACACTGACAAGCATCCCACCCAGACTCATCCCCCTACTCTACCCCTGTAATCCTGCATTTCCCATGGTCAATCCACCTAACCTGCACATCTTTGGACTGCGAGAGGAAACTTATGGAGATGCAGGGAGAACATGCAAACTCCACACAGTTACCCAAGGGTGGAATCAAACCCGGGTCCCTAGCACTGTGAGGCAGCAGTGCTAACCACTGAGCCGCTGTACCCACCCAGTGTATTGGAGAAAGAGTTGTGAGTGGGGACCAAGTAGGTTTGGAACAGGGAATGCTCCACAAAGAGACAGGCAAAACAGGGTAACTGAGACTCATGCAGGTGCACATATTTGACACCTTTGACTTGGAGAAAACAAGATGAGTCAAAGCAGAGTTTGCTCAAAACAAGAACAAGCTCAGGGGGGCGAAGTAGAGTGGTGGGCGGATGGGGACTATGCAGGGCGTTTTTCAACAAAGAAGCAGAGAGCCTTCAGGCTAAGAAACTAAAGAACTGTGGATGCTGGAAATCAGAAACAGAAACAGAAATTGCTGGAAAAGCTCAGCAGACTTGGCAGCATCTGTGGAGAGAAAGCTGAGTTAATGTTTCAGGTCCCATGACCCTTCTGCAGAACTGGAGCTTTCAGGCCATCCTGTGTGGATGTGTAGATGAATTGCACATCCATGGAGAAGAGGAAGCAGTTAGGACCAGAAACTTGGAAATTATGGAAACCATGTAAAGCATCAGAAGAATCATGAATGTAAGTGTGAAGAGACTGAAGAAGGGGGTAGGAGTCGAGTCAGGATAAGAAGAAATATGCTCAATGTCAGGAAGAAATGATGGGTCTGGAAGATCAGTGCCATTTGTGGATTTTGGAAGGAGGTAGAAGTGAGCTGTGCGACTTTGTAAATTGTGAGATGGGAGGCTGTGAAGGAGAGATCTGCAGAAGTGATGAAGTCTGTGATAGTTCTGGAAACAACAGCCAAATGTTCACTTGTGGGTCATAACTCAGTTAGAGATCAGAGTAAATGTATGAGAGTTGGTGCTCAGTCTCTGCCAGATAGTGGTCAACACATCAGACATTCGTCTGTTCCTGCCCCACTAAACTGAGACCACCTGCCCATTCCAGGCATTGGTCAAATAAAAGTGTTCTGAGCTGCATCCTTCCTTATACAATTAGAACAATACTGTACACAGTACTCTATAGTGACCTCTCTAACTGAAGGATAAACTTCCCACTTTTCTATTCAACTACCCTCGCAATACAGGATAGCATTCTATCAGCTTTCCTAATTATGCGCTGTACCTGAATACCAACCTTGAGCAAGACATACATGAGAGCACCCAGATCTTAAAATTTGGCAGTCTCACCTTTTTATAAATTTTTAAAAATTCTTCCTGCCAAAGTGGACGATTTCACATCCCCTACCCTTAACTAATCTCTGCCTCTCTCTTGTCTCCTTATGTTCCCTTCACAATTTATTTTTGTACCGATCCTTCAGGCATCAGCAAAATTAGCAATCATACCTTTCATACTTTTGTCCAAGTCATTTATCTAATTTGTAAAAAGTTGAGGAACCCCACTGACCCATGTAGCACATCAGTCATTAAATCTTGCCATCCAGAAAAAGACCTATTAATATCTACTTTCTGTTTGCTGTCGATTAACTTATCTTTTATCCATACCAGTATGTCACTCATCACACCCACAATTTTTTTGTTCTTGACAATGACCTCATGTGGTTCCTTATCAAATGCCTTCTGGAAATCTATGTACAGTAAATCCAACATTTCCCCTTTACAACAACACACGTTGCTTTTCTGAAGAACTTCAATGAATTGGTTAAGCATATTTTCCATTTTACAAAACCATGTTGACTGATTAGCTTGAACTTATTTTAGTGTCCTGCTAGAAAGTCTTTAAGAATAGCTTCCCTACGTCCTGTAGTTTGCTGCTTTCTGTCTGCCTCCTTTTTGATTAAAGAAATTGCATCCAACCAAACGGAACCTTTGTAAAATCTAAACAATTTTGGAAAATTAGAACCAACACATCATCTGTTGAAAAGCAAAGTAGTGTAGATGCTGAAAGTCTGAAACAGAAACAGAAAATGTTGAAGGACAGGTATGGCAGAGAGAAACAGAGTTAGCATTTCAAGTCTAGTAATACTTTTCTTCTGAAAAACATCAATCCTATCAGTGGCAACTTATTTTAAGACCCAAGGATCCGTTCATCAGGATTTGAGAATTTGTTAGCCCACAGCTCCAGCAATTTGCGCAGTACCACTTCCCTAACAATTGTAATTTCTCAATTCACAGAGTCCTACAGCATGGAAACAGATCCTTCGGTCCAAACAGCCCACGCCAACCATAATCCCAAACTAAACTAGTCTCACCTGCCTGCGCTTACCCCATATCCCTCCAAACATTTCTTGTTTACGTGCTTATCTAAATGTCTTTTAAATGTTGCAACTGTACTTACATCTATCACTTCCTTCATTCCATGCATGAACTACTGTGTGCAAAAAAATGCAACTTATGTCTTTTTAAAACCTTTCTCCTCTCACCTTAAAAATATGTCCTCTAGTCAATTAATCTCCCACCTTAGGGTAAAGACACCTGCCATTCGCCTTATATATATATTCCTTTTTATTTAATAAACCTCTATAAGATCACCTCTCAACCTCTCATGCTGCATTGAAAAAAGTCCCAGCCTATCCAGTCTCTCCTTATAACTCAAACGCCTCCCTCCCTTCCACTTTCCCATTTACAGCTATTTCTGGGATGTTGCTTCTCCCCCCTATAGAGGGAGGCTGCTGGAGAATACTTGTGCAATTCACTTGCCACCTCCTTATTTTCCATTATTAATTCCCCAGACTCAATTTCAGTGCGATCAAACGTACTGTGTTAAATAAAAACCGAAAGAACTGCAGGAAGCTGTAAATCAGGAACAAAAAGAAAGTTGCTGGAAAAGCCCAACAGGTCTGGCAGCATCTGTGAAGGAAAAGTTAACATTTCGGGTCCGGTGACCCTTCCTCAGAACAGGAACTGTGTTAAATCTTCATTATTAAAATATCTGTCGAAACTCTTTCGATTTGTTTGTACACAGACAACCTTGTGCATTTTTTCACATAAATTACCAATGGCAAAGCCATTGCAGAGAAAAAGTGCCCCATGAACTGTACTGTTTACTTTTCTGCTTTGTTTAAACAGCTCTGGTGAAAATAAAAACCTTGGTTGGCCATTTAAAAGGGAATTTAAGAATCTGCTTTCCTATATTGATTGAGAAGCACTCTGCTTCAAAATTGAAATGGACGCTTGTTACTTCCTTCACAGAGAGAAGTGTACTGTTTGGAAAATTGTAGCTATTATTAAAGCTCGTTGGTTTTGATACTTGTTAGTTTTGAGATAGATTTTTGCTCAGTAAAGGTATTAAGGGATATGGGCTGAAGGCAGGTTTACACAACTAGGCCACACACATCGGTCATGATCTCCTTCAGTGGCAGTCCACATTCGAGGGGCTGAATGGCCTACTGCTGCTCCTATGTTCCTGTAATTGAGGTTGAAATGCTAATGAATTTCAGCACAGCAAGTGTTCTCTTTATCTAAGAATGACAGTTTCAAGGAATCGCAATAACAGATTTGCTTCTGATGAGGTTTTTGATTTGTTGACAGAAACTAAGCGGCATGTAAATATTGCAAGTTTTTTTTATTTGGCAGAATGCATTTTGTCTCACAGTATCAATTACACAGTTGTCTTTATCAGACGGTCAGATGTTCACGTTTTCCAAGCAGTGTAGAATATTTTCCACCAATATTGCATGTCATCTCTACATACACTATGTCCATGTGCATATTGGGTGAGTGGCTATGGAGGATACATGTGGGCTTAGCAGTGGCATGGAGTGGCATAGGCATTTCGAAGGGTCATAGACTGGCATGGGGATTGATAGGCAGGTGAGAGAGGTTAGGGGGGGTTTTTGGGGTGGTGTTTAAAGGGCTTTTACCCGGCAGGAGCTAAAATACTGTGTTATAGAATACTGTGGAGTTAGTCATATGTGGGTCAGTTGTGCAGTTTGCAAGCTACAAACATGTGCAGGTCAGTTCGTTCTGAGCCTAGAGGAACATTTGGCTGACTGTTTATGTTGGTCAGCATGAGTACAATAACAATCTCAGATTTAATGACAACATAAAATCTTTAAGCACATCTAAAACTCTAAACAGCAAATAGCATTAAGATATGACAGTAACACAACAGTGAAAAAACATGGGTGAAATTCCCTGTCCTTTGAATGATGTGGACAGTGGCGAGAATTGTGAGAAAATACAACAACAATGAAAACAAAAGTCAGAATCTCAAAAGAGAGGGAAAAAATATTCTGATCTTCCTCTTAAGGTTTAATTGCTAACTTCAGAATCTTACTAATGAGTTACATCTACCTTAGTTTCACATATTTGTATCCTGTTAAATAGTCCAACTTCAATGCAGCTTCCTCCCTTTCTCCTGCCTTTCCCAGATGGAAAATAAACTGATCAGTGCCAGTTCCCCACATGGAAGTCAGTGGTTAGCTGTCTGCAGCGTCTCATTGCCTGCTTCTCTGGGTCTTCAAACAATTCTGACTTCCTCACGCAGTGTGTGCATGTTCCATGCACACTATCCTGCTCCACTCTTTGTCCATGTCACTTGGCATTGGCAAATCTCCATGCTTGCCGCATCAACGTGCCTGCTCTCAGACCAACTCCCACATCATTTCAGCCCTGCAGGACTTCACTTTGCAGTGTGAGGCCAAGTAGGTCTTGCATGATTGTGCCAGGTCACTTTGCACCCAGGAACACAATACGTCTCTTATACATACACAGGATGTTTCCTATTAGCTCATGTTGTTAGCAGTCATTCCCTTTGTGACTATTTACAGGCTGCTAGCCTCTATGGTTTCTATTGCTTTTTAGTGCAAAGGGGTGGCTCTTGTTGTGCAGCTTTGTGCCACATTAATGTTACACCTACACCATGTGCCGGCAGCTTACATGGCAAACACACTCAATGGGTTTCAAGCAAATGGCCCTGTGTGAAAGTCAAAGGGGAGCAGGACTCACTGCGGTCAGGAGAGAGTACGCTCAGTTAGGCAGTGCCACCACAGCCACTCAAAGGACATATCTGATTCCAGTTCAGGAGTTTGACCACAGCGTGCTGAGTCAGGCTTCTGTATGCATCTGGGCTGGCTGAGCCTGGTGGTGTGGGCATTTTAGCTAAACTGGTAGAGAGAAAGGACGGCCCTTCTCTCCGCCACCCTGAACACCGGCAACTTCAGGTCACTGTTAGCACTGAGGGGGCAAACTCGCTGTCCTGTGCCATGTTCTTAGTGATGACAATCAGAGAGCGCAACATTTGATGCAGTTCCTGGCTGCCAATGCTGAAAGGCTGTTAAATATATAAATAGCCAGTGGCATGAACCTCACAAGGTTTCAACAGGACCAAGCTCTTACACCTCTCCTGCCATGAGATATGGTTAGGATTAGGGTTAGGGTGATGCAGTTCCACCACACAGGCACCACAGAGGCTGGTTACATTATTACTGAGATGAGGAGCAGAACATTATGTCAGAAAAGCAGCCTTGGTGCAGAGTGCCATAACTCGCACTAAACAAAACACTTTGCCTGAAAAATAGGAAAATTCACCCCACAATCCAGAGTCAAATCGCTCAGCTATTCCTAGGAGCCTCCACAGTCTTGACTTTATAACCCCTTCTTCCCAGTGGGTAGTAGACATTCGGGGCTGGGGGTGCAGGCAGAGGGGCTTAAAATACTTAATAGTATAAATTGGTATTAAGATCAGTGAGAAACTCAAAAGTTACACGACACTAGTTATAGTCCAACAGGTTTTTTTTTGAAATCACAAAGCTTTCGATGCACTGCCCCTTCATCAGGTGAAGTGAGAAGCGAAAGAGAAGGAGAACAAGGGTTGTACGTTGCTAGCCCAGAGCATAGCATGGGAACTGGGGTAATACTATCTCCAGTGTCATCTCTAATGCACACTCCTGCTTGACAAGATTGTACTCACTAAATTGTCCTAGCGTCTGACGATCATTTCTCACCTTGCTTATTGTCTCTTGATAATCTGATTCCAGTGAAATTCAAATTCTTTTTTCTTGCATCTGCAATATCAGAAATTTAAATTAAATTCATTCAGATTCCTCTCGATTATAATATTAAAAAAAAACACTTTAACATAGAGTTTACAGATGTAGATGCAGCTGAGTGATTCTGGAACTTTCATGATGACTGTGTAAGTTTATACAATGTCTAAATTTTTGGAACAGAAGAGATTCACCAATCTCCATGCCTGAAGGAGGTGTGCACTCTAAAACAGAACATGGGCTAGCTATAGGACTGCAAACACAGCAGCTCAGATTCCCTGGCTTGTGTTTTCTGATGAGATCACAGGATCAGTGAACTTTAGCCTACTTACCACCGAGGCGTATCGGCATTCTGTTCCTTGGCCCAATGTGTTGGCCTCTTGTCACCGGCTCCAGTGTTTTAGTTGCTTCGGGTCAGTAGCTGGAGGACCACCTCTCACGCTGTTCTTTCATGACCCGCTCTGCAGTCACATCTTTGCCTTTCTGTCACAAAGTGCTTTCAGTCCCGAAAGCATTCCACACGTGGGTGGGGGAGTTACATTTGCGTCCCTGGGTCCCCATTCACATCCATAAATGAGGCTGTAACACAGCCAAGTAAACACAAACTGTAGATGCTCTGACTTGGTGCTTTGCTCTTGTCTGTTCTGATTTAGGCAGCCCAAGCTTCCACAATGTGAACCTCATGACTATAGATTATCGGGGTGGTCAGGTGATATATACTTCATGGTCTGCATTGCCAATTTTTTAAAATCTGCCTATTATTTTATCACCAGGTCCTACTGTGACCCACCAAATGTGGATGGCCAATTTGAGTGCACACTGAGGCTGAAAGATCTCCCATATTTAATGTTCTTGCAATGGGCTAGCAGAATGTAGACTTCTCTTCAAAACTTCCTTTCATTTCCAATACATCCATTCCACCACTGTCGCCATTCAAGGTGTTTGGAGTCTACAGTTCGAGACTGGCCTTAAGACCAAACCATGCAAAGAAAAGGAAAGAGTAAATGGGGGCCCGTACACACACCAGATGAAAAAAATGATTAACTTCTTTCAGCTTAGTGTGCTGTGTTTGTTGCTGACGATGCAGAGTCCAAATGGAGATGTGGGGACTGCTTTGAGGAATCTCTCCATTCAGTCTACAAGCATGATCTTGAGCTGATGGAGGCCTATGATTTTTGATTGGTTATGTTTCATAAGTGTGCCACCCCAAGCTGGCATAAGTCATGCATAGGTACGGAACCCCTGCCTGGCTGTGCCACTTTGCTGTCAAATGACAGACTCATTTGCCTTGCAACCTGTTGATCCAGACCTCCAGTGAAGCTGGTGGAAACTCCTTGCTGTTGTCAGTCCTCCCCTCAAATGCAAATTCAGCCCCGAGTTACTATAGCTCTCTTGCTGTCCAGCATTACTTTGTGACCTTTGTCCCCACATCCAGGGTATCCACCTCGTGGAGGCCGAGAAAGTAGATAATATGATAAACAAATTGAAGGAGTCAACTCATTGCATCTGTTATAAATCTTGGGGGGATTGTGCCACAACTATAGTCATAACCTGAGAGATATATATGAGGAAGGATCTTACCAAGGTAGACAAACAGGAGGCTGGAAGAACACAGCAAGCCAAGCAGTGTCTAAAGGAAAGAAGTCAATATTTTAGGTATTACCCCTCCTCAGGACTGGATGAGGGGGTAGGGGGAGCTGCAGATAAAGATAGTAGGGGAGGGGGTGGGATAGCAGAATGGTGGTCATAGGTGGACACTAGTAGTAGGTATGACCTGGTTGGTCGATGGGACAGATGAATCCGGTTGGTGGCTGGAAAGGAGAGTCAGAAGGTGGAATAGAAGGGAGGGGGTGGGGCTTGAAAGGGAGCCACGGGATGGCTGGGAAAATTATTTGAAATTAGAGAACTCAATGCTGAGTCCTCCGGGCTGTAGGGTGCCCAGGCGGAAGATAAGGTGCTGTTCTTCAAACTTGCTTTCTGAGTCGATGTGACATTGGAGAAGACCGAGAACGGACGTGTTGGAGTGGGAGTAGGGTGTGAGCTGAAATGGGACGTGACTGGGAGGTTAGGTTGGTCGTTATGGGCCAGGTGGAGATGCCCGGTGAAACGGTCACCTAGTCTACATTTGGTATCACCGACGCAGAGAAGACCACATTGGGAGCACCAGAAGTAATAGACTAGGTTGGAGGAAATGCAGATGAAGCTCTGTCTCACCTGGAAGGACTGTTTAGGGCCCTGGATGGAGGTGAGGGAGGAGGTGGTGGGCAGGTGTTGTATCTTTTATGGTTAGAGGGGAAGGTACCGGGTGGGTTAGAGTGGTTGGTGGGGAGTGTGGTGCAAACTAAGGAGTGACGAAGGGAATGATCCTTGCAGAAGGCAGAGAGGGGTGGGGAGTGGAAGATGTTCTGGGTGGTGGGGTCTAATCGGAGTTGGCGGAAGTGTTTGAGGATGATACTTTAGTTGCGGAGGCTGATGGGGACAAGGGGGACCTTATCTTTATTATGTTTGCAGGGGGTGGGATGGTTAACAGGTGCAGAGCGGGGAACGGAGAGATGCAGTGGAGAGCTGTCTGGATGACAGAGGGGTAAAAAAAACGTTGTTTGAAAAACATGGACATCTGGGATGCTTGGGAGTGGAACATCTCCATCAGAGCAGATGCGACGGAGACGGAGGAATTGGGAAAAAAGGACGGAGTTTTTGCAGGATACGGGGTGGGAGTAGGTGTAGTCTATGTAGCTATGGGCATCTGTGGGTTTATAGTAAATGTCAGTCTTTCAAGTTTCACAGCATCCTTCTGAGAGCAGGGAGACCAGAACTGAACACAATATTCTAACAAAGGCCTAAACAATGTCCTGAGCAGCTGCAACATGACCTCCCAACTCCTATACTCAATGTACTGATCAATGAAGGCAAACATGCCAAATGCCTTCTTCATCATCCTGTCTACATGCAACTCCACTTTGAAGGATCTCTGCACCTGCACCTCTAGGTCTCTTGTTCAGCAACACTCCCCAGGGCCTGTGTATACTGTATAAGTCTTGGAGATAGTAGGAACTGCAGATGCTGGAGAATCTGAGATAACAAG
>NC_063348.1:6082322-6126940 GCF_021869965.1 Rhincodon typus
TCCAGCCCTGCACCTTGTTATCTGAGATTGTGCCAGCCCTGTTTGACTTAAAGGTGGGCTTTGTCGCATTTTGCACGAAATAATGCTGATTTCCCCTCTTTTGTCAATTACCACTGTGTAATCTACAAGCAAGCATTAGCAGGTAAAGATGTGCGATTTTTGCATCTAATGGAAGTTGCTGTTAAGCTTGT
The DNA here is from genome assembly GCF_021869965.1 of Rhincodon typus. Lineage (NCBI taxonomy): Eukaryota > Metazoa > Chordata > Chondrichthyes > Orectolobiformes > Rhincodontidae > Rhincodon > Rhincodon typus. The sequence goes on from NC_063348.1 coordinate 6,082,514, forward strand.
AAACTTGATTCGAGCAACAGCCCCTCAGCATCACTTGTTTAAATCCTTATTTCGTGAACTCAGTGCTCCTTATGGTAAACTAATCCTCCATGCTGACTTGAGGTGGTTAAATTAGGGGAAACTCCTGCAAACATTTTCAGATTTGATGCCTGAAATTGTCACTTTTCTGAAGTCAAGGAATAAAGTATGCAGTGAGCCATCAGTGCACAGTGTCTTCCAGACATCACATCAAAACTGAATGAGCTGAATGTGACTGCAGGGAAAGGACAGAGACTTAGCACAAATTATCAATGCTGTGAAAGCATTCAAATTGAAACTGGATCTGCAGTTGTCTCAATTAAAAAAAAAATAAGCTACAAAACCTCCTAAAATACAGTAAAAAATTCAAAGATGAAGAGAAACTGGTTGCACCCAGCTAAGGTTTGTACGCACGTGAGGAGGCTAGCAGAGGAATTCCAGAGATGATTTCGGCAATTAAATGTGAGGGAACGAATCGTCATGTTAGTCTCAAGTCCATTCCTTCAGGTAGACAGTGGTGGGGTGTCTACCAAATTCCATCAGGTGTTTAGTTTCCAAAGCAGTGCAGTTGATATGGAGACAATCTCTGTGCAAAATGATGGTGAGCTTAAAGTCAGATCAAGGGTCAACAATTTTTGAGGACTAGTAAACATTCATAGAGTCATACAGCATGGAAACAGACTCTTCGGTCCAATTAGTACACACTGTCCATATTCCCAAAATAAACTAGTCCCACCTGCCTGCATATGGCCCATATCCCTCCAAACCTTTCCTATTCAAGCACTTATCCAAATGTCTTTTAAACATTGTAACTGTACCTGCATCCACCACTTACTCTGGCACTTCGTTCCACAAATGAACCACTCTGTGTAAAAAAGTTGCCCTTTTTAAAACTTTCTCCTCTCAGTTTAAAAATATGCCCCCTAGCTTTGAATTCCCCTACCTGAGGGAAAAGACCCTTGCTATTCACCTTATCTATGACTCTCATGATTTTATGAACTTTTATAAGGTTACCCCTCAACCTCCTACACTCCATTGAAAAACATTCCAGCCTGTCCAGCCTATTTTTATAAACTCAACCCTTCATGCACGGCAACATCCTGGTGAATCTTTTCTGAACCCTCTCCAATTTAATAATATTCTTCCCTTAGCAGAGCAACCAGATTTGCATACAGTACTCCAGAAGAGGTCTCACCAATGTCCTGTATGACCTCAACAGTATTTCCAAACTCCTACACTCAAAGGACTGAGCAATGAAGGCAAGCGTGCTAAATGCTTTCTTAACTACCCTGTCTATCTGTGATACAAATTTCAAAGAATTATGTACCTGAACCCCTAGGTCTCTCTGTTCTACAATACTACTCAGGGCCCTACCATTAATTGTATAAGCCTTGTGCTTGTTTGTTTTACCAAAATGCAATACCTCAGATTTATGCAAATTAAACTCCATCTGCCACTCCTCAGCCCATTGACCCAATTGATCAAGATCTCTTTGTAATCCTAGATCACCTTCTTCATTGTTCACTATACCACCAATTTTGGTATTCCACAAACTTACCATCCATACCTTCTATATTCTCAGCCAAATTGTTTATATACATGACAAATAAAAATGGATCCAGCACCAATCCCTGCAGAACACTACTGGACGCAGACCTCCAGTTTAAAAAACAACACTACACCATCACCGTCTGTCTCCTACCATCAAGCCAATTTTGTACCAAATTGGCAAGCTCACCCAGAATCCCATACGATCTATCTTTACTAATTAGTCTACCATGTGGAACCTTGTCAAAGGCTTTACTAAAGTCCGAATAAACATTGTTTGCCACTCTGTCCTCATCAATCTTAGTGGTTAATTCATTAAAAAACCCAATCAAGTTTGTGAGACACAAGTTAACCCTCACAAAACCATGCTGACTATCCCTAATCAGCCCTTGCATCTCCAAATACAAGTAATCCTGTCTTTCAGAATCACCTCCACAACTTACCCACTGCAAATGTCAGCTAACAGGTTTATAGTTCCCAGGCTTCTACTTATAGCCTTTATTAAATAAGGCACATTTGCCTCCCTCCCATCCTCCAGCAATCCACCCATGGTTATAGATTATACAAATATTTCTGCTAGGAGCCCATAATTTCTTCCCTAATTTCCCACAACATCCTAGGATTTATTTGATGAGGTCCTAGAGATTTATTCACCATAATGTTTTCTAAGACCTCTAAAACTTCCTCTTCGATAATTTGAACTGTTTTCAAAACATTAATATTTATTCCTTTGAGTTCTCTAGCCTCCATTTTTTCTTTAAAAGTAAAAACTGATGCAAAATATTCTTTTGTGTATCTCTACCATCTCCTCAAGTTCAACACATATACAACCTCTTTGATCTTTAAGGGGCCCTATTCTCTCTCTAGGTGCTCTTTTGCTCTTAATACACTTGTAGAATCTCTTTACATTATTTTTAATCTTATCAGTCAGTGCTATCGCATATCCACTCTTTGCCTTCCTGATTTCCTTCTTAAGAATGCCCCAACACTCTTTATACTCTTTAAAAGATTCATTTGATCTCAGTTGTCTATAGCTAATATATGATTCTTTCTTATTCCTGACGAGAACCTCAATATCTTTATTCATCCATTGTAGCATACTTTTACCAGCCTCACCCTTCGCTCTAACAGGAACATAATGCCTCTCAACTCTCGTTATTATTCTTTGGAACGCCTCCCACTTGTCAGTCATTCCTTTACCTGCTCACAGCCTACTCCAACCAACTTTTGAAAATTCTTGTCTCATACCATTAAAATTTGCCTTGCTCCAATCAAGAACATTAACTTTTACATGGAAAGCTTATCTTTTTCCAAAACTGTTTTAAAACTAATAGAGTTATGATCACTAGTCCCGAAGTGTCCCTCAACTGCCTTATTTCCCAAGAGAATGTCAAGTTTTGTTCCTTCTCCAGTAGGTGCATTTACATATTGATAAAGAACATTTTCTTGAACACATTTAATGAATTCCTCACCAAGCAAGTCTTTAACATTCAGGCAGTCCCGCACAATGTTTGGAAAATTAAAATTTCTTACTATTACAAACTACTATTATATTCTTAAATATATCTTCAATCTCTCTACATATTTGCTCCTCAATTTCCCTCTGACTATTGGGAGGCCTATAATACAATCCAGTCAAGGTGATCATCCATTTCTTATTTCTAATTTCTATTCAAATACCTTCAGTAGGCAATCCCTCAGAAATATCCTCCCTAATTACAGTAGTAATGTTTTCCTTAATCAAAAATGCCATTCCATCCTCTTCTCTTGCCTCTGTTTCTATCCATTCCATGACATCTAAAACCCAGAACATTGAGCTGCCAGTGCCGCCTTTCCTTAGCCAAGTTTCTGTAATAGCTATTATGTCCCATTCCCATATTCCCATTTGGGCTCTGATTTCATCAGCCTTACCTGTAAGACACCTTGCATTGAAAGAAATGCAGTTAGGTCTTCAGAGTTGCTTCATTCTCTGGCTTGCTCTTGCCTGTCTTTTCTATTAACTTGGTCTTTTCTGATTCAGAACCACCTTCATCTGTCTTTCTATTTTTACTGCTACTTAGGAAATTCCCACCCACACTCTCTAGTAGTTTTAAAGCTCCTGAAATAGAACTGGCAAATCTCCTCCCCAGGATATTGGTCCCTTTCCAGTTTAGGAGAAACCCATCCCTTTTGAACAGGTCTTTTCTGCTCCAGAAGAGATGCCAATGATCCAAAATTCCAAATCCTTGCTCATTCACCAGCTCTTCAGCTATTCATTTATCTGCCATGTCTTTTTATTCCTACTCTCATTAGCACGTGGCATCGGAAGTAAACCAGAGATTATGATCTTTGAAGTTCAGCTTTTTAAAGTTCTACATAACCTCTTATATTCACTATGCAAAGCCTCAACAGTTTCTCTAACTATGTCGTTTCTACCAATATGTACCACAACTTCTGGATTCCCACTCTCCCATTTGATAATATGCTTCAACCTCTTTCAGATGTCCATAACCCTCAAATAACCACTTCTGTCATCCAGTGCTTTTAACGTGAAAACTCACTTTGACTCCACATACCTCAGTGAGACAGCTACCCATTTGATGGACTATAAATGAGTAACATCTCAAACTACAACCCAGACTTGAAGGCATTGGCACATAATGTGCAGCCATTAGTGTCGCAATGGCATATGATTTATAGAAGACAAAATGAACAATTATGTTTAAAGAACAAAGAACAAAGAACAAAGAAAATTACAGCACAGGAACAGGCCCTTCGGCCCTCCAAGCCTGCCCCGATCCAGATCCTCCATCTAAACCTGTCACCTATTTTCCAAGGATCTGTATCCCTCTGCTCCCTGCCCATTCATGTATCTGTCTAGATACATCTTAAATGACGCTATCGCGCCCACCTCTACCACCGCCGCTGGCAACGCGTTCCAGGCACCCACCACCCTCTGCGTAAAGAACTTTCCACGCACATCTCCTTTAAACTTTTCCCCTCTCACCTTGAAATCGTGAACCCTAGTAATTGAGTCCCCCACTCTGGAAAAAAGCTTCTTGCTATCCACCCTGTCTATACCTCTCATGATTTTGTAGACCTCAATCAGATCCCCCCTCAACCTTCGTCTTTCTAATATAAATAATCCTAATCTACTCAACCCCTCTTCATAGCTAGTGCCCTCCATACCAGGCAACATCCTGGTGAACCTCCCCTGCACCCTCTCCAAAACATCCACATCATTTTGATAATGTGGCAACCAGAACTGTACGCAGTATTCCAAATGTGGTCGAACCAAAGTCCTATACAACTGTAACATGACCTGCCAACTCTTGTACTCAATGCCCCGTCCGATGAATGAAAGCATGTCGTATGCCTTCTTGACCACTCTATCGACCTGCGTTGCCACCTTCAGGGTACAATGGACCTGAACACCCAGATCTCTCTGTGCATCAATTTTCCCCAGGGCTTTTCCATTTACCACATAGTTCGCTCCTGAATTGGATCTTCCAAAATGCATCATCTCGCATTTGCCAGGATTGAACTCCATCTGCCATTTCTCCGCCCAACTCTCCAATTTATCTATATTCTGTTGCATTCTCCGACAGTCCCCTTCGCTATCTGCTACTCCACCAATCTTAGTGCCATCTGCAAACTTGCTAATCAGACCATCTATACCTTCCTCCAGATCATTTATGTATATCACAAACAACAGTGGTCCCAACCCAGATCCCTGTGGAACATCACTGGTCACAGTTCTCCATTTTGAGAAACTCCCTTCCACTACAACTCTCTGTCTCCTGTTGCCCAGCCGGTTCTCTATCCATCTAGCTAGTACACCCTGGACCCCATGCGACTTCAATTTCTCCATCAGCCTACCATGAGGAACCTTATCAAATGCCTTACTGAAGTCCATGTATATGACATCTACAGCCCTTCCCTCATCTATCTGGCTGTAGGTTTACTTAGCTTTAGATATATGTAGCACTAGAAATAAACTGTTTACTCTATATTTTCTTAATGGTAGATCCGAGATTGCATTTAAATTCAAAAAGTGATATTGTTCTTAAAAAGGTTGGAGACCACTGGTGTAGATCATGTTATCATATGTTTGAAACAGTTAATGATCGAAAGTGGTTGAAATTGCTGAGTTCATCAACGACAGATTGAACTACATGGTGCCTTTAATGAAGAAAAACATCTCAAGTCTTTTCATGGAAGCATAATCAGACAAAAAAAGACATCTAATCACATAAAGGGATTGTTACAACAAGTGAACCTAAATTTGGTCAAAGGGCTAGGTTTTAAGGAGGCACTTAAAGGATGAGCAACTAAGAGAGGATAATGTTTCCATGTAGATCATTGAGCCCAGTACTTAAAGATATTATACAGTCATTATTAATGAGAGATTCTTTAGAAAAAGTCATTTGGGAATATGTGTTGTTAGGTGAAACAATAGCTCTCTGTAGACTGTTGCAGGTCTAATTTTTTTCATGAATCATGATCCATCTCATTAAATTGTCCAATTAAAGAATAATGTTTGCCAAAAAAAAATGTGGTTTGCCCTTCAGAACAAATGATCACATATGATCTTTTAGCAATGACAACATATAATGTCTAACAATTCAAAATTTCCAAGTTTCTGGTCCTGGAAAACAGGGCTTGCTGAGACGTAAATACATATAATTGTTGGCAGCACAGAATGTAGACATTGCTGAATGGAAACAAGAAGTTGAAGCCTTTTGTCTTACACTGAACAGGAGTAGAATGCAAGAAACATTAAAAAGGTCATCAAACTGTACAGCATGAGAAGATTGCACATTTTTTACTGGGGTAAAGAGGAGTCAAGGAGTCTACAAATCTCTGGTGCATTTCTGTAGTATCACCCTGACCAAAAAGAGTCTACCTGCTTGGTCTCAGAATAAAGATCAACAGCTAATTGTGTCTCCTTTATCTTCATAGCAAAGATGGTCCAACCAATCAGTACTGTATTCTCATGTTGTATAAATTGCTGTCCCTTTTTTCCAGGTTTATTTCTTGTAACCTCACACAATATTATAATAAGCTTCTTCTGGAATTTCATTATTCCTTCATCAACGAATTAACTTCCACTGCAGGTAAAATCAATGAAGAACAAAGATTTATATAGAGCAGAAAATCTCCAGCTGCTAAACAATGTGGGCACCACTGAGACAGTTGGTAAAATACGGTCAGAACAGAAACATAAGATTTTGCTTTTGTTAACTCATAGGATGTGGACATCGTTGGCTGGGCCAGCATTTATTGCTTATCCAAGTTGCCTTTGGGAAGGTGGTGGTGAGCTGCCTTCTTGAGCCATTGCAGTCCATGTGCTGTAGATCAACCCCCAATGCCATTAGGGACAGAATTCCAGGATTTTGTCCCAATGAAACTGAGGGAATAGTAATATACAAGTCAAGATTGTGAATGGCTTAGAGGGGAACTTGCAATTAGCGGTGTTCCCATATATCTGCTGTTCTTGAGCTCCTGGGTGGAAGTGGCTGTAGGTTTGGAAGGAGCTGCCTAAGGTAAATTGGTGAATTTTGGCTGTGCACCTTGTAATTGTACACACTGCTGCTACTGAGTGTCAGTGGTGGAGGGAATGAATATTGTGGATGTGGTGCCAATCAAGCGGGTCACTTTGTCCTGAATGATGTCAAGATTCTTCAGTGTTGTTGGAGCTGCTCCCATCCAGGCAAGTGGGGAGTATTCCTTCACACTTCTGAATTGTGCTTTGTAGATGGTAGACAGGCTCTGGGGAATCAGGAGATGAGTTACTTGGCACAGCGTTCCTAACCTGCCACCTGCAATTGTAGCCATTTTACTTATATGGCTAGTCCAATTCAGTTTCTGATTAATGATAACCTCCAGAGTGCTGATGGGGGATTCGGTGATGGTTGCACCATTGAACAAGAAGGGGTGGTGGTTACTTTATCTCTTATTGGAGATGGTCACTGCATTGCATTAGTGTGGTGAACTTGTTACTTGCCAGTTCTCACAGCAAGCTTGGATAATGTCCAGGTCTCAAAGTAAGCTTTCATGGCCAAATACCGTATCTCAAATTCTAAGGATGTAGACTCCCACAGTCGAGTCAAGGGATAGTGTCATTGTTCAGGGGATACCACCTCAGTCAGACAAGGGCATCATCCAATATCTGTCCAAGGACCTGGGACATGGTCATTGGCTGCTTGAGACATTCAGCATCAGTTGGTCCGTATCATTCTAGTCCAGGAAATCCACAGAATAGAAGGTGCGGAGTATATATAGTGAGGTGAGCTGTGTAAAATTGTGTGAGATAACTCCCTAGAATGCACGTTGGGATTCATGCGTTGAAATGTTCTGATTTTTTAGAAAATTGAGTGCATGTTGTCCTTTTGACGTCAAGTGTACCAGAACATTTTTTAGCCAATTAAGTACTTTTGAATAGTCATTGTTATAGTGTAGGGAACATGGCAGCCAATTTAAGCACAGCAAGATCCCTCAAACAGCAATGTAATAATGACTAGATAATCTGTGTTAGTCATGCGGTTGAATTACCCCTCTTTAACTATGAGTGATGACCTTTCCGTTATATGTTGGCTAATAGATCTTTAAGACAATTGTGTCTCTGGCTGAGATTAAAAGACGCCATGTTGCATAAAGGGTCTTTGGTCATCACAGCTTTACATGTCTGTCAGCAAGATGGAAAATCATTTCTCCAAGAGATTTTCATACACTTCACCCCAGATCTAGTAAAACCAATAGCTTTGAAGTGGTGGCATACATCACAAGAAAAAGTCTACCAAACCTCATAAATTTGTTTATTGTTACATGCTCTTCAAGGTAATTTTAAATCATGCTGCAACATAAAGTTATCTCACTTTTGTCACTCATGAAGAATGTGATCTGCAGTTTGCTTGATAAGTTCTTCCAAAACAAAAGTAGGTTTGTTGAATGCTTTTTGCAAGAAGACAATGCCCCTTTAAGATAATGCTTTTCAAATTGTTTATGGTGTATATACCGGTGACACCGGTAGAAGAAGCATATATCCTAAATAAAAGATAATATAATCTGTGCTGGTTTCACTGAACATCAATTGCATTTATTTCTCATCACTGTTACAGCATGCTTTTCAAACTTACTGATTATCTATCTATCTCAGTGATGCACAGCTTCACGACAAGAATCAGTGCGAAATAAATTAGTGTTTACGTCTTCCTTCCACTGGAGTGCACAAATTATGAGATAATTGTTGATGATCTTCCTACTGCTGAGAAGCAATAAATGCATTGCTGTCACCAGTGCAACATTCTCCTCACCAAACAACAGACTAGGAATTGAAACCTGAGATAAGAAAGTGCTGGAGAAAGTCAGCATCTGTGGGGAGACAAACAAATAACTGCCACAGCATAGAATCATAACACTGTGGAAGCAGGCCATACGGCACATCATGTCTGCACCAAACCTGCAAAGACCATTCCACCCAGACCTACCCCCAAATAGCCTATCCCTGTAACCCTGCATTTCCCATGGTTAATCCACCTAGCCTGCCTGTCCCTGGACATGAAGGGCAATTTAGCATGGCCAATCCACCCTAACCTGCACATCTTTGGACTGTGGAAGGAAACTGGAGCACCTGGAGGAAACCCACGCAGACATGGGGAGAATGTGCAAACTCCACACAGGCAGCTGCCTGAGAGTGGAATCAAACCGGGGTCCCTGGTGCTATGAGGCAGCAGTGCTAACCACTGAGCCACCGTGCCACCTCTAATGCTTCAGCACTGTCTGTTTTTATTTCAGATCTTGAAAATCTACAGTATTTTGTTTTTATTTTAGAATTGAAACATGAGCCCTGATTATCATTTGTAGTGTAATGCACTAATATTACATAAGGCACAAACACAGGAATCACTGTCGCAATGGTTTCATCCATTTGCACCAAATGCTTCTTCATGCCATTTTAATGGGATTGTATGATGACTCCAGCAGCTTTGACAAATTCTAGTCAGGTTAATTGAAGAGCATCATTAGATCACAGATCATTACAGTGTGAAAGCAAGCTGGTCAGTTCATCAGGTCTACAGCAACTCTCTGAACAGCATCCCACCCAGACACACGTGCATTTCCCCTGGCTAATCCACTGAACCTACACATCCCTGGAAGCTACAGGACAATTTAGCATGGCCAATCCACCTAAACTGCACATAGAACATGCAAACTCCACACAGGAAGTTACCTGAGGCTGGAATCAAACCCGGATCCATGGTGCTGTTGAGCCATCCTGTTAGACTGCTTTATTCATAGCAGATCCATGCCTCTAATTGTATGTCAAAAAGAAATTTGATATAATGTGTTAAGGGGCGGTCACATTGGCAACAGTGCTTCTCTACAACTTTGAAATACTATTTATCCCATCCCTGGCATTTCACTGTCAGGTTTGTCTCACATTTGAGATAATGCGTTTACGCCCATTCTAGAGCAATACTCAATAGCGTAAGGAAATAGAGAAAGAGAAATATTGACATGTTACCATTGTAATCCTATCAATCCAAAGTAAGTGCTCAAGTCTTCTCCATGACCTTACTTCACCCCACCATATCTCATTCCCTGTTAACTCTGTTTAATCTAACCTATGTAAAATGCAATGGAAATTATAGCTCGTCAAATTTCTTAGGGGCAGCCAACTGGTTGAATGAAAATAATAAGTCACTATTTACTTACGAAAATGTGAACGCCAATAGTAGCTGCATTTCACTGTTTGTCAAGGCTTCCATATTACAGAAATGAAAGTCTGTGATTCATTATGTAAAGAAACAAATTGGGCTGTACTATTATTTCTGACCTAAGCACCCCAGACTAGAGGTTCCAGACAGATTGCCTCTAAGTGTTAATTTTAGAAGCCAATTATGATGCACTTATCTTTTAGTGGTTAAATATTATTAATCATTAACACATGTTTTACAGATGAAGAATTTCAAACAACATGTTTTGATGAGCAGCAGCACGCTCTGGCTGTTTAGATCATATTTAAGATTGCTACGCTTGTCTTTCATGACCCATTTAACTAACTTAAGTTTGGCAAAATGCAAGTCAGTAAGAGTTTAACCCCTGCTGTCTAATGAACCATACAGCACCACACCCAGAGACTGGGTGGACACTGCAAAACTATTTTATCACACTCAAAACAGCAAGAGTACAATCATGTTTACACTGCATCTCAGCGCTAATACGATAAGATCGTATTGTGTTCAATCTAATTTTCACCATTAATGGAAAGTACCACACCAGCTCATAATTGTTTGTTTATTTGAAGTTCCCAAAAACCTATTATACTGGAGGACCCAGTAGTTTCCTATATATGTTATCTTCTCCCCATCCCCACCCTTAATTATTTGCTTATGCCCCATTCCCTCTGCCATTTCCTATTTTGTCAACGTAGTGTTGAAACATTTGTGCGAGCAAATATTATTTGCTCTTGTCCATTCCTTCTTACATCTCCATTTCTCACCTCAGCTGTCCAGCTATCTATTGCTTCGCTTTTAAAGCTCTGTTAGGCAGAAACAGTTTTGAAGCTTGGATCCTAGATTTACTAAAATGGCCTCAGTCTGTGGTCAAGGCGAAGGATTTCAGTATCGACATCTTTAACAGTGACTACATTTCGAAAAGTACTTATTTGAGTGTAAAAGCTGTTTGAGACTTTGCAGTGGTCGTGGAAGGTGCTATATAAATGCAAGTCTGTCTGTCACTAATTAGTTGGGAAAATGAATTGGTGTCAGCATCAAACATTTTCTGCTCGGTAGGAATGGGGAAAATATCCCACATGTTGTCCCAAACATGGTCCTTAATCCCTGGATCAGATGAAAGCTGTTCATTACTATTGTACAACATGCAAACAAGGAGCAAGAGTAAGCCAATCAGCCCATCAAACTTGCACCACCTTTCAATAGGATCATGGCCGATTTTATTTTAACCTCAACTCCACATTCCCGCACATCTCGATAATTTTTCACCCCCTCAGTAATCAAGAATCCCACCATGTCTGCTTTAAAAACATTTAAAAGATTTCACATCCATTGGCTTTTGACAGTTGAATGTGAAGTTTGGTATCTCCTGTCTCAGTAATGTGCTCCATTACTTTTGGATTTTGAAACTTGCATTAAAGAGATTCAGAATACCCTAAGCTGACTTTACCTTCCGACCCTACTAGCCATATGAGATATATCAATTTGGGTGGGAATCTCTAATTTCCAAAGGCAGCTTCTTTTTAAACTATTTGTACCTTCCATGTTTTCCTGTTCTTTTCTTCCCTTTTACATTTCTTTCTTCATCTACATGGCTGGTCAGCACTATTCTCATGACTGGAAAGGTGTACCCTTAGTAGTACAGATCCTTCCAGTCAAGAACTGATGAATAGAGATCAAACACACTTCTTTGAGGGCAGTTGATATTGGCCATTCAAACTCCGAACAGGAATCCAATATTCTGGAAATGCTTTAACAAATGGTGCACAGAAGTAGAAACAGGGGCAGCAGTGTCCTTGAAATAGATGGAGATTTATCATTATTATAGACTTCTACTAATGTTGCCAATCATAAATATTATGATTGAAAATTACTTCAGCTTTTTTTCCATCAACAACAATACTGCTTATTATGTGCTGAAAGTGAAGGAGTATTGCTTAAGAACTATTTTTCATTCCAACTGGAGTCTGAATATCATTAGAGCAACTGATTTGGCACAGTGTAACATCCAACAAACGTACCCTTGAATTTCTACATTTGCCAAGAGTAATTGTGACTCTGTGGGATGGTGTGAAACAGGCAGGAACAATCTGACAGTCCAGTTTCCATTTCCCTTGATTTAACTTCTTGTTGAATTCCGACATAAAAATTGCAATTTCAACAGACTGATCAGACCATTTCTTCCCTGCACCAGCGAAACAATTATCTTCTACGTTGAACCTTTTCTGGATAGTTTTCAAAGGCACTGTCTTTTTTCCAAAGCGGGTTAAGAGAGATGTTGAATTCCACCCAACTCCCACCATTTATCTGCTTCCTTTGTCTCCTTAAAATATTTATTTTCTTAAGTAGTTATTCCCTTTCCTTTCAAAAGATATGGATTCTGCTTCCAACATTGTTTTTGCTCCAGACCTTAACCCTCAGAATAAAATATTTTAGGAAACTTTAGTTACTTCTGTGCTTGACTATTCCAACGTACTCCTGGCCAACTTTCCACATTCTGCTCTTGGTAAACTTAAGATCATCCAAAGCTTTGTGGCCTATTTCCTACTTCACAGTAAATCCCATTTATCTCTGATCGTCCAGCCCCAGGAGCATCCAAAATATCCACATTTCTCTAATTCTAGCTTCTCAAACATTCCAATTTTAATGGGCCCATAATTGTAGCCATAGCTTCAGCTACTTTCAGCATACATTCTGGTATTCCCTCCCTAAACCTCATCAACTTCTGTTCCTTTTAATCTTCCTTTGAGATGCTCCTCAAAACAAACCTCTTGGACCAAGCCTTTAGCCACCAGTGTTAATACTGTTTTACATGGCTCGGTGCCAATGTCCTCTTCAGTCCTCTTGTGTGAAGTATTTAGAGATGCTTTATTATGTTCAAGGATGCTGTATCATTAGCTTTGTTTTGCTGGTTGGGCTCACAGGGAGGAGGGTGTGAGGGGATTGATGGATAGGGAGGGGAATGGATCTCAGCAAGCTCAACCCCTTCCCATTGTCAAGCTGAGTGCCTTTGATTGAGGACCCTCCCCATCCCTCAGGAGGTGACAGTTGTCCAAAGGTGTGGCTGCCATGAAAGGTAGTAGCTGCACAGTGATGGGCCCACCTACGGTTGGGTCAATAACGGGAGCAACAGGATGACATCCGTAGGTCTCAACTGGTGATAGATTCGGATTGTCCATAATGGGCTTTCCCACCCAGAATTGCATTCTTGGCAGGGGCACCATCATTCACCGAATCACATGTCTGTGAGTGGCATGGTGGCTCAGTGGTTAGCACTGCTACTTCACAGCACCAGGGACCCAGGTTCGATTCCAGCTTCGCGTGACTGTGTGCATGGAGTTTGCACATTCTCCTGGGTCTGTGTGGGTTTCCTCCAGGTGCCCCAGTTTCCTCCCTCAGTCAAAAAGATGTGCAGGTTAGGTGGATTGGCCATGCTAAATTGCCCATAGTATCCAGGATGTGCAGGCTGGGTGGATTAACCATGGGAAATGCAGGATTAAAGGAAGTGGGGTGTCTGGGCAGAATGCTCTTTGGAGGGTTGGTGTGGACTCAATGGGCCAAATGGCCTACTTCCATACTGCAGGGATTCTATGATACTTTCTTGCCTCAAAGCTCATCACCAGTTAATGCAGAATAATCCATTCCTTGAGTCTTTTTCGTCCTCAACTTGTTTTTTTTTTAAAGTACATCTGTCATCCTGGCCCTTACTTCTTCTGCACCATCCCACTTCAACTTTACTGTCATCAATTTTCTGTTGAGGGGAGGTAGGTCTCTGGCTGTGAAAAGTGCGGTAGAATTTCCTACCCTGTGAAAGTTCTTCTTTACTGTGTACAGTTTGATGACTGGAATAATTTCCATTGGCGGACACATCCTTTCAGAGGGAACAAGGAGGAAGAGGAAGGAAGGAGAGGGAAAAGGGAGGAGGATTGGGTGAGAGGAAAGTGGAGAGGAGAGGAAAAGGAGAGGATGGAGAATGGAAGAGCGAGGGCAGAGAAGGGATGGGAAGATGGGGAGGAGGGAAAATAGTAAGGAGCAAGGGTCCTAGTTGACACTGATAATTGTCATCAGTTCTTGTTTTATTTTGTTCATAGGGTGTGGGCTTCATTGGCTGAGCCAGCATCAATCACCCATCTCTAACTGCACTTGAATTGAATGGCTTGCTAAGCCATTCCAGAGAGCAATGAAAGCCAACCACTTTCCTATAGGTCATGTGTAGTCCAGACCAGGTCAGGATGACAAATTTCCTTCCCTAAAGGACATTATTGAACCAGACGGTTGTGAAATCATCATGCAGTGCTCATCGAGGAATAGAAGCCCTTAGGCCTGTGCCAATAGACATGGTGAAATAGCAAGCAATTTTGTTTTCAACGGGCCAGAAATTGTTTTCAAAGTTTTAAAGGGCAGGACGTTAAAATGCCTTGATAATTTGACAACTCCCTTTCACGGGTGATTGTGATAGATCCTCTTGACAATTTTCTTGGACAGACGCTTCTGATAATATTGATAGCTAATTTTGGCAGCTCCAATGTGCCTGACAGTATTTTGTTTATTAAAATTTTTAAGCGCATTTATCCCCACCTTTAACAATTCCAAAGGGCACTCTACTTCTTTTGAAGGGCACATAGCCCACTGACTCCACCAAAAGGCAACTTCTTTCCCCCAAAAGCGTTTGGGGGACTGGATCCAAAGGGATGCGCCTCTAAGTCCTGTCTATAGGAAAAAGTGCCTACGTTCAGATTTGCTTTTAACAATCATTAGGTTTCACACTTAGGGCCACTGAAATCCTACTTCAGAAGAGGCCACTGATGACTTAAATAGACTCTGCGACAAGAACCATGGATATACAAAGCCCACGTGACCCCCATTCCCGACACCTGTCTCCCCCAAAAAAAGTGGGAATTTTGTGTTTAGAGTTGGGATCTCTCATTTCTGGGCTCACCCGCCATTTTTGCCGTAGCAGAGAACCTCAGCAAGATTCAATTTTACACTGGGCAGTAAACAAGCAGTCAATGTGGAGGATTTTACTAATTATTCAGGTAGTACTTTTTGAAATTATGAAGACCATTACACAAGCCAGTGCTAAATAAATGAGATAGCAGATGATTCCTGATGTTTTAAACCAGGCATTATATCACGATATGGTTTAGAACAGCTGTTGGATTCTATACTTGCAAGATCTCTCATGTTTCTAATCCCACTACTGATTTATTGGGCTGTTTTAAAATGATGTTGATGATATTTTAGGCAATGTTTACAAAAGGGTTCTGGCACAACAATAAATCAGATAATAGATGACTTCATTTATATTCCACTGCTTTTCCGATGTATACATAATACACCCTTCATGGCAGATGCACCAACATATGCAAACATATGTTAGCATGTTTGTGGTCATGGCATTTTGGGAACACATAATCAGAAACTTCTGGCAATGGTTTTGAAGCGGTGTAAAATCATTAGCTTCAAGCCTTTTAATTAAAAACCAATTCACATTTATGAGGTTTATGACCTAATTTATCCAACATTGATCAATGTACTTTAATAGTTCAATGAACCCAAGTTATATGTATCATTACAGATTGATTTAGAGTTCTTATTCCCTTGCTGCTCCTAATGTGATTGACTCTGTTGAAATAGTGCCTTATTCATAGATAAAGCCTTTACTTCTCAACTGTGGGGGATGGGGGCTGCTTCACAAGCAAACGATTTCTGCTCACACCTGATGTTTTCAACTCCCACAAGCATCAACGAATGGAAGTTTGGAGGGGGACCGTTGACTGAAGTTCTTTTTCGAAATTCTCTAAATTGAAAGGTGCCGTGATCAAATTCTCACACCCATTGCCACAACAGTGATCTGATATGGCAGCACAGACACACATTTTCATCAGAGACTTTCTCGGTTGATACCGTCCACAAGGGTGGCAACAGCCTCGAAATGGGGTTGGTAATGCCAATGATGTGGCTGGCTCCATTTCAATTGCAGGCTGGCTTCTGGGAGTCCAAAGTGCAAACCTAATGTGGAAAAGGGCAATCCAATGTTGGAAAAAGAACGCCGAAAGCCATTTCAGGCTGGAGTTGATCAGACCTTATGCTGGAAAATCTTCGAGTGGTTTCATGGATGATGGAAGAGAAAAGGCACATGCACTGCCCACAGAACTGTTCTTGGCTATTTGCTGTCATCTCAGGACCACCAGTGGTGTGAGAACCCCACCTCCCCCATTTCAGAAACTCACATTGTTGGCAGTAGATCTGCTCTCAGTCTGGTGTACCATACAGGATGGCTATTTGGTGCCCAGTAACACAAATCCACACCTCAAAATTGCTCAGGAGTCTAAAAATCACAGGGGCCGCTTCTATCTCTGGGATAGGCAGCTGACAAATGTTTGTGACCCAAAGGTCAAAATTGACCCTGACATCTTCTATCTCTAAGCTGTACAGGGAGTTGAACATTAATTATCATAATGAATCTTAATCATTATTAGGAATGAGCAGTTATATCATGTATTATTGTATTTTTCTGTTTTGTAACCTGTATAGTTCTGGCAGTATTGGAAACAGCCCACAGCCTACGCAGGAGTTTTCAAAGACAAGTGGGAGTCGTGACAAGTTTTCATTTTTCATTCAAAGGGAGTGAATGGCCTCATGGTATTGTCGCTAGGCTATTAATCCAGAGATCTGGGTAATGGTCTGGGGACCTGGATTCAAATCCCGCCACTGCAGATGGTGGAATTTGGATTCAATTAAAAATCTGAAATCAATATTGTACTGATGATCATGAAACCAGTGTTAAATAGGGTGGCACTATGCTTCAGCAGTTAACATTTCCTGCTTCACAGCGCCGGGGAACCCTGGTTCGATTCCAGCCTCGGGCAGACTATCTGCGTGGAGTTGACACATTCTCCCCATGTCTGCATGAGTTTCCTCTCACAATCCAAACAGTGGGTTGGCCAAGGGAAAAAGCAGGGTTATGGGGTAGTGGGGTGGGACTGGGATGGTCAGTGTGGACTCAATGGGCCTAATGGCCTGCTTGCTTCCACACTGTAGGGATTCTATGAATTGTCAGGAACAACAACCTAACTGGCTCACTAATGTCCTTCAGGGAAGGAAATCTGCTGTCCTTACCTGGTTTGGCCTCCGTGTGACTCTAGATCCTTAACTGCCCTCTGGGCAATTACGGATGGGTAATAACTATTGGCCTAGCCAGCGATGCCCACATCCTGCAAATGAATTAACAAAAGAAAAATCAGGATTAAGGAGCAAATTCCTATTGCAGATATTTTTCCCCTCTGCTAATCCCTCAGCCACATCTGAAATAAGTGTTTCTTTTTCCACTATCCAACATTTCCTCGTTTAGGATGGGAATGGCTGTTGATACATTGCGTTTTGAAAACAGCCACTTATTTGGCTCTTTTTGAAATATCTCGGTTGAGTGTCCACCACATCAGTTTCCATGTTTAAGTATATTGGTTTGCCTGCAAGTAAATTTTGGCCGTACTGGTACCCTGTAATTGTCTGTAGCTGCATCATTAACTTGACAGAGGGAATTCACTGCGGCAAACCCCTTGCCTTTGAAAAGCTGCATTTGGAATGCCAAGTAGATGACTCAATTGGGCAGAGGATGAGTTAAAAAAAGGATAATGTGGTAAGGGTGCTTTTGGATTAACTGCAATTATCATTCAAGGTTGGCTGCCATTTCATTGAACAGATGTATGCAAAGCGATGTCATTTTGGTGGTGTCCCTTATAACCCTTTAAAGTACCAGCAACAGGAATAATTGTCTGAATGCACCTTCCTGATAGGCAGCTTAACCTTCAGGGAGGGCAATGGAAGTTGCTAAAAAAAAAAACGCCAAAGGCACTTCTGTGTTTTCAGTTCTGAATTCCTTTCAGGTGTGAAGGGTGAGTGAAGAGGGAGGCTTCACAACGTAACATTACTAAGAGAATACATTTATATCATATTGTTATGTTTTGTTATATTACATTATAAAATATAAAAATGTAATAAACATATAAATCATAATAGTTCTGACTCTGTAAACATTGTAGATTATTTGATGTGCTTGAGGTGCAATTTAAAAAGCTTTTATATTGTGGGCTGGAATGTGCTGAAAAATAACAGCATACCGACAAGCCAAGCTGCTATTAGCAAGCAGATTGGCCAGTAACCTGTGGCAAAAAAAGCATACTCCATGGATTGCCAATCAGCACAGGCTTTTGGAAGATTTGTGCAATTTCCAGCAAAGGTTTCTCACCATTAATCACTCCACGAGTTTCGGAGGGCAGCATTTGATGCGATGACCGGATTTACTGAAAAAGTCAGCAGGGAACTCAACTACACTCCATACAGTGACCATGCAGCCATTCAAAACTCCAATCAATATTCATTAGGTGATCGAGAGAAGTAGTTCCACCTCAGTGATTATCTCCATGGGCCCGTTTGGAGAGGAGGGAGCCATCCTCATCCACCACCAATAAAGTAACAGTGAGGTTGGGGTGGGGATGTAAATGGGAAAGTTATCTATCTTAGATTGACCCTGCCTTCTGCAAA
This sequence comes from Rhincodon typus, assembly GCF_021869965.1. Classification (NCBI taxonomy): domain Eukaryota; kingdom Metazoa; phylum Chordata; class Chondrichthyes; order Orectolobiformes; family Rhincodontidae; genus Rhincodon; species Rhincodon typus. Next base: position 6,101,344 of record NC_063348.1, read on the forward strand.
GGTTTTCTGCATGGGCTCATGGGTTTGATGCAATTGTATATTAATTGTCCATTTAACCTACTGCAGCAAGGTAAATCTAGTACTTAGTAGTGCAAGAACCAACTTAATCATCAATGACTTCTAATCAATCTCAAATGCTCAGAGAGAAAACAATTATGCACAATTATTAGTGAGGTCAACCAGGTGGCCCACATAGAATATGAGTTCCCTGATTGAGGCTGTTAATCGGGTCCAATCGGGGAGCCATGGCTGACAGATATAAATTGGAGAGTCTGAGGTTTTGTTCACTCTGAGAACTGGCTCTGAGGAAGCTGCATCAATGTCAAGGACTCTCCACATGTAAATAAAGGCTAATTCGGTGATGGGATACCAGTCTCTGTGGAGTTATTTCATACACATGAAGCCTTATTCCTCCAGATTGTGAATTGCTTCGGAAAAGTTAGCTTTCTTTTTACTTTTCCTATTTTTTTTTGTCCGTCTTAACCCCTTTCTCCATCCTTTCTCTGTTTATTTCCTGATTCGATCCCATGAGTTGAGGGGCTAGACTGTTAGGCCCTTTCTCACCAAGATCCCTGATGCACCACTGCCTTCATGGACCGCAATCCATGTAACTTTATTGACAAAGGATTCTTGAATGGGAAGGTGCAGGAAAACTAATTAACTCAACACGCTGTGAAATGTTCTTTAAAATGTTTCTTTAATGTGAGTTATTATTGTTCTGAAATAAATACAACATATGCCTGTTTCACCAGAAAGAAAAGATAGCGGCACTAGCATGCTCAATAATGTTCGGGCTCTTTTTGTCCACTTCTTTTCGTTCATCTTCGAGGGAGGAGCAGTGTCAGTGGAGCGGTGGCTGTAGCTTTGGCAGTGTGGGTCAGGACTCCTAGTAGCACTAGCTCTGCCAGGGGCCTGGACTGTTGGCGGCGGCAGTGCCTGGAGCAGGTACACCTGGCAGCGGTAGGCACGGAGCCTGGACTTTTGATGGCGTTGGACGGCAACAGAACCAAGGTCTCTTTGAGACATCATTGTTGCTGTTCCCAGAATGGGATTCCTGGAGTACCGGAACACCTTACAGAGACCGTGCAGAAGACCTGGAGCCATGCCTGACAATCAATTTGAAAGATGACGAACTCTCATTTAAGTAGTTTCTTTTCATTCTTTTTGTAGCTCAGAAAGCATTGGATTGTGGTGACAAAACATTTTTCTCTGTATCTTTAAGACTTAAAATTTAATAAAGAAACCATTCATTCATCTATATCAAACAAAATGCTAATGCTACAAATTTAACCATATGTTAGTTTTTGGGATTTTGTTCAATTTTTCTTCAGCACCTCAATTATGAGAAAACTTGAAAAAGTATTCAACATAAAAATAAATTTTGGAGTTTATTTTCTGAAAGGAATAACTTACGGATTAACTAAATTGCTAAACTGAAGGCTCACATTTACCAACAGTGCTTCTAAAGATAATGAAAGTACTCTACTCTCATTGTACATAGCATGGACAGAGAGCAAAACAGGTTGCGTCAGAAAAGAAGGGTGCCGTATTAATAGGTGTAGCCACTGAAAGGTAAATTCTGCAATCCTTTATTCTAAAGAAAAGCCTCAAGAGTGGACAGCAAGACTAACAGTGTCCTGACCTTTCTAAAGGTAAAGTGACCACCTGTTTATGTGGTTGGTATGTTATTTTGCCAAAACCCAAAAGTCAATTCAATAATGAGTAAACTTGGACACATAACACTGGAATTGGGCAGCAGAAGTATCAAGATGACTATTGTCAAGATGACTGACACATTTCCATTGTTCTGGCTTAGAGGCTTCCCCAGCCCTGAGGTTGTTCTTGCACAGCTACAGAAAGGAAGATGGACATTTGGTACGATAGGTGCCTTTTTGGAGTGCAACAAGGTGAGACATTGATGAAGGAGGTCAGCACTGCTGAGTCAATACAGACTGGAGCTGGAGGAACCTAGCAGGTCGGGCAGCATCAGAGGAGCAGGAAAGTTGATGTTTCGGGTCAGGACCCTTCACCAGTCCTGATCTCAGCACTGCTGATCATATTGTGCAGTGGGGAGTTGTGCATCCAAGTTTCAGTCAGGAAAATGGTGACAAAGCCTCCATACACTCCCTACGTCATAAATTGACAAATATATGGGTAACATGATGGCTGATATTTAACAATATGAGAACCAAGAGGGAGCAGGAAAATATCTGCAGGTATAGAAATAGTGAGGAGCTTTTGCATTATGATACATGTGCAGAGGATTCTCAGTTTAAACTGGTAGTGACAAAAACATTTTCACTTAAACAGGATCAGGTCCACACTGATAGACAATTTACAATTTTTAATCAATATTATTTATGGTGACTAATAATCACTGGATTTGTATAACTTATTTGAAATTTAAAAGAAACTTTAGAAGCCTGGACTCATGTTACATCTATCTTCCATTTACTTATTGTTACTTATTGATGGAACTGAGATAACTGATTTTCTGTGCTTGTTAATTTTAAATAGGGATCATGATCCATGAGCACAAGTTTCTTTTTATACGGAGAAATGAACTTCCACTTTATTATAAATATTCACAATAGATTAACCAACATGTTGAAGCATGTAGCTTCGCTGTTAGACTTTAAAAATAGATTTGAATAAGTAATCATTTATATTCACCACCCAAATCCAAGAGTGCAAAGAACAAGTGGACAATGGATGGAGCAAGGGTAAAACAAAGCAATTCTACAAGGTAAAATAAATAGAGCAAGAATGCAGTTTCAATAAACTTTGGTTACAGATTAACAACTGATTTAGAACTCTGCACAATTACGCTGAACCTTAAATATCGAATTTGTTAAGAATTTAGCCTCCTCTGGATAATGTCTGAGGTCAGGTTTCATTAAACACATTTGCAACATTTTATGCCTGTGTGAGTGTAATAACTCCAATTTCCTCCACGTTTGAACAACTTCAATCCTGAAGCTGAGCAAGTGTTTCGAGCAAATTGGAGCCAAGGAAACGTGTTACTGAGAGAGGCAAGACTTTCTTATTTTTGATGGGTCTATAGGACAGTCTGAAGTATATCCAGTGGTCATGCTTCATAATTCATCACAGACCTCTTATTAAGTCAGCCCTGCTATCCTTCCGAAGTTAGCCCCGGACTCATGTTGCTAACGTAATACCCTGCATTTGTTTTAGGAACTATTTTCTGAAGTTATTTAGTGTTTTGTTAAACTAAATTTAGTGCAATTTTGGAGATATTTCCCAATTACAAAGTGGACTTGCTTCTGAACATCCATTCATGTCAAGCTTCTTGAGGGCAACATTAAAAACACTCAAAAAGCTTGACATTGCCCATGACAAAGCAGCTCACTTGATTTGGCACCACATCCACAAAACATCCATTCCTTCCACCACCGATGCTCAGTAGCAGCAAAGTGTACCATCTACAAGATGCACTGCGGAGATTCACAAAAGACAGCACCTTCCAAACCCCCAACCACTTCCACTTAGGAGGATAAGGTCAGCAGCTATGTGGGAACATCACCACCTACAAGATTGCCCCCAAGCCAATCACCTTCCCAACATGGAAAAATATTGCTGTTCCTTCATTGTCGTCAGGACAACATCCTGGAATTCCCTCCCTAGTGGGTCTACCTACAGCATATGCACTGCAATGGTTCGAGAAGTTAGCCCCCACCAACTTTTCAAGAGCAAGCAGGGACAAGCAATAAATACTGGCCCAGCCAACAACATCTACACCCCATGAGTGAATTAAAAAAAAAGACACTCCATAGCTTTCTTCCTAACTTCCCATTTGTCTCCCTCCTTGGACTAGCTTGGCGTCCAGGCCTCAAACCAGAAGTGGAATTGAAATGATAGAATCGAAAGAAGGCCCGAGAACTTTAACCTTCGTTCTCTCATGCACACGTACTGTGCTCTCTACATACACTGTACATACACGCACAGTGCCTCAGGATGAGAGGAATATGTGTCACCAAGTCTAGCCAATGATCAAAACCTGCACGTGAAGTCTCTAATGTTGTGCTGCAGCTATGACATAGTTCCATTTGACCAGAAGACTCTCCGGCTGGAAGGATTTGTGAATTGATTTACAATTTGCAAGGCTTAACAACACACGCTCCTTAGCCATCAGCTCATAGGCTGTGACTTGAGCCCAGAGCTTCTGTCTCTGAGGCAGGAATGATACCACTGGCCCTATGCTAATGAGCGTTTTGCCTCCTGATATCTGAAATCTCAATGCCTTTCAGCGTCTCTCATGAGGGATCAATAGTACTTCGGCATTTCTGTGTTTTGTCTTACATAAATAGTAACGTTGAAGCAGGACTGTCCTGAATAAAGAAAGCCCACAGCTATTATACTACTCTGACCAGCCTGCTACTGCACCAGATCAAAGCAGTTGTTCCACTGATCATCAGTTTGCTATTTAAGCAGGTTTCAGAAGCCCAGTCTCCTTGTGGGTTCTTGGTTTTGACCATGACTCTCATCAAATGGTTTAGTTTGACTCAAACAAATTGTGTTCTTTGTGCCAGTGTGAGCTGGAAATACCAATAAAACAGTCAAGTTAAATTTCATAATTGTGTTGCTCCCAGCTCAAAGCCTCACCTACTGGTTGCATGCTTTGCTTAATCATGCATTTATAGTGTAGGATTTTCTGTCTGGTGTGTATCCTTGAAAGCTCTATACCAGCTGTTGCCCAGGATCAATTGATACATGTAGGTTTTTTCATATGTCCATGAAGGTGAGGGGTGGGATTTGGAGATGATCTGCAAATACTCACAGAGCTATCTATCGGTTATGTTGTGCAAACAATAAAAGACGTGCATTAATATAGTGCCTTTCATGACCTTGGCACAGCCCAAAGTCCTACAAAGCTCTTAATAGCCAATTAAATAATTTTTGCAGTGTAGTCACTCTTGCAATGCAGCAGATGTTTCATCCAATTAGCACAGCAAGCTCCAACTAAGTGCAATGTGTTAATGTATGAAACGTATGAACATACAACGAACTATAGGCCACTCGGCCTGTCCTACCTGCTCCCCCTTCAAGAAGATTGCAACTGATCTGATATTAACTTCTACTCTACATTCCCGCGTATCTCCGATAATCTTTCATCCGCTTGGTAATCAAAACCAGTCATCAAATTCAGTCTTAAAATGTTCAAAGATGCTGCAATCACTGCCTTTTGAAGAAGGGAATTCTAAAGACTTACGACCTTTTGAGAAGAAAGAAATGTTTCCACATCTCTGTCTTAAATGGAGGCCCCTTATTTTTAATTTGTAACCCTCTAACTGTCCCTCAAGAAGAAACATGCTTTCAGTATCTACACAGTCAAGTCTCCTCAGAATCTTACTTTTCAATTAAGTTATCTCTGATGTTTCTGAATCCAGACGATACAGGCTGAGCCTGTCTAACATTTCCTCACAAGACAACGGCTCATTCCAGGTATTAGTCTAGTAAACCTTATCTGAACTGCCTCCAATGCATTAGCAACCTTCTGCAGGTACATTGACCAGCACTGTTCACAGTACTCCAGTCCTCTTTGGTGATATTGCTTTACAAGGACAGTGGACAGAACTACCTGCCTTTCTTCAAATAGGACCTCATCCAGTTGAGGGGGCAGAGAGGGTCTCGGTATATACAATATTCTCCCAACCACTACACTTCCGAAGATGTATCTCTCTCAGCTTAGATTTTATTTTCCAGTCTCCAGAGTAGAGTTCAATCCAGAGCCAAATTATTACAGCAGTGTATGGGATCAACAGAGCTATAGCTAATATCTAACAACATCACATGCCTGGAAGAGTGCAACTCAAACAACACTCAAGAAACTTGACATCACCCAGTGCAAAGCAGTCTGCTTGACGGGAACTACATGGAAACATTACAATCTGCAAGTTTCCTTCCAAGTCACTTACCACCCTGACTTAGAAACATATTTCTCTTCCTTCAACTGGGTTAAATTCCTGGAATTCCTTTCTTGATAGCATTGTGGATCAGTCAAATAGACTGCTGTGGTTCAAGACGGCAACTCAGCACCACCTTCTGAAAAGCACCTAGGGATGGGCTACTGGGATGCTGGCCCAGTCAGCATCAACCACATCCCATGGGCAAATAATAAAAGTACAACAGTTGATGCAGCAAACTTGAAAGTGAAATGTTAACCGAGCAATTACACTGAAGAATCACAGAGAACAGAAACATTACTTTGATGAGATAATCTAATTAGTCACAGTCACTGTTTTTTCCTTTATCGGTCTTTCATAGACCACTACTCACCTCAGAATTGTGACATTCTGAGTGGGGTCAAAGGGCAAAGCTGAAGAAGATGTCATTTGTGTCCCAGGAAGCATGCCTTCAACCTGCATCCTTCATATAACTCAAACAACTTGAATTGCCTTAAAATGAAGCAATCAAACTACTGTCTGATAAGAAGGCATTGAAAGTGCAGCGCTGTTGGCCACTGATCTAAATTTTGTTGTAATGGAAACCTTTGTTTTGTTTTCTATTCATTCATGGGATGTGGGCATCGCTAGCTGGCCAGCATTTCTTGCCCATCCCTAGTTGTCCTTGAGAAGGTGATGGAGAGCTGTAGTTCACAACAACCATGTGTTAAAATCTGTGGACTTGCATTGTCCAATGATTCCACATGGTTGCCATCAATAAACAAGAGATTAGAGGACTAGTGCTAGGTGAGAAAAATACAGACATCTCTGGTGCAACTGTGTTCTTTCCATGAGGAAAGCCATGAAGGGGCTAACAGTATGCAGCAGATGGACTGAATGAGTTGGCAGATATTCCCTTAGTGGTGGTTTGGAATGATCGGAAAGGATCAAAGTGCTATATTACCCTTCCCGGTCAATGGCAGTGGATCCTGTGGTTAAGCTTGTCCAAAGTTCAGACATGTACTCATGTCAGATCCCTATCAGGGCCTTCCTAGTGAAGGCAGGCCTCCTCTGACATACTCGAGTAGCTGGGATCTCTCTCTCTCTCTCCCTCTATGATGGGTTTTATAAGGGTCAGCTGCCTCAACCTTCCTTGTGCTTATTCCAGAAGCACAGATTGAGAGAGGAAGCAGTAGAAAGAAAGACAGAAGAATAATCGAAGGAAAGGAATTATACTCTGAATTTCAATAACAGGAGCCAGTGATTTTTTTGTGAACAGGTTAAAATAGCTGAGTCCACATGCACCATATGCGACACAGACACAGAGCACGTATTTACTCAGGGAAGGCCACATTTGAGTGAACACTGATATTGCAGTAGACAATAAGGTATACAATGCACAGATAAACTTGTAAAGGGCAAGCAAATGTATGTGGGAATTTACTGTATATGAAAAATAATTGAACTGAAATCAAAATTTTCAAAGTACAAAGTAAAACACTTCTTTTTCCTCTAGTGCTATCTGCCAAAAGGCAGGTCCAAAACACAGTTACCTTGACCATTGGTAGGGAAAATAGACAGGGCTGAATCCACTCCAGCCAAAACAGTAAACCTAGCCACGAGGGAGGCTGGAATTGCTTTGACAACAATTTTTTTTACCAGCATGTTGTCACTCGGAGCTATGTATAGCGATAGCAGGGGTTCCAGTTTATTCCTATCACGTGCCTGACCAGGAAACTCTCCCAGTCCTATTGCCTGCCATTGCCGTATGTTGCAAGGATTTCCTTAGTTGAAACTCAACCAGTTTGACCATGTTAGGAAAGCACATTTCTTGACCATCAAGTCCTGGAATGGGACTTCTCATCAGGGCATCCGTCTGAGATACGAGGATGCTATCCACTGTGCAATAAGAGCTCCTAAAGTTAAAATATCACTGGAAAATAAAACACTGGAGGATGCAGCTGGAAAAACTCAAACTCACAAGGTTTTCAATCCCAATTTCAAGGTCAGTCTAAGTTTCTTACCATTACTAATTGTATATCAGCTTGGTCATTGCACATCTCAATATTGGGAAGATCCACGACAAACCTAGCCTTCAGCTTCATGTTATATCCATCACACAATAAATGCCTCGCTTAGGTCAGGTAATTCAATTGAAATTCATTAAAGTTCTTGCAATACCTGTTAGTCCAGTGAGTGGTGCTGTAATGGGTATTTTCAATGTTAAAACTGTCACATTGTACAAAACCACTACTTATCCATTGTGGAGTGGATGTCTGTCACCTTGTAATCATGAAATCTCAGCATGTTAAAAACCTGGTTTGAGTGGGTACCTCAAAGACAAGGAAATGGGATTTGTGATCGGGAGTTACAGTGTGGTAGCAAGGTTAGTGAGATGTATACAAAGCCTTGATCATACTCTATGGAACAACTTAAGAGGCTACAGCACAAATACAGGCCTTTTGGCTCAACTGCTCTTTATGCTACACATGCATGTGCTCACATAATCCTCTTCTTCTTCCCTCTTAGAGCGTATCCCTCTATTCCTTTCTCCCTCATATGTTTATCCAACTTGCTCTTCAATGCATCTATATTATTCACCTAAGCAATCTTTGGTAGAGCATTTCCAAATTCTTATCTCCCTTTGGGTGAAGAAGTTCTTCTGAATTGCACATTGTACACATCAGTGATGACCTGATAGTGCTTTTGGTTTTGAGCGCTTTTAATAGTGGGGCTCTCTCAACATCTACCTGATCACAGAACAGTTAATAACAAAGTTCTGCGGAACATATGGTGATACTTGTCTCATTCTCTGAATAAGAAACTTTCGGAAAGCTAGAGTCAATGAAAGTCAGGGGATACCAACTATCCACTGATTGGAGTCATAGCTGACGCAAAGAAAAATAGTTGTGCTTGTTGGAGATCAATCATTTCATCTCCTGGACATCAGTGCAAGAATTCCTCAAGATAGTAACTTAAGCCCTGAGATACTGAAACAACCCGTGCCCATACGCAACAGGGCCTGGACAATATGCATGTTCAGGCTGATAAGTAGCAACTATCTTTCACACCACACAATTGCCAGACAATGCCCACATCCAATAAGAGAGAATATAACCGTTGATCTTTGCCATTCAATGGTATTGCCATTGCTGAATCGCTCAGGATCAAACATCCTGGGAGTGACCAATGACCAGAAACTGAACTGCCCAGCCATATAAATACAGTGGCTGTAAGAGAAGGTACGAGACTGGGAATTTTGCAGCGAGTAATTCACTTCTTGAATCCTTAACATCTGTTCAAAATCTACAAGACACAAATAAGGAGTGTGATGGAATACTCCCCTCTTTCCTGGGTGAGTAAAGCTCCAACAAAATTGAAGAAATTCAACATCAACTAGGACAGAGACCCGAACCCTATCTTTTACCTTCAACATTCACTTCCTCGACCATTGATGCACAGTGTCAGCAGTGTGTTCCATCTATAAGATGCACTGCAACTACTCTGCAAGGCTCCTTTGATAGTACTTTCTAAACCTACGATCTTTATCACCTAAAACAACAAGGGCAGCAGATCCTTGGGAATACTGCCATCTGCAAGTTTCTCTCCAAGGCACAAAGCACACTGACCGATTGCCATTTCCTCATTCTCGCTGAGTTCAAATCCTGGAACCCTATTCTTAAAAGTGCTGCGAGTGTGTACCGACAAGACATAATAGCAGGACGTCAAGGAGGTAACTCACCACTCCCATCTCAAGGCCAATAAATGCTGGCCTTGTCACCAATGCTCACATTACACACGACTATATGAAGAAAATTGTTTGAATTAAGAGGAAAACTGGTTATAGATTTTCTTGAGTTTCAGAGGTAAAGCACGTGAGGTAAAAAGGACATCGGCATCCTGACTTCTGGGCTTTGGCGCGAGACCAGATATTGATCCCTGCCCACTGACCCATAGGCCACACCCTCTGCTAGTGGCTAGAGAACTAAGAAGTGTCAGTAAACCAAGCGAACAGATGCAGACAGCTTAAGCAGATTTCTTGCTCCACACCCCTGAGTTCAAGGGTCAATGAGGAGAGGAAGATCTCCTTTGCACTTTTTTTTTCTGAAGAAGGGTCTAGGCCCGAAACGTCAGCCTTCCTGCTCCTCTGATGCTGCTTGGCCTGCTGCATTCATCCAGCTCTACACCTTGTTATCTCAGATTCTCCAGCATCTGCAGTTCCTGCTATCCCTCTTAATTTTAACATAGTTATGGAAAACGTTAGGACAGGTCCACAGGTTAAGATGCTGAAATAGAGCAGGGCTAATTTTGGGGCTATTAGACAGGATCTAGCTGAGATTGAATGGGTGAGTCTGTTTGAAGGAAAAGGAACAACTAGCAAATGGGAGGCTTTTAAAAGTGTGATATCAATAGTCCAGGGACAATATGTGCCTTTTAGGATGAAGGTAAAAGCTGGCAGGTTTAGGGATCCCTGGCTGACAACGGATATTGAAGCTCTGATCAGGAAAAAGAAGAAGGCATACATTGGTTTTAAGCCATTGGGTTCAAGTGAGTTCCTAGATGACTATAAAAAGTGTAGGAGCATGCTTAAGAGGGAAATCAGAAGAGCAAATAGAGGGTATGAGATGGATCTGGCAGATAAGGTTAAAGATAATCCCAAGAGGTTCTGTAGCTAAATTAATAGTGAATGGGTGGCTAGGGAGAGAATAAGTCCCCTTAAAGATCAGCATGGCCGTCTATGTGTGGACCACAGGAGATGGGGGAGATTTCTAATGAATATTTCTCCTCAGTGTTTACTGAGGAGAGAATCATGGATGCTAATGAAATAAGGGAAGCAAATGGGTATGTTTTGAACTACATACATATCACCAGAGAGAACGTGTTTGCAGCCCTAGATCACATTAAGGTGGATAAATCCCCTGGGCCTGATCAAGTCCATCCTTAGATATTGTGAGCGGCAAGGGAAGAAGTTGCAGAGGCTCTTGAAGAGATTTTTGCTTCACCTTTAGCCACTGGTGAGGTTCGAGAAGCCTGGAAGGTGGCTGATGGTGTTCCCTTGTTTAAGAAAGGTAGCAAAAACAAGCCAAGGAACTACACATCAGTGATAGGCAAGGTATTGGAGAGGATACTGCAGGACAGGATCCAACCAACATTCGGATAGTCAAGGAAATAGCAAGAACTACAGATGCTGGAAGTCAGAGTTGATAAAATGTGGAGCTGGAGGAGCACAGCAGGTCAGACAGCATCTGAGGAACAGGTAAGTTGACACTTCGTGAAAAAGGTTCCCAACACAAAACATCAACTTTCCTGCTCCTCAGATGCTGTTTGACCTGCTGTGTTCCTCCAGCTCCATATTTTGTTGATTTGGATAGTCAAGGTTTGATTAGGGATAGATTTGTAAGTGGGAAGTCATGTCTAACAAATCTTTCAGAGCTTCAAAGGTTGATGAGGGTAGGGCAGTGGAAGTTGTCTATATGGACTTTAGTAAGGCCTTTGACAAGGTCCCACATGGCAGGATAGTCATGAAGGTTAGGTCACATGGGATCCAGGAAGCGCTAACTAATTGGATTCAAAACTGGCTCAATGGTAGGAAGCAGAGGCTGATGGTTGAAGGTTGTTTCTCAGACTGATGGCCTGTGACTAGTGGCATGTCACAGGGGTCAGTGCTGAGACCTTTGTTATTTGTTATTGACATGAATGATCTGGATGTGTATATGCAAGGCATGATAAGTAAGTTTTCAGATGATATAAAATTAGGAGGCACCAATAAAGCGAGGAAGGTTATCAAAAATTACAGAGGGATCTTGATCAGATGGGGAAGTGGGCTGAAGATTGGCAAATGCAATTCAATAGAAATAAGTGTGAGATGTTGCACTTTGGAAAGTCAAACCAAGGTAGGACTTATACAGTAACTGGTAAGGTCCTGAGGAGTGTTGTGGAACAGAGGGACCTGGGAGTACAAGTACATAGTTTGTTGAAAGTGGTATCACAGGTAGACAAGCGGTGAAGAAGGCATTTAGCATGCTGGCCGTCATAGCTCAAGACATTGAGTACCTGTTAAAGGAAAGACATAGTTAAACTGGAAAGTGTGAAAAGAAGATTTATGAGGATGCTGCCAGGACTAGTAGGCCTGAGTTATTGGGAAAGGTTAGCCAGGATAGGACTTTATTCCTTGCAACGTAGGAGAATGAGGGGTGACCTTATTGAGGTGTGTAAAATCATGAGGGGCATAGATAGGATGAATGCATATAGTCTTTTTCCCAGGGATGGGGAATTGAAAACTAGAGGGCATAGGTTTAAGGTGAGAGGGGAAAGATTTAAGAAGGACCTGATGGGCAACTTCTTCACACAGAGAGTGGTGCGTGTATGGAATGGGCTGCCAGAGAAAGTGGTTGAGGCAGGTACAGTAGTAACATTTCAAAAAACATTTGGATAGGTATATGGATGGGAACGGTTTAGAGAGATATGGACCAAATGTGAGTATTTGGAACTAGCTGAGTGGGCACCATGGTCAGCATGGGCCAGTTTGGGCTGAATGACCTGTTTCCATGTTGTATTATTCTATGACTCTATGACTCTATCTCAATTCAAATTCATCACTGCAGGAGTTCCTTAGGATAGGGATTTTCTAATGAATCTATTCGGACTTGCAATGACACCTCTGGAGCATGTGGGACTTGAGTATGGTTCTCCTAGCTCAGAGGCGGGGAAACTGCCATTGCACCTCAAGAACCCCAGCTCCTTAGGTAAGGTCCTAGTCTCAACTATCTACAACTTCTTCATCGCTGACCTTCAAAATGAAGGTCTCCTTAAGTTACAAACCGTCTACAAGGTTGGTTTGGGTTTGCACTCTTTTTTGAGCATAATACATGTTTGGGCAAATTTCCACATTGAAAACCTGATCCCAGTGCTGTAGCTGTACTGGAACAGTTTGGCAAGGGACATTGTTGGCTCAAGAGCACAGTCTTCTCTACTACTACAGTACCAGGCTGTTGTCAGCATCGTGTCAAGTGAAGTGATTTGGTTGAAGACTGATATTCTACTCCAGCTACAAGTTTGCTGACAACACTGACATGGTAGGATGGATACCTAATAACGACGAGTCAGAATACAGAATGGAAATAGAGGGCTCGGTGATGTGGTGCAAGAAAACAACCTCTCTCTCAATGTCGGCCAAACGGAAGAACTGATCATTGACTTCAGAAGGAAAGGAGGAGAACATGTCCCCATCTACACCAATGGAACTGCGGTTGAGAGGGTGGAGAACATCAAATTCCGCAGAGTGACGATAACCAACAACCTGTCTTGGACTTCCCACGTAGATGCGACAATCAAGAAGGCACAACAATGCCTCTTATTCCTCAGGCGGCTCAGGAAATTTGACACGTCCAAAGGGACCCTCACTAACTTTTACAGACACACCACTGAAAGCATACTGTCCGGGTGCATAACGACCTGGTATGGCAACTGCTCTGCCCAGGACTGTAAGAAACTACAGAACGTTGTGTGCACAGCCCAGACCATCATGGAAGCCAACATTCCATCCATGGGCTCTATTTACACATTTCATTGCCACAGGAGGGCAACCAACATCATCAAAGACCTATTGCACCCCAGTAATGATCTCCTACCGTCTCTTCTGTCAGGCAGAAGATACAGAAGCCTGAACGCATGCACCAGCAGGTTCAAGAACAGCTTCTTCCCAGCCATTATTAGACTGATAAATGGATGCTATAACTTCAAATAATGCTGATCTTGCTAATGTTGATCTTGTCTAGTGCATACCCTGTGTGACATAACCTGTATGCCCCGTCTAAGATTTTTTTCACCTAATGATTTGTATGTCCTCGCTTACAATGATCTTCCTGTACTGCTCGCAAACAAAGCTTTTCACTGTACTTAGGCACATGTACCAATAAAAAAATCAAATCAAATCAATAATTCCTGACTTGGAACTATATCACCAATTTTTCATATTGCTGAATCAAAATCCTTGCCCTTCCTACCTGGCAGCGCTGTGAATGTATGTAGTCCAGATGGATTGAAGTAATTTGAGATTGCAATTCACCGCTAATTTCTGAAGTGCAAATATTGGATGGGCAACAAATGATGGTGTTCCCAGTGATGCTCAAATCCCAGATATCTAAGAAAATGCATCCTACATGTCGCAGCTCTGGATTATAACTTCAATTTGGAAAGATATATTAAAGCAGCCTTTCAAAGAATGAAGGATATTGGCAGGACTTATATTATTTCAAGCAGGGGTACCAGCTGTGCATGGGTATTAGTCATTGCTCAGTGGATAGCTTTCTCGCCTGTAGTTACATCTCATTCCAAAGACTTAAACACATAATACTGGCTGGCAATTCAGTTCAGTACTGAGCGAGTGCTACACCATCCAAACTGCCACATTCTGAATGAAGCATTAAACATGAGCACCCTCTCCTCTCTCAGATGGGCATCATTGCCCCATGGCACTGTTTCAAAGCTGACGGCCTAGAAAATATTCATCTCTGAATGAACTATCAATCAAAAGAGATTATTTGATTTTTGTTTTACTACTGTTTGTGGGATCTTGTGTGTGAACATTGACTGCCATGCTTCCTGCGTTATAAACATAACTCCACCTCTGACGTACTTCATCAATCGTGAAATGTTTTGGGATGTTCTCAGGCACTGAATGGCTCGTCCCTGGACGAAAACAGCAGGAGCTGAGGCACTGAGCTCGTGCTCAAGTTGAACTTGCTCACCATGGGAACAAAAATGGGCACCCTTTGCACACTAAACCTGACATCCAAACATTTTAAAGGCTTTTCCACACACATTCTGAATGCTGACCAGTGGCTCACTGACCTGGCCAATCTTGTAACACAACAGGTCAGGCAGCATCAGAGGAACAGGAAAAGTCGACGTTTCAGGGCGAGACCCTTCTTCAGAACTCAGTGTTCTAATGAAGAGTCTCAACTGAAACGTCAACTTTCCTGCTCTTCTGACGCTGCTGACCTGCGGTGTACCTCCAGCTCCACACTGTATTATCTCTAACTCCACCATCTGCCGTTCTTGCTATCTCTGGCCAATCATGTAACACTGATTTGACACCCGCGCTGCCATTTTGTCATCTCACACCCCACCCAACACCCTCTCTTAACTCTACACATCGAAACATGATGCTAAATGGTATCAACGACATCCCCCAATATCAACACCATTACTTAAAGGGATCATCAGTCATGTCCAGGGTAGTTCAAGGCTGTTGCTGCAATTCTACATAGATTGGAATATATTCTCCACCTCGTTTAAAGTTTCAGCAGTCTTTGGAGAGTGGTCTCAATAGTAGTAAATTTACTTTGGTGATTAAAGAGAGTCTTTTAGTTCAGATTTACTACTTCCTGATGTAGGTATCCTATTATTACCTCTGCTTGGCGTTGACTATGATTGGGAGAATAAGCAGAGGTCACACAGAAGAAGACAATCTGCAAGAAGAGGAAGGAGGAGGAAAAGGCAGAAGAATTCACAGCAAAAGACCAAATCAGCAGATTGTCTTTACAGATCAGTTTGCTGAACTGAGCTTCAGTGATGACCAATGCTTGAGATCTCTCAACTTCACCAAAAAGGCCATTACTGCAATTCATCAAATGTTGCATCCAAGACTTCAACCCAAGGTCAGGGTTAGGAGGGCATTGCCTGGGGTTCTGTAGATGGCCATGATTCTGGATTTTTATGTCCCTGGTTTATCAAAGTTTGCTAATGGGAGAAAATAAGCAATATTTCACAGTCCGAAAATGAAGGTCATGATACTATCTATACACAGACAGACGAGTGCATCTCGTTTCCTCTTGTCAGAAACAAATGGGCAGAAGAGTGAAAACAAGGTTTTACCAGGATTACAGGCTGCTCCTTGCTGGAGTGTGTCATTAACTATAAGCATGGGGTTTAGTAAGAGCCTCAGTTGAACATGGCTATTGACATGAAGCAAAGGAATTGGACTTGGAATCTGTCCTTTCCAACATGGAACAGGTTGCCTTTAACATCAAAAAGCCTCTGGAACTGAGCACAATGCAGCTTTTGATGACCCATAGCTCAGGTTCCACTGTATCACCAATGTCTGAGTGCTGCAGTGAGACCTCACACGAAGATCTTGAAATCTGTGCTTACTGCTGTATGGTGTGCCAAGGGTCTTATAGGCTGCTACAGTGGTCCAGTAATCTGTGGGGTTCTGAATCGTAAATATTGTTGGTAAGTGAGTGATGAGTCTGTCGCGAATCGACCATGAGTGCAGTGCAGTGGATACATCATGGAATTTTTAGGTTACCTATCTTGAAAATTTTGTCAAGTCATTTAATTTCTGCATCTCATTTTCCACCTGGCAACCTACAGCCTTCAGGACTCAGTATCGAGTGCAATAACTTTAGGATCTGACCATCTTCTCACATGCCCTTCTCCTGTGTTAGGGTGGCTCAGTGGTTAGCCCTGCTGCCTCATAGCGTCAGGGACCCATGTTCAATCCCAGGCTTGGGCAACTGTCTATGTGGAGTTTGCACATTGTCCCTGTGTCTGTGTGGGTTTCCTCTGGGTGCTCTGGTTTCCTCCTGCAGTACAAAGATATGCAGGTTGGGTGGATTGGCCATGCTAAATTGTTCCCTAGTGACCAGGGATATGCAGGCTAGGTGAGTTAGCCATGAGAAATGTAGGGGTACAGGGGTGGGTCTGTGTGGGATACTCTTCAGAGCATTGGTGTGGACTCTATGGGCTGAATGGCCTGCTTCCACACTGTGGGGATTCTGTGTTCTTTCTCTGTCCAACTGTTATTCTGTCTCTGGACACCGTCTCCATCTATTGTTTACTCCTCCCCCTCCCCCCACCCCATCTTTAGTGTATATACCAACCTTGTCCCAGCTATAGTCAGTTCACTGGGCCCGAAACGTTAACCCTACTTTCTTTCCACAGATGTGCCAGACGTGCTGAGTTTTTTCAGAAATTTGTTTGTGTTCCTGATTTCCAGCATCCACAGTTCTTTCTTTATTTTTTGTATTTTCTTCACTTATGACATTAACATTTAATCTGTCACTGCTTCTGAGTGTACAAATTCAGCCTGTTTTCTCTTGAAATTCGAAGGTTAAGGGATGATCCGTTTGAAGTCTTCAAGATATTAACAGGGACAAACAGGCTAGATCAAGGTAAACTATTTCCACTTGCTGGGGACTCGAGAACCAGGGGCCATTACCTGAGAATTAGGACCAAGCCATTCAGGGGAGCTGTTAGGAAACAGTTCTACACACAAAGGGTGGTAGAGCTTTGGAACTCTCTTTGACAGGCAGCAGATACATTGTTAATTTTAGTCCTGAGATAGATATATTTTTTGCTAAGTAAAGGTATTAAGGGATATAGGCCAAAGGTGGGTATATGGAGTTAGGTCACAAATCAGCCACAATTTCATTGAACATTCATGTGGAGATGCCGGTATTGGACTGGGGTGGACAAAGTCACAAAACACCAAGTTATACATCGTACGCAGTAAACTACCCAGCCTTCAGGAAAACATCGACCGCAACACCACATAACCCTGCCACTGCAACCTCTGCAAGACATGTCACATCATCGACATTGAAACTACCATTACACGTGGGAACACCACCAACCAGGTACACGGCAGATACTCATGTGTTTCAGCCAATGTTGTCTATCTCATACGCTGCAGGAAAGTATACCCCGAGGCACGGTATATTGGCGAAACCATGCAGATGCTACGACAACGGATGAATGGACACTGTGCAACAATCATCAAACAGGAATGTTCCCTCCCAGTCAGTGAACACTTCAGTGGTCAAGAACTTTCAGCCTCCGATCTTCGGGTAAGCGTCCTCCAAGAGGGACTTTGAGATACACAACAATGTAGCATTGCTGAGCAGAAACTGATAGCCATGTTCTGTACCCATGAAGACAGCCTCAACCGTGGTCTTGGGTTCATGTCGCGCTACATTAAACTGCACCATACTGTCCTTACGGTTCTGTTTTTACACCATTACCTTGACAAATTGTTTATTATCTCTCTACCTTAATTAGTTTGTACAGCTTTGGATTACTTATTACTTTGGTTAGACCCTCGTCATGCAACTCTTATACCTATTATGTTATTCCAGTCATTTGGTTTGTCTCCAGCACCATCCTATTTTTGATATTTTGTAATTATTAATTGGATCAGAGGTCATCCCTTCACTTGCTATTCAGCTGTTGACGCTTTACTCACACTGTTGATCACCTGCAAAGACTTATTATTCAACCTGTCAACACTCCACTCACACCATTTGTATTTATCTTTTGACATTCTTAATTACCTAGATTATTTTACCATTATTTCTCTGCATAAAAATTCTGTGCCTGTGTGCTTCCCTTGACTTCACCTGATGATCCGAAAGCTTGTGATTTCAAATAAACCTGTTGGACTATAACCTGGTGTCGTATGACATCTGTCATTGAATGTTGAAGTAGGCTTAAGGAGTTGAGTAGCCTACTCCTGTTCTTATGTTTCTAAATGTTTGCAGGTCTGAGTGTACAGAACATTGCCCTTTCCATCTCTTGTACCAAGATACCTAATAAAACACCTAAGATTTTGGGGCATGCTTTTCCCATGGTCAGTCTTTGTCAATTCATTCACAGTGAAGTATTGAGAATGATCTCAATATCAACTGCAAACGCCTTGTCCTTTCCCTTTAGGAAGTGCAGACTAGATTTATTAAGTGCTCTGATGATCAAATTACACATGGACTTAGCAGATTTCATGGGGAGGTCAACAAAAGCCTGGCTTGATGGACCAAGGGTTTTATTTGTTATCATGGTAAACTGCTCGCATTGAATGGTTGACACATTGGCTACATTCTGAATCATTCATCCATTTTCATGGATTATCCAATTAAAATGTTCATGCCTGTAATTAATCTCTCATTAAATATAGCATGTACCATCTTGTGACAAAGCTCGCTGCATGTAAAGACTGCAGGAGTGTAGGATACAATGGCAAACTACAAAAGCAAACCGGCAATTTCAAGTCAGCATGTACCTTTTAATTCCTCTCCTTCTGCCGTTGTCTCCTGAAGACATAGGTATCAGAAACTCACCCACTTATTTTAATCAACTCGTGCAGACATGCTATGACACACATCCAGGGAAGGTGAGACATGAACACCAACCTGCGAACCCAGAGGCAGGGACACTACTACTGCACCACAAGACCCTAACAGACACAAAACTATCTGGAACACTTTCCTCAGAACAGCTCCCTTTAAGCGACTCTCCAATACTTGCCTCAAGTATAAGCAATGCGCCATGTCAATGACAGCCTACATTTTAGGGCTGACAACGGTTATGAAATATTGTGCAATATTTGATGTCTACATTTTGAAATCTTTACTAATATTATTTTCACCATAGATTTATTTGAGACAATTACTTCATCTGTCTCTTTAGAGTTTTAATATTGATACAATTCCTATCATTCAAAAATTAAATAAGCACAGAAATCCTGTTTTCCTGTTGCAAGATATTGTTATTGTATTATATTTATATGTCAGGTTACCACTGATCACGGGTCAAAGTGCAGAAGGGTCAACGTCTCCTAATCAGGAAGCCGTCACTGAACTGAAAACCTGTCTATGACAGTCAAGCTCTGAACAGATTTAAGGAAGAGGTGTAACTCCTGGGCTGGTTCTTTTCAGTATGTTTGTCAGTAATCCACATCTTCTCACATGACAACAACAAAGAAGTTGCATTCATGTGGCACCTTTTGCAATCACCAGCATCCATTGATGAGGGCAGAGTGGTAGATGTTGTTTACATGGACTTCAGTGAAGCTTGTGATAAGGTTCCACATGGTAGACTAATTAGTAAAGTTAGATCACATGGGATTCTGGGTAAGCTTGCCAATTGGATAGAGATAGTAGGAACTGCAGATGCTGGAGAAACCGAGACAACAAGGTGCAGGGCTGGATGAATGCAGCAGGCCAAGCAGCATCATAGGAGCAGAGAGGCTGACGTTTCGGGCCTAGACCCTTCATCAGAAAAGGGGGAGGGGAAGGGGGTTTTGAAATAAATAAGGAGAGAGTGGGAGGCGGATAGAAGAGGGATAGAGGAGAGGATAGGTGGAGAAGAAACAAACAGGTCGAAGAGGCGGGGATGGGGCCAGGAAAGGTGAGTGTAGGTAGGGAGTTAGGAAGGGGATAGGTCAGTCCAGGGAGGACGGACAGGTCACCCTGCAGCCCACTGGTAAAGAACGCCCTCAACCGTGTCTCCCACATCTCCCGCACCTCATCCCTCACACCCCGTCCACGCAATAAAAACCAAAAAAGAATCCCCCTCGTCCTCACGTACCACCCCACCAACCTCCGGATCCAACGCATCATCCTCCGACACTTCCGCCATCTGCAATCCGACCCCACCACCAAAGACATCTTTCCCTCCCCACCCTTATCTGCTTTCCGGAGGGACAACTCTCTCCGTGACTCCCTTGTCCGCTCCACACTCCCCTCCAGCTCCACCACACCCGGCACTTTTCCCTGCAACCGCAGGAAGTGCTACACCTGCCCCCATACCTCCTCCCTCACCCCCATCCCAGGCCCCAAGAAGACTTTCCACATCAAGCAGATGTTCACCTGCACATCTGCCAATGTGGTATACTGCATCCGCTGTACCCGGTGTGGCTTCCTCTACATCGGGGAAACCAAGCGGAGACTCGGGGACCGCTTTGCAGAACACCTACGCTCGGTTCGCAACAAACAACTGCACCTCCCAGTCGCGAACCATTTCAACTCCCCCTCCCATTCCTCAGACGACATGTCCATCCTGGGCCTCCTGCAGTGCCACAACGATGCCACCCGAAGGTTGCAGGAACAGCAACTCATATTCCGCTTGGGAACCCTGCAGCCCAATGGTATCAATGTGGATTTCACAAGTTTCAAAATCTCCCCTCCCCCCACCGCATCCCAAAACCAGTCCAGCTCGTCCCTGCCTCCCTAACCTGTTCTTCCTCCCACCTATCCCCTCCTCCCACCTCAAGCCGCACCTCCATCTCCTACCGACCAACCTCATCCCGCCCCCTTGACCTGTCCGTCCTCCCTGGACTGACCTATCCCCTTCCTAACTCCCTACCTACACTCACCTTTCCTGGCCCCATCCCCGCCTCTTCGACCTGTTTGTTTCCTCTCCACCTATCCTCTCCTCTATCCCTCTTCTATCCGCCTCCCACTCTCTCCCTATTTATTTCAAAACCCCCTTCCCCTCCCCCTTTTCTGATGAAGGGTCTAGGCCCGAAACATCAGCCTCTCTGCTCCTATGATGCTGCTTGGCCTGCTGTGTTCATCCAGCCCTGCACATTGTCGTCTGCAATTGGATAGAGAATTGGCTTGACAGTAGGAGACAGAGGGTGGCGGAGGAGGCTTTTTTTTTGGACTGCATGGTGACTCAGTGGTTAGCACTGCTGCCTCACAGTACCAGGGACCCAGGTTCAATTCCACCCTCAGGCGACTGTCTGTGCAGAATTGTACACTCTCCGTGTGTCTGCGTGAGTTTCCGCTGGATACTCTGGTTTCCTCCCCCCGTCCAAAGATGTGTGAGTTAGTGGGTTGGCCATGCTAACTTGTCTGTAGTGTCAGGGGTGTTTAAGTTAAGTGGATTAGCTATGGGAAATGAAGGGTTACAGGGAAAGGGTGGGGAATGGGTCTGGGTGGGATGTCCTTCAGAGGAGGGGTGAGGATTTGTTGGGCTGAATGGTCTGTTTCCATACTGTTGGGATTCTATGAAGACTGGAAGCCTGTGACCAGTTGTGTTCCAGAGGAATTGATACTGGTTCTACTTATGTTTGTCATTTATATGAACAATTTGGATGAGAATATAGGATTGATTGATTGATTTATTGTCATGTGAACCGGAGTACAGTGAAAAGCTTTGTTTATGAGCAGTACAGGCAGATCACAGTAAGCAAGGATGTACAGATCAAAGGTTGTAAAACAAAACTTAGACAGAGGCATACAGTTACATTGCACAGGGCGTGCACTAGGCGAGATCAATGTTAGCAAGATCGGCATTATTTGAGGTTAGAGAATCCATTCAACAGCCTGATAACGGCTGGGGAGAGCCTGTTCCCGAACCTGTTGGTGCATGTGTTCAAGCTTCTGTATCTTCTGCCTGACAAAAGAGGTTGTAAGAGAGCATTATTGGAGTGCAACAGGCCTTTGATGATGTTGGCCGCCTCTCCACTGCAGCGAGCCGTGTAAATAGAGTCCACGGATGGAGGGTTGGCTTCCATGATGGTCTGGGCTATGCACACCACCTTCTGTAGTTTCTTATGGTCCTGGGCAGAGCAGTTGCCATACCACGCCATTATGCACCCGGACATTATGCTTTCAGCGGTGCATCTGTAGAAGTTGGTGAGGGTCTTTATGGACATGGCAAATTTTCTGAGCTGCCTGAGGAAGAAGAGGTGTCATTGTGCCTTCTTGACTGTCGCATTTACATGGGAAGCCCAGGACAGGTCATAGGTTATTGTCACTCTGAGGAACTCGACACTATCCACCCTCTCCACTTCAGTTCCATTCTCCTCCTTTCTTTCTGAAGTCAATGATCAGTTCTTTAGCTTTGCCGATGTTGAGGGAGAGGTTGTTCTTATTGCACCAAGTCACCAAGCCTTCTATCTTCCTTCTGTATTTTGTCATTATTAAATATCTGTCCTACTATGGTGGTGCTGTCAGCGAACCTAGAGATGACGTTTGTTTGGAATTTGGCAACACAGTCGTAGGTGTACAGAGAGTACAGTAGGGGGTTGAGGACGCATCCTTGGGGGGCTCCAGTGTTGAGTGTTATTGTGGAGGAGTTGCAGTTACCTATCCTCACTGATCACATTCTGTGGGTCAGAAAGCTGAGGATCCAGTTGCAGAGGGTGGAACCTAGACCAAGGTTTTGGAGTTTTGAGATCATAGTTAGTATGGAGGCATAGTTAGTAATTTCTGGATGACACCAAAATTAGTGGTAAAGTGGAGAGTGAGGAAGGTTATCTAAGAAAACAAAGAGATCTTGATTAATTGAGTCAATGGGCTGAGGAGTGGCAAATCGAGTTTAATTTGGATAAATCTGAGGTATTGCACTTTGGTAAAACAAAATTGTTTATGTAAGTGAATTCCCTTTTTTTTTAACATGATCTGCCCACTATCTCCCTTCTTGATAAAGACATGTGCAAAGTGTTTATTTGTACCTCAGCCATATCCTTGATTCTATCTGTAGGCTCATTTTTGGTCCCTGGGCAAGATGTATACAATTAATGGTAGGGCCCTGGGTTGTGTTGTAGAACAGACAGACCTAAGGTTTCAGATACACAATCCTTTTAAATTTGTGTCGCAGTTGGACAGGGTGGTTAAGAAGACATTTAGCATGCTTGCTTTCACTGCTCAGACCTTTGAGTATAGGAGTTGCAATGTCATGTTGAGGTTGTACAGGACGTTAGTGAGGTCTTTTTGGAATACTGTGTGCAGTTCTGGTCTCCTTGCTATAGGAAGTGATAGTGATTATTAGGAAGGGGAGGTTGAACGCCACTGATAATTAAAATTAAAACACAAGCCCCCAATCTGTTACGGCGGGAATAGAGGTCCCCTTCTAATAATTAAACCTGAAACACCCAGAAAAGCTCACCTCACCTTAAACGTTTGCAGAGAAGGGAAGGTTAAATGAAAGAAAATCCCTGATGTTCACTTTATAAGTAACAAGTAACAACTTATTTATTTAACTTTAACAGTGAATATATTGAAAGAATTAATAACAAACTGAACAATTCCCCCTTAGCTACTAACTATTCCCTAACTGAACTAAATTCTACTGGTATGCTGTTCCAATAAACACAATTCCCACTTATATAAACCCATGTATTAAGAAAATAAATTAAAACTTTGTTTCTCAAAGTCTACAATCTTTCCTTCTGCTGTTCTCAAGTCCTAAATGCCTTTCTTCCGCTGATCTAGCTGTTAGGGGTGTTTTCTCTGTGACGTCTTCTGTGAGGACTGTTAGCTATAAGTGCTTTGGTACCTTTAATGGATAGATAGTGTTTTCTTAGAGAAGTTAGCGATTTCTTGTGAGAACTAGATGCTTATTTCTCAGGTGTCAGTTCAATCTCACACTGATTTTCAAAACCCTCCCCTTATATGCCTTGGATGACATATCAATTTTCTTACAATAGCGTTGGGCCGAGGTTGTCAAAACCATGAGATTTAAATTCAGTTGGCTTTCAATCACTAAGTGTTTGGTTTAAATTTTTTGGTTGATTCCAGCTAATTACCAAAACATCAAAACAAGCCTAGTGTTTCCAATCACACATCCAACTGATCATAGAGTCCCTACAGTGTGGAAACAGGCCATTCAGTCCAACAAGCCCACACTGCCCCTCTGAAGAGCATCCCACCCTTACCCATTCCCCTACCCCTGTATTTCCTCATGTCTAACCCAAACGTCCCTGGGCACTATCGGCAAATGAGCATGGCCAATCCACCTACCCTGCACATTTTGGACTGTGGGAGGAAACCAGAGCACCCAGAGGAAACCCACACAGACACGGGGAGAATGTGCAAACTCCACACAGACAGTCACCCGAGGGTGGAAACGAACCCAGGTCCCTGGCACTGTGAGGCAGCAGTGTTAACCACTGAGCGACCACGTCACGCAAATGTATCAAACATGATACATGTTTGCATTTTAGAACTGGTTGTATATCTTCAGCTACATATAGACACTTTTTTCTGTATAAATTTCTAAACTTAGAAAAGCACTTTACCTCTTAAAGGAACTGCGCACTCTTCTCCATTACCAATTTTTACAAACAAGTTCCAGCGTCCTGCCTTCCAATTGATGATTACTCCACACAACTTCGTAACAAGGTGGATATAGTTACAATGTTTAATAGACATTTGGATAAGGACATGAATAGGAAAACTTTGGAGGGATATGGCCCAAACAAAGGTAAATGTGATCAGTTTAGTTTGGGAACTTTGTTGACATGGACTAGTTGGACTCAAGACTCTGTTTCCATGCTGTATGACTCTTTGGCTCAAAGGTACGTTGTAGCCAATTAAGCAATTTCAAATAAAACAAATGTTTAATGATGCTGGAAATCTGAAATAAAAACATAAATGGCTGGAGAAACTCAGCAGGTCAAGCAGTTTCTGTGGAGAGAAATCAGAGTTAATGTTTCGGGTCCAGTGACCCTTCCTCAAAATAGTTCTATGGGCTAGTTGGACCAAAGGGTCTGTTTCCATGCTGTATGACTCTATGACCCAATAAGATAGCATAAATAGTGCAATCGCAATATGTGGTAGAGTCTGTAGGTCAGGAAATTATAGACAGGATGTAGAGGAACAAATTTTCAAGGCAATGATATAGAACTGTAAGAATTATGGGATTATTTAGCATGAGAAAGATTAAATGCCTCAGTTCAGATTAGGATAGTAGTGCTGTAAAATGTAAAGAATAGCAAGAATTCCTTGAATCAGAGATAGTAGGAACTGCAGATGCTGGAGAATCCGAGACAACAAGGTGCAGGGCTGGATGAACACAGCAGGCCAAGCAGCATCATAGGAGCAGAGAGGCTGACGTTTCCGGCCTAGACCCTTCATCAGAAAAGGTCTAGGTCCGAAACGTCAGCCTCTCTGCTCCTATGATGCTGC
>NC_063348.1:6131940-6161994 GCF_021869965.1 Rhincodon typus
AGGAAAGCTGACGTTTCAGGCCTAGACCCTTCTTCAGAAAGACCTAGACCCTTCTTTCCTGCTCCTCTGATGCTGCTTGGCCTGCTGTGTTCATCCAGCTCTACAACTCGTTATCTCAGATTCTCCAGCATCAGCAGTTCCTACTATCTAATATGAAAGGGCAGGCAGCATTGGGAACCATCTATTATTTTCTGGAATTAAACAGGATTACCAATTGGCCACAAACCATTGAACTGCAAGATGAAGAACTCCCAAAGTGATGAGCCAATCTGGGTTGTAGAGGGGGGAGACTTCCTAGGTATGTTGGAAAGGGACAGTAAAGATCCCAAGTGCCAGTTTCACCTCACAACGGTGATCCAGTAACACAGAAGTATAATCATTTGAAATCAGAAAAGACACAGTCTGTTGAATAGGATATCTCAGGCTCTGTAACTAAACTTTCAGCTCCATGCATAGAGCAAAAGAATATCAATTGGCCCTTTCTCATGGGGTCTCTCCCTTCTTTTGTCCTAAAGGTCACCCTGCGATTTCCGTCGGTTCCTAGGTAAATGGAAATGTAATTTGAAAAACCTGAGTCATGATCCTAGAATGCATAGAAATATAGGTGATAGAAGCAGGAGTAGGCTATTCAGCCCATCGAGCCTGCTCTGTCTTGCAATGTGATCATGGCTGATCATCCAACTGGGCACTCTGTTCCCGCTTTCATATCCTTGGCTCCCTTTAGCCCTTAGAGCTACTCTTCAATAACAGCACCATCAATTATCAACACCACATGGACTGCAATGATTTAAGAAGGTGTCTCACTACCTTTTTCTCAAGGGCAACTAGGAATGGGCAACAGATATTGGCTTTGCCAGTAGCACTCATATCCCATGAAAGAATAATTAGGAAAAACATCCATCACTGCAAGTGTAGGTCGTGGGGTCATTCAAGTGATCCATCATCTCCAAGAATAATTCCATGTGTCCTCACATTCATTGAATTATTTGGAAGCACTTCCTCTTTAAAGTCAGGATCCATAGCACGGAATAAGTGGTAGCGAGTTGGAATTCTGCTTGCAATTCAATGGAATAGAAAATGAGGGAGAAGATAACAGGGGACTGCTGATTTACTGTCACACTCTGAAGGACTCTCCCTGGAGTTAACATATTGCTGAAGGACTCCTTGGGTACAGTTTATGACTGCTGATAATCTGGTGAGAATGGATATTTATGACAGCTAAACCCAATCGAGCCTATCAGAGATTGTAATAATTCCTCAAGTCACCATGTGTAGCGACAACATATTTATGAAAACTTCTCTTCCATACTTATTGAATGAATTTGCCAGTTAATTCTCAAAGAAGAAACCCTTTTAAAATGCTGGTGCCTGGGTGAGTAGAGGAATTCTCACTGGAATATGTTCATGTTCCAAAGGAGCTTCACTATATCACAATTAGACACAGCTACCTTAGTTAATTATTCTTTTTCCTTCCAAACTTGGGAGAGTCACTAAGGCCACCAGCAGTGTTAACAAAGCACAGAGATGGGATTATGAGCCTCAGAAACACACCAGGCAGATTACTTACCTACTGAGTCATTGTGGAAAACATTTACATTACCTGGGCACGTGATATAAGTTTTGAAAATGAGCAACTGAGTCCTATCCATTTGGAAATAGTCCCATTTATTTAAGACAGCAATAGAGAATTGTGACTGGGATATAATCATGTAAGGCAGTTTGAGCTTTCTCTGTTTCCTCATTTAATACCTCATGGTGCTAGAGCTTCTAAGTTGTAAATTAATAATAGATTTTTGAAATCATAAATAAGTAATGGATGAACAAATGAATTCAATTTGTGTCTGTCCCTGGAGTTCTCATAATTGGCTCCAACCTGAAGCTCATGAATGGTCTGAGTGTGAAGGTAGTCTGAAGACAGCGCATGCACATGTTGTAAGCCTAAGTATTCCGATATGCATCTTCTCAGGGGCTGACTATTCATGCTGAATAAGTAACATCATGATTTACAATGTCTTCTTCATTATTTTTATTCTGTGTTTCACCAGAATGCGAATCTTACTCCAATGCACATTCTCTATTGAATTACTTAGAATTTACATCACTGGACCAGTCTGTTCAGCCTAGCTGATCTCGGCTGGTGTTTATGCTCTACATAAATTCCACCCAGCCTACTTCATTGAATATTATCAGAAAACCTCCTGTTTGTTTCTCCCTAAATACTTATCTAACTTCTCCTTAAATGCATCAATGCTATTCACTTTGACCACTCTCTGAGATAACGTGTTCCACATTCTCTTGACTCTGTGAATGAAACCATTCATCCCAATTTCCTTATTAGGTTAATTCAAAACTGTCTACGAGCACTGATTCAGGATTTATTCACAAGCAGAAGTATTCTGTCTCTAGCCAAACCATCAACTCCTTCATGACATTAAAGACTCCATTTGGCTCACCGCTTCAGAGATAGTTCTGAAGAAGGGTCACTGAACCTGAAATGTTAACTCTGCTTTCTCTCTACAGATACCGCCAGACCTGCTGTGTTTTTCCAGCAATTTTGTTTTTGGTTCAACACTTTATTGCCTTCTCTTTTCTGGAGAGGTGAGATTTTTAGTTGGATCATTTCCTGGTAGAATCATAGAATCCCTACCATGTGGAAGCAGGCTATTTGACCCATCAAGTCTACAACGACCCTCTGACCCAACGACCCACCCAGACCCGCACCACTACCCTATCCCTGGAACCCTGCATGTCCCATGGCCGATCCACCTAACCTTTGAACTGTGGAATGGAACCAGAGCACTCGGAGAAAACCGATGCAGACACGGGAAAAACATGCAAACGCCACACAGACAGTCGCCCAAGGGTGGAATCAAACCAGGGCCCCTGGTGCTCCAAGGCAGCAGTGCTAACCACTGAGCCACTGTGCCACCCTTTCATAAATCTGACTTGTGCCTTTTAGACAATGGCAGGCATTGGGGAAACAGGAGGTGAGTTATTCTCTGCAGAATTTCTGACCTGCTCTTGTAACCTAGCTACAAGTTCAGTTAGTAGTACAGTTCAGTTTCTATTTGATGGTAATCTCCAAGATGTTGATAGTGAAGCTTTCAATGTCATTGAGCATCAAAGAGCAATGGAATTTTAGAAATACTCAAAATATATTTCAACCAGCTCATCATTGCCCCCTGGCCATCATATACTCCATATTCCCCTTCAGAACAAACTTCACTCTCCTACATACCTTGTTCAGAGTAAGGCCTACCGCTAACAGCTGATAGAAAATCAGGGATCACTTTCTTCTCATCATGATTTATAATTATTGAAAACTGTAGCTTCCTAAATTTCTTTTTTCGATAAAGCAAAGAAAGTCATGAACAAGGCTTTGACCTCAGTCTTGTTTTTAGCAGCATCTGCCTGTGCATTGTTTACGTTCTGCTTAAACAATATAATGTCGGTCTTCTAAAAAGCATCAGTTACTATATACATTCTCAGGATTACAGACAGGCTATCCTAAGGCTCAATAATAAGTGTCAGAAAGGCAGGATAACTTTCTTATGAAAGACATCCAAGTTATCTGCTAAGATTGACCAGATGACAAGTTAGTGTCTGAAGATAGAGAAAGGAAATGAAACTTCTATACGACTGACCAAGGATTTGAGCAGTGTGCTACAATAGGTGCTAGTTAGTTAGAGGTAGAGGGACAGCTTGAAAGAGGTCTTAAACATTATACAAAGGATGACCGCAAGTGGGAACAAGTTGCTTAAGATTCGAAAGTATGTCAAAAAGATAACAAATGTGAAGAAACCTCCTAATAGGCCAGTCTCATCGCCGAATGCAAACACCAGCTGAGGAAGTGTTGGCTGCGAAACCAAAATATCAACCCACACACACACACTCATTCCAAGCAAAAACAAGTCTCATCAATCATTGAAAAGAGTTCAGTGCAGAAAGTTAGGTGATACTCTGGCTGTCTTCTTCAATGTCGATGGATGAAAAACAGAAAATGCTCTTGAGTGGGATGGACTCAGCTGTGCTGCCACCCATGGGAGTTGACCTGACAACATTCATTACTAAGCTTCACACATGGGCGTTGCACCCCTTCATGTGAGTCATCTGTTCTAAAGAGGGCGGGAGGGGAAATTTGGCTTCAAGCCCCTCACGTTTATGACTCTTTTTGGTGCAATGATTAAAATGTAAACAATCAAGAGTTTGTAGCAAAATGAAGGAAACAGGATATGGGTAAAAGTTCTGTTTTAAGTCACTGTTTCTTGGAGCTTGTTTACCACTAGCTTCTGTTTTTTACATAATTATTGACAAGCTATATTATAATTCTTTAATTATGTATCACACGGTTGCTATATAATTTGATGTTGTATGATGTTGTAAAATTGATGCATATAATTGAGAAAGTTGTGGTATGGATACAGGGTGGAGTACATAGCAAACGTTCTTAGCTATTATTATAGTGTATATTTTGTTCTGAGCCCTCTATATTGCTGTCGACTCAGAGACTTGCCCTCGTATCTTTTGCTTTACCCAAACATAATGAGGAAGTGCATTAACGTGTCCAGGCTCATGGAGAAACAATATTTTGCAAACATGCACTGTGAAGCTTACATCATTCCCTTGGTAGGGCAGAGTATTGTTTATCATTGTGTCAAATGCAGGCAATTTGTTGCTATTAAAACAGATTGGATACGGGGAAGGTCGGCTTCTGCTTGGGAGGAAACATATGATCAAATAATTGAGGAAGCGTTTTTGTCTGTGATGTGGTTGCTACAGGCAAGATGGCTCTCACATCAATAGCCTAAGAAATTGAAGATCTTACATTTGTGTTGTGCCTTTCACACCTCAAGACATCCCAAAGGTCTTTATAACCAGTGAAGTAGCTTTGTAATAGAGAAACATAACAACCAATTTGTGCACAGCATGGTCTCGCAAACACTTCTGAAGTAACGACCTTATTTCAGTAATGTTTTTTATTGATGTTGCATGAGGGATAAATATTGACCATGACAACGGAGAGAGCTGATCTCTTTCACAAAATAGTGTCATCGGATCTTTTATGTGAACCTGAATTGGCAGATGGAATTGTGACAACCGTCATTGGAAGGATTGTACTTCCAAATATGCAGCGCTGAGAAATATTAAACACAGTCCTTCCATCTCGGGAATAACACAGTGAGGAGCTGGAGGAACACAGCAGGTCAGGCAGCATCAGAGGAACCGGAAAGCTGACATTTTGAGTCGGGACCCTGAATACCGATTCAGATTAGATGTGCAAATTAACAATCCTCAACAAGTTAACAAGTATACATTCTCAAAAATGGCAGGCAATTCACAGACACAAAACCACTCCCTTGGCATTCATGAAACAGCATAGAGATCAGTAATTATGGACATCGCCAGGGAAAAGGGAAAACTTGGAGTTTTCCAAAATCACCTAAATATCTAAGATCCAACAGTACTTGGATGAACATTTGAAGTGTCATAGCATTTAAGACTATGGGCCTAGTGCAGGAATGTGGGACTAGTGAAGGTAGCAGTGTATTTTTGGCTCAATGGGCTGAAGGATCTCTTCTGTACTGTATGTTCCTATGTTTCTACATCATTAGAGTGCATAGTCACTGAGTGTAAAAAGTAAAACAGTTCGATTCAAGGACAAAAAGAAGAGACTTAAAATACTTGCAGATTCCAAATGAGGAAGCATCTCCTACATTTTATTGTATACAGGTCATATTGCTCACCATAATGCATGTTGTACTTAGCAACAAGAGCACAACACGACAATTAAAAGCAGAACATTATAACACATACTGGCATTGTGACACTGACTGCTGATTTGGACTTAGGCAATAAAATGACAAAGCCTACAATAATTAATTCCAGCTTCCTAAGTTGAAGGGAAAATTATTCATAGCTCTCACTCTTCTTCAATAACCGGTAACAGCTTCTCGAGAAAATGCAAATGCATGGCTGTAACATATGAACATGTTCACGCTGAGTGTGAGGCCTTCCATAGTGGAATGACTATCAAGGCTTACTGCCTGGACTCAATAGATAGAATTGGAAAATACAGCATCATTCTACCAGTTTGTGGCAGATCCGACACAAGCTCTTCAACATGGGACATCCATACTTTTCCCATTTTCCTACATTGGAGGTTAGTAACTGGGGTGAAGTACCGAGGAAGCTGTTTATGTTTGTGGGATCATAATTCAAGAGGGAAATCTTCCCCTCAAAGAAACTCTAACTCAGGACAGTCATAAACATAGAAAGAATATCGGTTTAAAAGAAGAAAGTTGAACACATGAATGAATTTCTTTTATGGAGAGTCAGTCAAGGTCACGATGACCTAAGGTTATGTCATGTGATCTGAAAAATATTCAGTTGAAAAAAAATCATCTGTTTTACATTTTTCTAATTGTGCAGCACTGAAAATAAATGTGTGAGACTGCACAGAACACCATCGCCATATATATACCAATGAATAAGTCTGGGAAAGTGATGCAAGATTAAATCATTCCTTACAAAACAGTACAGTTGATGTAATTTATTTTCCAAAGCTTGGTAGAGATAAATGTGAAGATATGTTGACTACTTCTACATACAATTACACAGGAATTATCAGATGGAACATAGCCATTTACTTGTTCTGTTTTCCTGCACATCCTTTGTACAAGGATCTGAACACTATTTGCCCATTTCTTTGTCTTCTTTTCATTAACCACTACATTCTTCCTGGTTGGATTGTGGCTCGATTTTAATGTGAATCATCCAGTGAGAGGTGGGTAGGCTTGAGCTCCTATTGCTTGGGCTCCTTATGGCCACACTTATCAACATTTATCATTGTTCTGGGTGTTAACAAATTCAGAAATTCAACTGGACTCGCTACATCAATACAATGGTTACAAGTTCAGGTCAGAGGCTAGGAATACTGCAAGAAACTCATGGCCTGACTCCCCTTAGCCTGCCCAGCTTCTGCAAGGCACAAGTGAGGACTGAGTTGGAATAGTCCTGACTTGTCTGGATGAGTGCAGCTCCACCAACACTCAAGAAACTTGACATCGTCCGAAATAAAGCAACGCTCTTGTTTGGCACCACATCCACAAATATTCACTCATTGCATCGCTGATGGTCATCAACAGCATCTAGTTATACATCCTGCTGCCTTGGAAAGGCAAGCTACGTAACCAGGGACCCCTCCCACCCTGCTTATACTCTCTTCCACCCCCTTCTACTGGGCAGAAGACATAAAAGTTTGAATACATGTACGAATAGATTCAATAACAGCTTCTTCCCTGCTCCAATCAGACTTTTGAACAGGCCTCTCAAATGTTATAGAGTCACAGAGATATACAGCATGGAAATAGACCCTTTGGTACAACTCGTCCATGCCAACCAGATACCCGAGATAAATCTAGTCCCATTTGCCAGCATTTGGCCCATATCCCTCTAAACGATTCCTACTCATAGACCCATCCAGATGCCTTTTAAATGTTGTAATTGTACCAGCCTCCATCACTTCCTCTGGCAGCTCATTCCATACAAACACCAAGCACTGCATGAAAAAGTTGCCCCTTAGGTCCTTTTTGTAGCTTGCCCTTCTCACCTTAAACCCATGCTCTCTCATTTTGGACATCCCCACCCCAGGAAAAAATCTTACTTATTTACCCTATCCATGCCTCTCATGATTTTATAAACCTATGTAAGGTCACCCCTCAGCCGCCAATGCTCCAGGGAAAATAGCCTATTCATTCTCTCCTTAAAGCTCAAACTTCCAACCCTGGCAACATCCTTGTAAATCTTTTCCGACCCCTTTCTAGATTTGTAACATTCTTCCTATAGGAAGGAGAACAGAACTGCACACAATACTTCAAAAGTGTCCAAACTAATGTTCTGTTTTTCTGATCTCTCTCTCTGCAGCTGTAACACTGTATTCTGCACTCTGTTCTGCTACCTTGGTGCACTTTGTTTGGTATGATCTGCCTGAATAGCATGCAAAACTATACTTTTCACTGTATCTCGGTACATGTGACAAAAATAAAATCAATCTGTGTATACTACCAACAAGATGCACTGCAGAAATTTGCCAAAGGTCTTTAGACAGCACTGAAATAACTCCACAGAGGCTGGTATCCCATCACCAAGTCACCTTTTATTTAGAGTCCTTGACACCAATCCAGCTCCATCAGTGCCAGTTCTCAGAGTGAACAGAATCTCTGACACTCCTGTTTATACCTGTCAGCCAGGGCTCCCTGATTGGAGCTGTTAATCTGGTCCAATCAGGGAACTCATATTCTATGAGGTCCACCTGGCTAACCTCATTACAATTACCACAAGCACCTTCCAAACCCATGACTATTTCTGTTTAGAATGACAGGGGAAATAGATACATGGGAATCACCACAACTTACAAGTTCCCCTCCAAGCCACAGATCATCTTGGCTCGAAAATATACCACCATGCCTTCAGTGCCACTGGGTCAAATTCCTGAATTTCCCTCCCTAATGGCATTGTGGTTCAAGAACGTAGCTCAGAATCTCCTTCTCAGGGGCAACTAGGGACCAGCAATAAATGCTGGCTCAGTTAGTGGCAACCATTTCCTGCAAATGAGTATACAAAAAAGGTTTGCTGAAAGGCTAAGATAACAAGGTGTAGAGCTGGATGAACACAGCAGGCCAAGCAGCATCAGAGGAGCAGGAAAGCTGATGTTTCGGGCATAGACCCTTCTTCCTCTGATGCTGCTTGGCCTGCTGTGTACATCCAGCTCTACACCTTGTTATCTCAGATTCTCCAGCATCTGCAGTTCCTACTATCTTTGCTGAACGGCTATCTTGATATTAAGGGTGTTCACTTTTACCTCACCACTGGATTTCAGTTCTTTTTGTCTATGTTTAAACAAAGGATATAATGTGCCTGGAACGACATGATTTTGATGGCAGCCCACAGTGAGAATGGATTAGCAGGTTATTGCTGAGTAAAAGCCACCTGATGGCAGTACCAATGACGCCTTCCATCACTGTGTCAACATAAGGTTGTGGGTCTGGAGTTGCATGGAGATTAGACATGTGTAATGGTGAGAGATTTCCTTTCTTAAAGGACATTTTTAACCTTTTTAACCAGAATCCAATTTTTCCATGATTACTCATGCTGAGACTAGTCTTTTGAATCCTGATTTTATTTAATTAACTTTATTTGAAATTCTCCTCAGTTGTGGTGGTCTGTCTTCACTGTAGAAAGTACAAATAACATCCCAGAAACACTTGCAAATCAAAAGGTGAAAGAGGGAGAAGGACAACACACTTAAAATCACAAGGGAAAGTGTACTGAGAAAAATTTTACAACTGAAAGCAGAGAACTCATTGGGAACCGACTGACTTCATTCTAGAACCCTAAAAGAAGTGGCTGCAGAGATAATAAATGCTCTACTTTTAATTTTCAAAAACTCCTTTGAGTCTAGAAACATCCTATCAAATTGGAAAATAGTGAATATTCTCTAAGTTCTCTTACCAAAAAAGAAAGAAATGTTGACTGCTCCTTTCCTCCAGATGATACCTGGCTTCCTGTGCCCTTCCAGCCTCCTGTTTGTCGACCTGGATTCCAGCATCTGCTGTTTTTTTGTCTCTTAAACAGGTAATTATCTGTCATTTGAAAAATGCTAGAATCTGCAATTAGGGAGGTTCTAACAGGGCATTTAAAAAATCTTAATGCAATTAGATAGTGTCAATGTACTTTTTTGAAAGGGAAATCTTGTTTGATGAATTTGTTAGAGTCCTTTGAGGAAATAACAAGGAAAGTGGATGTAGGGGAAACTGTTAATGTAATGAACTTGGATTTCCAAAAGTTGTGATTAAGTGCAAAATCAAAGGTTATTCCATCATATAACAGCTCATGGTGTAAAGGGTAATACGTTATCATTGATAAGTGAATTGATTGGTTAACAGAAAATAGAGAGTAGGGATGCAGGCTTCATATTTGTGTCAGTAAACTGTATACAGTGGAGTGCCACAGGGATCAATGCTACAGGCCTCAACTATTCACAATAAGTGACTTGGATGAAGAGACAGAAAGTGCAGTTGCAATGTTTGCTAATGATATAAAATAGGTAGGGAAGTAAGTTTGTTAGGAAGACATAAAGACTCGACAAAGAAGTTTAGATTGTTAAGTGGGTGGTGAATATTTAGGTTTAGCTTATGCTTAGTTCAACCTCCTCAACCAGTTTGGCTGTGGAATTGCTATACCGGTCCCAATGGCCGCAAGA
Organism: Rhincodon typus; assembly: GCF_021869965.1. Lineage (NCBI taxonomy): Eukaryota > Metazoa > Chordata > Chondrichthyes > Orectolobiformes > Rhincodontidae > Rhincodon > Rhincodon typus. Next base: position 6,142,202 of record NC_063348.1, read on the forward strand.
GAAGGCTAAAAGGCTTCTGTTGAATGTATGAACATCAGCTGAGGACAGGGTCAAAGCTAGACTGTAATTATTTCTGTGGTCGAGTATCCTATTGGATATCACCTTCTATGCTCACAAATGGAGTTATTGCATGGATGAGGCATGGAGTGGAAAGTGATCGAAAGGAATGTGGTAGCATTAGTTGTATGTGCCTACCCCTAAAGGGCAAGAGCACTGTCTTTCTGTCCTTTTTCCTGTTCTAATTCCTATGATTTGAGTTATGGCTTTCAATTGGATGGACTCACACTTGAGGGCAAAATACTTTAATCGTTTGCAATTGCCTTCTCCAGGATACCTGACTAGGAACTCTCCCACTCTTAGCATCTGCCATCAGAAACAGTAGAAAGATTTAAAGGCTGATTTTTGGTCACGAGGGAGTCAAAGGGTATACACCAAAGCAGGAAAGTGGACTCGAGTCCACAATCAGATCACCCATGATCTTATTAAATAGTGGAGCAATCTTGAAGGCTCAAATGATCTAGTCTTGCTCCAGATCTTATATTTTCATGTTCCTGCTTTTTTGTATTATCAATGTGAGCCTTTGTATTACTACTCAAATAACATTACCACTGTGTTATCATACCACTCTAATTAGTTTTTCCCGTGAAGTGATTTTTTTAAAATTTCCCTGTATCTCTTACATTTTATCCTCAGTCTCCACTGGCCAACCTGTTGAGGAGGTTGAATTAAGCATAAGCTAAGCCTGAAGCATTTTAAATCTGAACAGCTCAATACCATATTGAGGAGTGCAGTCAGCAACTGATCCATAAGAGTTGACAACCACGAAACATTTGCTACCATGTATCCTAATTATAAATTCCATTATAAATGAACTTACGCAGTCTGAACACCAAGACAATGTAGGATAAAATCAACAGATTGGAATAAGGTTGACTGTTAAAAATCTGCATATTGTTGTCTTTGGGCTTAAACACTGACTTGAATCTCCATCATTCATGAATTATACACTGTCTCAGAATGGGCATCAGGCCCAGTTGTGCCTTCGCAACATATCTTTTACCTTCCACTTTTATTTGTAGGATCTTGTTTACATATCAACATATTCCAAGGGATGCATATTCAATTTCCAACAAAATAAAATCAGTCCAAGTCAAAACAAGAAAATATAAGGTAGAGGAAAATACATACAGAGCAAAAACTGACAGTCATGAAGAAAGTTTGTCCGGGACTATTAGTTACTTCACTATACTCTTATCTAATGTTTTTTCTTCCAATTGACAGGGATGGTTTACCCAAGTGCCATCTCTATGTGTTTCTAACGATATAAACTTTCCTCCCCACATACTATCTATAAAATGATGATGTTTAAACATCACACCATTGTGTGCCAGACATGAGAGTTAAGTGCCCAGAGATGACTGATCTCAATCGTGTTGTCAGGGGCAAATTACTGCAGATGCTGGAATGTGAACTGAGAACAAGAAATACTGGAAATCACAGCAGGCCAGGCAGCATCCGTGGAGAGAAAGCTAGCTAACGTTTTCAGTCTAGATGCCTCCTTATCAGAGCTGAAGTGAAGTGTGGAGGGGGCAGCATTTATGCAATAGTTGAGGGGGTTGTGGTGGAGTGCTGGGCGAGAAAGGAGATAGATATTTCAGGGGAGTCTGCTAAGTGAAGGTCAAGTGATGATTACAGCGTCAGGCTGATCACATGAAATTTCCATGTGAATGTATTAGTGACAAACTAACTCTTGTTAATCAATAATTTTTGATTGTGTGAAACATTAATGGTGATCGATCAGAAGTGCAGCCTTCAGACTAAAGAACAGGTTGAAAACAGTGACAAACAAAAGAATGGTGAACGTTGGAAATCAGAAACAAGAACAGAAATTGCTGGAAAAACTCAGCAGGCCTGGGGAGAAAAAGTACATTTCGGGTCCAGTGACCAGTTCTGAAGAAGGGTCTCTGGACCCAAAACGTTAACTCTGCTTTCGCTCCACAGATGCTGCCAGACCCACTGAATTTTTCCAGCAGTATCTGTTCTTGTTGTAAGTTAAAAATAGCGCTCTAATTTTTCAGCTAGTAATAGCACTGCCTGATGTACTCCTGAGACATGCAGGTCAAAACATCTGTGGAAAGAAGCACTGAAGTTTTTGTAAATGTTTTTCGTGACCCTCCCTTTAAATTTAGTAATTTTGCAATGGTAATTTGGAAATAAAAGTGTTCTTCATATCTGGATTCATGCAGCAGGACAGATTTTAAATTTAATATTGAACTGACATCTACCTATATTTCTTTTGACCCTGATTTCAAGGGGGAATCAGGCCAGCATCTTGTCACAAAGTCACATCTTTTATTTACATGTGCACTGTACAGGGGCTGTAACCAGCCAGCTGAAAGCCAGTACCCTAGACTGAAGAGACCTTCTGGATATCCTGTTTATACATTTTTAAAAAATTTTTTAGCAGCAGTGCTTATTTCCCCCAGTGTGCAGGTGTGAGACACCCAGTGTGCAAACAACTTTATTAATATACCATCACCAGCAAAAACATCCATGCGATCTCCTGTTTATGTCTGTCAGCCAAGGCTCCCTGATTAGCCCAGGTTAACAACCCCAATCAAGGATCACATGGCCAATGCGACCCACCTGGCCCTCATTCAAATCACCACAGGCTACTTTCAGCACAGCCAACCCATTGTTAACCCCTCATAGTTCCCATTATCACATGGCCAGCTTGTCTTTTTTCTTGGCCTACTATCAACAGTCCTCTTGTCTGTCTACCTTCTTTCGTTCTTTCCGAACTTTGGCTCCACTTATCTGCTCACACCTTTCCCCACCCCAGCACCGGTCATCAAAATAAATATCACTTTTTCCCAGCTACTAACAGTTCTGAAGAAGAGTTACTGGACTGGAAATATTAGCTCTGTCTTCTCTCCACACACGCTGGCAGATCTGTTGAGTTTCTCCAACAGTATCTGTTTCGCGTTTCCGATTTCTAGCATCTGCAGTTCATTGTTTTCTTGTGTAAGTTTAAGAAGTCAATCTGAAACTTCTTACAGACAGAACTCATGGTTTGAATTTTCAACAATGTAGGTTATCAGATTGTGACAATCAGGAAACATTATTATTTATTTTTTAATTTAGTTTTTCAAGATGCAATCTTTTTTATTCTTCTGTTATTTCAAGGAGTTAGATGGAAAATTGTCTATGTAATTGTATAAGCATATCTGTGTATTAAACTTGACTGGTTTATATCAATCACATGAAACCATAACAAGGCAGGTAAGATTGGTACCTTTATTACCCCGTCATTTTCTCTGAAGAAGGGTCCCAATCCGAAACGTCAGCTTTCCTGCTCCTCTAATGCTGCCTGGCCTGCTGTGTTCCTCCAGCTCCACACTGTGTTGTCTCTGACTCCAGCATCGGCAGTTCTTACTATCTCGAGGTAAGAGTGGTGCCATATATTTACAGCACAATTTAGTAAAAAACAAAGTTTACTAACTTGTCCTTACACAAGGCATTGATTAAGGCTCAGGTAAAGACTGTGTCCAGATCAGTTCTTCTCGCATGGTGGTTAATTTTGAGACTTTGAAAGGGTGTAGAGGAGAGCCACAGGATTAATTCCTGACAGGCTGAGGTGAGGTTTGACAGAAGTTTATAAAATGATCATCGTGACCGTCACTATGTGCATGTTGATAACTTGTAGAATAAATGTGCTTGATATTTTAAATTTAAGTTGAGACCTATCACAAAACCTAGCTCTCAAGTTCAGGTGATGTGGAAGCAAAACCAATTGCTGGACAATTTCCTTGGCACATTCCTGAGAACTTTTCCAGATCTCAAGGCAAAGACAGATACCCAAAGCTATATATAAATTATCAACTGTCATTAAGACAAATATCTATGATCATTTTGGCTCTCGTATCAAAGGGATAAAACAGTGGACTTATATCTCTGCTGAACTAGTTGACTTACTTAGGACAGCAATAGGAGTATGACTACAATTGTCCATCACCCTTCCAAAGAGAATCACAGAATGCAAAACCAAAGAAAGCCATTTGACCCTTTGAAGCTCTGCCAGCTCTTTTTGTCAATCATTTGTGGGATGTGGGCATCACTGGCTGGCTAGCATTTTTTGCAAATTCCTAGTTGCCCTTGAGAAGGCGTTGGTGAGCTGCCTTCTGGAACCACTGCAGTCCATCTGTTGTGGGTTGACCCACAAATCCCTTAGGGACAGAATTCCAGAATTTTGACCCAGCGACACTGAAGGAACAGCAGTATATTTCTAAGTCAGAGTGGTGAGCGGCTTGGAGGGAAAGTTGAAGGTGCTGCTGTTCCCATATACCTGCTGCCCTTATCCTTCCAGACGGAAGTAGTCGTGGGTTTGGAAGGTGCTGTCTGAGGATCTTTGATGAATTTCTGCAGCGCATCTTATAGATAGTACACACTGCTGCTACTGAGCGTCGGTGGTGGAGGGAGTGGATGCTTGTGGATTAGTGCCAGTCAATAGGGCTGCTTTGTCCTGAATGGTGTCAAGGTTGTTGAATGTTGTTGGTGCTGCTGTTATCCAGGCAAGTTGGAGCATTCCATCACACTGCTGACTTGTGCCTTGTAGATGATGGACAGGCTTTGAGGAGTCAGGAGGTGAGTTGCCCACCGCAGTATTCCTAGCTTCTGACCTGATCTTGTAGCCATTGTTTTTATGTGGTGACTCCAGTTGAGTTTCTGGTCAATGGTAATCCCCCAGGATGTTGACAGAGGGTGGTTCAGTGATGGTAACACTATTGAATGTCAAGGGACAGTGGTTAGATTGCCTCTCATTGGTGATGGTCACAGCCTGGCATTTGTGTGGTGTGAATGTTACTTGCTACTTGTCTGCCCAAGCCTGGATAATGTCCCAATCTTGTTGCATTTGGACATGGACTGCTTCAGTATCTGGTGCTGAACATTGTACAATCATCAAGAACATCCTCTCTTCTGACCTTACGATGGAGGGAAGGTCATTGATAAAGCAGCTGAAGATGGTTGGGCCTAGGGCATTACCCTGAGGAATTCTTGCAGAGATATCCTGGAGCTGAGATGACTGACCTCCAACAACCATGACAATTTTCCTATGTGTCAGGTATGACTCTAACCACTGGAGAATTTGCCCCCAGATTCTCATTGGTTCCAGTTTTGCCAGAGCTCCTTGATGCCACAGTCAGTCGAATGCAGCCTTGATGTCAAGGGCTGTCACTCTCACCTCACCTTTGGAATTCAGTTGTTTTGTCCATGTTTGAACCAAGGCTGTAATGAGGTCAGGAGCTGAGTGGCCCTGGCAGAACCCAAACTGGACATCACTGAGCAGGTTATTGCTGAGCGGGTGCTGCTTGATCGCACTGTTACTGACACCTTCCATCACTTTCCTGATGATCGAGAGTAGACTGATGGGGCGATAATTGGCCGGGTTGGATTTGTCCTGCTTTTTGTGTGCAGGACATACTTGGCTAATTTTCCACAATGTTGGGTAGATGCCAGTGTTGCCAGTCCTGGCAAGACCTATCCAATTTTTAGCCAGTGCATTGCATTTTCTTCATAATCCTGCAAAATGTCATCTCATTCTTTACTATTAAGCACTGACCACTCTGAACAGGAGACGCATGTCTATTGAGAGAGTATAATATGATGCTTCACAGTTCAGTTGTTTCCTGCCCCAACTATCAGCATTTAAGCATGAAGAATGGGCACTTTACTTAAAATACTGGAGTTCTGTCAATGTCCATGGTAGAATATGCCAGCACATCAATGTTCTGAAAAGAAGAGAGAATTGTATGGTGCAGAGAAAACTAACATTTTTTGATCATCACACACATTTTAAATTGTAATATTGGGCTGAATCATATTAGAAATTGGCTAAGTTTCAATCTTGGCTCGTTTCATGGAGGGTTTCCAGCCATGAGTTTCAATGAGTTTTCTTACAATATCTGCCCAAACTTGCCCGTCCACCAGAACACCATGCTTCTATGATAGCCCACTTATAGCATTCTGTTACTCATCATAGAGCCATAGAGTCATACCTAGCAGAAAGAGACACTTTGGTCCAACCAGTCCATGCTGATCATCATCCCAAAATAAACTAGTCCCACCTGCCTACTCCTGGCCCATATGCTCCAAACCTTTCCTATTCATGTACTTATCCAAATGTCTTTTAAACATTGTAGTTGTACCCACATCTATTACTTCCTCAGGAAGCTCATTCCACATGCGAACCACCCTCTGTGTCAAAAAATTTGCCCCCATGTCTTTTTTAAATCTTTCTCCTCGCATCTTAAAAATGTGTCCACTAGTCTTGAAATACCCCATCCTAGGGAAAAGACAACTATCATTAACTCTATCTATACGTCTCATTATTTTACAAACTTCTATAAGGTCACTTCTCAAGCTCCTACACTCCAGTGAAAGAAGTCCCAGCCTATCTAGCCTTTCTTTATAACTCAAACCCTCCATATTTGGCAACATCCTGGTAAATCTGTTCTGAACCTTCTCCAGCTTAACAGTATCCATCCTATAAGTGGGCGACCAGAACTGAACACAGCATTCCAGAAGAGGCCTCATCAGTGTCCCGTACAATCTCAAAATGACTTCCCAATTTCTATACTCAAAGGACTAAGCAATGAAGACAAGTGTGCTAAACACCCTCTAAACAACTCTGTGTATATGTGACATAAACCTTAAACAATTTTGTACCTGAACACCTTGGTCTTTCTGTTCTACATAACTACCCAAGGCCTTACCATTAATTGAAGAAGTCCTACCCCTGTTTGTTGTACCAAAATGCAATACCTCGCTTTTATCCAGATTGAACTCCATCTGCCATTTTTCAGCCCATTGACCCATTTGATCAAGATCCGTTTGTTATCTTAGAAAACCTTCTTTGCTGTCTACTATTCCACCGATTTTGGTGTCATCCACAAAAATTTGTATGTGGAAGTATTGATTTCTGTTGGGATCTTCTGCATATTTGGCATAGTACCATGTTTAAATCCCAGGTGTGCACCTGGTCAGACGCTGGTAAGCCTGCAACTGCCCTGCATGGTTGCCCCAGACATGTCAGGCAAAGACAAATTGGTACCCATTTTGCTAACGGCGACCTGGAGGTCCTGGGGTATTGAGGGTTACATGCCATGACTGCACCCTGCAGCTTGCCCTTGTGGAGGTCCAGGGGAGAAGGATGTGCCAGGTACCTTTTCTGAATTTCAAGTTGGGAATTGTCACCATCCAGTTACTGATCAGCGTGGGACAATGAGACGCTGCGTATCAATGAGATGAGAGTCGGTAAGAATGAGATTGTAAAACATGCAAGAAGCCATCCAGACTCACTGCTCAACACTTGTTTGGAAAAGGCACATCACCTTGTTCCCTGGCCAACATCTCTGTCTCAGGCTTGCTGCAGTGTTTCAGCGAAGCTCAGCGCAAGCTGGAAGAACAACAGCTCATTTTCCGCTTGGGGACCCTGCAGCCCTCCGGAATCAATATCAAGTTCAATAATTTTAGGGCCTGAGGCACCTTCTCCCAAGTCCTTACCTTAACCCACACACACCAGGTCTTGTTATCACATGGTCTGTTATTACACACAACCCATTGTTAGCCACTAACAGTACCCATTAATAGCTAGTCACTTTCCTAGCCTGATCATAATCCACTTCTTTGTCTCTCTTTGGGGTCTATCTTTCGGTATCGGTCTCCCCACCCTATCTTCTGCATAAACGCAAACCCTTTCCTAGCTACCCTCAGTTCTGAGGAAGGATTATTGGGGCCAAAACATTAACTCTGATTTCTCTCCCCAGGTCCTGCCAGATCTGCTGAGCTTTTCCAGCAATTTCTGTTTTTCTTTGGAAAATAACTTCCTTTTACTTTCTGGAAGCTCCTCATTGGCCAACTGACGCGAGTCTCCTAGTTTTCTCCCTGCTGCCCACAGCTAAAAAATTCCATCCCTAAACTCTGGAAGAAATCCTATCAGAATCAGCAGTGATCTCAACAATTTCAAAGCCTCTATGCTCCTCAGCAGACACAAGGATCTATACATTAGGTAGTGCAACTCCAGCAGCTAAACACAATTTTCTCATTGAGTATTATCATACGATTCAAATGCTTTCTCTGATTCATACCATTTCTTTCTGGCAATCTGCAGGCTAAGGAGCCAAAACTGCTCATCTCTTGTATATTATCCTGAACGGAACACAGTAGGAATGTAACAGAAGGGCCCAGAACACAGAAATAGTAATTATTCCTGTTGCACCTTCTTACCAGCCTTAACAGTCAGTTATGTTCAGAGACAAAGTATCAAAAGTGTGATCTTGGTCTGTCAGAGGCCTGGTATAATGTTGATTATTACCAAACGAAAATAAGGCAGACCCACTTCTGGAAAGCTACAAATGGACATCCTCAGGGGGTGGGAAGTTGAGCAGAGAGTGGCCGAATCCCCTAATTATTTTTCCGGGTATTTCTATCGGTCCTTCACGTTGTTGAGAAAGAGGAGATTCACATGGATATTTGCCAAAACGGCCTAGGAACTCTTATACCTCGATGGAAGTTAGTTAGAGATTCCAGGATATGCTGACAGTGGGTCAGTGTACATTAAGTCTCCTTTAATTGACTTCTTATAGTCCAGTGTAGTTAGAATCAGCAGGCACTGGTAGGTGTTATCCTGGCAGAGCTGCTTGGATCATAGCCTGCAGAGTTTAGAATTCTTTCCTTGAAAAAGGCACTGGAGTCAGCCTTTAACTTTCTTCTCAGGTAACAGTAGATATATTTTGATTGGACCATCTCACCCATCCCTGACTCAAATAACATTAGATTCCAAAGCTTTGCGGATGAAATTGGACATGCACAGGGGATGAAATTAATATCACTTGTGTTCTCCAACTAATGACGTGACCAGTATTCATTTCTATTTGTCATCATTGTAAGTGAATTCCAACTGCGAGCAGAATGTAAATGGGCAATCTCTGCTTGTTAATGTCCCAGTCCATGTCCAGATTTAGTTCATCGTTTTCGGAAGCCAAGAAATTTTAGAAGTAGTACACAGTAGCTGTTAGAGATGAATTTCTGACATTCTAAGTTATTTATGACAACAATTGAAACTTTGGACTAATCAAGCACCACTGGGGTGTGCAATGATGTTCAGGAATGTAGAAAATATCTTTGTAATGGCTCAGCAGTAAATATGTGCTGTTTGGGAATATCCACTGCCAGAATTGTGTTAATGCCACACACAAGACTTTCCACACTCTATGCACATTCCAGACATCCTGACCAGGATCCTTTAACTGTGGGCAGGAGAATTGCACATCTTGCAATTCTGAGAGCAATAATTAGACACATTTTTTAAAAAATGCAGGTATAAATGCAGGTTAATTTTAAAAAAAATATAATTTTAGTGGAGGATACATTTTAAAATTTTCCTCTTGGTAAAATCTGAAACCTGTCGTTTCCAAATTTCAGTGACAATGAACCCGAAAAAAAAGGTAACAAAAGTTATTTACATTTATACAGCACTTTTAACATAGTAAATATCCCAAGACATTTCATGGGAGCATTCTAAAGATCACATAAGTAGATATTAGGATAGATGACCCAAAGGGCCAGATTTTAAAAAGTGTATGAAAGGAAGAAAGTAATGTAGACAAGCAGAGAATTGTCTAGAGGTTGTGAACTGATTAATACTGGGTGTGAACATGAGGCCAGAATTAAAGGAGCACCAACATCTCAGAGGGTTTTAGGGCTGGAAAAGATTATGGTTCAGGGAAAGGCAGGGTTATGGGGAGGGGGGTTGTAAATGAGGCTGATTATTTTAAAATCAAGACGTTCTTTGACTCCGAGTCAATGTAGGTGAGCGAGTGCATGGGTGACAGGACAACAGGATTTGGTGCATTTTAAAACTCAGGCAGCACAATTTTGGGTGATCTCAAGTTTACAGAGTAGAATATGGGAGACCCGCCAAGAATGCATTGAGATAGTCATGTCCAGAAGCAATGAAGACCTGATGGACACTTTACATTCCATTGCCTTTTGTGAGCAGAATGTTAATTCAAGAAATTCAGCCTTGAAATCCAAAAGAGTCTTCAAATTCCATAATAAAACTGCCATGTGCAATTCAACATGGAATGGCTTTTCAAAATCATTAAAGCAAAACGTCATCTTCAACAAACAAATAGAAGGTAAAAATCAGAGTTATTTTCACAATAAGTGAAAAACTCAACGTCCTACATACCTATTTGCTGTGAAGCAAACACGGGAGACAAACCCATCATTTGAAAAGTGGGACAGATGGAAGTTGGATTATCTAAAAGCAGTATTTGAAACAAAAATTGCACACTGATGCCATTAGTACATTTTCCACCCACCACAAAGATGGAGTTTTATTAATGTTTACCAAAATACCAGGAGATTATGAGATAAAAGTGGATTGCACAATGACCAATCTCAATATGGTGCAACTTCTAATAGAATATCTCACACTTGCAAGAAAGATGAATGCATCTAGACTTTCTGTGCAAGACATTCATGATCATGTGGCAAACTAGAAAGCTGTTAATGAGAGCTGGTGCAGCAAAAAATTGCACCTTTTAATTTGTCAGCGAAGATCTTGGAATAGATGCTTGATAAAGGGCTCAATTATGCAAGATACTGAAACACTTCTAAGACCAGCGTATACAATGTTCGGCAGGCCCATCTGTGAAGAAAGGACAATTCAAAGAATGTGCCAAAGTCACAGAGTATGATGCAGTGGCATTTCAACCTCTGAATGAGGTGAGGTGTCAAAGCACTTTGCAGTAAGTGCCCTGATGCACAACTACAATGTCTTGATCAAGTATTGTACAGACAAGTGAATAAGGGCACCAATCTGAAAAGTAAATATTACCTGAGCCTGCTCACAAAGTCACAATACAGATGCCTTTTAAATGTTGTAATTATACCAGACTCGACCACTTCGTCTGGCAGCTCATTCCCTATACACACAACTCTCTGTATGAAAAAGTTGCCCCTTAGGTCCTTTTTAAATCTTTCCCCTCTCACCTTAAACCTATGCCCTCTAGTTTTAGACTCCCCTCCCCTGGGAAAAAGATCTTGGCTATTCACCTTGTACATGCTCCTCATGATTTTTTAAACCTCTATAAGGTTACCTCTCATCCTCCAAAACTCCAGGGAAAAAAGCCCCAGCCTATTCAGCCCCTCCCTTGAGCTCAAACCCTCCAATCCCAACAACATCCTTGTAAATCTTTTCTAGAGCCTCTCAAGTTTAACAATATCCTTCCTACAGAAGGGTGACCAGAACTGTACTCAGTATTCTAAAAGTGGCCTCACCAATGTCCCGGGCAGCCTCAACATGATATCCCAACTGCTATACTCCATATTCTGACCAATGAAGGCAATCGTGCCAAACCAGTCCTTCAATTTACTCAACCACTTTGTGACTAACTGTATAATGGTTTCCCAAAAGAGGAAATACAAGACCGGAATGCATATGATCAGGCTGCAACTGCTGAGACAATCGATTTCAAATTTGGAAATACTGTGATGTACTTACTTAAGCCATGATTTGTCTGGATAGCAGCCAAAACAATACTTTTCACTGTATCTTGGTACATGTGACAATAATAAATGAAGAGGATTGATGAGGGCAGAGCGGTGGATGTGATCTATACGGACTTCAGTAAGGTGTTCGACAAGGCTCCTCATGATAGACTGGTTAGCAAGGTTAGATCACGTGGAATACAGGGAGAACTAGCTATTTGGATACAGAACTGGCTCAAAGGTAGAAGACAGAGGGTGGTGGTAGAGGGTTGCTTTTCAGACTGGAGGTCTGTGATCAGTGATGTGCCACAAAGAACAAAGAACAAAGAAAATTACAGCACAGGGACAGGCCCTTCGGCCCTCCAAGCCTGCGCCGATCCAAGCCCTCTATCTAAACCTGTCGTCTATTTTCCAAGAATCTGTATCCTTCTGCTCCCTGCCCATTCATGTATCTGTCTAGATACTTCTTAAATGACGCTATCGTGCCTGCCTCTACCACCTTCGCTGGCAACGTGTTCTAGGCACCCACCACCCTCTGCGTAAAGAACTTTCCACGCATATGTCCCTTAAACTTTTCCCCTCTCACCTTGAAATCGTGACCCCTAGTAATTGAGTCCCCCACTCTGGGAAAAAGCTTCTTGCTATCCACCCTGTCTATACCTCTCATGATTTTGTAGACCTCAATCAGGTCCCCTCTCAACCTCCGTCTTTCTAATGTAAATAATCCTAATCTACTCAACCTCTCTTCATAGCTAGCGCCCTCCATACCAGGCAACATCCTGGTGAACCTCCTCTGCACCCTCTCCAAAGCATCCACATCGTTTTGGTAATGTGGCGACCAGAACTGTACGCAGTATTCCAAATGTAATTGGTTAGGCGACTTAAAGAATACTGCATGCAATTCTGGTTTCCCTGCTATAGGAAGGATTTTGTGAAACTTGAAAGTGTTCAGAAAAGATTTACAAGGATATTGCCAGGGTTGGAGGGTTTTAGCTATTAGGGAAAGGCTACATAGGCTGGGTCTATTTTCCCTGGAGCATCAGAGGCTGAAGGGTGACCTTATAAGAGTTTATAAAATCATGAGGGGCATGGATAGAGTGAATAGACAAGGTCTTTTCCCTGGGTTGGGGAATCCAAAACTTGTTTTTCTTTATTCATTCACAGGATGAGGGTATCGCTGGCTAGGCAGCATTTATTGCTCATCCCTGATTGCCCAGAGGGCAGTTAAGAGTCAACTATATTGTTGTGTGTCTGGAGTCACATGTAGGCCAGACCAGGTAAGGATGGCAGCTTCCTTCCCGAAAGGACATTAGTGAACCAAATGGGTTTTTCCAACAATCAACAATGGATTCACGATCATCATTAGATGCTTAATTCCAGATATTTATTGAATTCAAATTCCATCATCTGCCACGGTGGGATTTGAACCCAGGTCCCCAGAACATTACCCGGGTCTCTGGATTAACAGTCCAGTAATAATACCACGAGGCCATCGCCTCCCCTAGAGGGGATGTTTAAGCTGAGAGGGGAAACATTTAAAAGGGACCTAAGGGGTAATTTTTTGGGTGGTGTGTGCATGGAGTGATCTGCTAGAGGATGTGGTGGACGCTGGTACAATGACAACATTTAAAAGGCATCTGGATGGGTATATGAATAGGAAGGGTTGAGAGGAATATGGGCCAAACGCTGGCAAATGAGACTAGATTAATTCAGGATATCGAATCGGCATGGACGTGTTAGACTGAGGGTGTGTTTCCGTGTTGTACACGTCTACGACACTATGACTTTAAATCAAATCAAAACATGGCATGGAGTGACTGATATCAAAATATTCCATTCTTACAACAAACTATGAAGAATGTTGGCCACAAAGATATGTAAACAATGCTGCATTCAAGTTTGTGGCTGCGGAAAAAGTCAAGGCGAGCTCCTTTCAAATGTTTAGTGTTTTGGTGGAAGACAGCCTAAAAAAATGAGCAGTTTAAAGAAATGTCCATTCTTCTGGACTTTTGTTCTACACTTCAGGCATCAAGTGCGCACTGTGAACATGGAAATAAAACAATGAACTCAATAAAATCTAAATGCAGAAATAAATTTGAGGTAGATCACTTGCACAACTTGATGCAAATCAAGCCGTGCAACTGTAGGACAAAATAGCAATTGGATGTAACATACAAAAACTGGGTATCAAATAAAACTAAAGGCATGAAAAGCTGTTAACAAGGCAGTGAAGAAGTTACTAGCATCATCTTCTCATTGCATGTTATACCTGGTTTACGTAGAGCCACTACCAATAAATCTCCAGACCTCTTGGGCTGAGCAAACAAGTTTGAAACTTCCAACAGAGCTTCAACAACTATAGTCCACAGTGCCTAAATGAAATCAGTGAAATGTATTGCTGACTTGTTTATGTTAATTCATTTTAAATATTTAGAATGGTTCTGCAAGTTTCCTTGGTTTAGCGGGTAGAATACGTATAACTGCAAAACAATATAAATGTACACTTCTACCAGTTAATAAATGTACTGCAAAACAGTTGCTGCATAACTTCACTAAATGGATGCTCTGGCTTAAATATATCACTCAGATTACTCTGAAGTCTGCGCAGGTACCTTAAGAATTAAAAGGAACATTGCTGCAAGGTCTAACAAACATGAGAAATGGAATCTGTACTGTCAAGGAGAATTACCAGGAACAGAAATCTTGGGTATTTCGACTGAAAATTGCCCCACCAGAATAGATCAGATGGACTGAATGGCCTTTTCAAGTGCTACATGTTTTACGTACAATTCCACACGTTCAATTCCATCAGTCCAGATATTTTAAAAAGCCACTATTGCCTCAGCCCTGCGTTCAGCAGCAATGCTACAAGTGTCGTTAGTAAGCCAATATTTTCTTTGTGCTTGTAACACAATGAATTTACATTTACATGGAGCTTTTCACAAACCCCAGACTGTCGCTGTATATGTTTTACAGTGATTGAAGTACTTATCGATATGTAATCACTATTATATTGTAGCAAAAGGGCACAGTTGCCACAAGCTCATAGAATCCCTGCAGCATGGAAGCAGGCCATTTGGCCCATTGAGTCCGCACAGACCCTCTGAAGAGCACGCCACGCCCCCTACTACATCCCTGTAACCCTGCATTTCCCTTGGCTAATCCACCTAATCCGCACATCCCTGGACAGCATGGGGTAATTTAGCATGGCCAATCCACCTAACTCATACATCTTTGGACGCTGGGAGGTAACCCAAGCAAACATGGGGAGAATGTACCAATTCCACACAGATAGATGGGTGGAGTCAAACCCAGATCCCCAGCGCTGTGAGCTGATCTTTTGACATTGGTGAGAGGAAGGCTTAAACATTATACCCCTCTGTCAGCATTGCTTCCCTTTTGCACCAGTTGATATTTTCTATTTACAACGAGACTTAGAGAATAAAATATTTGGAAGAGTTAACTATTATTTCATTTTGCTTGCAAAACAACATTAATCTGCTCATTATATCCCAAACAATACATATAACCAATTTCATTGACTATGGGAATGACCAATCCTTTGCTGTGTCCAAAAGAAATGAACATTTCTGGAATGATTTCTCCATGTGGATGATGTGTTTTTAACTATGTGTGATCTATGAGGGTCACTTACTGACTGACGGACTGACCACTTTTGGTTGAAGGCTATGAAAGGTAACAACTTGAAGGCACTTTTGTTTCCTATCCATTACACAGAGATCTACATCTTTAAAACAAGGACAAGAATGTTTTTGCAGGTGTATATTTTGTGCCCCGTTTTCAGTGTTGGCTTATCAACAAAGCCAAGTTTTATCAAAGTTCCCATTTAGTCACTCTTATCACTGCATTGTCATTTGTTGTTGGCTTGCCGTTTAAACTTGTTAACTTTGCTGATGCCATTAGCACAAGCCGAAGAGATAATGGAGATGAAGAGTATTTATCACTCCTTTGTTTCCTGAAAGCCCAGTTTCACACATTATTAAAGCTCCCTTGATAAAAGATAAAGCCGCAGGTTAGCTAAAGGCAGGGATATTTTCACAAAAGATCTGATGAAAACCAAGGCCTGACCCAACGACCTTCCACAGATATAAATTCTGCTTTTTTGTGTTTTTTTAAAATATTGCCACGGAAATACCACCATTGATAAAAATTTGCATATTTTTATTGGCAATTATTTACATATTGCCAGAAACTGATGTTTCTGTTTTTATTAAAAACTGTGATAAAACCAAGAGCGGCCCTTCATTAACTGAATTGCAGGGCCAATATATTTGCTTGTGATTATGCCCGGAGCACGCTTGACTAGTATGCTGGTGTGTGCTGCTGTGCGTATGCATCTATTAATATTTTCTATTTTCTGAAGAAAATAAGGGAGGATAGCAACTATTCCTTGTCGTTGCACCTGAATTTACATAATTAGGGGACACCAGAATGAAAGTGATTTGGAACCAGAGGCTGCAGCAAAGCTATTTAAATAATTTCAGAGTGGCACTCTCAATGTTGAACACTGGAATATGATGTTCCTGTCAATTTTACAAGTCAGGCTTGATTTCACCCAGACATTGGATTTTTCCTTGTGTTTCCTGAAGCACCAGGCGTGGGAGTCTCAATCCTCACCTGCCTGATCTATTTGCCAAATGTTAGTGTCCAGAGGATTGGTCATGAAATATAGAACAGGAGCTGAATGAATAGCTGATATCTGTAAGGGGCTTGAGCATAACAACCTGGTGCATCAGTTCTGTCTGCAAAGAGTGCTGCGCTGTAGGAAGTGCCAGCTTTCAAATGAAGCTTTAAATTAGAGACCAGCTACTCTCTTTGGTGGAAATTCCTTAGTTCTTTTTAGAGATAAGAAGGGTGCAATCTTAACATATCTTAGCCAACATTTATCTCTCAGCCAACAGCTCCAGTTGGTCATTTGGTAATTGATTTCATTACTATGCCTTTTGTCGGATTTTGCTGTGTTAAATTGGCTGCGGTTTCTCCTGGTCGACAAAAGATCCGCCCTTCGAGGCATATATAATTGACAGAAACCGAGAAAAACCGCGGAAGCTGGAGATCAGAAACGAAAACAGATGCTGCCGGAAAAGCTCAGCAGGTCTGGCAGCATCTGTGGAGAGAAAACATTTCAGGGTTCCAGCGAACCTTCCTCAGAACTGATGGTGGCAAGAAAAATATTGGTATTTTATGCAGAAGATAGGTTGAGGAGAGGGGGTAAGGAGTAAACGATAGGTGGGGATAGAGCCGAAAGAGAAAGAAGGATAATTGTACAGACAAAGGAGGAGATAATTATCAGTCTCGGAGGATAAATAGCTATTAATGGAGATTGTTATTGGTCCAGGAGAGCAGTGACTTGATTGGCTGGTAGGAAACCTGTCCTAAATTTTAAAAAATCACTCCAAAACGAATTAATAAATTAACTAACCAATAAATTAATGAATAAAGTGAGGATGGCTGGGCAGGTGATGTGCTGTGCCATCGATGATCTGGGAGATGGCTGATCCTATTGTGAACTGCAGTGACCACATCTGCAGCAAGTGTTGGTTGCTCGAGGATCTTCAGCTCAGAGTTGATGAGCTGGAATCTGAGTCTCAAATACTGCGGCACATCTGGGAGGGGGAGAAGTACCTGAACGCTGTGTTTCAGGAGGTGGTCAAGCCCGGTAGATTATGTACTTCAAATTCAGTCATCAATCAGGAACGGCAGGGTGTGATGGCAAGTGAGGTAGGTAGGAGGATCCTGAATTGAGGAATGGAGGAGCCTCAGCTCTTGACCTTGTCCAACAGGTATGAGGTACCTGCTCCCTGTGAGGATGAGGAAAAGGGCTGCAGGGAGGATGGGCCAACTGACCACTGCACAGATGTACAGGAGGCTATTCAAGACGGGGCAGCAAAAAGACAAGTAGTAGCTGGAGGACATTCTACAATTAGGGGGATTGATAGCATCCTTTGGAAGCTAAGATTGAGAGTCTCTCTTGGTGTGTTGCCTGCCCGGTGCCAGAGTAAGGGACATCTCTGACCGGCTTGAAAGGATATTGCAGCAGGAGGGTAAGGATCCAGTTGTTGTTGTCCACATTGAGACAAACAACATGGGCAAGGCTAGGAAGAAGGACCTGTTTGGGGATTATCAAGCACTAGGAACAAATTTAAGGAATAGGTCCACAAGGGTGAGAATCTCCAGATTACTACCCGAGCAATGTGCAAATTGGCAGAGGGATAAGAAAATTAGGGAAGTAAACACATGGCTAAAGGAGTGGTGTGGGAAAGAGGGGTTCCATTTCATGGGGCATCAGCATTAGTTTTGGAACAGGAGGGATCTGTACCTTTGAGACAATGTCCACCTGAACCAATCTGGCACCAGTGTTCTAGTGAAAAGGATAAATAGGGTGGTCACTGGGACTTGAAACTAGTGAATTAGGGGGAAGGGAAGGGGAAAACAACAGGAAGTATCGTGGTAAATAGAAAAGAAAGCAGCAAGTTAATATTTATGCAGGAGGGTTTAACTACATTGAGGACCATGAAGGAAAAGTTAAAAGGGAGGAAAACTCTGGAGATGTTATTAATGGAGGTGTTAAAATTCAAAAAGAAGATGTAAAAACTAGCATAAAAGAGCTTTGCCTGATATAGGTTCTATGGGGAATAAAGATTGAATCCATTTGGGTGGAAATTAGAAATTCTAAGAAGAAAATGTTACTGATAGGAGTAGTCTATAGGCCACCAAATAAGAACATCACATCAGGGTGGGCAATAAACCAAGAAAGAACTAATGCCTGTACAAAAGGTACGGGACTTTAACCTACATGTTGATTGGTTGAACCAGGTCAGTCAAGGCAGCCTTGAGGAGG
Organism: Rhincodon typus; assembly: GCF_021869965.1. Classification (NCBI taxonomy): domain Eukaryota; kingdom Metazoa; phylum Chordata; class Chondrichthyes; order Orectolobiformes; family Rhincodontidae; genus Rhincodon; species Rhincodon typus. The sequence goes on from NC_063348.1 coordinate 6,160,620, forward strand.
AGCTCATTGAATGTATCTGCGATAGTTTTCTTGAACAGTATGTAATGGAACCAATGAGGGAGCAAGCTATCCTAGTCTGCTCCTGTGTAGTGAGACAGGAATAATTAATTATCTCAGAGTTAGGGATTCTCTTGGAAGGAATGATCACACTATGGTTGAATTTAGAATACAGATGGAAAGTGAGAAGATAAAATCCAATACCAGGGTCGTGAGCTTAAACAAAGGAGACTATAGTAGGATGAGGGAGGAGTTGGCTAAAGTAGACTGGAAGCAAAGATTCTATAGTGGGACAGATGAGGAACAGTGGAGGACTTTCAATGCAATTTTTCAAAGTGCTCAGCAAAAGTATATACCAGTGAAAATGAAGGACTGTAGAAAAAGGGGTAATTAGCCATGGATGTCTAAGGAAATAAGGCAGGCCATCAAATTGAAAGATAAGACATACAAAGTGGCAAAGACAATTGGGAAAACTTTAAACGTCAATAAAAAGTCACAAAGCAAATCTATAAAGAAAGTAAAATAGATTATGAGAGTAAACTAACTCAGAATATAAAGTCAGAATGCAAACATTTCTACAAATATATAAAACAATAAAGAATGGCTAAGATAAACATTGGTACTTTGGAGGATGGGAAGGGGGATTTAATAATGGGAAATGAGGAAATAGTCGAGGCATTGAACAGGTATTTTGTGTCGGTCTTCACAGTGGAGGACATGAATAATATGCTAGTAATTGATGACAAGGAGGCTAAGGTAGGTGAGAACCTAGAAACGATCATTATCCCAAAACATGTAGTGCTGGGCAAGCTAATGGAGCTCAAGGTAGACAAGTCTCCTGGCCCTGATGGAATCCATCCCAGGGTACTAACAGAGACGGCAGGGGAAATAGCAAATGCGCTTGTGCCAATTTTCCAAAATTCACTGGAGTCTGGGGCAGTTCCAGCAGATTGGAAAACAATAAATATGACACCACTATTTAAAAAAGGATGTAGACAAAATATGGGGAATTATAGGCCGCTTACTTAACTTCTGTAGTGAGGCAAATGCTTGATTCTATCATTAAGGAAGAAATAGCAAGACATCTAGATGGAAATTGTCCCCTTTGACAGGCGCAGCATGGGTTCATGCTTAACTAATTTACTGGAATTTTCTGAAGGCATTACGAGTGTGATGGACCATGGGGACCCAGTCGATGTGATGTATCTAGATTTCCAAAGGGCATTCAACAATGTGCCACACAAAAGGCTGCTGCATAAGATAAAAAGATAGTAGGAACTGCCGATGCTGGAGAATCTGAGATAACAAGGTGTAGAGCTGGATGAACACAGCAGGCCAAGCAGCATCAGAGGAGCAGGAAAGCAGACATTTCGGGTCT
>NC_063348.1:6176994-6179607 GCF_021869965.1 Rhincodon typus
ATTTCTGAAGAAGGATCTAGGCCCGAAACGCCAGCCTTCCTGCTCCTCTGATGCTGCTTGGCCTGCTGTGTTCATCCAGCTCTACACCTTGTTATCTCTGTATAAGTCTTGCCCTGGTTTACCTTACCACAATGCAGCACCTCACATTTATGCAAATTTAGGGGCAGCATGGTGGCTCAGTGGTTAGCACTGCTGCCTCACAGCGCCAGGGGCCTGGGTTCAATTCCATCCTCAGGCAACTGTCTGTGTGGAGTTTGCACATTCTCCCTGTGTCTGTGTGGGTTTCCTCTGGGTGCTCCGGTTTCCTCCCACGGTCCAAAGATGTGCAGGTTTGTTGGATTGGCCATGCTAAATTGCCCATAGTGTTCAGGGATGTGTCGATTTAGGGGGAAAGGTCTGGTTGGGATCCTCTGAGGATCAGTGTGGACTTGTTGGGCTAAAGGGCCTGTTTCCACACTGTAGAGATTCTAAATATAAATTCCATCTGCCACTCCTCAGCCCATTGGCCCATCTGATCAGGTTCTAAGTGTACCCTGAGGTAACCTTCTTCAGTGTCCATTACACCACTAATCTTAGTGTCATCTGAAAATTCACTAAGCATACCTCCTACATTCATATCCAAATCATTTATATAAATGATGAAAAGCAATGGACCCAGCACCGATCCTTGTGGCACACCGCTGGTCACAGGCCTCTAAGTCCGAGAAACAACCCTCTACCTCCACCCTCGGTCTCCTATCTTCGAGCCAATTTTGTTATTCAATTGGCTAGCTCCCCCTGGATCCCATGTGATCTAACCTTGCTAACCAGTGTACCATGAAGAAGCTTGTGAAGTCCATGTAGATAACGTCTACTACTCTGTCTTCATCAATCCTTTTTTGTCACCTCTTCAAAAAAACTCAATCAAGTTAGTGAGACACGATTTCCCACACACAGAGCCATGTTGACTATCCCTAACCAGGCCTTGCCTTTCCAAATGCATGTAAATCCTGTCCCTCGGAATCCCCTCCAACAATTTACCCATCATTGACATCAGGCTCACTAATCAATAGTTCCCTGGTTTTTCCTTACCACCTTTCTTAAATAGTGGCATCACCACAGCCACCTTCCAGTCTTCTGGCACTTCATCCATGGCTATCGATGACACAAATATCTCAGCAAGGGGCACAGCAACCACTTCCCTAGTTTCCTACAAGATTCTCGGATACACCTGACCAGGTCCCGAAGATTTATCTACCTTTATGCATTTTAATATATCCAGCACCTCCTCTTCTGCAAGATGGACACTTTTCAAAACATCACTGTTTATTTCTCCAAGTTCCTTAGCTTCCACATCCTTCTCCACAGTAAACACTGATGCAAAATATTTGTTTAGTATCTAACCCATCTCCTGTAGGTTCCACACATAGCTGGCCTTGTTAATCTTTAAGAGGCTCTATTCTCTCCCTCGTTATTCTTTTGCCCTTAATGTTTACAGCACACTTCTACACTTCACTGCTCCAGCTCAGTAGACAGCAGCAACCATCATTTTAATGCTTCAGTAAGGACCTTTTGTATTCAGGGACTTGCCTGTAACTCATGGACTGGACTAAAATGTATCTCTGAGCCATCCGCTTGCTCTCTTAGCGCTCACTCCCTTTGAGTCTATCTGGATGCTCACAGCATCCCTGGTTTGCATTGATTTGCATTCTTGCACCTTGGCACTCAGCCAAAAATTCCAAGCTCCAGTATTGCTGCATTGCTTTGCTATCTAGCACAGGCACAAAGCCAGGAAGCAGTGACAAGTCAAGACAGGGGTTCAGTCAAGGGATTCCAGCGCAGTAAATCAAGTAAAGCACTGATACAGTTCAGGGGCTTGGACATGGTCACTGAGGCAGTCAGTGTCAGGATTGATCCCATGTCTGCTAGCCCACCACTCATCTTGACTCCTCCTGCCCTTTTGTGGGCTGTTTTCCTCCTGGAATGAGAGAGACGCAGGTATTAAATGAGATTAAAACGGGTGGCACATCTCCGAGTGCATAAATAAGCAGTGCAGAGGGCATGCAAGTTCAGTGGTGTCAGCGGTTAGGATGAGTGAAAGTGAGGAACACTGTTTCAGGCAATCCTGGGAGTGGTAAAGCATGATCCTTGGTTGAGGTAGGTGCAGTAGCAGACAGTGAGTGAGTGAGGGGTATCAGAGACAAGGCAGTGGCACTTATGCTGGTAGAGTGCAGAATGTCATTGACCTCCTGACATTTCCCAGGTGGCTGAGACTGCGTATAGACTGAGTGGCAACCTCAGACTGGGTTGGCATGGCCTGGTGTCGTGGCCTCTTCTGTGGTCTAAAGGGGAAGAGGATGTCCCTCTTCTGCACCATCCAGTCCACCAGGAGACCACATCCCCGTTCAGGAAGTGAGGCACCAACTTACCCCTCTCTTCCACATCTGAGGCATACCGCAGGAAGCATGCAGGGCACCTCTGGACAGACAGTGCTTGTCTGCATGAAAAATGGCCTTTTAAAAGATGGTACCTGCACTATAGATGTTGGTCCACTCTGAAATATCCCTGTGGTGGCGAGATGTTCCAGGAGAATGTGGACAAGATAGGCCGCAAAGGAGCATGGTAGGTCGTTAA
>NC_063348.1:6179617-6212495 GCF_021869965.1 Rhincodon typus
AGGCAAGTTTGGTCTCACGAAGAAAAGCCCTCCATGAAACCTGATGAAAATTGACACTTAGCCAAAGGAAAAACATAAGATTCAGCCCAAGGAATCCATCTATTGACCCACACTGGCGCCTGCTTCAGACGGAGTGACAATAAGCCTGTGCCTTAAAGAAAGGCAAGCGGTAATTTGGTAAATGAGCTAGCAAGTTTAGGTGAGGAGCTGGTGGTGTTATGGTAAAGACCCTCGAAATAACAAGCCCACAAGCCCAGATATTGCTCTGGGGAGACAGTACACATCCCACCACATGATTGGTGAAATTTGATTTTGGAATTATGAAGCTGGTCTGAGTGACATCATGAATTGTTCTAAATTGCCGTTTGGTACAAAAAATATCCTATAGGGAATGGAATCTGCTGTCCTTACCTGATCTGGCCTACATGTGACTTCACAGCAATGTGGTCAACACTTAACTGCTTCTGAAATAACCCAGGGAAGGTATATAGAATGGCAACAAGATTGATCTTGCAGGCAACACCCACATCCAATAAAAGAAATAAAGAAAAACTAAGTTTGCTAGTTTAGAGGTGATATGGTGTTAAGAAATGTGGTAGGTAAGTTATTTGAGAAGATTCTGAGGGATAAGATATACATGCATTTGGAAAGACAGGATTTGATTAGGAGTAGTCAGCATGGCTTCATGCGTGGAAGATTGTGCCCTCACAAATTTGTTAGAGTTTTTTTGATGAAGTGACCAGGAAGGTTGATGAGGACAGGGCAGTAGACGTAGTCTGTATGGATTTCAGTAAGGTCTTTGATAAGGTTCCACACGGTAGGCTGCTCTGGAAGGTTAGATCGCACGGACTCCAGGGAGAGCTGGCAATTGGATACATAATTGGCTTGATGATAGGAAGCAGAGACTAATAGTGGAGGGATACTAGTCAGACTGGAGGCCTGTGACTAGTGGTGTGCCTCAGGGTCAGTGCTGGGCCCATTGCTGTATGTTATCTATATCATTGATTAAGATGAAAATGTACAAGACATGATTGGTAAGCTTGCAGATGACATTAAAATAGGTGGTATTGTGGACAATGAGAAAAATTGCAGCAGGATCTTGATCAGCTGGGGAAGTGGGCCAAGAAATGGCAAATGGAGTTTAATCCTTTATTTTTTATTCATTTATGGGATGAGGGTGTCACTTTTTGGCAACATTTATTGCCCATCCCTAATTGCCCAGAGGGCAGTTGAGAGTCAACCACATTGCTGTGGGTCTGGAGTCACATTGTAGGCCAGACCAGGTAAGGATGGCAGTTTCCTACCCTAAAGGACATTAGTGAACCAGATGGGTTTTTCCCAACAATCGGCAAAGGATTCATGGTTACCACTGGATTCTTAATTCCAGATATTTATCACCACCTGCCATGGTGGGATTCGAACCCAGAACATTATCTTGGTCTCCGGATTAACAGTCCAGCAGTAATGAAGCTGGGCCATTGCCTCCCCTTATATAGATAAGTGTGAGGTGTTGCATTTTGGAAAGTCAAATCAAAGTTGGATTTTCATGGTGAATGATGGGGGCCTAAGGATTGTAGTGGAACAGAGGGACCTTGAGTTCAGGTGCACAGTTCTCTGAAAGTGGAGTCACAGGTAGACAGGGCAGTGAAGAAGGTTTTTGGCACACTGGCCTTCATCAGTCAGGGCATTGAGTACAGAGGTTAGGAAGTCATGTTGCAGTTGTACAAGATGTTAGTGAGACCGCATTTGGAGTATTGTGTTCAGTTTGGTCACCTTCCTATAGGAAAGATGTTATTAAACTGGAAAGAGTGCAGAAGAAATATACAAGGATGATGCCAGGACTCAAGGAACTGAGTTATAAGGAGAGGTTTGTCAAGCTAGCACTCTTTTTTAGAGTGTAGGAGACTGAGGGAGGATCTTATAGAAGTGCATAAGATCATGAGAGGCATGGATAGGGTGAATACACTCAGTCTTTTTCCTAGGGTTGGGGAGTTGAGGACTTGAGGGTATCAGTTTAAGGTAAGAGGGGAAAGAATACATGGGAACCTGAGGGGCAACTTTTTTACACAGAGGGTGGTACACATATGGAATGAGCTGCCAGCGGAAGTGGTTGAGGCGGGTACATTAACAACATTTAAAAGGCATTTGGACGAATACATAGATAGGAAATGTTTAGAAGGATATGGGCTAAGTGCAGGGAAATGGGGTTAGCATGGATGGACATTTTGGTCGGCATGGGCCAGTTCGGGCTGAAGGGCCTGTCTCCGTGCTGCAGGACTGTATGACTCTATGTCTAAATGATTTTACACAGGCTGACTGTAATTATTGCTCTTTTTGGAGAATATGGTGTTCTGTGGTGCTAATCAGTACTGGAGCTCCACTGCCAATCCTGCGTGATCTTTCTTCATTTTGATATTTGGATGAAGGTAGAGAAAATGTAGACTTCCAACTGATGAGAGAGTTTGGTGGCAGAATCTACCAGTGACGAATTTGTGCACGTGAGGAGAAAGAGCAGGTTAGTGTGAGTTTATTTCACAGGTTGACATTTAATTACTGAAGGCCCTTTACCTGACCACTGTCTGTCTCGCTTCATGCCATCCCTTTCCTGCAGAGAAATAAATCAGTCCACTCTCCCTTTGCCATTACCACTTTCAACTTTTGGAGGCAGCATCCAGGAATCTTATGCAGAATGCAACGACACTCGAGGCTCTCGTCAGTTCTGTTGCAGGAATCCACGAATTTCTCCATCCATTTTGCGGTAATCACCAGTTATTAATCTGGGCACATGGCTCCCAGTAATGCATGCTGACATGCTGAACTGTTGCATAAGGCAAATTTCATGGTAAATATGATAACGGGCATCGCATTCTAACTAGATGCTCATAAGGTGAAAGCCTTCCTATTCATAAAATTGAGATTCGTATGGGGCTCTGAGTGCTACATGTTCCTTTAATTGTTCCACGCCACAAGTTGGAGACTAGTCAGTCAGCAGAGCTGGATACAACCCCCTCTTTTATTCTTTGTCTGCATCTATCAGTAAATGAAACGAATAATGCAACATTCCTGAATAGAGTGTTAGTGAATCTCTTGATTTGAATATTAGTGTGGATAACACGGTGAGCCTGCAGAGGGACATAGACAAGTTAATTGAGTGGGCAAGAACTTGGCTAATGGAATCTAATCTGGGTGAAATGTGAGGTTATGCACTTTGGCAGGAGGAATACAAGAACTGGAATAAAAGAATGGAGAAGCCTGCAGAAAGCTGTAGCACAGAGGGAGCGTCACGCATGCATCACAAAACAATGGCAACCAAATTCAGCAGGAAAAGCACTGGTCCTCTTTCAAACGCAATGGAGTACAGAAGTAGGGAGGTCTTGCCAAAACTTTATGAGACACTACTCATTCCTGATGAAGGGTGTAAAACCCAAAACGTCGACTTTCCTGCTCCTCCGATGCTGCCTGACCTGCTGTGTTCCTCCAGCTCCACACTTTATTGAGCTCTCAGACCATAACTGGAATACTATGAACAAATTTGGTCACATCATCTGAGGAAAGAAATGCTGGCATTGGAGGCATTGCAGGGAAAGTTCACTTAATTGATTCTAAATATGGAGGGATTTTCTTAAGTGAAGAGATTGAGTAGCTTGGGCCTGTACTCATTTGAGTTGATAAGAACGAGAGGATTGAAACATTAGAGTCTTGACAGGTGTGGAGAGATAGTTGCCCTTTGGGGGACAGTCTGGGACCAGAGGTCATAATTTCAGAACAAGGGGTCGTCCTTTGAAGACAGAGAAGGAACTTCTTCTCCTAGAAGGTAGTGAATCTATGGAATTCTTTACTGCAGGGCTATCAAGGTTGTGTTGCTAAACATATTCAAGGCTGAGATAGATCGATAACCAGTAAGAGAATCAACAGTTATAGGAATAAGGCAGGTAAGGAGGATTTGCAGATGAGCCACAATATTATTGAATGGTGGAGCAAGCTTGAAGAGCTGAATGGCCTACTTTTGCTCCTACAACTTATAGCCTTAAGGTCAAATCCTTGATTATTCTGAGGAAGGTCACCTGGAATGTTTCTTAATGCAAAGAAATTTAGGATAGTGATGACCATAACTGGTACATGGAAGATTCTAGGAAATGTTTAGCCAGCAGTTGACAAGTTTCTTGCTCTCCGGACCCTGGCGAATGGGATTGATTGTATATGAAAGACACATCTAACATGGATCATTCTAAAAGCCTCTATTTTGCCTGCTCCATGTTCCTACCAGTCCCTTCATGTCATAAGAAATGGATCAGAAGGGTTAGCTGTGCATTCTCACGTTACGCTACTTGGCGTACTACTGGATTTTAAAGTGGAATGCTTTTTTTGGGGGATAATTCAAGACACTTTTTTAACAGAAATTTGAGGAAAGTTGGGAAAGACAAGGCTTGAGGATCCTTTTCTTCATTAACACAAGACTTAAGACGATGTTGAAACGATAGCAATAAAAACAGAAATGGCTGGAGAAATTCAGGAGATCCTGCAGCATCAATTTACAGGAAGCAGAGTCAATATTTTGGGTCCACTGACCCTCCATCAGAACCATTCTGATGAAGGATCACTGGACGTGAAACATTAACTCTGCTTTCTTCCACACATGCTGCCCGACCTGTCGAGTTTCTCCAGCGATTCCTGTTTTTGTTTCAGATTTTCAGCATCCTAGGCCTTGGTTTTATTTTAGAAAAGTTTGAAAGTAATTTTACACTGAGTCCTGAGTTTCATTTTCTCCCACATCTGAGAAGAGGATTTGCCCTGACTGCATACAGAATGCTATTTCCCAACTGACACCAAGATAATCCTTTGTATTGTCATACAACTCTTACCACCTCTTATTTAAAACAACTTAAGAATAATAAATCCATAAAATTACAGACACATGGTAGTTGAAATTTAGCATAATGAAGTGTGAGGTGATTCATTTTGGTAGGAGAGGCAATATAAATGAAATGGTACAAATTTAAAGGGGGTGCTGGTACAGTGAGTCCTGGAGATGTATGCAAAGTCTTTAAAAGTAGAAGGACAAGTTCAGGAGACTATTAAAAAGACACGTGAGATGCTTGGCTTTATAAATAGAGGCACAGAGTGCAAAACCAATTAAATCATGTTAACTCTTTATAAAACTATAGTGAGGCTCAAATGCAGTAACCATAGGCTTGGAAGGAATGTTAAGGTGTTATGGGAGATTTATTAGAATTGCATCAGGGAAGAAAAACTTGGTTAGACTAGAGAACCTTAATTATTCTCTTTACAACAGGGGAGGATTTGATAGAGATGTTCAAAATCACAATGGAGTAAATATGGAGACTCTGTTTCCAGTGGCATTAGGATCAATTACCAGACAACACAGAGAACTAAAGAGATGTGTGGAGAAACAAACGTTGTCTTAATGAATTATTATGACTTGCAAGATGTTGCTTAAAAGAATGGTGGAATCACATTCAATAATAACTTTCAAAAATGATAAAAATTTGAAGGGGAAATGTTTACAAGGTTATAGCAAAGGACAGAGTACTGGAACTAATTGAATAGTCCTTTCAATGAGGCAATACCAAAATGATGTGACAACCAGCCTCCCTTTGTGCTTCAACATGTTATGTTTCAATGAACAGGTGACTGATATTGCTCTGTTTATACCACTGGCAGCAACTTTTAGGCTCTGGTTTCCTCCCACAGTCCAAAGATGTGCAGGTTAGATGGATTGGCGATGCTAAATTCCCCATAGTATCCAGGGATATGCAGGCTAGGTGGTTAGCCATGGGAAATTGGAGTTACAGGGTGGGTGGGGGGGAAGGGGTGCAGATGGGATGCAGTTCAGAGTGTCGGTGTGGAATCAATGGGCCGAATGGCTTGTTTGCACATTGTAGTGATTCTATTCTACTCAGTGGCACTTGCATCCATATATTGTATCTTACAATGCTTCTTTGTATTGTAATGGGGAAGAATTTTAACAAACTGAATTTAAAGCTTTGCATTGAAATTCTTCCGCAGTGATGACTGTGACTCAAAACATGACCTGTTCACAGCAATGGCCTGCCCTTTGCAGTGTAACTGCTCAGTATTCAATATTTATTTTCTGTTTGTTCCTCTATCCCACCACCTCTACCACCATGTGAAAAATGAAACTCACTTAATCAATCAGCCCCTGTGCTCCAGGCACAACACCTTATGAAGCTTACAGAGAACTGCAGCCAAGGACTTATTGTACCTTCAAAGACCAACTCCAGTTGCTTTAGATTTCTGCCACAGGACTGCCAAGCTCTCGTAATATGTTTCAGAAAAATTATAGAGCAAGTTGTCCAAAACCATGACTTGGTACTGCCCCATTCTCTCTTTTATAAGTATCAAAAAACACCAAGATTTTTTTTCAATATACTAGTGCAATGTTAAGTAGTCTTAAAGGAAGTGCAATTACAACACACTTCTAGGCAGCTTCAACACATTGTTCTTGAGCTTCAAAAGTATAAGGAATCAGATTTTGATTGCTTTAAGTGGGGATGAGAGAATAGATGCACACCCCAGGCGTGGAGAAAATATTTTCAAATCACTCTATCAGAGACACTCTTACGTATTTCTGGGGCAGGTGCGACTTGAACCCCAGCCTCCTGATTCAGAGGTAGGACACTACCACTGTACTACAAGAGCCAACCAAAAACTAACTTGGCACGTCGGCTGGCAGGATGAAAAGCAGCCAAACAGATTAAGCCAATAAGGAGCTAATTGCTTACAAAAAGTATGCATCCTTGACAATGTGTATAACACATTTCCAAGAGGATGTGCATCCTTTGAGCATTTTGACATTACTAATTTTATCCCTTCCTCTCTGGAAGCTACTGAATGATCAACGAAGTGGATCCACTGGTACCTATGAGCAGTAGTGAAAGTTGCATCTAAGTGTTTACCTGTTGTTGCCAGTAGGCCATTCCATCATGTGAAGGATTGCAATCAGCAGGCAGCATTCCCTGACCAACAATTAAGAGATGCCTGTGCTAATGGCTCTACCAGAAGATGGAAGCCAAGTGTAGCACCTACTTCAGAAGTGGCTGATTCAAAATGCGTACAAGTGGGTGGAGTCAGCCATGCTGGAACAAATCAGGAATGTCATTTGGATCTGAGATAACAAAGGCGTAGAGCTTGTAGATGTAGGTCTCAGATTCTCCAGCATCTGCAGTTCCTACTATCTCTCTCATTTGGATCTTCCTCGTCTGCACAACTGCAACAAAGTTGTTCAATGAGTGTTGTACTGAACTTGCAATAGTAAGCAGGAAGTCCAATCCAAATGATTGAGGAGAATATCTTCAGGAAGTCCTCACTTAAGCTCGTTAATTAGTTCCTGGAAACCTATTTGGAATAACATTATATGAAGCATAATTTTGCACAGATACAATGTCATAAATGGGGTTACTTACCTGAAGGAAGTCTTTTGAAGTATGTATTTCCCTACAACCATATGTATTAACATTATGAAGTTAAGAAAATATCAATAATAAATTTATTCTACCATAAGAAAACAACTCACAAGATAAGACTGTAAGATAATCATTGCAGCAATATATCTTGAAAAATGCATTATGGGAGTTCTTCAGAAGACCTGAAGCACAGACTATCCAGGAATCCTCCAGGAAGTTTAAACTTCCAATGGACAGTTATCTGGGATCTGGAAACACCCCAAAAGTTAGAGTCAGAGACTTCAGAGCGTTCCACTCATTTACCTGAATAGTTACCCAGGAAAGGTTAGAAGGATTAAAACTTGCTCTAACCCTTGAGTAACTATACAACTGACACCTCTGACTCACCAATGATCATCCATACATCCCTGACCTGACCCATCTCAACCCCAACTTGACCCCCTCCCCTAACTTAACCCAATATTTTCTCTCCAACACCACTACAACTCAATCCAACCTTGGCCTCAACATAATCATGCTGCTCCTTACCTGTGTCCCAAAACTGATCTCTCCTAAAACAACATCCTGATGTATTCTGGTGTTCTGAGGAAGGGTCACCAGACCCGAAAGTGTAACTCTGTTTTTCCCTTCACAGATGCTGCCAGACCTGCTGAGCTTTTCCAGCAACTTTGTTTTTGTTCCTGATTTACAGCATCCGCAGTTCTTTGGTTTTTATCCTGGTGTCTTTCTCTTGAGTCGGGCCATGATGTGGAGGTGCTGGTGTTGGACTGGGGTGGACAAGGCCAGAAATTACACATCCACAGATCCTAAGCTGACATAGCCCCCTGGTTGGCCCTGAACCACACTGCCCCCTCACCTGTTCACCAGGCACCTTATCTCCTCACCCATCCTACTGCTACCCTAACCCCTCATCTACTAAGCTGCCACCAAACCCCTTGCCCATTGACGACATTACCCTTTCAACGCTTGCCCATCCAATGGCTCTCAACCACCCACCAGACATCCTTAGCAGTGGTTTGGAGGTGGCAACAGAGCCACGTCCAGACCCGAAATGCCGATTTTCCTGCTCCTCAGATGCTGTCTGACCTGCTGTGCTTCTCCAGTGCCACATTTTTTCAACTCTGACTTCCAGAGTTGGCTGGTTTGAAGGTCCACCTCAATTGTCTTGAGGTTTTAGCCCAAATGTGTAAAGACTGTCAGACTGTCTAGCCCTAAGCTCTCACTCCCCACCCACCCTAAAGTCACCTCATTCTTTATGCCATCCTTAGATGCCCTTGAACCCATTTCTATATCCTTTCACGCTCCATGCCACTTCCATTTCCCTCATATCCCCCATGCCATATCCATGGTCACTCTCACAGTATCCACTATGGGCAGATCTCAGCTGTCATGTGCAGATAATAAAATAAAACTTCTAACAAACAACGAAAAATCTCACTTGTAAGAAGTTATAGAGTCATACAGCACAGAAAAGACCATTTGAGCCATCGAGTCTATGCTGACTTACCTACACTAATCCGACTTTCCAACAATTGGCCTGTAAGCCTTGAATATTATAACACTTCAAGTGCTCATCCAAATACTTTTTTTCAAAGATTGTGAGGTTTCCCACTCAACTACCCTCCCAAGGTAGTGCATTCCAGATTCCCATCACCCTTTTGATGAAAAAAAAATTCTTTTCAAACCCCTCCAAACCTCCGGCCTTCACCTTAAAATTATGCCCCCATCTTCCTGCTAATGAGCTTTCAACTAAGGGGAACAACTGCTTCCTATCCACTCTGTCCATGTCCCTCATAACATTATATGCTTCATTCAGAGTCCCCTCAAGCCTTCTTTGCTCCAAAGCAAACAACCCAAGCTTATCCAATTCCCCCTCCATAGCTAACATGCTCCAACCCAGGCAACATCCTGACAAATGTCCTCTGTACCTTTTTCAGTGCAATCACATCACATGTAGGAGGAAAAGCATGTTTCTTGGCCTATCACGACCACTCTGGCATTCAATGAGACATTAGCTGATCTGATAATCACAGAATTGTTCTAGTGGAGAAGGTGGCCATTTGGCCCATCATGGCTGCACCCATTTTATTACTTTGTACCAATCTCCTGCCTTTATGTCAATCCCTGCCCACCATTTCTATCTAAATAACCATCCAATGCCCATTTGAGTGCCTCAATTAAACCTGCCATCTACTTGCTCTGTGAAAAAGATTTTTCCAATCACCCTTGCTTTGTATAATGTGGCATCCACACGACAGCGCAGGCTCCTATAAAGGTTGTAACCCCATACTGGACTAACTTTGCTACAATTTATGAATGGGGTATTCAAATGTTCTTCCTTGGTCAACACTTCTTAAAGAATATTTCTTGTATTTTGTAAATGTAACCGTTTCAAAAGTCCTGATTTTGTCCCATTTATTTGTAAGTCTGTTAGATGTACAACAAGGTACAATTGAAGACAACAGGTTCATTACTGGGTGAGATAGTCCTGCAGCTGAGGTTATATACCGTCCACGGCAAAGGAGAGTGATCAACCTCCATTCAGACCCTAACAGCTGGCTTGAAATACAGATATGCAAGAATAGTCGACATGAACTCTACTAGTTAGAATCCCAGCTAAATCTACCCATTGAGGAACTGACTAAACGCAGACTAAGAAGGTCCAGGTTCAATCCCAATGTATATAGTGTTACTTCATCTTAGCTACAATGCAATAGAGGTACCTATAGCCTAGGAAGAGATTTTAAAAAGGCCAATGATAGATCCTTTCCCAGGTTCCTTTCCATTGGAAATTATGTGTACATGTGGACAGAGTGGAGACATGATCATAGTTGAGTGTGGGTCTCCGCATGGACAAATATATGCCATGCTCATCTGATGATACTCATTCTCAGGCCTTGCAAAGATCAATTGTGGGCATCATCAACGCCAAAGAGAAAGAAAGGAAAATAAAATAGAGGAAATAGAAAAGAACAATAGCAAAATAACCTGCTCAAAGTAACCTGGTCATTGAAAACATCCACTTTACATATCTACAGAAAGAATGAAATATTTTGCATGTGCTAATGGAGAGCTGTTTATTTCAAATGCATAGGGCAGAATGTTCCTTGGCTCTAAATTATGTGGGTAATTGAGAGAAAATTGAAATATGGCGCAAATAGAAATATTAGCTTCCTCACCTCAGGAGAAAATGTCTGATTTTCTGCATAAGGTTCCTATAGTTACTTAAGAATCTCACTAGTGACTGGTGAGGGGTTTATTTTCATGCATTAACATTTCATTATTGTCTAATGTCAGCTCAGTTATATGCAATTTGCTATCTTCCACGGCTGAAAACTGAACAGCACGAGTTCACAATGTGAAACTCAGAGCAGGTAGATGGTGTTGCAGTTCACTGGCATCTTGTGTAGGCCTCCATCTTGGCCAGCACTCACCAATGTTTCAGGGCATAATCCAATGGCAGTGACCATCTGTATCCTTTGTCCATGGAGGTTGCTATTGGCAAAACATGAACTTCACCATGACAACACTCCAACTCAAGAAGCTCAATACAATCGAGGACAAAGAAACCCACTTGATTGATACCACATCCAAAAACATGTGCTTAATACAACACTCAATGGCAGCAGTGCCCCACCTGCAAGATACATGGCAGAAATTCATTGAGGCTCCTTAGATAACAACTTCCAAAGCCACAGCTACTACTATCCAGAAGGGCAAGGGCAGCAGATACATGGGAATATCGCCACCTGCAAGTTCCCCTCCAAGCCACTCACCATTCCTGCCTTGGAAATGTATTGCCATTCCAGGGTCAAAATCCTGGAATTCCCTCCCTAACAGCCTCGTGAATTAATTTACACTGCATGGAGTGCAGCAGTTCAAGAAAAAAGTGCACTACCAGTTCATCAAGGGTAAATAGAGATGGGCAACAAATACCGACACAGCCAGGGGTGCCCATGTCCCATGAAAGAATTTTTATAAAGTGCCAAATGGCAGAGTGAGGGTGGCATAACAGAGAGAAGTTGTTGGTATTTACCTTCTGGAACACAGAACGTTATGAACCTTCTTTAGGTATTGTCGTACGTTGAACGATGGACGTGACTCTGACACGGGTGGTAATTTTTGACCAGGCTGGGAGGGGCTAGTGCTCTGGTCTTCTTCAGTGGTCCAGAGGACAGAGGGCAAGCCTCCCATTGACCACGCGACCAGGTTCCCATTGGCAAACCAGAATGCCAACTTTCTTGTGTCAGCCACCTCCTGATCTTCACACAGCGAAACTATGAAGGAATAACAGGAGATGAATGGCTGAGCCTTAAGTTCTGGCGCTGGCAGTGTGAACGCCAGAAGTTCACAGCCGCGGCAAATACGTCCACTGCTGGGGAGTGAAAGATTGTGCCAGAGTGGAGGCATGGCACATAACTACTGAAGTAAGCAGTGTCAAATTGCACAAGAAAACCCACTCAAGCTTACGGAGAGAAATTCCCCAGAGCTGACACTTCAGGAAAATTCAACCCATAGTCAATCCATGGTTGTTAGTAAGATCATAAACATTCCAACATGACTCTGCACGTTTAAGTATATATAGCTTGCAAATCAGATGAAAATCTGTGCATCCTAATTTGCTCTTCAACCAGCAGTCAAAAAAGCTAACCTTCTTCTTTCCAATACAAGGTTTTATTTTTCTCTACATCCTTATCCAGTGCACTGAGGCAACCGTAAAACTGATAAATGCACAGACAAATCATAACATTCATTAAGTGCCGCTACACATAAGCGGATCTGAACTGACATCAGATTTCTAGTTACTATACACTCTTAGAAATTCTTAGAAATAAGTGTCAGCAGTGGGTCAGCTCAACTTCTTTGTCATCACAGATAACAAGGTGTAGAGCTGGATGAACACAGCAGGCCAAGCAGCATCAGAGGAGCAAGAAGGCTGATGTGTCGGGTCTAGACCCTTCTTCAGAGGTACTACAAAGGTACTTTCCCTCATTTAATTTTACGTTAATATCCTTAGTCAGCAATTGCCAAAGTGTGCAGGAGATTTGCCTAATGAAATACAGGAATGTGACCTATGACATCAATGTTTTTGACCACACCCAAAGTTTAGGCTAAAACTCCATGCCCTGAGAATACCAGCTTCTGCTTTGAAGGGTTTTCCCTGGACATTCAATTTAATTATCCTTTTTTTTAGCTTTTAACAACAGCTGCATAAACACAAATGCAAAAAGGAAGTATTTATTTTCCTACTTTTATCCCCCACAATTAAGCTACTGCTTTTCTCTGCTGTGGTTTGTGTGGTTTGAAGAAAAATTCACCCCCCTGTTAGAACTATCTTCGTTGTTAATTATGCAAACATGTTGAACACCACAGAATTAAAGAAAACGGATTTAGAACAAACGCTTGTGAACAGATTTATACTCTGCAGACAGTGCAGTAAATCATGGAAATAATAGTCTTGTTTTAAAAATACAGTCTTGTCAATTTTCAGGACCCACCATCTGTATGCTGTCTTTTGATTTCCAGCTGAAACTGGTCAAGAAAACCCATCAATTCATGACAAGATTAAAATCACTTTATCCACAAAATGTTGTTTTGCATAGTTAAGTCAGCAACATGACAGCCATATTACCTCTCCAGTTATAATTTGGGACTTTATTCTGTGAGTTACAATGTATCAGCCAGCCTTGTGGAGTTTTTATATCTACTGCCTTTCTAATTAATCCTTAACTCTTTATTTCCGTTAAAATTGTCCCCAAGCCTAGAAATTTGAATATTTCTGTAAACATCTTGTACAATGTCTACAAATATTCATTGTTCTAAATTAGTATTTCCAATACACTCACCAAGTGGAAATGTACTTTACAGGGATAACAAGATGTTGCTGAGCATGTGCCCTCAAATGGATAGGGTTTCCATCTAATGATTTCTCTATTAATTGCTGAACTGTAGTGGTCTTTAAAGTGGTGCTGTAAAGCTTTTCATACAATAAGAACTTATGCTGTTGATGCACAAACCAAATGAATGATTATTCACTTGTCTTTCCTGATGTGACTGAATTTTCAGAAGCAATCTAGTACTTGGGCAAAAAATATCCTGTCAATTGGCAGAAAAATACCTTTCATTGTGTATGATAAGTGAAAGGAAATGGACTGCTACCTTGATCCAAAGGTGAAATCTTTAGCTAATTTCTTTCTTGGTTATCTGCCCCTTTGGCTCCTTTTGCTTTAGGTCCTTCATAGTAACTGTTTTCCATTCAAGTTTCACCTTTTGTTTTGTGTCTTTCTACACACCATTCAATCTCCCTTAACGTATGCTGTTTTCTGTTGATCTAATCTCCTGCCTAAACAGTATCCTTGTAATAACCTGAAGAAAGTTGAATCATGCAGAATTGAAAATCCAAAAATTCTTCGACTGCACCAATTCAACTTGACTTGTGAGACTAAACGTAAATGTTTGGCTTGTAGCTGTAACTTAGATAACTGGTAAATAGTATGTTTTTTTTCATTTTGACTTGGTTTTCTGTTCTTGTGCATTTGGTGCTTTTGGTATTTTATCTGTTCATCAGTGCACTTTGTCCTCCAGTGATATCCAGATACCCAGTTTTTTGACCAATTCATTGGGTATGTTTTCTCCAACTCTGATTGTTGATAATCAGCACAGTTTGGTGGCCATGGTAAATCAGTAGGTTTAAGGTATGAGGTATTTTGATTATGATCTGGTTGACATCTAGACTAATAAAAGCTGCAATGACACTGGTCTGACAGATTGTGGAAAACAAAATAGTACTTAATTAAATTATCTATTGCTGGTTCATTTAATAAGCACCACAGACATTATAAATAAGCTTCAACATTCATTATAAACATACTGGAGAAAATTATATGCTGGAATGTGGCTTTTAATTGTAGATCATTGGACAAAATTGATGATTTATCCCCTCACACTTGATATTTAAACAGCTTTTGTTTTCATTAATCTATGGACTTTACAGTTCAATTTCTCCTGCCTTTGCCAGTTAGAGAATCCAATCTGAGAACTCAAAAAATAGCATCTTTGCCAATTTTTGTTAGTTTCAGAACATCATGCACAGTGACCTTTACTCATCTGAGCCAGAATGTGACACCACTATCTTTAGTTTAGTAATGGCATTGAATCATCCATGGTGATATTTAGCTTGAGTAATTCAGACTTTGCTTTCAAGCACTTTTCTGGTTCAAGTTAATAGTTGCCAACCCATTGTTGTTAAATTGACACCGTGGCCCATTCGAACAAAATAGTTAAGTAATCATGCTATATAAAATTTTATTTAACCAGTTGTCAGGTCAGCCACAATGACAGTACTGTGTTCTCCTTCAATCCACTTAGTGCCCTACATTTTAACATTTAACTAAAATTTAGCTTTAACTGGGGTCACTGTACGTCAGAGAAGCAACACGCTAAAAGTGGTCTTTAGGTACACGTCATTGCTTCATTTTATCTCCTCTGACTTACTGTGATTGTTTCTGACGTCTTTCTTATTCATTTGCTCAATCCATTGCACAGCCACGAACGTAGATTAACTGGTATGATACAACTACATTTGCCCTGCAAATAATAATTGATGGAATAGCATTCACAGAAATAAATGCAACCAATCACTTGTGATATTAGATTTGTAGAATGTAGTAAACAAAATTGCTTGTGGTAACCGAAATAATAAGGATAGTGATGAGAAAATAAGGAAGGAACAGGAAGCACATGATGCATACTGGAATAATAACAAAAATAGAAATCTGTAAGAATATCACAAATGCAGGAGAGAGGCTAAGGCTGGAATAAGAAGGCTGTGCTAAAGCAAATAGTAACATGTGTAACACATTAATGGGAAAAGATTAGTGAAGGATAGAGTAAGGTCCATAGAGAACAAGCAGGGGAAGTTGCTCACTGAAGCAAAGGGTATGGCAGAGGTACTAAATGAGTGCTTTACTACTGTTTTTACCAAATTAGAAAATGATGACAATTACCTCATTGAAAATGTGGGTGTGCAGTTTAGTAATAGATAAAGAAGAGATGATTAAAAAGGCTGGCAGCAGTCCAAGCAGAGAAGTTGCCATGCCTGGATGGAATGCATCCTAGATTGGTGAGAGAGGTAAGGGAGCCAATGTTCTAGGCCTCTCTAAACGCATGAATAGTCCTGGGGCGCTGAACGACTGCAAATGTCACGTCATTGTTATAGAAAGAGTAAAGAATAATCCAGGAAAATAATACGGGACAAGGTAAATGTACACTTAGAGAAAAATAAATTAGTACAAGACAGTCAATATGGCTTTGTCAAGGACAGGTCATGACTGACATATTTAATTGAGTTCTTTGATGAGGTGATAAAGACAGTGGATGACGGTAATACTGTAGATGTTATATATTTGGATCTTCAGAAAGGCAGTTGTTACAGTTAGTTAGAAAAGTACAAATGTTTGGGATTAATGGGTCCTCAGCAGCATGGATTAGAAACAAAAAGTTGCTGGAAAAACTCAGCAGGTCTGGCAGCATCTGTGAAGACAAAATCAGCGTTAACATTTCGGGTCTGGTGACCCTTCCTCAGAGTGAAGGGAAATGTACTGCTACCTTGATCCAAAGGTGAAATCTTCAGCTAATTTCTTTCTTGGTTATGTGCCCCTTTGGCTCCTTTTGCTTTAGGTCCTTCATAGTAACTGTTTTCCATTCAAGTTTCACCTTTTGTTTTGTGTCTTTCTACACATCATTCAATCCCCCCTAATGTATACTGTTTTCTGTTGATCTAATCTCCCACCTAATCAGTTCTGAGGAAGAGTTACCGGACCTGAAACATTAACTCTGATTTTGTCTTCACAGATACTGCTATACCTGCTGAGCTTTTCCAGCAACTTCCATTTTTGTTCCTGATTTATAGTATCTGCAGTTCTTTCAAATTTTAGCATGGATTAGAAGCTGGCTAAAAAATAGAAAACAGAGGCCAAGAATAGATGAGCATTTCTCAGTCTGGAAATGAGTTGAAATTGGCATTTCCATGGATCGTTATTGAGACTCTTGCTTTTTTGGATTTATATAAATGATTTACAGATGGATGTTGAGGGCAAAATCTCTAAATCTGCAGATGATACCAAGCAAGAGAAGATAATGAATTGTAAGGATGATGCTGAGAGAATTCAGAGAAACATTGACAAGTTAACCAAATGGACAAACACCTGGTAGATGAATTTCAATGCAGAGAAATGTGAGGTAATGCATTTTGGTAGAAGAAACACAGAGACACAACACAGACTCAACAGTATAACTTTGAGAGGAGTACAGGATTAGAGCGATCTTGGGGTTTAAGTGTATAATTCTCTGAAAGTGGCCAGCCAAATTGAAACAGTTGTTAAGAAGCCTTATAGGATCCTTGGGTTAATAAATGGAGGCATAGAGTGTAAAGGCAAGGAAGTCATTGGTCAGACCACATTTAGAATATTGTGGACAAAAACAGAAGTTGCTGAAAAAGCTCAGCAGGTCTGGCAGCATCTATGAAAAGAAGTCAGAGTTAAAGTTTCAGGTCTGGTCTGAGTAAGGGTCACCAGACCCGAAACATTAACTCTGATTTTCTCTTCGCAGATGCTGCCAGACCTGCTGAGCTTTTCCAGCAACTTCTGTTTTTGTTACTGATTTACAGCATCCGCAGTTCTTTTGGTCTTTATTTGGAATATTGTGTTCAGTTCTGGTTACATTAATTTGAGGAAGGATGTTAAAGCCCTGGCAAAACTGCAAAGGAGATATACTTGAATGATATCAGGAATGAAGGATTTTCATTAGAGAAATTGAGCTTATCCTTTTTCAAGTGGAAAAGATTAAGAGGTGACCTTATTGAGGTGTTCAAAATTGTGAACAATTTTGATACGATAAAGAAGTGTATTCTGTTTCCATTAATTTGCATGGCAGTGGCTCGAGGTCTCAGTTTCAAGCTTGTCAGCAAGACAGCTAGGAATAAGATGAGGAGGAACTTCTTTACTCAGGGAGTTGTTAGGATTTGGAATGCGCTGCCTGGGAGGGAGGTGGAGGCTGACTCCATAAGAGGTTTCAAAACAGGGTTGGATATATATCTGATAGTGATGAATTTAGAGGGCTATGGAGAATGGGACTAACTTTTAGGAGCCAGTACAGATCTGATGGGTTGGAAAGCCTTCTTCTGTACTGTAAAATTCTACGATTCAATGGTGGACTAGCAGGGTAACTTAAGATCTCAGTAACCTTCTGTTTGCATGTTTCTCAAACTCAGGTAAGGGACATATGGTCAGTTATAAGCCATTCATCCTGCCATTTGATCTGAAGCAACCAAAGTAGGAAAAAGTAGTCCTTCTTAAGAAGAAACTTTTAGTTCATGACAGTGTTGTTGAACAGCAGAATTGGGCCAACTTACTTAGCCATACTTACAGACGTAACAATTTTCAGGGCTAAATTTACATCTCTGCCTGAATAAATCATGCACTTTTACCTTGTGAGATACATACACACTACTTAATTTAATGGCCCTCCCAAGTCAAATTGCATTTGATTTAATTCATAGAATCAAACCAAACAGAATGAGGCCATTTGACCCATAGTGCCTGTGTTGGCTTTTGGAAAGAGTTGTGCAATTTGTTCCGCTCCCCTGCACCTCCCCTTTAGACCACAAGCAATGTTTCTTATTTTCTTCATTGAGCAGCCCCTTCACTTTCTGTGTTTGAAATTCTACTGTAGTTGGCCTCAGGCAGAATCTTCACTTCAACATGAGGCAGAAACACAGCCAGCTAAGGGTCAGAACATATTCCCCTACAGCAACAAATGAACCGTGATATATAGTCTATTTTGGGTTTTTTAAAAAGTTGAATCATTTTCTTTACTGTGTACATCATCCTGACAAAGAAATAAGTAAATCAACATTATAAAGTCCTCTCAGTAATAGTTACTTGCTTAACTGACTTCATTATAAAGCAGAGAGTGGAGGCGTCAACCAGATTCCTATCTAGTAACACCCTGTTCCATCCACTTTTGGCTGTCTGAGTCCAAAATGTTTCATCAAAGTCCTATTGACATGTTTTGTAACATCAGGTCAATGTGAATAAAAAAAATCTTCCTAGAAATGACATTTTTGTTTAACTTATCTCTAACAAGAAAGTGGTTAATCATTCTTTAATTAAGTCAGGATTTTTTAGCTGCGTTAAGGATAGAAATTTTTCAGGGAATTCAGCCGAATGCACTGTTCGTTCTTGGGAAGTTATAGTAGAATTGTTTCTAACCGAGTATTTGTTTTTAATCAGAATAATTACTGGACAATTGTTACAATTATCAGATCAACAAAAACATTCAGCACTATGGTCCAAATGATGTTAACAGCCTGCTACTAAGTTGAACAACATCTATTTTTTGTTTAAGTTCCAATGACACATCAAATTATTCTTCAAACACAAAGGGTAACAATAAGTGTTCAAATTTTCTATGTCTCTGTGCAGGTATCATCAATCTTTTCTTTGACATAAATGATAGCACAAAGACAGAGGTGGGTCAACGTTTAGGCTAGAGTGATCCCACTTGAGCAGTAGGAGAGATAGCATGGCCTTATCACAAGTTAAATTAGTCAACCATCTGAAGTGAATTCTAATCTGGAGGGTTTGTAGGTTTTTAAACCGGAGTGGGGAGGCAATAAGGTGAAAACTATCAAAGAGTTAGCATGCTGTGAGAGCTGGTCCCAAGTTCAACTTCAAAATTTAATAGCAGTGCATTAGGCTGCACACATGTAGCCTCCTTGAGAGAGGCAAGTTAAATTAATAGTTTATACTAATTGAACAGAGCAATATTCAACTCACTTTCAGATTTTGCAGCACATTGATGGTTCTCCAGGCTTCCGGGGCCACCCTCGTAGCCTCAGAAGAGGTGGAGGTAGACTGCTCACATTCTTGTTCACATTCTTGTTCTGATACACTTGGCCAATGTCCACGGAGATTTCAAGCCTGTGAGGGCTCTGTCAAAGACTGGTCCAACTATAGTTATGCATGATGATGCGGTGTCGTTTTCTGTATGGTTGTCCATGTAACATATATCACAGAGAACTGGCTTCTTATTGATACAGATATCTTGAAATTTATTACATCTAAACATGTATGGCATCTCAGATTAATGTACAAAGTCTGAATAAAATGCTTATTTACCTACATAGTTGACTGTCCAACTTACTGCTTACTGCCTGGTTGCTTGCAACTAACTAACTGACTGATAGAGAGTAAGATGGAGACCTCTTATACTAGACTAACCAACTTAAAGTCATAGTCTCTTTCTGACATCTGAATATCAATATAACATCCTGACTTTCCCTTTGAAGGATAGGGTGCTATTTTGTTGAATACGAAAAAGATGCAAATTGGTACATGATCTTTATTCATTAAGATAACACATTGGTGGATGTATTTTCAGCAACTGTGTTATCAGACTGAATCTTAGGCTTTTTTGGTGAAATCTCAGTTGCACTGAGTCTTTTGCTCGTTTTTTTTTATCCTAAGGCCTAATGTGCTTTCTCACCGTATCTTAGCTAACCTGCTTCATTAATTACCTACTCTGCCTCTATGGCATGTCTCACATCTGATTTCCACCCCATCTTGCCACACACTGTTCGTGAAAAAAACTCACCACTCAGCAGATATCCTGGAATTCACCAGCATCTATTGTGCCCAAGCCAAGTTTGAAAGGTCTTGGGCCATCCAAAAAAAAGCCCTCTCAGTCCATGCACAGTTGCTGACATTTGCCTCAGAAATGGCAGAGAAGTGACAGTCAACCCACTTGCTGACACCATTGTATGGTGTGATGTCCTTTATGTTAGCTCACATAACATGTATCCCAGACAGTAGGTCCTCATTGAGACAGATATCTTGAAGTTTATTAAGAACTAGCTATGTAAGTAATGTCATGTGACATCTCAGATATATTGTGATGTCATCTATCTATCTTAAATGTGTAGTATCCTTTTGAAATCTGTGCAATAATATTATACAAGCAGAACAACATAGCTCAACCAATCAGAGAAGAGATGCCCTGTGTACAGATACGTGAGAAATGGAGACACTATGAGAGCTATCCTCATGTCCATGTGTTCTTTTATCAATGTCATGCCCTAGCCAAATGTTACTATTGTCATGGTGATGGGCAACATTACAGTGAAGATTAATGCAGCATAGTCATGCCAAGGTGAAGACACCTATCTTCCAATTTAAGATGACAAATATGTTGGCATCTAGAGTGTACATAGCCATGGTCAATACCTGCAGAATCTTCTTGATAGCTGTATCTGATATTCAATGGAGTTGGCTCTTCCATCTATGAAAAGCACATCACTGCAAAGGCCTGCAGTAACACACACTTAGGACAGCTTCCTCTATTTGCCTGTTCCCAATATTTACTCCATGTTAATTCTGGATGTTAGAGTTCAAGTTGTGTGATTAATAGAAAGAGTAGACTATTACAGTTCTAAATTTGTACAGCAAAGGTTGAATTTAGCTTGCTCAAAATCATAGAGCCCCATAACTTTATTCACTTACTAAGTACCTGGAATTTCACACTTTATTGCCATTTCTAAAAAATGGTCCCTCATCAGATTGGTAGAAAAAATTGGAAACATAGCAATTTGACATCAGGAAAGTAGGGATGTGGTAATCAGGTGCACCTTTTCAGGTGATACATAGGAATAAAATTTCAGGCCTGCATCATCTGTGGAAAACATTACTTCTTCTATTTTGTGTTAATTCTATATGCTTAAAGGGACTGATGTATGTTGTGATTGTAA
This sequence comes from Rhincodon typus, assembly GCF_021869965.1. NCBI lineage: Eukaryota > Metazoa > Chordata > Chondrichthyes > Orectolobiformes > Rhincodontidae > Rhincodon > Rhincodon typus. Next base: position 6,200,867 of record NC_063348.1, read on the forward strand.
TAAGGTCAGCCAGGTGGACCTCATAGAATATAAGTTCCCTGACTGGGGCTGTCAGCCTGGTCCAATCAGGGAGCCCTGGCTGACAGATAAGAACAGGAGTGTCAGACATCCTGTATACTCTGAGAGCTGGCTCTGAGGGAGCTAGAGTAGTGTTAAGGACTCTCCATGTATAAATAAAGGGTAACTTGGTGACAGGATACCGATCTCTGTAGCAATGAGTGAAATTAATGTTGTAACAATGCAAAAGCTGAAGCCTAACTGGGCTTCAAACAGGCACTACAATTGGTTCTATCATTGGAAAATATGCTAAGTGGAGCACGTGAGTTGCAGATTATGCCAATGAAAGTTGACACCCTTGCCAGTGCGACTGAGCTTGAGGAACACCACCTGAGTGAAGGCAACTGTATAGCCTCATTCAGGACATAACCTGAACAAAGGGACTCTAGGTTAGCGCACAGCAAAACCCCAAAACAAAGCCAAGTCTCAGACAAACTGTTATAATCTTCGTTAGGATCCAAGCCAGCAAGCCATCGTAGTAAGCAGACTCGAGATAGCACAAGAGTCCCACCAGACATCAACTGAGTAAGAGAACTCATAGGGTGGTATCCAGGAGAGTGCACACTCTGGAAAGTCCACCTAAATTTAGTCTGAAACAGTTAAGTTGCTTAGCTACATCCAAATCAGAACCAGTCAAAATAAACACTTAGTTAAATGGTTACCCGGTTCTAATGGAGGTCAATACCTTCGCAGTCTGCCACTAGTTTAGCTCTCAAGAATGTCTGTTTAAGTGTGTATAAGAGCCTTAACATCCTTGAGGTTATTGCAGATGATTGCATCGATATGAAGGCCTTGACAGCACCTTAGCTGAGTGGAGTCAACACCTATCTTCTGAATGAAGCTTTTTGTTACGGCTACATCTTCCATTGCATGCTCTATCAGGACAGGCACAGTGGCAACATGGCATACATCACCACATGTCACCATGGTCTGCCTCTCTACATAGTTAGCTTTCTATCCTCCTTTGAAAATCTCACCTTAGTCCAACATTTTCACCTCTCAGCGATAATCATCATTCTCAAGTACAATTAAAAAAAACTCACCTAGATACCTTCACTTTCTCCTTCAGCCTCGCCTTCTCAGCCTGGAGTCACAAGTAGACAGGATAGTGAAGAAGGCATTTGGTACATTTGTCTTTATTGGTCAGTGCACTGGGAATAGGAACTGAAATGTCATGTTGCTGCTCTACAGGGCATTGGTTAGGCCACTGTTGGAATACTGTGTTCAATTCTGGTCTCCCTACTTTAGAAAAAATGTTATTAAACTTGAAAGTGTGCAGAAAAGATTTACAAAGATGTTGTTGGAGTTGGAGGATTTGAGCTGTAGATAGAAGCTGAATAGGCTGGGGCTATTTTCACTGGAGCATCCGAGGCTGAGGGGTGACATTACAGAGGTTTATAAAATCATGAGGGGCATGGATAGGGTGAAAAGTCAAGTTCTTTTTCCCAGGGTAGGGGAGTCCAAAACTAGAGGGCATTGGTTTAAGGTAGAGGGGAAAGATTTAAAAGGGACCTAAGGGTCAACTTCTTCAAGCAGAGGGTAGTGCGTGTATGGAATGAGCTGCCAGAGGAAATGGTGGAGGCTGGTACAATTACAACGTTTAAAAGGCATCTGGATGGGTCTATGAATAGGAAGAGTTTAGAGGGATATGGCCAAATGCTGGCAAATGGGACTGGATTAATTTAGGATATGTCGTCAGCATGGATGAGATGGGCTGAAGCTGTACAGCTCTATTATCTATGACTTTTAGTGATTCAAGTGTTCATTTCAACTGATCATGCACTCTCTCCTCTGAGCTCACTACTCTCATCCTAATTAAACCTCTCTCCATGCAAACTCTTCTGCCGTATTCAATGCCTCCTTGGCCCTTGACCTGTCCATCTCTTGGTCTTGCTAGACCCATTGTGTCCATTACATGTGAAGAAAAATTATGTGGATGCTGGAAATCTGAAATAAAAACAGAAAATGCCAGAGAAACACAATAGCGTCTGTGGAGAGAGAAAAAACAGGATTAACATTTCGAGGTCAAGAATCTTCTTTGGAACTACTTCCTGCTGAGCTTCACCAGCAGTTTGCATTAAAGGGATGCTCATCTCTGAGAAATCCTCTTTCTCTCACTCTCCACCCACATTCCCTTTCCTCATCCAAATGCTACATCCTTCTCTATCTAGCTCAAGAAAGTAAAAGCTCATAATTAACTCACAATTACACTTTCAAAGTTCTATCTTTGGGCTCATATCCACAACAATATTTCTGCAGATAATTATTTGCTCCACCCCATGCCACCCCAATTCCACCTTCAATGTCCTGATTCCCAATAAAACCACAATCCTTTCTCACTCTAGCCATTCTTCTTGGTATGGTCCTCATTTCTGTTCCCTTAATTGGAGTTCAGAAGGATGAGGGGGAATCTAATTGAAACTTACAGAATACTGAATAGCCTGGACAGAGTGGATGTTGGGAAGATGCTTCCATTGGTAGGAGAGACTAGGACCCGAGGGCACAGCCTTAGAGTAAAGGGAAGACCTTTTAGAATGGAGATAAGGAGAAACTTCTTCAGCCAGAGAGTGGTGAATCTATGGAATTCACTGCCACAGTAGGCTGTGGAGGCCAGGTCACTGAGTACATTTAAGACTGAGATAGATAGGTTCTCGATTATCATGGGGATCAAGGGTTACGGGGAGAAAGCGGGAGAATGGGGTTGAGGAACTTATCAGCCATGATTGAATGGTGGAGCAGACTTGATGGGCCGAATGGCCTAATTTCAGCTCCTACATCTTATGGTCTTATGTCTTAAGTCCATGGGATGTGATGGACAACTGGTTTATCGTTTCAGTGCTGAATCTGAGTGGACCATTTAAAGAAATATGAGTCCTGCTCTCTTCTTATAAACTGATGTCTATTCCAGGATTAACTTGGAATGCACAAATAACCCATAACTTATTTTCTCTTCTGCAAACCATCTTCTTATAGCCTTCTTCTTTGGACCCTCCACCTTCAGCTCCAACAAAACTTTCGAGAAGGTCATGCATTTGTTAATCACAAGGATTGAGACAATCTTGTCAGCTACCTCACCCCCGGCCTAAACTATATTATGGGATACAGAATGAAGCAAAGCAAGATAGCAGAGAAAAACACGTCCCTCCCTGACATGCTCAATGCTTTGTATGCTCGGTTTGAGCAGAATGCCAGCGGCATGGTAATGCCTGCCCCGACAGCCCCGGACACACCTGTTCCCTCCATCACCACTGCAAATGTCAGATTGGTTTTCCTGGGAGTCAACCCAAGGAAAGAGATAGGACCGATGCTATTCCCGACCAAGCACTCAGATCCTGTGCGGACCAACTGGCAGAGGTATTCACCGACATCTTCAACCTCTCCCTCCTACAAGCCAAATTCCCCACCTGCTTCAAGGAGACCACCACCATCCCTGTACCTAAGAAAGCACATGCAGTGTGCCTTAATGACTACCGCCCAGTTGCTCTGACCTGAATAATCATGAAGTGCTTTGAGAGGCTGGTCATGGCCCACATCAACTCCAGTCTCCGAAACTGCCTCGATCCCCTACAGTTTGCCTGCTGATATAACCAATCCCCAGCCCTGCACTCATCCCTTAAACATCTGGACAACAAGGACATCTACATCAGACTCCTGCTCATTAACTACAGCTCCACCTTCAACACCATTACCCCCTCCAGACTAATTTCAAAACTGTGTGATCTTGAACTTGGCTTCACCTGCTGCAACTGGATCCTCAGCTTTCTGACCCACAGGCCGCAATCAGTGAGGATAGGTAAATGTACCTCCTCCACAATAACACTCAACACTGGAGCCCCCCAAGGATGCATCTTCAGCCCCCTCCTGTACTCCCTGTACACCTGCAGCTGTGTGGCTAAATTCTGAATGAACGCCATCTACACATTTGCTGATGACACCATCGTAGTAGAACGGATATCTAACATTGATAATTGCAGCTTTGGTACAGTTTGTATACCATCCTCTGCCATAAGTCATCCAGATAGCTGGGCACAGCTCTCACCTGGTTCATTCTTATCTACTTAGTTATAGGCAGGATAAAACTTAGGATTGTCTCATTTCCGAGTAGGACCATTATCTTTGGTATCACTCATTAAGGATCTAACTTTGCCTACTCCCCCACCTCTCACTATATGCTGTCTCTCAGCTAGTTTTCAAACATCCAGTGAATACAGCCTTCCCTATTGCCTGGCCCACTCTCCCAATTCCTCTGCTGTAGCTGACTTATCAAACTGCTGATCCAGTACTGAAGGAGCAATAATTTCTTTCAGTAAAAATTGGGAAGACAGAAGCCATTATTTTTTGTCTCCCACTTCTAACCTTAGTCCCCTAGTTACCACTTCCTTCCTTTGCCCCGGCAACAGTCTGAAACTAAAGCCTCAATTTTGATGGCACGTTTAATCCCAAGATGGGATGGGCACAAGCGAGAGCAAAGCATCATGGGAGACAGCAAAGCAAAGGAAGGCACAAGGAGAAGAATGCACAGGGAGAGAACGGCACAAGGAAAAAGGAGCATGACCCACAATTTTCATATCGTTTGTAAGACAGTCCATTTCTATCTCTATAACTTTGGCCAACCTTACCCCCGTCTCAGCTTATCTGCTGTTGTAACCCTCTTTCAATCTTTTGTTACCTTTAGCTTTGACAATTCCCACATTGCTGGCTGGCTTCTCACAGTCTACTCACATAAACTTGAAATGTTAATCTAGCTTAGAGGGATCATAGCATATCTTTCTATTTGAGACAAGTGGTTATATAGCTTGAGGACACTACACCAAAACAAACATGAAACATGACAAAATATAAGTAAACTTCCAATAAACATAAGGTCACCAACAACTCTGTTGCCTGTGTTTGAACTTGAATTATCATCCATTCACCTATCAACCCTGTGCTTGTACATTCCCTTGGTTTCTGGTCAAGTAATGTCTTAATTTTACAGTTCTTAGCTTTGTTCTCTAACTCCTTATTTGGTCTTGCCTCTCACTATCAGCTTATCATAGAATCCCTATAGTACGGAAACAGGCCCTTCAGCCCAACAAGTCCACACCGACCCTAGGAGCACCCCACCCAGGCCCATCCCCGTATAACCCACCTAATCTACACATCCCTGAACACTACAAGCAATTTAGCATGGCCAATCCACCTAACCCGCACATCTTTGGATTGTGGGAGGAAACCAGAGCACCTGGAGGAAACCCACGCAGACATGGGGAGAATGTGCAAACTCCACACAGACAGTCGTCCGAGGGTGGAATTGAATCCGGGTCTCTGGCGCTGTGAGGCAGCAGTGCTAACCACTGAGCCACCATGCCATCCCAATTTCATAATACCGCACAAACCCCCAAGAAATCTACACTTTTCTGATTTTTGCCTCTTAAACAGCTTCAAGGATCTTAAGGGGCTTAACAGGGTAAATGCTGAGAGGATGTTTCCCCTCATGGGAGAGTCTGGGACCAGAGGGCATAGTCTCAGAATAAAGGGGCACCAATTTAAGACTGAGACGAGGAGGAATTTCTTCTCACAGGGTTGTGAGTCCTTGAACTCCTTGCCACAGAGAGCTGTTGAGAGGGAGTCCTTGACTATATTTAAGGATGAAGCAGATAGGTTCTTGATCAGTAGGGGAATTAAGGGTTCTGAAGAAAGAGCAGGGAAGTGGATGGGAGGAATGGCAGATCGGCCATAATTCTACAGAATGACGGAGTAGGTTCAAGGAGCCAAACAGCTTACACCTTTTCCTATTTCTTATGGTCTTCTCCTGGATTTCAATTGTTCCAACATTGATGTCTTAGTTGCTTATCTCTAAGTTTTGGAATTCCCTGTCTATGATTCTCTGCCTCTTAACATCACTTTACTTCTTTAAGATGTTCCTTAAAACTTATCTTTTTGAACACGATTTTGGCTAACTTCCCTTACGTATTTTCATAAATCCCTACAGTGTGGAAACAGGCCATGCAGCCCATCGAGTCCACACTGACCCTCCAAACAACAGCCCACCCAAACCCACTACCCTACCTTATACCTATAATCCTGCATTTTCAATAGCTTATCCACCTAGCTTGCACAGCCCTGGACACTATGGGACAATTTAGCATGGCCAATCCACCTAACCTGCACATCTGTGGACGGTGGGAGGAAACCGGAGCATCCGTGGAAATCTACACAGACACGGGGAGACTGACAAACAGTTGCCCTAGGCTGCAATCGAACCTGGGTCCCTGGTGCTGTGAGGCAACAGTGCCAATCACTGAGCACCGTGCCGCCCTCTTACACTGTCGTGTTAAAATTTTACGCTCCTGTGAAGTCCGTTGAGGCATTTTGTTTCATTAAAGGCTCAGTATAACTAAGTTGTTACTGGTGGTAGTATTCTTGCATTTCCAGTTGTAATTAGTTATTTCCGATTGAAGTTTGAATAGAGAGCTGTTGCAGTGTGAAACATAATTATGCCAAACAGCTCCCAAAGTTTCAAGTTAATCCCAGAACAAAGCAATATCTCACAGACGTAATCGCTCCACCCCATGGCCCACCATCATTGTATAAAAACTTCAGTTTATTTCAGAGTTTGTTATCTACTGTTATCCAAAGTAAATACAGTGATGTCAGTGGAGGCTGGTGTAGGGAATCTAATAAAAACGATATCAGATCGGGGAGAGCTGAAAGCAAAGACCAAAAGGTGGATAACTGATCACGTTTCATGTTAACTTTCCTTATTTTGAGCTCTAGACAAGAGATATCAGTGTTTGGGAACAGAACAAGACATTCATCAAATATACGAACAGCAAGCAGCTGGAAATGTATTTGAGGCCAACAGGAACCTTGCCACATGGTGTCTTAATAAGTGAACTATTAATCCTGATTGTCTGTGATATCATACAGTTCACTTGATTGTTCAGTCTTGTAACACATTATTTGCCAACTATTATTCTGCACACAATTAAAATTAGGAAAGTCTTGGTCAGTTCGTGGAACAGCTTTAGGGATTAGGAATGCTTAGATTTCAATGGCAAGCAACCAAAGACAATTCTTGTGTTCTCCTTTCCAATTGTACCAAATTCAAGTACTTTGCAGATGAAAGAAAAAGGGTGATGGAATTTGCAGTAAAACATTTCCAGCATGTCAGTCTTATCTTGCAAATTTCAGGTAATGTAAATAGGAACTTTGTTTTGTATTTCTCTTCCAGACACCATCGAATCATGGGGTTAGACCCTATCCAGAGTACTTTGAACAGGTCTGGGCACCACATCTTAGGAAGGATATACTGGCCTTGGACAGAGTACAATGTAGGTTTACAAGAATGGTATTTAGACTTTGGGGGTTAAGTTACAAGGAGAGATTATGCAAATTAAGCCTGTGTTCTTGAGGATTTAGATGTTTAAGGGTCATCTGATTGAAGTCTTCAAGATATTAATAGGAAAAGACTGGGTACATAAAGATAAACCATTTCCACAGCTTCGGGATTCTTGAACTAGGGGGCATAGTCTAAACCATTCAGGCGAGATGTTAAGAAACACCTCTACACACAAAGGATGGTAGATGTTTGAAACTCTCTTCCACAAATGGCAGTTGATGTTAGATCAGTTGCTAGTTTTAAATCCAAGATACATAATTTTTTTGTTAAGCATGGGTATTACAGGATATCGGACAAAGGCAGATATATAGAGTTAGGTCACAAATCAGCTATGATCTCATTGAATGGCAGAATAGGCTTGAGGGCCTGAATGGCCGACTTCTTTACCTAAGTTCCTACAAATGAGCATGAAGTTCAGAGGAAGTAGGTGCTAACAATATCTGGTTTGAAGACAGAAGTGGAGCAAGAGACTTCTTTGATGGTGTTAAAGATTTTTTTGCCAAGCCTTTACCAGAGTCACAGTAACTGCTTCATTTGCAAAGTGTGGGAACTCCCTTTACATTTTACTGTATAATGCTTTGATCTTCATCAACCTGAAGGAAATTCTCATGGTGAATTCCAAACTATCTTCCTACTTACAAAGCTTCCTGGTACACATCCCATCTCTAATATCCCTGTCCAACTACAGTAAAAATGCACACAAACTGAATGCACAACAATTCTGATCTATGTTCAATGATTGCTCACTTTCCAGCACCATGGCCCTTCTTAACACTTTTATTATGCTGGTATTGGTTATGTTTCTAACTCCCACTGACAAGCTAATGGGAGATTTAGTAAACTGCGACCAGAATCTGATGCTGGGAGTAAAATCATTTTCAAACCTGTCAATGGTGTGAAGATTTATTTTTAATGTTCATTCAAAGGATATAAATTGACGATCCCTAATTGCCCTGGAGAAGCTGCCTTCTTGAATTGTTGCGGTCCTTGAGGTGTAGGGACAACCATTGTGATGTTAGGAAGGGAGATCCAGGATTTTAACCTTGCAATAGTGAAGAAATGTTAATATGTTTCCAAGTCAGAATGGGAGGAGATTTGGAGGCGGCATTCCCACCCATCTGCTTTCCATGTTCTTCCAGGTAGTACGTGTCATAGTTTTGGACGGTACTTCAAAGAACTGTGGTGAGTTATTCAATACATCCTGTTAATGGTACACACTGCTGCCACGGTGTATTAGAACGTAGAACAGTATAGCACAGTACAGGCCCTTTGGCCCACGATTTTGTGCTGGCCTATTATCCTACTAAGGTCAATCTACCCTGCATGCCCTACATTTTACTACCCTCCAAGTGCCTATCCAAGACTTGTTTAAAAGTCTCTAAAGTATCTGACAAAATTAGCATGAAGGGAGTGAATATTGAAAGTGGTGGGTGAGCTGCCAATGAAGCAGGCTGTGTCCTGAATGGTGTAAAGCTCCGGATTGGTGGATAGTCTTTGGAGAGACAGGAAGTGAGAACTCCTTGTCTCATACCTGCTCTTATAGCCATAGTATTTGCATTGTTCATCCAATTCAGTGTTTGGTTAATGGCAACCACAAGAATGTTCATAATGAAGAATTTAGTGATGGTAACACCATTGGACATCAAGGGATGATGGTTAGAATAGAATTAGCACAGAATATCCCTGGGCAACTTGTAACATCGGCGGGTAGATATCTGTGTTATAGCTGTACTGGAACAGTGCGGCTAGAAGTGCAGCTAATTCCAGAAGTCTACAGTACAATTGTTGGAACATTGTCGAGGTCCATAGCCTTTGCAGAATCCATTGCTCAACCATTTCTTGATATCATGTAGAGTGAATTGAATTGGTTGAAGACTGGTATCCGTGAGAGTGGGGACCAAGTTGGATCATCAACCCTCTGCCAGCTCTATACCACCTTGTCACAACCTCCGGTGGGTCTGTTCTTCAGGTAAGACTCAGTCAGAGATGGCAATGGTGATGTCTGGGACATTGTCTGCAGGATTTAATGTGTCCATGTATGTCTGTGTCAATCTGTTAGTCAGCTCTCTAATCTTGGCACAAATTTCCACCACATGATGATGATGAGAAGGACTTGCAGGGTGGTTTTTGTCGTTATCATTTCCAGTGACTGGTTTGATGCCAACGGTCTGTCCTGTTTCATTCCTTTCCTTTTGCAATACAACTGAATGCCTTGCTAGGCCATTTTGGAGGGCAATTAAGAGTCGACCACACTGCTGTGGGTGATTCGCATGCAAACCAGACCAGGTAAGGACAGAAAATTTCCTTCCCTAAAAAGCATTTGTGAACCAGATGTTTTTTTTTACATAACAACCAGTTGTGGTTACATGGTCACCATTAGGCTAGCCTTTAATTCCAGATTTTATTAAATTCACATGGCATCGTTTGTGATGATGAGATTTGAACTCATGTCTACAGAACATTAACCTGGGGCATTGGATTACTTGTTCAGTGACATTATTACCACAGACATCCCTCCATGGTGTGGGATCAGTTTGGCTCAGCCTGCCCTCCTATTGGATAATTGTATATTGATGGCTGAAGTGGTACATAATGTAGACATACTGTTGGCCTGAGAAAAAGAGAGGGAGAGAGAGAAAGAGAGAAAGAGAGAGGAAAAGAGAGGGAAATCGAGACATAAAGAGAGAGAGAGGTGTAGAATCGAGAGAGAGAGCGAGAGAGAGAGGAAAATTGAGACAGAGAGAGAGAAATCGAAAGGGGGGGGGATTCGAGAGAGAGAGGGAAACCGAGAGACAGAGAGAAGGAAATTGATAAAGAGAGAGAGAAATCGAGGAGGATAATCAAGAGGGGGAGAATCTAGAGGGGGCATGTCAAGAAAGGGGTAATTGAGAGAAAGGGGAACAGTGAGAGGGGGTTATCAAGAGAGGGAAAAGTTGAAAAGGGGGATTAGAGAGAGAGGGGAAAACAAGAGGGGGGAGTGAAGAGAATGAAGGAGAAATCAATAGGGAAAAATCAAGACAGAGTGGAGAAATTGAGGGGGAACCAAGAGAGGGGGCATCGAGAAGAGGGAAATTGTGAGCGAGGAAGGAAGGAAGAGAGGGAGAGAGAAACACAAAATAGTGCTGCACTGCAGGAGGCCATTCACTCTTTGACCCTGTACCGCTTCCTTTAAAGAGCAAAACATTTTTTCCCCATTCTCTAACTAATGCCCCATATCCCTGCAACTCTTTCTTTCCGTTACATTATTTATCCAATTCCAATTTGAAAGCCACAATAAAGCCAATATTCACCGTCCTATCAGGCAGTGCATTGCAAATCATAACCATGCACTAAATTATGTTAAATCTCTTCACACTTGTTATTAAGCTGTCAGTCATTCTAACAAATACTGTACATCAACCATTCATGACGTCCAATGCCACAATCAAATTTCATCTTAATGTTATTTGTTCCAGGGAGAACAATGCCAGCTTCTCCATTATATCCATAAAAGTGTAATCCTTCATCACTAGAATTATCAGACCATAAGAACATAAGATGTTGGAGTAGATGTAGGCCATTCAACACAATGAGTTTACTCGACTTTTCAATGAGATCGTGGCCAACCTGATAAGCTACAACTCCACATTCCTATCTTTTCCCCATTACACTTGATTCCCTTACTGATTAAAAATCTGTCTATCTCAGCCTTGAACATACTTAATGTCCCAGTCACCACAGCCCACTGTGGTAAAGAATTCCCAGATTCACTTTCCTCTAAGAGAAGAAATTTCTCTTCATCTCGGCATTAAATGGATGTCCCTTACTAAGATTATGCCCTCTGATCCTAGCTATCCCACAAGGGGAAGCAAAATCTCCACGTCTGGCAGGCATGTTAACAATCTTACATGTTTCAACAAGGTCTCCTCTCCTTATAACCTCCACTGGAGTACAAACCCAAAATACTCAATCTCTCCTCATCCGAAAATTCCTCCATTACCTGGAATCAACTTACTGATCCTTCACTGAACTGCCTCCAATGCCACTAAATCATTCCTTAGAGGAGGGGGCCAAAGCAGTTCATAATATCCCAGTTGTGGTCTGTCTACTGTCTTGCGTAATTTTAACAACATTCCCTACTTTATACTCTGAGATAGTGGGAACTGCCAATGCTGGAGAATCTGAGATAACAAGGTGTAGAGCTGGATG
>NC_063348.1:6212895-6309566 GCF_021869965.1 Rhincodon typus
ATGCTTCTTGGCCTGCTGTGTTCATCCAGCTCTACACCTTGTTATCTACTTTATACTCCATTCCTTTTGAAATTAAGGCCAATACTTCAGTCCCCTTCCCTGTTATCCACGCAACCTGGATGCTAGCTTTTTGTGATTCATGCACAAGCACCTCCAATTCTTTTGTGCTGCAGCTTTCTGCAATCTTTCTCCATTTAAATGATATTCAGCTATGCGATTCTTCCTGCCAAAATGTCGAAGATTACATTTTCCCACATTGCATTACAGCCAGAAACCCACATGGTTTATGGATTGTTTTGCTAATCAGTCCTAACACCTTTAGGATTTGCACCATATCCGTAAATTTTGAATTTGTAATCATTAAAGCCTATCAAACCCCTGGGAAGCACTGCTATCTGGTACAATAAACAGCATTCACCACACACCTCTGTTTTCAATCCCTCAGCAAGGCTGCTATAAAGATCTTTCAATTTCATGGGCTTCAATTGTGCTAACAAATCTAATTTGTCAAATGTCTTTTCAAATTCTATATACACACTGTCAACAAAGCAGGCTTGTGGCGGTATCCATACTTCTAGCCCAGAATGCTTAGTTTCAATCTCCACTTACTCCCAAGATGTGCCTGAACAGGTTAATTTAACCTATTTTGCTGATCAACCTGTTTGGAGATGTTATCACGCACGTCTGAGGCAGGTGGGACTTGAACCTGGAGCCTCTTGGTCTTGGGGTAGGGACACTACTGCAGAGTCACTAGAGTCCCAGCAGGTTGATTTAAAAAAACCAATGCAACATCAATTATTTTTTAAATGCGTTCTTTCATGGGATGTGGTTAGGGCAGCATTTATTGCCCATCCCTAAGTGCCCAGAAGGCAATTAGGAATCAACCACATTACTGTGGGTCTGGAGTCACATGGAGGCCAAACCAGACAAGGATGGCAGTTTTCTTCCTTAGACAACATTAGTGAACCAGATGGGTTTCTCCAACAATTGGCAATGAATTCATGGTCATCATTAGATTCTTAATTTCAGGTGATTTTTTTTAAAAATTAAAATTCTACCATTGCTATGGTGGGATTTGAACCTGGGTCTCTAGATTAAGAGCCCAGCAATAATACCAATAGGCCATTGCCTCCCCTTATAGTGTCACCATCAATATTCTCTGTTAACTCATTAAAAGTATTTCATCACGTTAGTCAAAGTTGACTTGCCTTTAACAAATCTATGTTGCCTTTCTTTTATTTGGGCATATTTATCCAAGCAGCTGTTAATTTCCTTGGATTAGTTAAACAGACTGCAATGTGATTGTCAGATTTATCCTATGCCCTTTTTTTTAATCAAGGCTGCAAAATTGCAATTGGAAATTCTGACATTTGGCACCAGACTTGTATCAGAGGGAGATTGGAAAATTGTGGCCAGCAATGCAATTTCTACTCACATAAAAAATAAGAACCCATTTTGCCATTCACAGCTGATCGTCTATTTCAAAGCCATCTTTCCACATGATCCCCACAACCCGCAGTTCCCAAAAATCTATCAATCTTAGCACACTGGGGCAGAGAATTCCAAAGATTCACAATCTTTTGAGCGAAGCAATTTCTCCTCATTTTAGTCCCAACTGACAGAGCCCTTATTCTGAGACTGTGATCTCATGTTCTATGTTCCCCTGCCAGGGAAAAAGGTTTCTCAGTATCGACTCTACTAAGCCATTAAGGAATTTTACACATTTCAATTCAACCACATCTTATGTTTCTGAATTCCAGGAATATAGGTCTAGTCTACTCAACCCTTCCACTTCAATCCCCTCATCACAGGAACCGACCTGACTAAACTTGGTTTCCTAGAGTGATTACAGCTCAAAAAGAATTTCATTGGCCACAAAATGCTTTGAGCACCTCCAGTAGTTGTGAAGTTGCCAAGTATTTGCTAGTCTTTTCTGTTTTCATATTTTCTATTCTCTTTCATTTTCAATTTTTTGGTCTTCCTTTACTGAATTCTAAAATTTTTCTAATTACGAGATTAATACTTACATAAAAGCAGTATAAGCTTTCTTTGTGATTGAATTTTTTTTAACTCTTGTTAGCCAGGATCATAGGATCCTAGAATCCCTACAGTGCAGAAAGAGACCATTTGGCCCATCAAGTCCTCACTGACCCTCTGTAGAGCATCCCACCCAGAACCAGTTCCTCACACTATCCCTATAACCTCATATTTCACATGGCTAACCCACCTAGCCTACAAATCCATGGACACAACTGGCAAATTTAGCATGGCTAATCCACCTGGCCTACACATCTTTGGACTGTGAAAAGAAACTAGAGCACCCAGAGGAAACCTATACAGATGCAGGGAGAATGTGCAAACTCCACACAGACAATCGCCCAAGGCTGGAATTGAACTCAGGCCCCTGTGCTGTGGGGCAGTAGGACTAAAAACTGAGCTACCTTGCTGCCCCTTTTAAACTACTTTCACCTTCAAGAACATTTTTTTTGTTTAATCTATTGTGCTAATTAACCTGCTCAAAGATGTTATTACCTACCTCTGGAGCAGATAGGACTTGAACCTCAGTCTCTCAATCCGGGGATAGGGACTCTACCTCTGTGCAGACTACATTTTCTTTGATTTTTTTGCTATAAATTGTGTTATAATTCTTTAAATACTAGCTATTGCCTACTTATAAAAGTAACTGTTAATGCAGTTTTACTTTAGCCATTCACATAGCTTGCTGCATTTAAATTTAAAACCCTGGTTCTCGATCCAACTAGACGATTTACACCATCAATATAAATTTCTTCTTTATTAAGTTCACTCTTGCTTAGAAACCCTTTTGCTTCAAGGTTGTTAATTAGATGCTCATTGCATTGTGCCAGATCTGACATTGTCACTCTATCAAGACATATAAGTAAACCACTCTCCCTACTTCGAATTCCTCAATCTTCAGCATTCAACATCCTCACTCAGAGATGATTGCTGTGGAGTATTTCCTTTTGCGTGCAAACATGTGAATAAGGAGCAAGAGTAGGCCATTTGGCTCCTCACACCTGTTCTGCCATCCAATAAGATCAGAGCTGACCTGTTTGTACCTTCCACTCTGCTTTCCTGTCCACCCCTGATAATCTCTGGGCCCATTGCTTAACAAGAATCTGCCTCAAAACTATTCAAGGACTCTGCTTCAACCACCTTTCTGGAAGAGAGCTCCAAACACACATGACTTTCAGAAAACAAAAAATATCTTATTTCTGTTTTATTTGGGTGACTTCTGATTTCCAAGTAATGACCCCTTAGTTCTCGATTTACCCATAAGAGGAAACATCGTCTATGTATTTACACTGTCAAGGCTATTCTTATATGTTTCAATTAAGGTATTCCTTACTCTTCTAAACTTCAGTGGGTATGAGCCCAACCTTTCATCGTAAAACAACCTGCACATTTCAGGTATTAATCCAGTAATCCTTCCCTGAACTGCTCCCCAACACACCTACCTTAATTCCTTAAATAAGGTGACCAATACTACTCACAGTGATCTAGGGGCAGTCTCAACAGTACCCCATATAGCTGAAACATAACATTTCTACTTTTGTATTCAATTCACCTCATCATAAATGGTAACATTCTATTAGCTTTCCTAATCACTAATATTTTCTGTTTCATGTACCTGGACACTCAGATCTCTCTGTATCTCAGAACGCTGTAATTGCTCTCTGTTTAGATAATATGTTTAGTTTTTATTTTTCCAGCGAAAATGCACAATTTCAAATTTGCCTACATTCTATTCCATTTGCCCAATCTCTGCCCATTCACCTAACCTATCTGTATCTTTCTGTATGGGAGAGATAGTAGGAACTGCAGATGCTGGAGAATCCGAGACAACAAGGTGCAGGGCTGGATGAACACAGCAGGCCAAGCAGCATCATAGGAGCAGAAACTCCTTATGTCCTTGCCAATACTTCCTTTCCTACCTATCTTTGACAACCATCCTTCCATTCCTTTATCTGAGTCACTGCCATTACATTTAAACCCTTCAGGTCCCAGCACTGATCCCTGTGGCACACCACTCATTACATTTTGCTGAACTGAGAAAGGGGTCATATTTAGAACTCGGGAGTAAAAATGGTGCAGTCACTATGATGGGGTTATACTTTGTCATTCCAATAGCTGGAGATAGAGGGACCGATATGTAGATAGATCATGGAATGATGTAAAAACAACAAGGTTATTGTAGTGGGTGACTTTAACTTCCCCAATATTGACTGGCACTCCATTAGTGCCATGGGCTAAGACTGGGCAGAATTTGTTAGGTGCATATAGAATCCCTAGGGTGCAGAAAAAGGCCGTTCAGCCCATTGTGTCTGCACCAACCATCTGAAGAACATCCCACGCAGACCATGTAACCACACCCCCATCCCTACCACCACCATGCTTTTTTTTTAACCATGGCTACGCCAACTAACTCATACTTCCCTGAACACTACAGGCAATTTAGCATGACCAATCCACCTAAACTGCATATCTTTGGATTGTGGGAAGAAACCAGAGTATGGGAGGAAACCTGTTCAGACACAGGGAAAACATGCAAACTCCACACAGATAGTCACATGAGGGTGGAATCAAACAGCGTCCCTGGCATTTTGAGGCAGCAGTGCTAACCATAAAGGACCTCATAAAGGACCTCAACCACTTCCTCCAGCTCTATGCGTAAATTCCCTCCTTTGTCCTCGAGCGGATATACTCTTTCCCTAGCTACCCTATTGCTCCTAATATTTGTATAAAGGACTTTGCATCAGCATTCACTAAGGTGAAGGATACGGATGATGGTAGGATTAGAAAGGGTTATGTTGATATTCTAGGGCATGGCCATGTTAAGGAAGAGGTGGTGTTTGGTGTCTTGAAAACATTTAAGTAGGTAAATCCTCAGGACCTGATGTGACTTGTCCCAGGATACTGAGGGAGGCAAAGAAGGAGATAGCTGGGGCCTTAACAGAGATCTTTGTATCCTCTGTAGCTGTAAGCAAGGTCCCAGGTGACCGTTGAATAGACACTGTTGTTCCTTTGTTTAAGATAGGCAACAGGGATATTGCTATACCTTACATCATGAAATGTTAGTTTCTTCAATAATCTATGATGTGGAACTTTATCAAATCTCTTCTGAGAATCTAAATACAGCACATACCAGTTGTCCTTTATCCACGTCACATGTTGCCTTCTCAAAAAACTCCAATCAGTTGACCAAACATGATTTCTCTTTCACAAAACCATGTTGACTCTGCCTGTCTACCTTGAACTTATGAAAGTGCCTTGTTACAACTTCTTTCATAACAGCTTCTAGTATTTTCTTTATGACAGATATTAGGCTAACTGTCCTGTAGTTTCCTATCTTGCTCCTTTTTTGAATAAAGGAGTTACATTCACTATCTTCCAATGTAATTGGGTCATCTCTGAATCCAAGAATTTTGGACAAACAAAGCCAATCCATCAACTATCTCATTAGTCACTTGTTTTAAGATCCTGAGACGAAGTCCATTAGGACCCGAATACTTGTTAATCTTTGACTCCAACAATTTACTCAGTACAACTTCTCTGGTGATTGTGATTTTCTAGAGTGTCTTCCTCCCTTCCATTTCCTGATGTATTGCTGTTGTGCAATGTTATTTGTGTCTACTCTAGCAATGCAAAATAACTGTTCAATTCACCTGCTATTTCTGATTTTTTTCCATTAATTCTCCAGTCTCACTTTCTATAGAACAAACTTTTCATATTTAAATTATTTACAGAATCTCTTACTGTCTGTATTCACGTTTTTGTCTAGCTTTCTCTTTTACACTAATTTTTGCATCTTCACTAATTTTTTTGGACATTGTTTGCACTTTTAGTGCTCATTCCAATTTTCTGACCTGCCACCTGTCTTTGCAAAGTTACATGCTGTTTCTTTTAATTGATATGATCTTTAATATTTTCAGTTAACCATTGATCCATCCCTTGGAACTTTTCTTACTTGTTAGAAGGTAATTTTAAAAAATGGCCCCTAATTGGCTTCCCACCTTGTTAATTTTTGCTTTGCCCCCCTCCCATGGAAAATCTCCCCAAAAGGCGAAATATCTTGGGTAGCCGCCCCCTATTTTCCTGATCTGTCCAGCCTGCCAATTGGCCCAGTAAGACACATTCCAATGTCTCAAGATAGTTCAGTTCATCATAATATTTTGTAGGATAGCATTTGGTGTTATTAGGTAAAATCTATGACTGAAGACATATTTTCATATTAGGTATAATATTTCACAGTAATTGTTGTTGCAGCGCTTGCTGGCTGCTGATCTCAACAAAAGTGGATAATTAACTTTGAAGTTACTGTTGTCTGCCAAGATCATTGAGTCAAAGCCAGTATCCTTGGCACTCCATTGGACCTAAAGTAAAAGCAGCGAATGACTGCTTTACAAATATATTTCCTCCTCTATGTTTAAAAGCTGAAGTGCTTGTGTACTGCAAAGGGCCAGCACTGAAGTGCTTGATTCTATTAATTTGTGAATATAACTTTTTCTCAATGAATTTGTTACATTGTTTTGCAAAAAGGTCTAACTTTACCTTGAAAAATCTACTGTGCTAAATCTCCAATACTTATTCTGTTAACAGAGGTGTCACTGATGCATATTGTACCGTAAGTGGGAAGAGGTCTGAGTTAGGTTAGAATCATAAGCACACATGCACATCCAATCATTTCAGGGTGTCTATAAATAGCCCTGGGGAAATATGTTTCTCATGTCTCTTGGTACCTCCAATGGGCTAGATGGATTTTGCAAAGCTTCTGAAAGCACACCTTGTTTGTGAACTAGGAATACTGGGGAAACATGAGCAAGAGCTGGGACATTCTGACTGGTAACCGTTAAATGTTTTGACAAATTGAAACCTAATTATTAGATACTGTGTTATAAGGTAAGGACAACTCATTGCGTTCCTGCGTCTGAGCCAGAAATTCCTGCTTCACCTATCTATCCAGAATTAGATGACCAAAGAAAGTGCATTGATAACATGGCCAAATATGTTGAATATAAACCTGTAAATCTTTTCAATACACCTGTGGCAGTTGGTAAGAGTATCCTGGTCCGCCATACTTGATTCAGAGCGGCACCCTTAAAACCTAAAACCTCTGGTGACATGCTAGTAAGCTATTCCAAGATAATCTAACTATGGGAAGAAATGTAAGCATGTGTGTTGTATGCCTCATTTTCCACCAGGAGTAAGACGAGCTATTATAAGACAGATGTGTTTTAATAACATTGATCTTAGGACTGTTCTATACAGTTAAATGATATTACCTTGACCACCAATGATTAGATGCATTCGAGGACATTCCCAGATGCATTGGAGTACTTTCCCTGTGGAAGAAGTGCCACAATGCATTCAACATTATGGGAAATAATGTTTAGGAAACTTCTTATAATGATCAGCAGTAGAGTTTAAATGTTACTTAGAAACAAATTGCCTTGATGTTGAAATGTAGAATACAATCCAGCCCTTTACTTGATACAACATCTGATTTGAAATAGAAAATGAGAATACTATTTGGCCTTTCATTTTAAAGATGTTCCATTATCTGAAGGTATTATGGTTTGATACCCAAGCTGAGTCTTAAAAATTGGTGACAACAAGGTGCAGGGCTGGATGAACACAGCAGGCCAAGCAGCATCATAGGAGCAGAGAAGCTGACGTTTCGGGCCTAGACCCTTCATCAGAAAAGGGGGAGGGGAAGGGGGTTTTGAAATAAATAGGGAGAGAGTGGGAGGCGGATAGAAGAGGGATAGAGGAGAGGATAGGTGGAGAGGAAACAAACAGGTCGAAGAGGCGGGGATGGAGCCAGGAAAGGTGAGTGTAGGTAGGGAGTTAGGAAGGGGATAGGTCAGTCCAGGGAGGACGGACAGGTCAAGGGGGCGGGATGAGGTTGGTCGGTAGGAGATGGAGGTGCGGCTTGAGGTGGGAGGAGGGGATAGGTGGGAGGAAGAACAGGTTAGGGAGGCAGGGACGAGCTGGACTGGTTTTGGGATGCGGTGGGGGGGAGGGGAGATTTTGTTTCCTCTCCACCTATCCTCTCCTCTATCCCTCTTCTATCCGCCTCCCCCTCTCTCCCTATTTATTTCAGAACCCCCTTCCCCTCCCCCATTTCTGAAGAAGGGTCTAGGCCCAAAACGTCAGCCTTCCTGCTCCTCTGATGCTGCTTGGCCTGCTGTGTTCATCCAGCTCTACACCTTGTTATACCATCAGAGCTCCACATTTGTTGCTCTGCATCATTTGATTGCTTGTTGCAGCATTCCTATCGATGGTATTCCTCTCACAGATTGAACAACAGCGACTGGGGGATAACTGGAAGGTGTCAGCTGCTGCTGTGGGCTCGTATTTGACAAGTTGAGAATGATCTTTCCAGTACTGATCTTGTGGGCTGATGCTGAGCACATTTTGATTAAACATAAAAACCAACAGCCCACCAGGAGAAAGTAGCTCAGGCTGTTTTGAGGGCATCTTTTCTGGTCCCCTCCACATTTGGGGTGAGCAGAAGATAACTCACAGAGGACTGCTCAGTCAGAGATGCTGAGGCAAAATGACCCCTCTGCCCAATACGCTTCATGTACTGGTGCTTGTGTGTAAATTCTTGCCTTGGGACTTTCAGGTTCACAATCTTGTCCCTTTCATCATTTCTCTCCAACATCAGTCCTTGGACTCGGCTGCGGTCGGGCATCTGGTCTCTGCAGGCGTCTAGGGAAGGGCAGCCAGAAAGAGGCCGTTGATACCTGAGGGCTAGCAGACCCTTCAAGGCAGAGGCTGGAAGTGACTGCGCAAGGAGTGCTTGCTGTCACTTTCTATCAACCTGCAAGCCACAGCCACATAATGGTACAGAAAATGGCTGTGACCCGTACCCAATCGGGCAGGGTAGGGCCTTCAACTAGTGAGTGGTAGGGCAGCAAAACCCAGCAAAGCGAGCCCCTTCAAAGGACAGTAACGTTACATTCAGATGCATTTGGAGGAAACACATCTAACAGGCTCCCAATCCCTGGCCATTCCTTTACGTTGCCTTACCGTCTGCAATGCAGCCCCTAGCTTTTAACATTGCTGACTATTTCATGCAACACCATCACCAACACTGAGGTCTATGATACAATAGTCAGTCCATCTGGAGGAATGATACTGGGTTGTCAGAGTCCTTTGCAGATGCGATGTACATGCCTGAACATATGGTAGCAGCTTCTCAAGTCACACATTGCTCCATGCTACGTCATATCCAGAATAGGGAGCTGGACTCACTGCATGACAGTTACAGTAGTGGCTACACAGGTACTTAAGCAAACAGACTGTGTGGGACTGTAGATACACAATTACAAAGGTGAGTATCAATATACAATGCAGCCTCACCTGTGCTACCCTCAAAAGGTTCACCTGCTCCCATCCCTTCCACGGTATCTCAGCGCCACCCTGTTCTCTATAACTGGGGTGGAACGAGCCAGCCCTACACTGGAGCCCATTGGCTTTGGAGGTTTTCTCACTTGATCCCGGTGGGGGGTGGAATTCGTGTCCAGAGGGCCCAGATGTACCGTGTCTGTCCTTACCAGATAAAAATGCACCACCCACTCAGCTAAAATTTCTGCAGGACTGAGGGTGGCATGCAACGTGGAGCTGAAAGGCCCTGTCCGTTTAGAGGATGAGGATTCAGATGCTGGGCACCCCACCACCTTCCTGGCTCTTCCAGAACTACTGCGGGCTGTTTTCTCTCAGAATGCAACAAAATGAGTGATTGAGCACAGTGAGAGTGGATAACAGAGACTTCCATACTGGTGCAGGTAGGGCAAAGTTGGTAAGCGTCCTGAATGAGTGAGTTGGCAGCACAGAGGCCAAGTACAGCTGAGGGATTGGATGGATGAGGAGGAGTGGAGGCGGAGGTTACAAGCAATAGTGAGAGTGGCAGAGCATGAGTCTTGGTGGGAGGTGGGTGCAGTACCAGAGATGGAGTGAGCATGAGGTAGCAGAGAGCGAAGAGTGGCACTTGCTCCAACAGAAATGGAAAAGGTGAATGATCACCCCCACCCCGCATCGGGCACTGCTGTGTATTCCCCGGATAGTATTGATATCACTTACCTGGGTAGTGCCTTCGGACTGAGCTGGCAGGGTCTGGCATTGTGGCCTTCTTTGGAAAGAGGCAAAGTAAAACGAAGCCAGCCCTCCTCGGAACAATCCCATCCACCAGTCCCTCCAAGTAACTGCAGCACCAATTTGACCTTGCC
Source organism: Rhincodon typus (assembly GCF_021869965.1). Classification (NCBI taxonomy): domain Eukaryota; kingdom Metazoa; phylum Chordata; class Chondrichthyes; order Orectolobiformes; family Rhincodontidae; genus Rhincodon; species Rhincodon typus. The sequence continues at coordinate 6,223,152 of NC_063348.1, forward strand.
AGACATTGCTGGCACAAAAGTCAATCACCTGTGCAGGGCATCTCCAGGACATCCGCACACACCCAGGTGCACCAAAGCCTTTTAACCGGGGATATCTGGCTAGTTGCAACAACTTTCAACGATGTCAAGCAGGAGAACTGGGCTGGAGTTGATGGGACAGGTTGCATGGGGGCTAAGGAGGTAAGGAATGAGGCTGGATTAGGACAATGCAGTGAGAAATCCCATTAGACCTCACAGAGGGAAGCCCTCTGTGAAACCTGACCAATTTGAAAACCAGGAATGAGTTAATACCTTCACAAGAAGAGGGAGAAAACTGGAATAAGCATTGGAGTCATTCACAATAGCAATGTTTAAATTGTTTTCAGTCAAGTTATTTATTAGGATGTTTCAGAAACAACACATTTTTTGGACAGTCTTCGTGAGAAAACAAAAGAAAAATGTCATAAAGTATTGATTGCGTGTCCAATAAAACTTTCAAAAACAGCCACATAATTATAAGTGCATAAAGTTTCAATGTATTGACTAAAAATTATTGGTCTTCCAAGAAAAACTTTTATTGAACTTTCCTGGAAACTACATTCAATAGAGACCAACTTAAGCTGAAATGTATGTGTGAATCATCTTAAAATGGAGGAGATGATTTTAATATGAACTTATTACTCATTCGTAATTTGTGACCTTTAATCTTTGGGATATAATTTTGTGCCCTGCTTTTTCTCAGTGAGGCATTAAATGCCTTTCCCATACAGAATTTAGAAATAAATCGAAACTTATGTGATTTTGTTGGGGTGTTTTTGAAAAATATGGAAGTAAACAAGAACAATAGAAAACTGTGACAAAATTATAATAACCCAGCTTTTGTTGACAAAATAATGGCAAGGCTATTGAGGTTTCAAGTTACTTATATTTAAGCAGTGCAGCAATTTTAGGTGAAGTGTAGATGTACAGACAAAGATTAGAATCCAAGAGTTGAAGTTTAAATTGCAGCACTCAACTGTTAGCTTTCTGAAAACAGCACCAGACGGTTTGTCTTATACCAGTGAAAAGCACTGAAATGCATGAAGTTTTTATGTTTGCACAGTAGGTATGAACACACCGCATAAACCTGTTTCTTTTTATTTCACGTGCAAGTACCATATGCTGAATGTTACAATTTTTGGCGAAGTGCCGGTTGCGTTGTTTAACTGGAGGGTTTTTCACCATGAGGCCTAGCATCTTTTCTTGCCATATCTCACCAAATTCACCTTATTAACGATTTACCCTGCCCCTAGAGTGTTCCTCATGTCTAATTCTATCCAATTCCTGGAGCAGCTCTCTGCTGTTGGGTTAGCCTATCAGCTCCAGCTTGAAAAGGCCATTATGCATCCGGACAAGCAGGAATTAGGGTCTGAGGAAGTATAATTGAGCTTCTTCATAGCCTACATTTTCAAAGACACCATTTCATTCTCCCTGCTTATCTGTCACAACTGTTCTGATGTTGTCTCCTTTGACTGGGTTGCTTTCAACTTGACCTCCTTTTCCCCTCTTTACTCAACGGAGGACTATATCACCCCCACAACCCCGCTGTCCTGCACTGTGGTTGAGAGGGTTCTCATTGATGTCCAACTTTTCTTGCACTTCTGCCCTCACCCTTTCCCCTCCCTCCCCCAGATTTCCCCTTGTTTTCACTTTCCACCTCTCTAGTCTCCACATTCAAAGGATCCTCCTTCACCATCTCTCCCCACCAACCAAACACACCTCCCTTTCCTTCCGATGCCAGCATTCTGTACAATCATTCTCTCTGCAATACCTTGGTCCACTCCTCCATCACTCTTAGACTTCCACACTTCATCGTGACATCTCTCATATGCAATCACACATGGTGTAACACTTGCCGATTCACCTCCTCCCTCCTCATTGTTCAAGGCTCTAAATACGCATTCCAAGTGAAGCAGCATTTTACTTATGTTTCTTTCAGTCTAGTTTACTGTTTTCACTGCTCAAAATGCAATCTCCTTTAGATTGGCAAAACCAAACAGAGACTGGGTGACTGTTTGCGGAACACCCCTCCATAGGAATGACCCTGACCTCCTAGTTGCTTGCCATTTCAATAAAATACCCTTTCAACCAAATTTTCATTTGCTCCACCTCCGCTTCTGTCAAAAATATAAAACCCACCATATTCCAAACCCTTTCAGTTTTGAAGAAGAGTTATACAGGACATGTAACGTTAACACTGTTTCTCTCTCCATAGATGCTGCCAGACCAGCTGAGGTTCTCCAGAATTTTCTCTGTTTGTTGACTTAAAACATTCTGTCATTTAAGAAGACACAATATTCTGACAGAGCCTAACCATTGTCGTCTTCCAAAATAAAATTGTGTGCTTTTTTGTATGGTGAATACTCTAGTGAGCATGTCCTAGACCTGTGCTCATTCTAACTATAGGCTCACAATGTGGTTCATGGATGGGTAGAGAGTGAAGCACTACAATCCTCAGATAGCTTTCTCTCCCTTCTTTTCCCTGGAGGGCATGTTGTGCATTAGACCTCCCCACATCCATAACACTGCACTGTTTTAAATTAAATTTTGGCCAAAATTTAAAGCCCACCTCTGTGGGGGATATGTTGATGGGGGGCATTTAACAGGCGTGAGGTGGTGAGTGGTAACCCTGCTACCTTCCTGCTTCTACCTTAATGAAGACCTTAATGGGAAGGTTCGGGGATGGACCTTCCTGTCCCACCAACAGTTTAACTCCATAAATGGGTAATTATTGCTCTTATAAGGCCATTTCCCAGCCATTGCTGGAATTCAACCAATTGCAGGCAAGGGACTCACCAACAATCTTCTGAGTTTAGTGGGTGCCCGAAGAAACATTGAGACATCTTACTCTTGGAAGGAAGATTCTCTGAACTTGTACCAGTCATGCACTTAAGAGGAAAACAGGATGTGTTCCTCATAACTGAGGACCCCAATATACGACATCCTATTTGTCTGAAGCTGACAACCAATAAGAAGTCTAGCTCTGGGCAGTGCCACAGAGGGGAACACTGCTGTCTTTTGGCACTGCACCCAGCCCAAAGTCCCAGGATTGAAGCGTGACCCAGGGAGAAAATTGGGAACATGGAGCGGGGATCATGGAGAAGAGAGAGAGAAAGAGAGAGAGGGGCCACAGGAATTAGAAACAGGGGAAGGGGATCGTTTCCATCACACAGTGCCCCCTTGCCCCATCTCTGCGCTCCTCAATAATGCACAGGTTTGTGTCAGCTGAGGATGTACCATGGGTGACCGGATTGTAAAGGCAACATGTCAGGTAGCCAGCTGGGAGTTGGAAATATTGCAGCTGATACCAGAAGAGGCCCGTACCATCTTCAATGGGGGAAAGGCCTGACAGTCAACTTCCTGCCCAGTAATTCCTTATAAGGAGATGGAAGCAAAGTATCAGGAGTTATCACTGAGAGCAACACATCTCATTCACAAGGCCTGCCTCCATATTCCTCACTTCCTGAAAGCCAGTCAAACAAATCCTGTCTGGCCTGCTTGTGGAGGGGCAGAGCTGGCGGGACGGGGGCTTCTTTCAAAGGTACAGAGTCCCCGAGCTCAGGTCTCAGCATCAAGGTAGTGAAGGACAGTGGGAGGAAAGGGTGCTCACAGAGAGCCACACACTTGCCAGTTCTGCCAATAGCCCCGATGCCACTGACCACCCATTATCAGCCATCTTTTGTGATCCTAACCCTCAGTTGGGTACATTAGCAGCGGCTATCACTGCCTTCCTCATGGTGCTCCTATGCAATGAGGTTCTGATTTGCTGGTAGGTGGGACCACAGCCCGCAGGGTCCTGGATCCCAGGGACATTACGCACCACCCCTCCCACTTTAGTCCCTGGTTGGCGGAGGCCTCCATCAGCTTTGTTACATTCTGCCCATCATTTACCAAGCACAGGGCAAGTGACCCAACATTCTGCAGAATAGATGAGATAGTAGGAACTGCAGATGCTGGAGAATCCAAGACAACAAGGTGCAGAGCTGGATGAACACAGCAGGCCAAGCAGCATCATAGGAGCAGAAAGGCTAGAATATATACTCATTAAAAATATACTCACTGCATGCTCGCAAAATATACCTGCCGACAGTGGCCTCAGCATGATCCTGAAGCTACAGCGAGATTGAGGGACTGACGACATACCATCTGCAAGCCAGGAAGCTCTTTCCCAACAGCTTACTTTCTGGTCTTTCCAGTGAGTCCCACTTTATATTTCAGCAATGTTTGCATGTCACTGGAATAGTAACCTTTGCTATTCGTGCCCCAAGAAATGTTGCCAATGTACTTATGGAGATGACCAAGCTTCAGCCTCCAACTATTGTGTCTAGACATGTGCTTGGCACTCTGTCTGTCCATGCTGGTGGGCATCCACAGATTCAACTGAGGACAAATCCCCACGTATTTTCCAACTTTGCTTAAATAACCAGCGTATTTGCCACACAGATAGCTGGCACATGCTGTAAGTGTTGGTTTGATGTCTCTGTGTGCCATAGATGATCTCCCATCTGTACAGATCCTACAGCCCATCTGTGCAAAAGAGCATGTCAATAGGGCAGTCATGATAGCCAATATGCTAACAGGCATGGCGCAGCAAGGATGCTGAGAGCCTGTAGGTAGGTAATAGGAAACCAAGTGCTAAAAGAGCAAGCCAGCAGCCTCACAACACACTCTGGTCCAATCCTTGAGCTGGGGTGCCTGTCCCTGTGCACAAAGTGACTTCGCAGAAGTTTCTGGCGCATCTTAAAATGCTGTTCTCAACTTTCTGAGCATCCTGCGTTTATCAGATACCAATGTCAGTGAATGAGGGAATCCATTTAAGTGGAAGGAAGAAGACACTTACGAGAATAATTCTAAAGACCTCCTAATGGTGGTTGTTCTCTAGAACTGAGAATAAAACAGGAGATAATGAGAGCATTAAAGAAGGCAATAAATTCATCATTAGTGACTTTCTTCTTCATGTAGTTTGGGAAAATCAAATTGGCAAAGGCAGCCAGGAGCAAAAATTCATAGTGTCCATGGAACATTTCCTAGAACAATATGAAATGGATCCAAAAAGGGATCGGGCTGTTTTAGATCTGATAATTGTTAATGAAGTAGGTTTAATAAATTAACTATAGTAAAGAGACCTGGGAGTGCAGATTCATAGCTCCTTGAACGTGGAGTCACAGGTAGACAGGATAGTGAAGAAGGTGTTTGGTATGCTTGTCTTTATTGGTCAGTGAATTGAGTACAGAATTTGGGAGGTCATGTTGCAGCTCTATAGGACATTGGTTAGGTCACTTTTGGCATATTGTGTGCAATTCTGGCCTCCCACCTACAGGAAGAATGTTGTGAAACAAAGAAAAGGTTCAGAAAAGATTTATGAGGATGTTGGGATAACAAGGTGTAGAGCTGGATGAACACAGCAGGCCAGGCAGCATCAGAGGAGCAGGAAGGCTGACGTTTCGGGTCTAGACCCTTCTTCAGAAATGGGGGAGGGGGAGGGGGTCCTGAAACAAATAGGGAGAGAGGGGGAGGCAGATAGAAGATGGATAGAGGAGAAGATAGGTGGGAAGGAGACAGACAGGTCAAAGAGGCGGGGATGGAGCCAGTAAAAGGTGAGTGTAGGTGGGGAGGTAGGGAGGAGATAGGTCAGCCCAGGGAGGACGGACAGGTCAAGGGGGCGGGATGAGGCTAGTAGGTAGGAGATAGGGGTGGGGCTTGAGGTGGGAGGAGGGGATAGGTGGGAGGAAGAACAGGTTAGGGAGGTGGGGACGAGCTGGGCTGGTTTTGGGATGTGGTCGGGGGAGGGGAGAGTTTGAAACTTGTGAAATCCACATTGATACCATTGGTCTGCAGGTTTCCCAAGCGAAATATGAGTTGCTGTTCCTGCAACCTTTGGGTGGCATTGTTGTGGCACTGCAGGAGGCCCAGGATGGACATGTCATCTGGGAATGGGAGGGGGAGTTGAAATGGTTCGCGACTGGGAGGTGCAGTTGTTTATTGCGAACCGAGCGTAGGTGTTCTGCAAAGCGGTCCCCAAGCCTCCGCTTGGTTTCCCCGATGTAGAGGAGGCCACAACGGGTACAGCGTCTGCAGTATACCACATTAGCAGATGTGCAGGTGAACATCTGCTTGATGTGGAAAGTCTTCTTGGGGCCTGGGATAGGGGTGAGGGAGGAGGTGTGGGGGCAGGTGTAGCACTTCCTGCGGTTGCAGGGAAAAGTGCCGGGTGAGGTGGGGCTGGAGGGGAGTGTGGAACGGACAAGGGAGTCACGGAGAGAGTGGTCCCTCCAGAAAGCAGATAAGGGTGGGGAGGGAAAAATGTCTTTGGATGTGGGGTCGGATTGCAGATGGCGGAAGTGTCAGAGGATGATGCGTTGGATCCAGAGGTTGGTGGGGTGGTACGTGAGGACGAGGGGGATTCTTTTTTGGTTGTTATTGCGGGGACGGGGTGTGAGGGATGAGTTGCGGGAAATGTGGGAGACACGGTTGAGGGCATTCTCGACCACTGAGTGGGGGAAGTTGTGGTCCTTGAAAAACGAGGACATCTGAGATGTTTGGGAGTGGAATGCCTCATCCTGGGAGCAGATGCGGCGGAGGCGAAGGAATTGGGAATAGGGGATGGCATTTTTGCAGGAGGGTGGGTGCGAGGAGATGTATTCTAGGTAGCTGTGGGAGTCGGTGGGCTTGAAATGGATATCGGTTTCCAGGTGGTTGCCAGAGATGGAAACAGAGAGGTCCAGGAAGGAGAGAGAGGTATCAGAGATGGTCCAGGTGAGCTTAAGGTTGGGGTGGAAGGTGTTGGTGAAGTGGATGAACTGTTCGAGCTCCTCGTGGGAGCATGAGGCGGCGCCGATAAAGTCATCGATGTAACGGAGGAACAGGTGGGGTTTAGGGCCAGTGTAGCTTCAGAAGAGGGATTGTTCCATGTAACCTACAAAGAGGCAGGCATAGCTTGGGCCCATGCGGGTACCCATGGCCATGCGCTTTGTCTGTAGGAAGTGGGAGGAATTGAAAGAGAAGTCGTTGAGGGTGAGGACGAGTTCGGCTAAGCGGATGAGGGTGTCACTGTAGAGGGACTGGTCGGGCCTGCGGGACAGGAAGAAGCGGAGGGCCTTTAGGCCATCTGTATGGGGATATTATGAGGACGTTGTCAGGTTTGGAGGGTTTGAGCTGTAGGGAGAGGCTGAATAGTCTCGGGCTATTTTCCCTGGAGCATCAGAGGCTGAGGAATGACCTAATAGAGGTTTATAAAATCATGAGGGGCATGGATCGGGTAAATAGGCAAGGTCTTTTCCCCAGTGTGGGGGAATCCAAAACTAGAAGGCATAGGTTTAAGGTGAGAGGGAAAGGGAAAGATTTAAAAGGGACCTAAGGAGCAACTTTTTCACACAGAGGGTGGTGCGTATATGGAATGAGCTGCCAGAGGAAGTGGTGGAGTCTGGTACTATTACAACATTTAAAAGACATTCAAAAACTAAAGTGGATGGGTATATGAATAGGAAGGGTTTAGAGGGATATAGTCCAAATGTCGGCAAATTTATATAGGATATCTGTTTGGCATGGATGAGTTGGACTGAAAGGTCTGTTTCTGTTCTGTGTAACTCTGACTCTATGACTGTAAAGGATCCCATAGGTAACAGTGACCATAAGATGGTAGAATGTAGGATTCACTTTGAAAGTGAGAAACTTGAGTCAAGCAAGTATACGAAACATAAATAATTGTAATTATGTAGGGAGGAAAGCAGAATAATCTAGAATGGACTGTGAAAGGAGTTCGGCAAAAAAAAAGTTGAAGAATAAGGCAGATATTTAAGAAAATAATTCATGATCTCAAGTAAGAATGATTCTAGGAAGAGGATAAACTGATAATGATTAAAGAAGCAAGTTAAGGAAAGCATCAAACTTGTTGGGTTTCATCTCAGAACATCAAAGGAAGTAGCTGAAGAGATAGTGAACACATTGATAGTAAACTTCTAAGAATCCTTAGATTCTGGAAACATCCCAAATTCTTGGGAAACCTCCATTATAACATACTTATTCATTAAGGGAAGGAGACAAAAAAACAGTAATTATAGGCTAGTTGGCTTAACATCTGTTATTGGAACATGTTATAGGTTGTTATAAATGATGTAATAACAGAGCACTTAGAAATACAAGCAGAGGCAACAGGGCTTCAGGAAGGGGAAATCATGCCTGACAATTTTATTGCAATTCTTGGAGGAAGTACCAAGCAGGATAGAAATTGGGGAGCCATAGATCTAATATATTGGCTATCCAAGAGGTGATCAATCAGGTTCTGTTCATAAGGCCACTAAATAACTTACAGAACTGATGGTGTTGGGAGTAATATATTAGAATGTACAGTGGATTGGTTAACTAACAGAAGGTAGTGATTTGGGATAAGGAGGGCAATTTCAGGATGGCAACCTGTAACCATGGCAATGCCATAGGGACCAGTGCCAGGGCCATAATTATTTACAATTATGTTTATAGCTTCGATGAGGAAAGTGAATGCACTCCAGCTAAGTTTACAGATGACACAAAAGATAGGTGGAAAGGCAAACAGTGAGGATGACATAAAAATTCTACAGAAGGCTGTGGACAGAGTGAATGAGAGTGCAAAAACGTGACAGATGGAATACTATTTTGGAGAATGTAAAATTATACACTTTGTCCGGGGGAATAGAAGAGCTGAATTTTATCGAAGTGGGGAAAAATTGCAGAGATCTGCAGAACAGAGAGATTTGCATCCTCATGCATGAATCACAAAAAAAAACACAATCCAAGATCCGCAAGTAATCGGGAAAGAGTAAAAATAGTGAGGAATATTTGGAATACTGTGAATAGTTTTGGTCCCTGAATTAAGTGAAGATGCATCGGCAATGCAGGGATTTCAGAAAGGTTCACGAGATTGACCCCAGATATGGGGGATTTTCCTTATCAGGAGAGGTTTCGTGAGTTGGGTCAGTACTCCTTGGAATTTAGAAGACAGGAGACCTTATTGAAGTAGACAAGGTTCTTAGGTGCCTTGACAGGGTAGATGCAGAGAGGTGGTTCCAACTTGTGGGAAAGGCTGGGACCAGAGGGCATAATCTCAAAGTATGTGGTCACCCATTTAAGACAGAGATGAGGAGTAATTTCTGCACTCAGAGGGTAATGAACCTGTGCAATTCTTTACTGCAGGGGGCTGTCAAGGATGGATTTCATTACTCATGAAAGAGATTTTGGACGAGAGGGGGATAATGGTGTTCATCGGTGGGGTTGCTGATACAAATGATCTTAGCTTAAGCCAATGGAATACAGATTGTGTGACCAAAACTGTAACATTAACAGTCAGAGGAAGTTATTGGGACCATGTCTTTTATACCATAACCTTTTCCTGTCCAAAACCTAAAGGATATATTTTGGTATCCAAGACTGAGATAGATGGACTTTTAAGGGAGTCAAAGCTTATGGGGTTAAGGCCAGAAAGTGGAGTTGAGGACTATCAGATTAGCCATGATCTCATTGAATGGCAGAGAAGACTTAATGGACTGAATGGCCTGTCTCTGCTCCTACGTCTAATGTTCTTAAGTAAATTCTGAGAAAGGCGTAGTGAGTGTTTCATATCAGAGAAATGAGGAGGAGTAAGCAGGAGAAATCTTTTCAGACGTGGTGTTGTGAGGCTATGAAATTCACTTCCAGAGTTAACGTTTGAAGCAGAAACAACATTCACGACTAGAGTGAATTGATCAGTGAGGGACAAGAGGTTAAGAAGACATGGAGTCTGGAGAGATAAATATAACTGGGACTAAGATAAAGATAAAGTCAACGTAGTCCTACTGGACCGTAGTCTGCTCTCTCATTAGAAAGTGATGGCTGATGGTGGTTTAATCATTAGGGGAGGCATTGGCCTAGTGGTATTATCGCTGGACTGTTAATCCTGAGACCCAGATAATTTTCTGGGGAGCCAGGTTTGAATCCCACCACAGCAGATGGTGGAATTTGAATTCAATAAAGTAACATCTGGAATTAAGAGTCTAGTGATGACCATGAATCCATTATCAATTGTCGGAAAAACCCATCTGGTTCACTAATGTCCTTTAGGGAAGGAAACTGCCATCCTTACCTGGTCTGGCCTACATGTGACTCCAGACCCACAGCAATGTGGTTGACTTTGAACTGCCCTCTGGGCAATTAGGGATGGGCAATAAATGCTGCTTGGTCAGCGACGCCCTCATCCCATGAATGAATAAAGAAAAAAAAACCTGGGGGTTGCTGCAGCTCAGGCAAGGAGAGAGGTTGGAAATGAGAGTCCTTCATGGTACCCTCAGCTGGTGTGGGAATTTGACCCATGCTATTGGCATCACTCTGCATTTCAAATCACCCATCCAGCCAGATGAGTTTATCAATAGGGGTGGAGGTTAGATAGACCTTAGATTTAGGGTAAAAGTTCGGCACAACATAATGGGCTGAAGGTCCTGTACTGTTCTATGTTCTATAACTGGAAACATTGGCTTATTTGTAAGATAAATGCCAATTTGAACAAAAGCAGAAATTGCTGGAAAAACTGAGCAGGTCTGGCAACATTTGAGAGAAACCAGAGTTAACATTTCAAGTCCAGTGAACTTTCTGCAGAACCACAGAAGGGCCACTGGACCAGAAACGTTAACTCTGCTTTCCATCCACAAATGCTGCCAGACTGGCTGAGTTTTTCCAGCAACTTCGGATTTTGTTTTTTATTTCCAGCTCTGAAGTGCTTTTTTTTATTGTTTAACGCCAACATGAACTGGTTAAGCTGAAAAGGTTTTGTCTGTATTGTTAGAACTTCAGGCTCCAACGTTGCATGTCGGAGATGTGACAGAATAAGAGAAAGAAAGGCACATTAAATGGTACAGGCAAATTGAGGAAAAAATGCAGGTTAGATTGTGTTCACAATGGGATTTGTTGTAATGAGGGACAGTGTGCACATGCAACATGCTTTTTTTATTCATAAAAATTGCTGTCACGCAAAAAACAGTGAATATTTCTGTTTACTCATTCAATCAAGAAATTATTGCATTGATTAACATCTTCATGTAGGAACGAAGAAATCTAACATCATGTCATGTTCTGGGAAGAATACGGGTTTGAAGACCTAATTGATCACGGGGAACATTTTGTGATGACAGGGTAGACTATGCCAAACAGATGAGAACACCGAGCAGTTGTAATCTGATGTTCCTTTCAGTAATCCCTATGGAGTCTACAGAATGCTAATCATCCTGATGCTCTGCTCCAAGTTGCTTTGCATCCAAAGCAGCACAGGCCGCTCCAGGAATGTCCATTTTCAGACCTTTTTTGGAGTGCAAAATTGACCAGAGTGGAATAGCCTACAAGTATGTGGGATATTCAAGTTAGGTCATATGGATAAAGTTTGCCTGACCTGTAACGAATTGAGAAAGATGCCTTTGAGATTACAATGAGCATTCTAGTAGATGTAACAATCCCCTCCTGTTTACTTACAAAACTCATTAATGCTTAGATGATGTGCTGTGGTTACATGGAACACATTTTAGCAGCCATCGCCATTCATTGGCATTTATTCGTTCTTGAAGAGTTCAAGGACAGTTAGGTTCTAAAGGATATATAAACCGTCACAAATATGTGTATGAATCTCACTGCTGTCACGTTGAGCACATTTTTAAGAATTATTCATTGGATGCAAATTGCCCATCTTTAATTATCCTTGTTGTCATACTGAATTTAAATTAATTCCCCTGCTCTACTGGAAAACATAAATCCACACATGGACAGCACCTGGGTGACATCACAGCAATTCCCTGTGGCTGCTTAAAGTGACTTAGCGTCATAAAAGTTCCGTGCGGTCACAAAGCAGTTCCACTGGGAATTCTGATTCCTGTTCCTGACAATTCTTTGATATGGCAAGAGAAGGATGAGGTATGGTGAGCAGGCAAGATGCTTCGGTGGTCCCACAATGTCACAGGCAGTCAGAAGCAGGTCCAATCTTATTTTAGCTCAAAGGAAAATCAAAAAAACCACAAAGGTATCCTTCTTGGTTAAAGCAATCAGGATCCCCAACTTTTAACAATATTCAGGCTGATACTTCCTCACAATCAGCTAGGTCTGAAAAAAGATGTTATCTGTGAAAGTCACCTACCCTTGGTGCACTCTGGAACCTTATGTACCTAAAGTTCTCTTTCACATTCCTAAATCAGTTTTAGGTTTTCTCAACCATAAGAATACTTCAATCCTAAATGTTGCCGTATTGTTTATATACTGGAAACAGTTTTCACCATATTATTCTGACCAAGAGTCCAGGGTGGGGCGATCGCTCAACTGAGCAAGATAAAAATGTCGAAATGGTTTGCCTTGATTTTGCATCTACAGGTTAATAGGTTGGGGACAGACATGGATTCAGCTGTGATTTCCACTATTGCCAAACAGCGTTAAAATAGATTTTCATTACTCATGAAAGAGATTTTGGATGGGAGGGGGAATAATGGTGTTCATTGGTGGGATTGCTGATACAAATGATCTTAGCATAAGCCAATGGAATACAGATTGTGTGATCAAAACTGTAACATTAACAGTCAGAGGAAGTTATTGGGACCATGTCTTGAATACCAAACCCTTTTTCTGTACAAAACCTAAAGGATATATTTTGGTATCCTAGACAAGGAGCCTAAGGCTGATCGCAATGGTCAATTGATCAGCATCCCATCTGCTAACTTAAACATTCACGCACTCCACTACCAATGCACAGTGGTAGCAATGTGTACTATATACAAAACATACTGCAGAAACGTACCATAGCTCCTTTGGAAGCACCTTCCAAAGCTGTGATCTCTACACCCTAAAGGGACATGGAGAGCAGATACGTAGGAACATCAGCATTTGCAAGATCCCCTCCAAGCCATTCACCATCCTGATGTGTAACTATATCATCGCTCCATCACTGTCGCTGAGTCAAAATTCTCGATCTCACTTGCAAACAGCATTGTGAGTGTACCTAAACCCCCAGGACTGCAGAGATTCACAAGCACAGTTCACTACCACCTTCTCAAGAGCAGCTGGGACTGAGCAACAAATATTAGTTTTGCCCGTAATGTTCAAATCCCTGAAGAAACAAAAACACATCACTCTGATCAAAGATCTGTGCTATCAGGAATAGCTAGAAACATCTGGATGAAGCAATTGAGAGTTTTCCATATTGATGAGTACCCAAGAGCAGGTAATGTAGAATAAGTCATCCTGAAAAGTTCATACAAAACAAATTATGTGAATTGGTGCAGAGGATACAGATTCAACTTAGTGCAAGATTAATTTAGGATTGAGATCAGGATATGAAACTTCAATTGTAAATTTTGGCATTTCATTTATATAGCAGAAAAAGTAGATAAAATAATGAAGGTTAAATATTTGCCACCATCTGAGACATAACCAACTCTGATGGAGTTGAGGGAGCTGCAGGATCTTTCTTGTGAAGCATCCTATGGATAACTATGATGGACGTTCACACATGTTCATAACAGTCAACTCAGCTAGGTACCAGAAAGCATCTTTCTACGATCTTTGATGGTAGTGAAGTGAAGGGCAGGCACGGGTGCAGGCAATGAGTCAGCTTTTTCCATGTTTTCTCATGGTTGTGCTAGCATTGATCGCTCATCCCAACTTCCACTTGAGAAGATGCCTTCTTAAACCACTGCAGTCTGTGGTGTAGGTACATTCACAGAGAGGTTAGGAAGGGTGTTCCAAGATTTTGACCCAGTCCATTGAAGAGCAAATTTTAAATCTTGCAGCTTCATCTACCATGTTATGGGACAGGCCTTCGGACCAACTGGTCTTAATTCCAGTTCCTGTGTTAGAAGGAGACAGACAGTTTTAGGTGAGGAGAGGAAGGAAGGAAATTGGAGATCAAAAGAAAAAAAAAGTTATGGAAGTCAGTACCAGGGAGCACTTTCCTATCTTGAACATCAATAAAACAGTGTGAGGTTAGTTAAAGCACAGGCCACAGATGTTGCATGAAAATTTGAGATCTGAAGTCAATTTACCATTGAAATACTGTCAGCAGAAGACATGTAGGAATCTTGCAATCAACAACACTTTAATGTAAAGCAGCGGATTTCTGTAATCCTGAGGGAATAAAAGACCTACAATGTTGATCATGTTGCAAAAAAATGCAAGAGGAAGTCTCCCCTCTTGTGTTGACAATATCTTCAGAATCCAATATAGGAAACAAGCCAAAAACATCTTTCAGATGCATTTTGTATGGCTGTTACATATGGTCTGTTCCACGTGGAATAATTTTAACAGCATGTATTAAAGACAACATTTATCTGTACTCTGTGAACTTTAATTTTAACAAGTTTCAAACAGCTGCCAGTTCTGAATTCCTGTCACAATAAATAGGTTCACTTGACTCAGTAATATTTTAACCAGGCAGAGATAACATGGCTGTAATGTAAATCCTTTTAAAGATAAAAATGGCAGTGTAAACACTGATGAGATCATTGACATGAGAGAGATGTTAGGAAATAACATGAGATTCTTTGAATAAATATTTTAAAAATTTCAATATAAAATATTTGTTTTCGTTACTGAACTTATCCAGCTATCATTACATATGAATGGATAATGTTGTAGCATATTGATGCTTAAATGGCTCCTTTAGCTTACTCACCCTGCTGGATAGTCAGGTTGTCAAAGAGAAGGCTCGCTATGTGCTTCTTTTCACAACTTAATTCTCTCTAAATTTATCCTTTTTTTCAGAAAAGTGCATTCCCTATACAGTCAAATCACTGTTCTGTCACATTTTATGTATATTTATTGTGAAGTGCATTTAAAGATCCATTGTCTCTATTTACAGGATGATTGGCAAAATTTGCCACAAACTACATTTTTTAAGCACTGTTAGTGCAGTTTTGGGTCCAAAGTGGCATTGACAAGTGCACACCTCTTTTGAGACCTCTACCAATTGCCACGAAGCACCAGAAATATGTAAAGTGACCACCTGTGATATCAGTCAGCACAAAACACCAATTTGACTCTAGTGGTGTCACCTTAATTTAAACGCTCCAGCTAACAGCCTATCTTAACCCTGCAAAACTGAGCATAGCAACCGAAAGCATAATCTCCTACCTACTTTTTATTCATTCATGGGTTGTGGGCATCGCTGACTGGCCCAGCATTTATTGCCCGTCCCTAGTTGCCCTTGAGAAGGTGGTGGTGAGTTGTCTCCTTGAACCACTGCAGTCCAGCTGCTGTGGGTTGACCCACAATGCCATTAGGGCGGGGATTTAAAGACATCAACTTGTCATGATAATGATAAAATATGGACTATCAACTTCCAACTTCCATCATCTGATCTTAATATCTGAAACTTTCATGGACTGAAATAGTTTCAAAAAGGAAAAACGTACTGAGAAACGGTTGCAGTAATCATTTCTCAACAGAATGAGCCGAGATTCATGAAACCGTGAATAAACAAGAACCCATCTCAACCGGAATTAACATTTTGATTCTAAGATACTGAAACTAAGCAGACATGAAGTACCCCCGGATCCCTGTTTCACTTACACCTATATGAGAAGTTTACATGCTGAAGATAAAAGAAAAGAAACATTGCCTGCAATTAACCAGCTCAGAAAAATAATTCCAGCTGCAGGAAGAGATAAGTCAGTTCTATTTGAACAAATTTCTTTGGTAGAGTTGAGGAGGTAGATTTGTGACTGGAACTGAAGGAGGCTCTCTCTCTCTCTTTCTCTCTCTCGATGTTCTTCCAAGAATTATGACAAAGATGGGCATTAAAGCAAAATCGGAAAATTATCCGAACACAGAGACTTCAAAGATGTAAATAATATACACAGCTGTTTATCCAGAATGTCCCTAACTAACCATGGTCTTACATTAAAACTTAACACTATGCTGCAAGCGTTGGTGTGGGTCCACTGGATTTGAATATAGGAGATATAGTCAGTAAGTTTGCAGATGGCACCAAAATTGATCGTGTAGTTCACGGTCAAGTAAGTTATCTCAGAGTAGATTGGGACCTTGATTGGATGGGCCAATGGGCCAAGGAGTGGCAGATGGACTTTAATTTAGATAAATGTGAGGTGTTGTATTTTGGTAAGGCAAATCAGAGCAGGACTTATACACTTGATGTCAGAGTCCTAGGGAGTTGTTGCTGAACAAAGAGGCCTTGGTGTGCAGGTTTACAGTTCCTTGAAGGTAGAGTCACAGATAGACAGGGTAGTGAAGAAGGCATTTGATACACTTGCCTTTAGTGGTTAGTGCATTGACTTTAGGAGTTGGGATGTTACATTGCAGCTGTAGAGGACATTGGTTAGGCCACTTTTGAAATATTGTGTGCAATTCTGGTCTCCCTGCCATAGGAAGGATGTTGTGAAACTTGAAAGGGATCGGAAAAGATTTACAAGGATGTTGCCAATGTTAGAGGGTTTAAGCCATAGGGAGAGGTTATATAGACTGTGGCTATTTTTCCTGGAGCATCAGAGGCTGAGAGGTCACCTTACTAGGTTTATCAAATCATGAGGGGGATGGATAGGGTGAATAGCCAAAACCTTTCTCCCAGGGTAGGGAACTCCAAAATTAGAGTGCAAAATTAAAAAGACCTAAGTAGAGAAGGCTGGTACAATCCAACATTTAAAAGGCATCTGGATGGGTATATGAATAGGAAGCATTTAGAGGGATATGGGCCAAGTGCTGGCAAATGGGACTAGATTAATTTGGGATATGTGGTCAGACTGGATAAGTTGGACCAAAGGGTCTGTTTATATGCTGTACAACTCTATGACTATGACCTAAGAACAATTTAAGAACTTTTAATCTGCACTTTTTTTTGCCGTTTTGTACTGGATGCCATTCCCCTTTTTGACTTTACACTAGTGTTTGGTATGTTTTTAATGTTTTACTGTTATTTACCTGAAACTTCACAAATAATAAAATTGCTCCCTCTGTCATTCAAGAAATCCCTGTAATAGGCTCCTTATTGTTTCAAATGAATGAGTTAATTGCATTTTAAATAGATAGGTGTATTGCCGTATGCTAAAAAAAAGTTAAAGCTTTTCTTGTGATTGAGGAAAGGGGAACGTGATGACCCATTCAGGCAAGTGAACTGATATCTGAGCCCTACTATTGCCGGGTTTGTCACTAAAGTTTAAAATTTTATCAAAATATGTCAATTCTCTAATTTCTATGTGTGATGGACTCAGATTACCAGCAAACATTGACCGGGTTCCTGTACTTAGTAAGATCTGCTATTTGTTATAAATAAATAATTACTAACCACAGTTGAACCAAAGCTATGAAATATCAATGTATAACTCTACTATATGAAACCCTTGACCCCCTTCAAAAACCCCAAGCGTGCAGACAAACAGACAGAGGCAAATAAAACAAAATAGATGTTAGGGTGGAGGAAAAAAAATACTTGGGAGACACAGTTCGGTGGCTCAAAGTTTCAGCAAAGATTTGTAGCTCGGGTTGTGGGTGAGGTTGTTGACTTTGTCGTCGAGCTGGTTGGTTTTCATTCAGACATTTTGTCACGTTGGAGCTACATCAGAGGCTCCACTGATGATGTCACCTAGCATGGTGATGAAACGTCTGAACGAGAACAAGCCAGCTCAGCGAGCAAGTCAACAACGTCACAGTTCAGTAGCTCCAGTCAATAGGATTTGTTAAGATAGTTCTTTACCTTCTCAGGGCCTTCTGTTCTTCAATCTTTCACATCTTCACAAGAGACACAGTTCAATTGGGACACTAATTGTTAAGGCTTTGAGTTTCCAGTTAAAAGACAACAATGTACAGCAACAGGTGGGAGTTCAGTCACTTTGACTGCAGAGAGACAGAGACACAGACCCTGTACCTTCAGCAGGTTCCTTCTTGTTTCATAAACCTCTAAGCTGCTCCCCTGCTTGGGAGGAACCAAAGGGTTGTCATCAGGCTGATAACATCCAGCATCCACAGCTATTCACAATCACACAAACCAATCAGCAATCTGTTAGTGGACGAATCTCATTCTACACACACACGCGCGCACAAACACACACACACACACACACACACACACACACACACACCCTGGTGCGATGGCAACTTATCCCTCCTCCCCCACTGCTTGGAGTGTAACAATGTAAATACAACTCACAATGATTTCCAGTTTTTAAAAGTGTGTAATTCTTTGCATAGTCATTAATTTTAAAACCATCCTTTACCCATTTTAGTCCACAAAAATTTAGTCTAATAAAAAGATGCAGCCTTCACTGGAGGCCAGTTCACCCTTCCACATCTGGTCATAAACTTCTTTCAGATAGGCTGATTGAATCATGTTGATCATTGTTGAGTTAGTAAATGTGTTCGGAGCTCTGTGCTGTCAGGTGAAGGTGTAGATTTAGGGAATGGTGTAACACATGTTGAGCATTGGTTCTGACATCAATGATTCTGTTCACCCCATGTACTCCAAATCATAGGTGATCTAGCATTGTGCTCCCTCAGCCTCCAGAATGGCATTGAAAATGAGCAATGCAGACATAGAAGAGATCAGGTTACTCAAAGAGGAAGAAGAGGAGGAGCTTTAAACATGAGCAGTAACCAACCAGGCCATTCAGAGTTGAATTCTCCTATCTCAATCTCAGTGAGGCTTAATGACTCTAATTTACAAAGCAGCTGCTCACTGAAAACTGCCATTTGCTAGCAGCAACATTGTAGCCCCAGAACATGATGGAGATGGTATTAGCAGTGGTTGTAAAAGGCACCTATAGCCTTGAAATTTGGCCCTTCGAGATTGGAGCAGTTGACATCACCAACATCTTATAATTCATCCACTGTTGAATGACGGATGTCACTCACGCCTTCAGTGAGGGATATCACTAATGCCTTCTATGCAAAAGGAGGGAAATACATTGAGAAGCAGGCAAGCTGAATACGACAGTCAATTTTCCATGGTGCAGGTTGGTAATTTCATGTCCTTCTGCAGCTAGCACGTGTAAGTTCAGAGATAAACAACAAGTACTTTGGGTTCCATTCCTTTCACATTCAGTACGACTATACTCAGTATATTGATCAATGTCCACTACTCTGGTAGCAGTTATGATGCCTTTATTTAGTACCAGTCTACTATACCACCAACATTCCAAGCCATCGTGAGAAACCATAAGGTGGTGACAGGGAAAACTGATTCATTGCCTGGGTGTATAACCCATATTCGCAGGGTGCACATAACACGAACGAGTCTACCAATCGAGCAGAATGTTGGTGTGTTTAAGCAACTCCTCTGCTGCCTGGACCATTGTGAAGGAGTTTGCTTCATAATTTTCCATGGTTTGCTGCACTCTGTAGAACTTTGTCATTGTGAGGAAGCAGCCTTTATCACCAAGCACAGAGTAAGCTGCCAAGGAGGTAGAGGAGGAGCAGGAGGAAGGGAAAAGACCATCAACTGCATTAGTGTTCAATCTCATGAGGCTACGGTTTGCATTGTGTAATCAACCACATTAAGAGTTGCCTGGTTTGACAAAAAAGCCATCTAATTACTCGTGTATGTTCTCTTAGAAACTAAAGAGGCAGTTACACCACTTTGGATAGGTCCTCTGATTTGGTCAGTGGTCAGGAACAGAAAGGGTAGAGGACTCTGAAGGCAACTCAGAGGACAGAATAGGTTTGCGGTTCTTTCAGTCTGGATCAGAGCGCAGGGGGTGGGGAGTGAATGGAGTGCAGAGCTGCAGGTTGGATGTGCAAAGTGACCATTGCACTGTGGAACAGGAAACCATTTAAGTCGGTGCAGGGGGAAATAACAAGGAATGTAATAGTAGTGGCTGATAGTATAGTGAGGGGAATTGACACCATTTTCTGCAGCAAAGAATGGGAGCTCAGATGACTGCATTGCCTGCCTGGTGCCAGGGTTTGGCACATCTACTCAGGCCTGGAAAGGAATTTCAGTAGGTTTGTGGGGTGGGGGTAGGACCCAGTGGTCATGGTCCATTTGGTATCAATGACATAGATAGAACTAGCAAAGAGGTTCCGCACCAACA
Organism: Rhincodon typus; assembly: GCF_021869965.1. Classification (NCBI taxonomy): domain Eukaryota; kingdom Metazoa; phylum Chordata; class Chondrichthyes; order Orectolobiformes; family Rhincodontidae; genus Rhincodon; species Rhincodon typus. Next base: position 6,243,182 of record NC_063348.1, read on the forward strand.
GAGTTCTGCACTAAATTTAAAAGCACAACCTCAAAGATTAATCTCTGTGTTTATTATTACTTGATTACCTGGCTTATGAAGAGCTACATGAAGATTGGCATAAGGTATGTGAAACTAGACAGATTAATATGTAGCTCAAAGACTGGTGTGGGAGAGATGATTCTAAGTCATTGTTCCACTGATACTGGTACTAGGGAAAATGGAATCTATTTCATTGAGACAAAAATACCTGACCCACCTGGGGCCACTGTCCTTGCAAACAGGGAAATATAGAGGGTTTTAACCTAAATAAAGGAGCAAGGGTTCAAATTTGGCAAGATGTCATATCAAAGAATAGGAAAATAATAATTTGATTTGATTTATCGACACTTGTACCAAAGTACAGTGAAAAGCTTTACTTGCGAGCAGTACAGGCAGATCACAATAAGCAAGGACATACAGGTCATTGGGTGAAAAAAAAATCTTGGACAGAGTAAGACATACAGGTTACACCACACAGGACGTACACGAGGCCAGATCTATATTAACAAAATCAGCATTATTTGAAATTACAGAGTCCATTCATCAGCCTAATAATGGCAAGGGAGAAGCTGTTCTTGAACCTGCTGGTGCATGTGTTCAAGCTTCTAGGAACTTGACACTCTCAACTCTCAATCCTAATATAGAGATTGAGGATCAAAGAGTGGCTGGAAGGGTCAGAAAGAAAAAAAGTCTGAGGACTACACCAATAATCAAGACTGAACACTACAGAGATAACACAAAAAGGCTCTGTATCTGAATGTGTGCGGCATTCCAAACAAAGTAAACAAATTGATAGGGAACATTGAAGTAAATATGTAAGATCTGATAGCCATTTACAGAGACGTGGCTTCAGAATGACAAGCCCTTAACATTTCAGGGTTTATGACATTCAAGAGAAATAGGAAACTGGGTAAAGATGGAGGAGTAACACTGTTAATCAAGGATGGCATTTGGGCAACTGTTAGAGATGACTTTGATTCAAGAAATCAGAAGTCAAGTCAAGCTGGGTAAAGATGAGAACAGTAATCACCAATGGGAGTGGTCTACAGAACCCCTAACGTTAACCACAATGTGGGACAAAGTATACAAGAGAAATATTGGGTGTTTGTAATAAATGGATGGCAACAATCATGGGTGACAAGGTGGGCATGGAAAGGATATTCCATCTTGTGGCTGTCAGGCATAAGGCAGCACTGGTTTACAATTAGGGGTTGATGTTTCAGGACAGAGGTGAGCTTTTCTTTTCTTTCAGAGAGCTGCGCAACTTTGGAATTCCCTGCTTCTGAAGGCAGTGGAGGAGGGAACATTAACGATTTTTCAGACACAGGTAGCGTCTGAATTCAAACCACAAACAGGTCAGCAATTGTCTTATTGAATGGCAGAAACGGCTTAAGGAGCTAAATGGTCTACTCCTGCTCCGATTTCATGTGATGGTACGTTCTTACAGTGTCAGTATCTGAGCTGGTATCTGTTTCTGTACGACTAAGTGACAGTGATCCCTCACCAGTCTTTCATCCTTTGATGCCTCTTGTTTATGCTCCAGGTTGCAGTTGCTGGATATTTGAAAGGAGAAAGGCTAAAGTTAGGCTTGTTAGGAGGGGAGGCGAAATCTTCCCTCTCATATCCCACTTCCTCCTCCTTCCTTAATCTTCAGATTTACAACTTACAGATGGTGCAAGCATGAATCTCTTTTTTTTTTAGTTTCGCAGGATGTGAAAAAGATGAACCATCTGCAGCTTGTAAATCTGAAGCGATTGTGGGATGAAGGGGGAAAGGAGTGTGAGAAGGAGGATTTGATATGAGGGGACCGAGACTTTTGATGATTTCACAGTGGTTCACATGCTCAGTCATGTTTGCCCCCATTTATGGTGAGACTTCTGAAGTCACTGGAACTGCGCCTACCACCCATCACTGCTGCCTGCTTTTCTGTCAGGCAGAGGGAAGTCTGTTACTGAGTGCAGTGAGTGTAGTTTTGGTCACGTACTGAATAGCTGACAGTACACGCAAGCTGCGAAATGTGGGTGTGAAGCTGACAGCAGTGTGAAGTGTGTGAGGAGGAGATGAAGCTATGTGTCTGAAGCAAGTGCCGTGGCTCATAGGGACTGATGGTGATGAGAGCTGGGCAGTATGTGAGGCCACTTCTGAGGAAGTAGCATTTCAAGATACATTCATTGACCTTGACCACTTGTGGAGGTAATTTCAACTTCTTGTAGCACTGTGTTCAAGTCCTGATGGCTACACTGCTGGCATTGACCAGGACGGCTAGCTTCTCTCACAGCCTCAGGCCTGTCTGTCTACAGGACCCCTGGTTTCATGGATTGAAGACCCCTTTCCTCCTGCACCAGGTTTCCAGTGTTTTACAGGAGAAACTTGGAGCAAGGTCTTTGCCATATTCTGTCATTCTTGTGTCATACATAAGATTGGTCCTTAAATAACCTTCAGGAGCCATTATGCATCTGCAAGCACTCATCCACTGTTGACAGACTGTTTGAGACTTTCTGCTAGTATGTAATGATCTCTCTGATGCTCTGACCACCACCTTTTAATACCAATAATTAATCTCTAGACAGTATATTCAGTGTAACCTCAGACCTCCAGGCAAAAGAGCATAGTCACATAGTTCTAGTTTAAATTTATCATACGTGACCAAACTAAAACTTCATCTGCAAAGATATAAGACAATGCATATGGTACAAAGCATGATGAATTCGATTTCGATCACAAATGTAATGAAAATTGTTCATTAGTTTCTATTATTCTTCCTCAACTTCATAAAGATACTAGATTAAGGATTGGATAACCTCCACCACTTCTTCTGGCAGCTCATTCCATACACGCACCACCCTTAGGTCCCTTTTAAATCTTTCCCCTCTCACCTTAAACCTATGCCCTGTAGTTTGGAGAAAGGGGTCACAGACCATTTGATTCAGCAGGTATTCTATGAAATGGAAGTTATAGTACAGAAGTGGAGATAGTCACTCAAGTGGGAAGATTATAGGAAGGAGAAAGACACAATGCACAAGGGAGCACACTGCCAGTTTTAACAACACTAACCTGAACACTCTGGTAATTGAGGAAGTTCCAGGGGGAGGCCATGCTCCCACAAGTGGATAGGGAGCCTTACACACAACCTGCAAAGAGACCAGATGAAAACTGGCAGTGATGTTAATGCCAAAGGTCTGGTGCCAAGGAATTGCCAGGCCTTTTCTCCAGGATAGTGGCGTCCAAAACTACAGTTTTAAGGTGAGAGGGGATAGATTTAAAAGAGACATAAGGGGCAACTTTTTCATGCAGAGGGTGGTGCGCGCATGCAATGAGCTGCCAGAGGAAGTGGTGGAGGCTGGTACAATTGCAATATTTAAAAGGCATCTGGATGGTTATATGAATAGGAAGAGTTTAGAGGGATATAAGCCAAATGCTGGCAAATGGGACTAGATTAATTTAGAATATCTGGTCGGCATGGACGGTTGGACCAAAGAATCTGTCTCCATGCTGTACAGCTCTATGACTCTATGACAAAGTAGAACACTTCACAATGTTGAATTTCAACTTTAACCTGCTGCCTTGGCTACTAGAACAATAGGAACATGGATCGATACAGAAAAAGGCCATAAAGCTAATTTTCGGTGTCACAAACTATCTTGTTAGGCAAGATTCATAAAATCTGAGATTCTTCAACGTTGAAAAGACTGAGATGAGAGGGGAATGAAAGAGCTTAAAAAATAGTACTTAGAAAAGAAAGGATTCATCTTGAACATTAACTCTACCTAAGCCATAGTTTTAGAACAAGGGGGCACATGTATTAAATGATAACAAAAACAAAGTCAGGAGATGAAAACATTATTAACACCTGAACTTATGAGGTAGACAATTCCTTGTAAAAGTCGATAAGTTGTTAGATGCTGTGGGAAGGGACTGGAGGACTCCATGCAAGCTAACTGAGCTGGGATAAGTGGCTTCCCAGATTTGAACCCATTTTTACAAGCGTTCATCCTTTTTGTATGTTTTCCATGTATCTTGCACAAAAGCTACTCCAGAAAAGCTGGAAAGCTCTATGGAAATTGGCTCCTGACACACAAACCAATTCATAACTTTCACAGACCCATGTACCATTATTGAGGAAGACATATGGCAGCTGCAGGACATTAGCTTGATCTCCGTGATTAGAACCTAATGAAATGAATAAGCAGGAGAAGAATGTAATCAGTATGAAAATGACCTAAACAAACATCAACCAAAACAGGTTCAGAACAGTAAAAGAAAATTCTGAGCAATGTGCAAATTTCTGAGGAGCTGGCATCCATATCATCAGATTGAGACTTTGTGATAAATATTGGATCTAGATTCACGAAAGATTGATGTTAAAATCATATCTAAGAGATTCCATCATAAATAAAAAGTCATAAGTAAAACATGGGTAATTGTCTAGGCCCGAAACGTCAGCATTCCTGCTCCTCTGATGCTGCTTGGCCTGCTGTGTTCATCCAGCTCTACACCTTGTTATATCAGAGGATGTGAATAGATTGAAATTGATAGATTGAAATAAACTGATAGATTGAATAGGATGTCCCACACATTTCAATGGCCTTTTTGCTCTTTAGACATATAAATGACCCCTGGATCTGCAAGTTAGTTAAATTTATTGAAGGCACTATGTCAGAGTAGATTCTGGATTAGGAAGAGGCAGTCAAAAATTGATAAGATATTTTGGCAGGATTTATGTTTTGGTTGATCATGGTAAAATGTAAGATATTGAATGCTGTAAATAAGGCTAAGAGGCCCATGTCAGTGATGAATTTGATCACAATTATTAGAAGTTGAGAAAACTAACAGTATTGATAAACTCAGAGATAGCAAGAACTGAGATACTGGAGTCAGAGACAACACTTTGTGGAGCTGGGGGAACACAGCTGGCCAGGTAGAATCAGAGGAGCAGGAAAGTTGATGTTTCGGATCAGGGCCCTCATCACTTACCATGCTCTAGCAATATAAAGCAGCAAGAAACAACTTGAATAGAATTCAGTGTATATTATGGCAGATTTGAGACAGATACAAGGAAGTATAGTTTTACAGAAACAGTTATACTAGTTATGGCAATTCTTCAGTAGTTATATTGAAGCTGTTGAATCCTTGACTAGATTAGATTAAGAATATTGTATAGGCTTGCAAAATAACATGGTCATCAAGAAACTAAGTGTAAACCACAAAAGAGCAATCAGGCTGATTTTCTGTGTTTGAGAAATGCCCTATAAAAAGAACAAGAAAAAAAGGGTCCTTTCAAACTACCTTGTGTAATGTATTTGTTGATAATTTTTGGTTATGCCAATAATTTTGGTTATGCCAGTAAAGGTACAATCACCATAGTCCTGCTTTCTCATTAGGGAGAGAGAGAGAGACAACTAGTGATGATTTTAACCTGAGGGTTATCATACTTCAGGTGAGGGGTGAGGGGTGAGGAGGTGAGGGGTGAGGTTGACAAGAAGAAATATTCATTATAACCTCAGCCAAAATGGGAATTAAACCTGTGCTGTTGGCGTTACATTGCATTGCAAGCCAGCCACCACACAATTGTGCTAACTGACCTCATCATATCAGTGCAATAGAGTCAAAAGCCCATAGGTTCAGTGCTGTAAATGGTGGATTTGAGACAAATATTAGATAGTATAGTTTTGCAAAGACAGTGGAACCAGGATAATGTTCCTGCTGCAGCACTGGGCTTTTAATGATTGGTCAGATTGAAACTGTGAAGTAATGGGTAAAGAGGTTTGTATGAGATTTTAAAATCGAAGTTCTGTATGTATAGCACCACAAGATTTACAGACTGCATGCAGTAATCAGTGATTGTATTCAATATTTGATGTTACACTGGTTGGTATCAGTTTAAATTTTTACTAGGCATTGATCAAAGAGATTGGTGGAGGTATGTTAGACCATAAGACCATAAGACATAGGAGCAGAAATTAGGGCATTCAGCCCATCAAATCAATTATGGCTGATTACTGGGAGTAGGCAGGGTCGTGAATGGCGAACATACTCAGAAACTGCTCCTACCGCTACAACTATTCATAGTTCTCTATAGTTTCATCCAATCCCATGACCATGACCACCAAAGGGCCTGTTAAATATAACCAAATATACTCAGGCTCTCAGAGTGACTTGTGACATATAATTCAGACCTGACCCTCTTGAAAAATGTTCATCATGAGGTAGTCTTGATTGAGCTCAGTATCAGTCAGATAGAATTGGCATTCTGGTATGAGACACAAACAGATAGAACAGATTGCTCTCTGAAATACATTGAAATAAAATTGCAGGAACAAGTTGGGAACAAAAAGTTTCCTAGGAGTATAGGGAACCTGTCAGCTTGTAAAAATGGTGACCAAAGATGGGGATTAATTTTGCTGAATTATCAAAATTAACGGAGAGTGTTACACCTCATTAGGGTAATACACTGTGACTCAAGCTGCACCATTCCTAGAGTTGTCATAAAAGTTGAAGATTATATAAAAGCATGCAAAATTTGCCAAACTACCTGCCTTTTAGATCCAAGGTGACAGAAAACATGTACCAGGTTTCTGTACTTAATAAGAATTACTATTTATTACAAACAAATAGATTCAAAACACAGATAAACAATTATGAATTGTCGATATATAACTGGTTGTTAAGACTGTCTCCCCCTTGTTAAACTGTCCCTTACGCACAGAGACTAACACTGACCAGAAGAGAAACCTGAGTGTTATGGGTGGGGGGAAAGGCTGGGAAGACAGTTCAGTGGTCTCTATCCACAGGGTTTGCTGACGTGATCCTTTTGGTTCGTTAGATCTTCCTTGATCTTCTTTCTCCAGGTACTTTCAATTATTTGCAGAAGGCACAGGTTAACTGGTTCACACTTATAAAATCACAGCCTTATTGGTTAAAAGCCATTGCTTGCAGCAATCAAGGGAAATAAATTGCTTTCTTCAAGTTTGAGGCTTTTTTGATTGCAGAGAAAGAGACAACTCCTTCCTTTTGGAAGTCTGATGGCTTCTGACCCACACATTCACATCCACAAGCTGTTCAGCCACCTGGGAACTGATAACATAGTTGTTGGCAGATGAGAAGACTTGTCAATGACAACAGATTGCCCACTCCACAGACCAATGAGCAACTTGTTGTGGGCTGGATGTTCCTTTATACACCCTGTCCGTGACCCTAGTTCCAGCTCATCTGTAGTAAGCTACCCCACTGCCTGAACAAATAACAGCATAAACAACTTTTACAATGTCTTTAACATGCTTTTAAAATGTGCAGTAATGACTTCCACAATCCTTTGGTGTTTAAAGCAGTCCTTTTCCTGTCTCAGTTCATTATCAAAAATACTGAAAAATAAAAAAGATACTGTCTTTACAAGGTTGAGACATCAATAATCTTTAATAACAACTCACTGTCTTTAATTGGAGGAAGGTCTAAAGAGGGAAATAGGAAGTTGAGAAGGTCAGAGTATGGTGGTATATAAGGGAAGTGTTGGCAGGATGGTTTGGTAGAAGGGAAGTGGTGAAGGAACATGACGTGAGGTGTAACTTATTTCTACACAGCCATGTAAAGAATAACAATGCAAACAAGTGAATTTGATTCATGATGTGATCGTGTCCCATGAAGTAATGGGCAAGAAATTGTATAAATGTATCTGACATTTGTTGAATCGTTGAGGTGCCTCTCAGAGTCAAGTGAAGATCTTCTGCATGCATACCTGGATGACTAACATCGCTACCCAACTTATATTACAGCTGCCCTGTGTTGAGTGTCTTTAGATACTTCACAATTATTGATACATATTGTAGAGCTAAAGCTAAGTTAGGGCTAATAATATGGAAGGATTAGATGGCTGAAAGTTTTCTTTATTTTAGTCTGTAGCGTCTGATTGTATTTGATTATATGATATGTGATTATTTGAAGAAGAATAATGCACACTGGTTGGGGTAAGATTGATCCATCGCTAACACACCAAAGGCAAATGTATTGACCATTTAGCTTGTGGGATCTCACAGCCTGCTAACTTGATGCAGCGTTTGCCTTTGGTAATGTCAGTGACCACTTCAAATGGTATTCATTGCCTGAAGATACTTTGCAAACTCAAGTATCCCACCATCCCCCCACCCACTCCCCTCTCTTTTTCTTTGAATTTAGCTAGAAGTTTCTTTTGAGGTAGCTTAGCAACACATTTCTGAAAGTCAGGAAATGGGAGTAAGTGTTAGACTTTAGACCTTTCAGCGCATATCAGGACCTTGGGTGCTGAGGTCAATGTATTTGATTCATGGCCAAATGATTTTCCATCCATTAACCTTTACGCTCACTGTTTAACTTCTCAGGCCAGTATGTTGATAATATCCATCTGTCTCTATATGGTCCAAAAAATCTGAAAGGAAGAGTAACAGTCAGCAAACTGTTGCTGCAACTGGAATGTATGATGACAGAAGTATTTTATCGTCAATAACCAGCATAAAAGATTTCTATGTAATATAGAGAAATGCAAATGTAACCCACTATTTAAAAAGGGAAGGAGAGAGAAAAAAAACAGTGAATTACATACCAGTTAGACTAACAACAGTAGTGTGGAAGATACTAGAGTCTGCTTTAAAAGAAGTTAGAAAATAACAGAACGTTTGTAAAGCATTAACAGGATTTGACAAAGATAACATGAATCAATGAAAGGTAAATTTTGCTTAACAAATCTACCGAAGTGCTTTGAGAATATAATTAATATAATAGAGGAGGAAGAACCAATGGATGTGGTGTATTTGGATTATCAGAAGGTTTTTGTTAATGTCCCCCATAAGAGGTTAGTGGCCAAAGTTAAAGCACATAGAATAGGGGATAATACATTGATATGAATTGGGAATTGGTTAACAGACAGGAAACAGGGAATGCGAACAAATGGGTCTTCTTCTGAGCAGCAGGCAGTGACTAGTGGGGTACCCCAAGGATCAGTGTTTGGGCCCCAGCTATTCACATTATATATATAAATGAGCTGGATGAGAGAACCAAATGCACCATTTCCAACATCGTTGATAACATGAAACTGAGCAAGTTTGTGAGGAGGATGCAAGGAGACTTTGAGGTGATTTGGACAAGTTGAGTGAGTGGGCAAACAAATGGCTGAGGCAGTACAATCTGGCTAAATGTGAAGTAATACACTTCATTGTGGTAAAGAGAAAGGAACAGTATTATTTAAATGATGATATATTGGTAAGTGAGAATGTGCAAAGAGCTCTTGTACACAGGTCAATGAAAGCAAACAGGCAGGTGCAGCAAGCAATGAGGAAGGCAAATGGTATGTTGGCCTTCATTGTAATAGAGCTTGAGTTCAGAAGGGGGGTGTCCTATAGCAGTTATACATAGCCATGGCGACACCACACCTAGAGTATTGTGTGCAGTTTTTGTCCCCCTACCTGAGAAAGAATATACCTGTCATAGCAGGAGTGCAGCAGACGTTCACTAGGCTGATACTGGACTTGGCAGGACTGTCCTATAATGAAAGATGATTCAACTGAGCCTGTATTCATGAAGGGTTAGAATGATGAGAGGGAATCTGTTTGAAACAGGGCTGGATGGACTAGATGCAGAGAGCATTTTTTTCCCCAGTTGTGGAGTCTAGAACCAGTGGACCCAGTTTTAGGATACAGGGTAGAACATTTAGGGCTGGAATGAGGAGACATTTATGAACTGATAGGGTTGTAAACCTGTGGAATTCTCTACCACAGGTAGAGGTGGGTAAATGTTTAGATTTTAAAAGGCATCAAAGAATATAGGGAGAAAGCAGGAATATGGCATTGACATAAAGGATCAGCTAGGATCATATTGATTGGCAGAGCAGTCCCAAAGAGCCAAATGGCCAACATCTACTCCTAGTTTCTATGTCTCCATATAAATTAATGGTGGGGGACTGTCCTGTGGTCCAGTGATAGCATCCCGACCATGATTTGGGTGTCCAGGTTCAAGACCCAAGCGCTCCAAAGGTATGTAATAACATCTCTGAACAGGTTGATTAGAATAATAGGTGAAATTTTAAAAAAGTCATAAATCAATGGAATCCTGTCCAATATATTTTTAGTTTCAGAAGGGCTTTTTCACTGAATTTATCTTTCTTAGCTTTGCAAAGAGACTTTAATGCTCAACTGATGTGTTATCTTTCCTAGATATTGCTAATAACATTTTTATCCCAGACTAATTCTCCATCAACTGTTCCCCTGACCGTTTGATTCATAAATTATCTCAGGAACCCACGTTTGGTGGTTGAGCTGTTCAATAATTATTTAGTGTCCTCATCAGCGGCCATTGGAGTCCTAAAGCAACAAGTTCCTTTCATACATAGGTTCAATAGCGTTATGTTTAATGCAGCCTATAACGAATGCTCCAGATGATAGTAATTTCTCATTTATTACTTAAAATGACACTGCCATGTGGATAATTGGCAATTGTTTGGACATGATGACTGAGGCATCACTGATGAAATAGAAGTAAAGAAACTGGATGACTCTTAACACATAGTTGTTTGGCAGCATCTTAGTTAAGACTTTACGTGAGGCTACAGGTATATCTTCCACTGATGTGACCAAACGCACCATATTTAACTGCAACATGACAATGCCATGTCCCCAAACCGTCAAACAGACAATGGATTTTCTCATAATCTTAACATGTTGCAGTTACTCCTCAGCAGTCATTTGCTGCATTCAGTAAAGTTTTGATACCAAAACATTTTTGCTTTGAAAGTTAGGTCCCTAAAGCCTTTTCGGCAAAGCTAAGGCCTAAGCTTTCTCTCTGTGAGCCATTTTGTAGACTCCCTTTCCACTGGTAGCTGATTCTGATTACCTCCACTAATTGAAACAACTAATGCAGAACTTTATATTTCACCAACTAGATGAGGAAGAGCAACAATTTCTGTGCTGGTCCTTGAGACAAAGCAGGCCAGGCATCATCAGAGGAGCAGGAAAGTCAACGTTTCGGGTGGGGACCCTTCTGCTCCTCTGATGCTACCTGGCCCGCTGTGCTCCTCCAGCTCCACACTGTGTTATCTCTGACTCCAGCATCGGCAATTCTTACTATCTCTCATGGACCAGTGCTGTTGGCATTGACTGGGAAGTGAACTTTGCGCAATACCTATGGGATTGTGAAGAAAGACAGGACCTTGTTCCTTTCATAAACTGGTCACAGAATGAGCTTGTTACCACTTTTGAAAGATATACTGTCCTGTTTAAAGAGCTTCAGGCTGCCTTTAGATATTTTTAATCAGTTTGTTCAGACACACTTCAGGAGCAGATGGAGCATAGAGGCAGGACACCAATATTGCACCACAAGTGTCCTTCAAGCTGCTGTTAAACTGTTGCCAGCCAACTAGATCTCCCTTCTTGTAAATTGGCAATCTACTAATAAAGAGCATACTTGATAATGAGGGTACTCTTGCATGATTTCAATTAGATTCAATCATGAAAATTGATGGAGTTGTCTGCTGAAAACAGGTCTGTCCATCTAATGTGGTATTCGGTCTTTGTAGTCAAAGATGACAGTGTCATTAACAAGAATTCACCAATTTTCAGGCACAATATGTTCATTGAAGGCTAATTGGCTCAATTTAAACCCCAAAAATATGAGTTACATGTTCGACACACTTATATTGTTGGTGTGGGAGAGATTCTTGTACTTCTGGACTTGTAAACATCTCCTTACTGGTCTGTTCATAAGAGGTGGGCCTTTGCAGATGAGACTGCACCATCTGGAGCAGTCTAGTGTGAGGTTCTATCATATCTAAGGGAGGAGCGACATCTAAACTCTTCAGCAAGAACTTCAGGACTCTCTTGAAATACCTTTTCGGGCACTAATCTTTGCTCTAGCTGTAATCCTAACTCTTCAACTGGCTAACTGGAGAAAAGCATCTAAGAGGATGTTTAATAGAAGTACTTAAAATGATAAAGAATTTTGATAGGATGATTAAGGAAAGACTATTTCTTCTTCTTGTTACATCTGTGGCTAAGGTCATCAATTTGGGATAGATGGAAATGTAGTTTAAGATTAACATCACAGCAGCCATGATTTTATTGAATGGCAAAAGCAGGGATTGGAGGGGCTGAATGGCCTATTCCTGTTCCAAGTTCATATTTAGAGTTGTCAGCAAGGCTAAGAGAAGTTAATAAAAGTTCTTTTACAAACATGATGTGCTATGTCATCAATTGTAGATGAGTCAGAGACAATTATATAATTTAAGAATAGATTGTTAAATATTTGAAGCAGTCAGAGCTATGGGAAAGAACTGAGTAGCAGAATTAGCTTTGGATTATTTTAAGAGTCAAAAGGAACAGACAGAATGGAACAAATGAGCTACAGTTTTATGATAATTGAAGCAAAATACTGCAGATTCTAGATATCAGAAACTCAGCAGGTCTGGCAGCATCTGTAGAGAGAGCGACAGAGTTAATGTTTTGAGTCCAATGACTCTTCTTTGGAACTAAAGGGGAGGATTATGATGTTCCCACTGACCACCCAAAATTAGAAAGTGTTTTATTTGCAGGATTAATATTCCTTGGTGAATACTGAGATTCATCAGAAGCGTTAAATAGAATGAAAAATAAGAAAATCTAAATACTCTTTTGTCCAAATCAAATACAATGTAAAAATGGAGCCATGAGTAAGGACTGATGTCTTGTGAAATTATATTCCATGGCTATAATAGACCTTTATCATAATCCAGGATTTCTACCCTTTATATTTGTAACACATGTCCAACTCTAAGTTGGTGGATATGGCTTCTGTGTTAATTCAATTTTCAGTAAAACGGATGTATTGACAAAAGCAAAATACAGCTCATGCAGTGAAACAAATAAAAACAGTAAATGCTGGAAATACTGAGGTAGACAGACAACCTAGAAGAGAGAAATAGAGCTAACATTTTATGTTGTTATCCTTCATCAGAACTGAGAGAAGATAGAAGGCCACTTCCTTTTGATACATGACCAGAACAGCTCATGGCCAAGCTACAAGGATTGGATCCACAGTCTATTGATGAAAAAATATTTATATAGACTTTATTGTTAAACAAACAAATTGCCAAGTCTTATTTTTACATCTGGCATTTATTAATGCTGTTCAGTTTGTTTACATGCAACTTTTTAGGTACACAAACATAAAAGTTATAAAAATTAAGCTGCATTGTAAAAAGAATTTAAAATCAGCCTCTCCCTGAACCAGTTCGCCTCAAGAACAGAAAAATAAAGAGAGCGGTGGGGTCAATTATCTGCGTGTCACTGAAATGTTCAAACCAGCCGACATGTCCCACAGGCTGTTATCGTTCTTTCCCCTTGTTAGTTTCAGACTGTGGTTATGGATCAGTTCTTTTATACAGAACAGACATAGACTCATCAGTCTGACTTTAATCAAGAATGAATTCCAGATTCTAAAAATCTAACTTTTTTTTTGTAAATTATTGAATCCTTGCAGAAAAGTCTAGCCATAGGCAACTTTGACCCAAATTAGAAGTGCATTTGGTTGTGAAACGTTTCACTTCATAATGATATATCTATGAACTGATACATTAAGCAAATTCTTCCTCTGAGATGATTCTCAGTTTGGCTATGAGATCTGTCCCAGCTGGAACAGACAGTTCCAGGATGGAATGTCTGAGGCAGCCTCTTGCACAATTGGAGAAAGTCCACATCAGCTTTCCAGAAAACTGATATCAGAGGACAATCCCGAAGCATATGCATATTTGAAAAATTCTAAGAGCATAGCAGAGTCTATGATCCATTCATGTAGGGAATGCAGGTCAAAATTAGACCTTATATACTATTTAAAACCGTACTTGCCTAGTGTGCACAGATATTGCGGGTGAATGGTTCCCATGCAGAAGAATCTTGTATATTTTTGTCAAGTCAAAGTTCATCTCCCACTCTTCAATCAATATTATTTAAATTAATTAACAATTTATTACAATAGAGTTTGAATTTTTTTTAAATGATTGCCCACATTACTGCAAGTTGTTCCAATTCAATGCTGATTCTGTACTTTTCCCACATAAACTCTTGGCTGTTGGGCAATCACAAAGTGTCCTTCCAATGTAAAGCTTTCATAATCTTTCCTTTCCAAATGATATTTGGCCCTCATTAAATCAAGTAAGTGTGGTTTTAAGTTCTCACCAAGTTAATTACAGTTGACGAGTCTATGTGTCAATTACAATTGTGTTGAGTTGTGCTAACTAAACATGTGATCCCGATTCTTGGCACAATCATCCTCTGTACAATGCAGTATATTTTATTATGTTTGATATATAAAGCACAATAAATAAAGGGGTAACCAGGTGGTATACAACAAACAGATAATGACTTGCATATATATTATGCCTTTTATTTTGACAATACCCCAAAGCATTATACAGTTGTGCAACTGAAACATACTTAAAATGAATGCCATGCATGAGGAGGAGTTATTAGGGGAGTAATCAAAAGCTTGGTCAAAGGGGTCTGTTTTATAGAGGACCTTGAATGAAGAAAATGAGATGCAGAGGCAATGTAGTTTAGAGAGGGAATCCTTCAATAGTGTCGCAATGCTTAAAGAGAGGTATGGAAGAAGCCATTGTTAAAAGGAAGAGACCATTGTTTAAAGGAAGAGAGGGTTCTAAGATTGGGGACAGTTACAGAATCAGAAGGTTCAATGCCTTGATTTAAATAAAGGGATGGAAAATATTACATTTGAGTTTATGAGGGCTGAGTTTATACTCAGGAGAGGAACAGAGAGTGGAGATTGTCATGGGGCCAAGACCCAGAACCAATCAAGGCCCTCCAGAACTCAAAGACTGACAGCTTGACCAAGCAAGGTGGGAGTGATGCATCAAAGGAGCAAAAGTAGTTTATTTCTAATCATTAAAAAGCCCACTGCCTAGTCACGATCCAGCCGAAGACCTCATATTGCTCAGCATGCTCTTGCCCAGAGCTCACAATGTGGGCTGCCTTCATTGAATGGAATATCTCTGTGTGTGCGTGATTTAATACACACTTAATCAAAATAATTAGATTCATTTGGCTGTCCACTGCTTGCAATTGGGTAAACAATCTACCCACCAAGCTGTCTTCATTGTAAATGGCTAAGGGTCATGATTGTATAAGTGAGCAGGCATATAGAACAGTGGCACCAAGTTGCATGTTGTCCAGGTCAAATTCGGACCCATTCCTTATACAGATCTGATCCCCAGAGTCAGTGGAAGTTAGTGAGGACTGGGGATGTGCATGAGTAGATTACATGCTCTGCAGAATTTGGCCAGGAAGGTTTTTGGATCAGCTGATGTCTACAAAGGGTGGAAGTTCGTGGGAGTGAGATCACCAACAATCTGTCCTGGTCCACCCACGTTGATGAGACAGTCAAGAAAGCGGAGCAACGTCTCTACTTCTTCAGGAGGCTAAGGAAATTTGGCACTTCCACAGGGACTGTTACTAATTTTTATACGTGCACCATTGAAAGCATTCTATCTAAATACATCACAGTGTGGTTTGGCAACTCCTCTTCCCAAGACCGCAAGAGACTGCAGAGAGTTGTGAGCACAGCCCAGTCCATCACACAAACCAACCTTCCATCCTTTGACTCCATGTACACTTCCCACTGCCTTAGGAAAGCAACCAACATAATCAAAGACTCCTCCCGCCCCAGTTATACGATCTTCCACCCTCTTCCGTCATGCAGAAAATATAAAAGTTTGAATACATATTTGATTAGATTCAAAACAGCTTCTTCTCTGTTATTATCAGACTCTTGGCTGGACCTCTCAAATGTTAATTCTGATCTTTCTCTCTCTCTGCACCTTGTCTGTGGCTGTAACACTGTATTCTGCATTTTATGCTGCTACCCTGGTGCACTCTGATATGGTATGATATGCTGGTATAGCATGCACAGCCACACTTTTCACTGTATTTCATTACATTTGACAACAATCAATCAATCAATGAAAATGTAAGAACTGACCTAGATGCCATTGAAATAGCCAAGTCTGGAGGTGTGAATGGCATAGATGATGTCAATGCTAGTAGATAGGCTGAGGTCGGAGTAGAAATGAAGATGAGGTGAAGTTGGCAATCTCTGCGATAAGCAGGATATGGGAACAGAGCTCAGCTTAAATTTGAATGGGATGTTCAATTTCTTCACCATCTCGATCTACTTGATATCATGGTGTCATTGCTAAGAGGAATGAGTTTGTGAGAGGCTGAAAGCAATGATTTTAGTTCGGTCAAAGGTGAGATGAGGTAAATTGTAGCTCCTCCAAGACTAGGTGTGAGACAGTGAATCTGACAGCACAAAAATAAAGGCAGGGTTAAGGAAAGTAGAGAGACATAGAGATGAAGGTCCTCAGTATTCATATGAAAGGTGTTCCCATGGTCATGGAAGATGTCACCAAACAACACAAAGATTCAGCTCCCCAATCTACCAAAATGTTGAACCCACATTTATGTCAACAGATCTATCAACATCCATGTATCAGGAGGCGTGTTACCATACACAACAGGCCTGTTTCTGTTCAGGGAGAGGAGAGACGATGGCATAGTGACATTATCGCTCAATTAGTAACCTAGAAAGTCAGGTAATGTTCTGGGGACCTGGCTTCCAACTCCAATGTGTCAAAAAGTAGAATTTGAATTTAAAACAAAATTTTGGAGTTAAAAATCTACTTATGACCATGAAAGCACTGTTAATTTTCATTTAAAACTCATCTGGTTTACTAATGTCCTTTTGTAAAAGAAAGATGCTGTTCTCACCCAGTGCAGCCAACAAACTGCTAAAAAGCCTTAGAAAGGGAATGAAATTTGGACAGCCAACCTAGGCCACAGAAACAACAATGGCAAACTCAACCCTGCCAATCCTGCAAAGTCCTCCTTCCTAATATCCAAGTGCTACTGCCAAAATTGGAAGAGCTGTCTCATGGATAACAGCTTGACATCGTAACACACAGAAACCCACCTTGACCAGACAACACCATGTCTGAACAGAGTTGGCAGAGTAGTGGTATGCAGCCTTGGATGGAGTTGCCCTGGCACTTCTCTTCATGAAGTCTCATGGCATCTGGTCAAACATGTGCACAGAAACTTATTTTTTTACATGCTACCATGTAACACTCTCTCTCAGCTATGATTCAACACTCCTCTACGTTGAGCATCACTAAGAAGAATCACTGAGGATAGAAGCAGCGTCAAATGTACTCTGGATGGGGATTGTCAATGTGCTTGGCTGCACCACTACTGAGCGAGCTGGTCCTGTAGTAAATGACATATCTGCTAGCCTGGATTTCCAGCAGGTGGGGAACAAAATGCCAAGAGGCAGAAACAGACTCAGCCGTACTCCCACATCTGCCCGTTGCAGATGCATCCATCCATGACAGAATCAGGAGGGACACCTACTGCACAGTTCCTGGGGAGAAGAATTCCCACCTTCACTTTGAGGATGTTGTCCATTGTACAGTGTGGCACTGTCATTGTGCTAAATGGTGTAGATTCCAAACAGACCTAGCAACTCAAGACTGGCATCCATGAGGTGCTGTGGGTCATTAGCTGCAGCAGAAAGGTAATTGACGTGTGGCCTGGCATATCCCAACTCCACTGTTACCATCAAGCCAGGGGATCAACCTTGGTTCAATGTAGAATGCAGGAAGGCCAGCTATAGCACCAGGCATATGAGGGTTAAGCCTTGGAAAGCTACAACTTAGGATGACTTGCATGCCAAACGACTTAAACAGTAATTGATAAACAGAGCTAGTTTGTTCCACAATCAACAGATCAGGTCTGAGCTCATCCAGTTGGGAATGGTGGTGGACAATTAAGCAACTCATTGGAGGACTAGGCTCCATGAACAGCCCCATCCTCGATGATAGAAGAGCCCTACATATTGGTGCAAAAGACGAGGCTAAAGCAATTGCAGCAATCTTCAGCCAGAACTCCTGAGTGGATGATCCATCTCGGCCTCCTCCAGTGGTCCCCAGCATCACAGATACCAGTCTTCAGCCAATTTAGTTCACTCCACATGATATCAAGAAATGGTTGGACGCACTAGACACTCAAAAATTTATGGGCCCTGACAGCACTCCAGCAATAGTATTGAAGACTGTGCTCCAGAATTTGCGACACCTCCAGCCATCTGTTCCGATACAGTTACAACACTGGCATCTACCTGAAAATGTGGAAAATTGTCCATGTATGTCCTATACACAAAAAAACAGGACATATCCACCCAATCAACTACCATCAATCAGTCTACTCTCGATCATCAGTAAAGTGATGGAAGGTGTCAGTAACAGCTCTATCAAGCAGCACCTGCTCAGCAATAACCTGCTCAGTGACACCCAGTTTGGGTTCCGCCAGGGCCACTCAGCTCCTGATCTCATTACAGCCTTGGTTCAAACATGGACTAAAGAGCTGAATTCCAAAGGTGAGGTGAGAGTGACAGGCCTTGGCGTTAAGGCTGCATCAAGGAGCTCTAGTAAAACTGCAATCAATGGGAATCCAGTGGAAACCTCTCCATTGGTTGGAGGCATACCTGGCACTAACAAATTGGCTTTGCTAGTTCAGAGGCCAGTCAACAGTACCAGGACATCACTGCAGGAGCTCCTTAGGGTAATGTTCTAAGCCCAACCATCTTCAGCATCCCCATCAATGACCTTTCCTCCATCAGAAGGTCAGAAAGGGAATGTTCACTGATGATTGCACAATGTTCAGCATCATTCACGATTCCTCAAATACTGAAGCAGCCCATGTTCAAACTAGCAAGGCCTGGACAATATCCAAGTTTGGGCTGACAAATGGCAAGTAACGGTCATGTCACATGAGTGCTTGGCAAAGACCATCTCCAACAAGAGTGAATCTAACACCATTTCTTGACATTCAGTGATGTTGCCATCACTGAATACCCAATTATCAACATGTGAGGCTATCCACTAACCATAAACTGAACTGAAATAGCCATATGAATACCTGGCTATTAGAACAGGTCAGAGACTAGGAATCTTGCAGTGAGTAACTTACCTCCTGACTCGCCAAAGCCTATCCATGAATTATAAGGCAAAGTCAGGAGTGTGACGGAATACTCCCCACTTGCCTGGATGTGTACAACTCCAACAATATTCAAGAAGCTTGATACCAACCAGAACAAAACGGCTACTTGACTAACACAATATCCACAAATCCTCCCTCGACCACTGGAGCAGTAACGTGCAACATTTACAAGATGCACTGCAGAAATTCACAAAGGCTCCTTATACAGCACCTTCCAAACCCACTACCACTATCATATACCAGGCAAGGGCTGCAGATGCATGGAAACACCACCAAGCTCCCACCTAGGCCACTCACAAAAATATATTTAATGGAAATATATTACCATTCTTTCAATTTCGCTGGACCAAAATCCTGGAACTCCTTCCCTAATGGCATTATGGGTTTACTTACAGTAAATAGACTGCAGCGGTTCAAGAAGGCAGCTCACCACTAACTTTCCAAGGTCAGCTTGTAATGGACAATAGATACTGGCTCCCATCCAGTGATGCCCAAATCCCACAAATGAATGAAAGAGAAGCTATAGAACATGGCTGTATCCACCCTTGAAGTATTGTGCAGTTCTGATCCCTTTCTCTAAGGACAGATGTACTTCCCTTAGAGGGAGTCTGATACTTGTTGATTGAACTGAATCCTGGAATGGCAGGACAGTCCTTTGAGGAGACTGGACCTGTATTCTTTGAAGTTCTAAATAATGAGAGGCAATCTCATAAAAACTCACAAAACTCTGAAAGGGTTAGACAGGATGGGTGCAGAAAGGGTGATTTTCCTGGCCATGAGGTTTAGAACCAGCAGACAGAAGAGAATAAAAGGCATACAATTCAGGACTGAAATGAGAGGGAATTTCTTCACTCAGAAGCTGATAAATTTTGGAATTCCCTGCCCTAGAGATCTGTGGATGTTCAGTCATTACGTACATACAAGACGAGCATTGATAGATTTCTATTTACGAATGAAATGGAGAGATTTGGAAATTTGGCTTTGAGGTAGATGATGAGCTGTGATCCAGAACAGTGTTTAGCAGCATGGGTTAATGGGGGGAGATCAATCATTTACTCTTATGTCCTTATTGAAAGAGGACAGTGGCAGTAATCTTCATCATGAGCAACATCTCGTACAACAAAATGAGCTCTCATGCTCATGAGACAGAGCTGGGCTTTTGCTCCTGGACACCACAAACTTGGGCAGTGTAAGACATAGTGAAAGCGAATGCAAGCTCACATCTTGAAACAGACGATAACATGGCACAAAAATTGCCAATTTTTAATAATCTGTAAAGTGACTGGATAAAATAATGCCACAATTAGAGCAGTTGATTATAATTCTCTGAGATCAGGATAAATGCTGATTTAGAGGCTAGTCTCTTTTCATTGGTCATAGCCTGTTCTGGTCCTGACATTCCCTTTGATGCTGACACTGGGAGTTAAAATAAGTGTGCCAATTCTTACTACCTTTTAACTTGACTAGTATAAGCTTAATTATAATTAAAAACATAAATAAATAAGAGGTATTGCACCTAGTTCATGTTTATAACACCTTGAAATGCAACATTCACGTAATTGAGAAATGTCACACTTTACCACACACGTAAAATGTTGCACTTATGAAGTAACATTTATCCTGATTGGTTGAAACATCATGCACATTTCAAAAGGATAGAGCAGTCAGTTGATCTCATATCCTCAGTGTCTAGAATGAGGTATGTGGCTGAATAGAGGCATTAATTTATCACCTAGTTGACTCATGTGACAGAATGAGTAAGAGATCAGTAAGAGATTAAAAAGGGAGAGAGAAACATTGAAAAAAGAGAGAGAAGCAAACAGATAGATATACTTTCTGCTACAGGGTGACAAAGGGGGCTAGAAAGCACAATTCAGTGTGCAAAAAGTTCAGGCAATCAGTTTGAAAAGAGCAAAGTGGAAAGTGCCTGCTTCTTTCTTGTGACCATGACAAACACATACTTGATTTCTGTGTGTGTGTGCATGTGTGTGTATGTGTGTGTGTGTGAGAGATGGAGAAAGAGAGAGAGAGAGAGGCCAGGTGAAGTGCTATGCATACAGATAAACTTTGTCATTCACTTAGTGAAAATAGAATGTGTTTGCTTGTCCCAGGTCCACATGAGTCCTCCAAGTCCTGTAATTCCAATCCCAGTTGCAGGTCAATAATTAAAAATGGGAATTGAGATGTGGTGCAGGTAAGAGAGGGAAGTGGCATTTGAAAAGTTTAACTTGAAGCTAACTGCCAATGGTGTTCCTTGGTAAACTGCAGGATCCTTTTGGATGTGTTGGCCTACCCATGGAATAAAATGCCCCAAACTTTCTTTTTGTTCAAAAAAGACACAGAGCTCAGACCTTGAAAATATGTACATAAGCCCAAAGACTTCAAGTTCAGATCACAGTCAGGTCAATTCAACAATTACATTGAAGCAGTTCCATCAAACTTCAACCTACCAGGATTCATGAGGTGATAAGCGTTTTAACCCACATGTTACTCAAACCACTTACTGGGTAAGCAGAGCAGCATTTCACAGCTATTGAGCACTTCATAAACCAACAAAATTACCGATGACTGTCGGGTTTATAGATAAAATGTCTAATCTTTCAAAAGGGCATCACAAGTGTTGAGTTATCCTGTATTTGGTTTGATCCGAACCAGTTAGTAGTGCAGCATATATAACTCACAGAGCTTCGAACAAACAGCGCCCACCAGACTCCAGAAAATTGCACATATATCTTTTCAGCATTTTATACAGAAACCCTCTCACGTAAACACATTTGCATTAAATGCCACGTGGGAGAAAGTGCACAAGCTAAATGGACTAATTTTGTGAGAAAGGCAGCATAGAAGAAACTCTTATATTTATATAACTCCTTTAATGGGACGGATAGGGTTGTGATCACAAGGAAGTATTTGGGGGCTGGGAATCTAAAATGAAAATACTTGAAATACTCAAGAGGTCTGACACTAACTGGAGAGAGGGAAATGGAATTAACATTTCAGATCGATGACCTTTTGATCAGAACTGGGAAATACTAGAGATTTAGCAGTTTTTAAATAAGTACAGAGTGAGGGAAAGAAGGGTATGGATGGTGAGGGGGAGATGGAGAACAAAAGGGAAAGATCTGCATTGGAATAGAAGACACGAGCTATAAAACGACAAAAAGTATGACAATGTTGCAAAGTCAAACATGATGCTAATATGATAAGTAAAAAAAAGTGAAATACGTTCTGAGAGAAATGACAACAGCAGAATCATTACCAACATCAGTGTTTATACAATGGTTTATCATCTGAAATGGTTGAGATCAATGTTTGAGTCCAAAACTCTGCAAAGTTGCCTCATCAAAAAACAGGATGCTTGTCGTCAGCTTCCAGTAGGCTCCATTGTATCAGTGCAGAAGTTGGAGGACAGAGAGGTCGGTGTGGTAGAGGGGCAAGGAATTACAACGACAGGTAACCAAAGCTCAGCACATGCCTGTGTACTGCATGGTCACACAATTTGTAAATTATCTCTCCAACACAGATGATACTGCATTATGACTAGCAAATGCAGCATATTTAATTGAAATAAATAGAAGTAAATCATGATTTTACGTGAAAGGCGCATTTAAGATGCGGGATGGGGTTGGGGGAGGGCGGTTGCTGAGAGAGAAAGTGCTTTAAAGGCAAACGTTACTTGTGCTTACTTGTGGAGGTTGAATGCTAATGGAAGAAGATATTGCACATGATTGAGATATTGGCCAGGTTGGTAGAAAAAGTACCTTCAGAATGCTGGAAGGTAAGGGAAGATGAATGTACAGCCGGAATGGTGAAAATAGTGAAATATATTCCATTGACTAGGGAGGCTAATGGTTGGAAGATAAGGATAAATCAAACCTTGTCATTGTGGCAGGGAGGGGACGAGGTGAGGACAAAAAATGCAGGAAATGGACAAACATAGTTGAGAATCTCGTACCGTGCAGTCATCTAACACTTTAAGTCACTTGTGCTGCTTCAACAATCTGGAGAGAACACGCGTTGTGGTTTTCTAAGTGAATTACACTATATCGGTGATAACATAGCACTCAATTTTCATAATCTTTAATATAAAGTAATGTAATCCAGCCGAAAATGTAACTATTTCATAACAGTATGTAGTTTATTCATAAACTTTATCATAGAGGTTTTCTCATATTGAAGCTATTTTCAGATAGTTGAAAATACTAGGCATCGTCATTGTACAAACACCTTCACTTCATAATCCACACTCACAGACTCAAAGCCACATCTGTTAGAAAAGCATACAGCCTGAGATGGATTTTGAATGTCCACAGAAGATGATACTCTATTTTAGTCCAAACCTTCAGTTAAACTTTATCCCCTTTTGTAAAATTACTTCAAAAATGCATTGTTTTGCAGTGAGTAAGACCCTCTAAAAAAAGTTCTGAACTGTCTGCTGCAGTATTGTGAAAAGTACTTCAGTTACAAGAGTTTGTCCTGTAACCCAACCCGTACAGGATTGTGGGTCTAACAGGGGATAACAAATATTATGCCTTGCAATGGTCAAATTCATGTCAAATCCTTCATTGTGGTCAACTTAAACAGCACAGCTTGACAGAACTGTCCCCAGGATATTAGCTTCTTAAATAAAAATTAATATTGACGTAGCCCTTGGAAGTGTTCATATGCACTATTCCCCTTATGTTCCCGGGAGAAAAAATGCCTGAACATCACAGATTTCACCAGCAGGGATACATGAGCTGGCCAAGGTTCTGACCTCCTGTTCAGTTTGGTTCGATTCTCTGCTGTTTGATTAAGTTTCTTGCTCGAACTTTGCCATCTATTTCCTGCCAATGCATTCAGCCAGGAGCAAAAAGCAATCATACCTATGTGTCATGGTAATATTTTAATGGCACTATGAAGATGTTGGCAAATAGGAAAAGTGTAAGAAGCTCTGGAAAATGAATTGCATGTGTAACTTTTGAAAGAGATTTCATGTTAGGATGGGGGCGATGAGGGGTCATTGTTCCACACTTTTCATGGCTATGAGGATGAAACAACAAGATGTCAGAACTCTCTGTCTGATGACTAACAATGTGGAGGTGCTGTCATGTAATGCAGATGCTGGGGAGGGGTTTTACTTTTTGGTATGCCAGGATTTAGCAATTAAATTGCCTGGCAGGAGGAGGCATGTACATTATGACTCCAGAACCTGGAACCAGTGCAGAGGAAATAGCACACCTTAATGATATGAAAAGTTATCAACAACTTGAATTTATATCGCACTATTCACACAGCAAAACTTTCCAAGGCACTTCATTGGAGCACTATCAAATGAAATTTGACACCAGTCCAAATAAAGAGATATTTGGACTGATGATCAGATGTTTGAGGAAGGATTTAAGGAACATATTAAAAACAGAAACAGAGGGATAAACACAGAGCTATTTAGGAGGGAATTCCAGAGCCGAGAGCAGTTGCCACTGACAAAATGATGAAAATTGGAGATGTACAAGAGGCCAAAGTAACTCAATAGCACCTCTGGGTGGATGACCCAGGTATGCATACCAGAGCGTATTGCTGAATATCCTATTTTGGTCTGGGCACTTGTCCTCTTTGTACAACATTATAGTTCTCACATAGCTCATTATATGTGGCCATATTTCAGCAAGGGGCCCTGTGACCCATAACAATCACAGGCACATCTTCAAAGATTTGCATACTTAAAATCATTCAAACCAGTTAGATGACACACCATAAAGATGCTGGCACATATTCTGTGAGGTGACTCCAACAATAAACTTTATATTGTCCTATTGGTAATAACTGCAAAGTTATTATAACAGTTGAATCTCAAACAGATTTATTTCGCTCGAGAAGAGAATGCTGCAAAGGGATGTTCAAGATAATTCAATACACCAAAACTTTGAACTCTAATAAACTATTGCCTACGATCCTAAGAATGGAGCAATGGATTAACGTTCCAAAGAGGTAAGTAAATGGATAGAAAAGATACTACAGAGGATGATAAGTATTTCAGTGCCAGAACCGTTGGAGCAGTAGGGCATAATTTTGAAATCTGCAGATGACATGATCTGGAATGTGTCATGAAGATAATAGATTTCAAGAGGACATGGAAAGCCTAGCAGACTGGTTAATAGGTGGAATATGAAAGTTAATGCAGAGAAGTGTGAGGTTATACGCGATGATCTGAAGAATAAAGAAAGAATAAATGTGAAATGCACAATTTTGAAAGGGCTGTCTCTAAATCTTTGAGGATAGCAAGACAGATTGAAGAAGCAGTTAATTATATGCATGTAAAACAGGGCTTTATAAATGGAAACTTTGAGCAAGTTATACGGAACATCTTCAAAGACTCAGTTGGAGATCTTTGTGCAATTCTTGCCAAATACTTCGAAAAGACACGATGGTTTTGGAGACAGTACAGAAGAGATTTATTTGACTGGTTCTAGAGTTAAGGGATTACGATTCACTTATGAAAAGAGAGAGCTTTCCTTTAATCAGTTGAGAAGTGATCAAGTAGAGGTGTTTAAAATCATGAAAAATTATGGTAAATTAATTAAAAAAGAAACCATTTCTCATGTCTGAAAAATCAATGAACACCAGCTATAGAAGGCAGTGTTCAAACGAACTAAAGGTGATATGAGGAAATTTTTTAAGCCACGAGGATAAATATTGGATAAATATCTGTAGAAAAAACAGCAGGAACGTGGTGAGAAAGCTAGGGAGTGGAACCTAATGGGTTGTTCTTTAAAAGAATCAGTACAGCTTTGATAGACCAAATGGCCATCCACTGTGTACTATTCTGTGATCTCACAAGACCGTCAACAACATAGGCTGGTTTTTTTTGTACTGGAAGGTTGTCTGTCTGTACACCTTCTCCCCTCAAAGAAAAAGATGCTTGCCATTATGGGCAAGGGCATAATTACACCATGGTGACTGGCAACCATGAAGAAGGATTTAGTCAAAATTTGTCCTCATATTCTCCTCATTGCTTCTCTCTCACCCGACAAACCCCATGCAATAAACTGCAGATTATTGAACCAGCCACATCATTGAATTTTTAATGTAAGGAAGAGCAGAAACAATCTTTGTTCCTCTATTTCGTTTCAGATGCTAAAGGTGCACCATTAAATGACAATGAATCTCGCCCTTGTGACATGAGCTCAGATCTTGGATTCATTTGTAATTTAGAGGCAAGGCTAGAGGAGGGGTCTACAGGAGCTAGAATAAGATAGGATGCCAGGGGAGCTAACTCAAGAGTGATCACACATTAGAGATGTTGCAGGAACTCAGTCAAATCTACTGATGAAAGCTGAGATGAAGGAAATGCTAGGTGCTCTGGGCTATCTACCTGTGAGCTTGAAAGCAACGTCGCTGAGCGTGGAGGAGTGCAGTTCTAACTTTTGGAAAGACCTCACACAAAACACGGTGAACATTCTGCCCAACAGGCATTCAGCTGCCTGCTCCGCTAATACAGCAGTAAGACATAGCATCACAAAGTCTCTTCTGACAACTCCCACAACTGCCATACAAACCTAAATGGCTGCCACCTTACATTTGGGGTCAATGTTGAAGGATTACAAGAGATAAATGCATGATTAGCAAAGCTGCCATTTGGCGCCCATTCCAAATTTCCTCTGGTCCAATTGGCTACCTAGATGATTTCAGATGGCAGCCACTAGTGGGTCTGGAGTCACATGGGCCTGACTGGAGAAGCTTGGCCGATATCCTTCCCCAAAAGACCAAAAGCGTTTTACAACAATCAGCAATAATGGACACATTATAACAGATATTTTTCCTTAATTTCAGATTTTATTAAGTTCAAATTTCACCATCTACCAGGGTAGAATTAGAACCCATGTTTCTTTGATTATTAACCTGGGACTCTGGATTACTAGCCTATGACAATAGTACTTTGTCACTCCCCTCTTGTCCTACCCAATCCTGTAGCCTGTTCTAAAATAGACCTATAGAAATTCTAGCACAGTCCCAGGTTTGAGGGCTGAGGACCATGAGAGAAGAAAGTGATGTCCTTTCTCAAGATGCCAACACCCTTCCTAATGCCATGCATCCATTTGGAAAGACGGCACTGACCCACATTGTGATGTTGTAGATTACAGGTCCAGAGACAAGAGACAAGCCCAGACCACCCAGAGCTTTATCATCAGGCCAGAGCAATGAGCCAGCAATCAGCTCAAACTGCTCCATAATTCTTTTAAATAATTTTGGTGAATTTTTTCATGCTTGGCATATAATCGATCATGCTCTAAGGCATACAAAAATTGACAAAGATTCCTCCAACATGCGTGGAGAGCAAGAAGCCTCATCTACACAAGTAATTCATTGCTTTAGTTAGTTCTGGAGGGCATTGTGCATCCCTACAGAGATCAACTGTGGCATTTGACATTAATTTGCATTAAAATGAGCGTATTGTTTCTGCACAGGCAGATATATCTATTCAGTGCCTGAAAGAATGGGTGCATCCTAACTGAATTTCTGGAGCCCAGTCTGAAATCCTATTTATTTCTGGTCATAGTCAAGTCAATGTGCTTGAGACTACACTTATGATTACCGTCCCTCACTCTGCATCTTCTGCTTGGCCATCTTCACCTTGTTCAACTTCAGCCATGAAACAAGACACTTGCAATGACATTAAATCAATCTCCATCACTAATTCCAACTTCGCATGTTGGATCAACAGAACTATTCACTTAGAGGGCTTGTTGTCTGAGTTTCAGTTCCAGTTTGCATTATAAGAGCTCCATTTATCAAGCCTACTGAATCTATTAAACCTTCCTGTCCTAATCATACTTTGTAAATGCAATTGACAGTCCAGTGAGGCAGAAATCATGTTAATTTGATTCCTTTACAAACAGGTTGCTTAGATGTGCAGTAGTGTTCCTCAATGATGTTTCCTCAAATAGCAATTACTTTTTTTTTTGGTTTACAAGCTGAAAGTAGCATCTGCAATGTTACGCTTTACACTGTTTCTCACCAGAAGTGTGGTAGATACAGCTACAGCCTATATAGGTCTTACATTTTTATTAAGTATTTTGATTGTTTAGATATGAAAAATTGCTTCCGTTGGCAGGACGGTCGGTAACCAAAGGACACATATTTAAGCTAATTGGCAAAAAATAAAGCAAGCATGCAAATGAGTAGGCTGCTTTACACAATTTTGATCTGGAAGCCATGCCTGAAAGGTTGGTGAAAGCATTCCCAATAAATACTTGAAAAAGTACCCAGGGCTATGGAGAAAGAGCAGGGAATAAACACTAATTGGCTCATTCATTCAGAAAGCCAGCACTGGCATGAAGGGCCAAGTGACCTTCTGTATTGTACAATTTTGTGATTTTTCTTTACTGGAAAAATCTTGAAACTTGACCAAGTATTTGTAAAGTAAATGTGCTTCCAGCTCTCTGGTAGCTAGACGGCACTAAAATTAGCTCTTCAAATGGACTTCGAACTGAATAATTGAGTCCCCTTCTGTGCTGTCATCTATTTTTTTTTTGCCTTTTATGCACTAAGGCTGCCTCACAAGTTGCACAGTTTGGGAGAATCTGGGCAAGTTCCAGAACTCATGCACCTGAAATGTTGGAATGACTCTCCGAAAAGCTAAAACTCTCGTTGTTCCTGGGTGACCTCACTGTAATATCAAAGTAGATGAACTTACAAATCAAATAAGAGCAGACTACACCCATTAAATATTTACATTCTCAGAAAGGGTACAGAAACATTTGTCTAATTTAACCATTTGAATTTAGAGATACATCTCTATGCTTAATAGGAAAGTTTGAAGGATTCAAGACTTCAAGAAAATAAACAAAATCTATTCCAATTTTCTTTCTAAAATTCAAGAATAACAATTTGCACTTTGTCTTAAAATACCACAGAACATGCAGTTCAAAGGAAAAGTCTGCAATTTTAGTACAAGAGTTCTGCGAATTAACAAGATGACGTTTGCAAATTCCATATCATCAACAATAGCCACTTGCATTTAAGTAGCCTCTAATACAGTAAAGGCTCACAGCAGTATTATCAAAGAGAAGTTGTTACTCAGCCATATATCGAGGGATTGTGACAGGTGGCCAAAAGGCTTGTGAAAGCTTGTTTTAGAATCCATACACTGTGGAAACACGTCATTTGGCCCAATGGGTCCACACTGACTCTGCGAAGAGCAACTCATCCAGAGTCACCCCCTACCCTATCCCTGTAACCCTGCATTTCCCATGGCTAAACCACACATCCCTGGACACTGTGGGCAAATTAGCACTATGGGCCAATGTGCCTAATTTGCATATCTTTTGGACTGTGGGAGGAAACCAGGGCACCCAGAGGAAACCCCCACAGACACGGGGAGAATGTGCAAACTCCACACAGACAGTCGCCCCGAGGCTGGAACTGAACCCAGGTCCCTGGCACTGTGAGGCAGCAGTGTTAACCACTGAGTCACCATGCCACCCCAATTTAGGGAATGCCTTGAATTGGAAAAGAGAGGAAGGGGACAAAGAGATTGAAGAAGAATTCCAGAGCTTGCAGTATACGAAATTGAGTTACTGACACCAACATGTAATCAAGAAATGCAAATCTTCATGAGGCATGACCCATAAGATCCCGTTTCCTCATCAGCTCATTCAACAATGCAAAGGCATTCAAAAACAAAGCAGCCAAAAAGTCAGTAGCCATAAATAGAGGTGAAAATATGTTTGGTTTAGGAGTTGGTTCAGAGACAGTATGGAGAAATTGCAAGAGCATAACCTCACATTTTTGATTTCTTTTTAGCCTTTCAATCTTTTATGCTGCTGTGAAGTGCATGAAGATTGGAGTTTCTAATCAAGTTTTTTTTGTGTAACTTTGTTTTCTGCACTGTGCTCAAGGCAAAGGGTATTAATATATAATTAAATTCAAAATAGAATTCCTCTTACCCTGCGCCACCAGAATGTGTAGATTCAAATTCAGCCAAATGCTCTTGCAGATGCTAATTTAGTGCGGCAGCTAAGGCAGTTTTGTGCTGTCAGCCCACACCCACACATAACTAGGTCAAATTTGTTCCAATATATAGGCAATGGATCAGGTATGTTCTAATCCATTAATCTGAATTGAACTTTAACCCAAGGTTCCACAGGAAGAGGACAATGTCTTACTCCATTGTAGCATTCTAACACTCTAGTGGCTTTCACTTAATTAAAAATCATGCTTTCAAATATCTCATCCACAGCACCTGGTCATTTGTATCACTTTTTTCATTAAATAAGAACTCATTGTGACACTTTTCGCTTACTGAGGAAAACAATTATTGCGTTGAAGTTGTTTTAAATGACTGTTTATCATTCAACTTGGATGATGAATTAACTGAACTGATGATGAACTGCGAAAATTGGGAAACTCACTCGAGACTTTTCTAGTTCCCTATAATGCCTTTACATCCACCAGTTAGAGAGTATCATAAATTCACTGTCTGCTAATGGCTTCATCACATGTCAATGGAAGAGTTTTACAGACTTAAAGCAGGAGCACGAGAACACAACAAAGTAACTCAGTCAATCTATCTCACATGAGCTTGTTTTAGTACTTACATTGAGAATTCTTCATCTTTTATTTAACCCATTTCCCCAATGCCTCAAAAAATTCAACAATCTCATGCCTTTGAACATGAATTGAATCACTGTGTTAGATGTTGACCTATTTTTCAAGGGAATAGGAAGAAACGGTGATGAAAAATATGCTGAATTATCAGACAAAACGAAAGGAGAAGAGGTATTATTCAGCTGTCTTGTTTTAATGTCTTACATTCTACAAATCCTGATTTGTGACAGCTCATTTATGTTGAACCTCAACTGATGTGCAAAATGAGGTCTCATTTCAGCACTGAAAAGAAGGGAGCGTTTGAGGGGAGCCGTACAAGTCATTGCGACGAGTGCTATTTTGCCGTTTTACTAGCAGATCGCCTTTGGCATTGCTCACACGAGGCAGAGGAACAGCCACAATCTGATGTTGCATGTGACTGCTAAACTGTAGGAGGTAGCATGATGCTTAAAAGGAAGTGCCTGCTGTGCATAAAAAATTTAAGATAATAGAATTTTGCTGTTTCAACTTTACTAATATATTAAGAAAGTTTAATTTTTGTTCAGTGTATATTTAACACTTTTTTCCAAAATTATATCCTTCCCATATTTAACCTTTTATATACAGTTAATTAATTCTTACTCTTTCATATTACATATTGTGTTTTGCTTTACCCCTTTGTTTACAACATACTTTTAAATGTTGTTTTTTCAATATAGTCCTTTTCACCACAATATCATATGTTTTTCCTTAATCCAATGAACATATACCATCCCCAAAACAACTGCATTACTTTCATTAAGAATTCTTGGTTTTTTAAGTTATATTTAATGACCTTTGAGAAAATCTTCTACTCCATGCTATTTGCTCGCATTACATAGACTGTTATCAGTGCATCAATACATTGTTCCTCACTTATTTTCTTTAAGCAACCTAATTTTTTCACTCATAGCACAAAGCGAGATTTTACTGTATGTAATAATATTTCATTCCTGTTCAGTTTCAGGGCATGTTTACAGTCTCGTTAAAAGATACTAAAAAAAGAGGAAATCTGTAACCAAGTGTTTACACGTATCACCCAGAGGAATTTATACCCCATCATCTGTGGTATACAGCAACTAAATCTTCATATCTTGAAGGCATGAAAAAATCACTGTATTCCTCTGTGCAAATTGCATTTGTTGTACCTTGCAGATTGTTGCTTAACTTTTGCTACTTGAAAGCTTAGAAAAACTCTTCCCTAAAACACTAATAGTAGTCATAATAATTCAGCAACATCAATAGATTTACAAGCAAAAAAAAAGCTTCCCCATTACAGACAAAAACTTCTCTGCCATACAGCCATCTTTCTGTTAAAGGTTCCTTTGTTTCCAAAATTCATTGTTAAACTCTTACTCACTTTCAAAGCTTCCTTTTGTCAGTTAATTCATTTTCAGTACGTGGAATCTTTTTTGAAAGATGCCCTTCTGAGATTCACCTTCTCCCCCTCAGCACAGATTATTAAATCTGCTTCTTCTAGAACAGCAAAGTCTGGAGCAGTGCAACATTTGCTCACACAGTATAGTGCAGTGTGCGTCCCACTATACTGCAACCTCTGGAAAGGCTCTTTGGAAGACTATTAGAATTACTGGGAGGGAGCTGCCCAGCCTTGGAGACATTTTTTTGCACAGCCAATTGCTGCGTACCTTCACATAAAGCAAACCAAACCCTAAACTTTGGTTGCATTTCCTGACTCCTGGGGAATAAGGAAAAGGGAAAAGGGTAGGAAATGATTGGTAAGTTACTTTGCCTAAATCACTTCCATACATAAATCAACTAGCTTTGGAATAAGAGGGAACACATCTTCTGCTGTTAATCTAACAGGTAGAGTGAACTACGACAGGCGAAGGAAATTATTAATGTGCGAACAAACAAGTACAGGAAGTGGGAAGAATGGGAACAGAAGCTGTACAATCTTTGAATGTTGTGAACAGGGAAGCAATGAAAGGGACTGTGTTCTCTCCCAAAGAGCATGAAATGACAGGTCCTTCAAAAAGTAGTTGCTGTGGACTTCAGCAAAAAAAAAGCAAGGGCACAATGGATTCTAACAAAGGGATACAAACAACAGGCCCTGAAAAGAGCTTGAGATGATGGGCTCCAGCAAAAAGTGAAGGGCAATGAATTTCAGTGATAGGCAATGGGCTCCAGCAATGAATCAGAGAAGATGTGCTCTAGCAAAGTCAGAGTCCATACGCTTCTGTACTGTAAGTTTCTACAGTTCTGCAAAGAAAGTAGTTTTGTGATCTAAAGACGCAATTCATAAAGTGACAGCTCAGTGGTGCAAACAAATGATTGAAAGAGGTTATTAAGATGCTTAACTTCATCATTATAGAATGCCACTGTTAGGGTGTAGTACTGATTTGAACTAATTTTGGAATATTGTGCTTATGGAAAGGCTATAGCCTCTAGTCGTGTATTTAGTGACCAGAGGTGATCAATTTAAAATGATTACTCAAAGTAAGAAAAGAGATAAGGTTAGAGATATTTATATTTGCAGAATGGAATGTTTTGTTACTGTGAATAGTTCAGGCAGAGGCCACTGTAGCCTTTAAGGAAAGCAGAGATAAGGGTTTTGATGAGTAAAAGTTACAGGATTAGAAGAGAAAACAAGGATTAATTTTGGATTGCCCCAACAAAATACTTGCACAGAGTTCCTCTCTCATTGTGTTGTAAGCTCTAATGGTCGTACTTTGGGCATCTATTTGCCTTCGGGAGTGTCCAAAAATAATTTCAAAGAACCAAATAAAATGGTTGAGTACTTAACTAACCTCATGTTGGTTTCCTAGAGGTTAGAGTCTCAGTGTATTTTTCAACATTAAGCTTAATGCCTGTAACAAATGCAAGACAGTAGCCTGCCAACCACAGGAGGGTGTTTGCTTACCAACCACCATCTACCAGCTATTTGAAAATTGCAGTGAGTTACACCAGTGAGAAAGTGTTATTGAACTGAAATTTCCTGAGGCCAATCAACTTTTGGATTGAAACTTAACAGTGAAGAATCCCATATTGTAGCAGCCACAAATCACTCATTTGATGCACCCATCCTTGTCACAAATATACCTGCCTGGCAAATGATACAATGAGGAAATTGGAGTCACTCAGGAATTGATTCAAATTATCCATCCAATTCTTATGCTTTTGTACGCATTCTTCATTTCAATTTCACTGGAAGAGAATAAATATGAGCAGAGAAATCCTGCCTATTGTATCAAGTGGCATACCATCATGCCTCACGGATTTGTTACTCGTGCCAGTCACATTTAGCTAGTAAGAACTATAAAGAAGTGCCCACAAAAGGCTGAGGTTTACATCAGAGACACCTCTTTCAGAAAGAGTTCTAGGTAACATGTAACCACCACATTTATGGTGAGTGACTAAAGTCAACATGATTCTGCTTTTCAGTGTCTATCCAAGCCAGAACAACGGATGTTTGCAGTTTCATCCCACTGGCTGATCACAAATCTATCAAGGAGATTGCGTTTGTAAATAGCATTAACAATTTTCACTGCTGGCCAAGAGCACAAAGTGCAATGATATTTCAAACACTTGCCTCCTTTCCCTGTATCATCAACTTTACCCATATTCCTCCTGCAGAACACCACTTTGTGATCTGAAAGGGTTGTTTTGTATTTCAAAATACAGAAATCACCAGTATACAATTATGCAAGTCAAAGCCAACTTCCCCAGAGGTTCAACAATGTTTACAGAATTTGGTGAAATTCGACCTTGCGCTCCTTTTATAAGGCTCTCCAATTCCCATGATTCATCCAGCCTCCTGGCCCAACTTGCACCTGCAGCTCTTAAAGGCACCAACTTAAATTTAAAGATCAGCTTCTGCTCAAGGATAAATAAATAGAAATGAAAGAAAGAACCATAAAACAAAGGAGGAGACCCTAGCTACTCGAGGTTGTGCTGGCTCTTTGACAAATGATCTAGTTCGTCCATCAACCCTATTCTGTCCCCATAGCCATGTAAGTTTTCCCTTTTTAAGTCTAAGTACTGAAGGTCCCTTATTCCTTTGGATATGATGTAAGAAAAGTACTACAATCCCTCTTCAGGATCCTTCTTCCATCCTTTCTCCTATGTACAACTCCTTCACTTTCTTTAACTTAATGGTATCACTGCAAAGACTATTGGTGTTACTAGCTTTCCACTGACTGTTAATCGGATATCAACTGTCCTCAATTATGTGTAGTTGGAGATCATTAATTGGGTGTTTGCTTGCTGTTGAGCAGATGTCAAGAGAGATTTAATGAAACAATAGTTGGGCTGAGTTGAGCAAGTAACTTTTCACTCTGTAAATAAATGTGAGACTGATTGGCTTCAATATCATCCTTCACCAACTGGCTTTGAGGAATGGAAAACCAACATCCACATTGTGGCTTCATGTAATTGCATCACCCAGTTTACTTCTCAAAGTCATTTGTTCCTGTAATCTTGAAATGAAGGAACACTTTATCTCTCCGCCTTTCATTTCTGCTACAAGACTGAGCTTGAAAAGTTACTTAATTTTTTCGTGTCCTGCACTTTTTTTGATCTTGGTGATGTGTTTTTAAGCATTCATCTTGATTTGTCAACAGCTGAGATTAAAGTGAGAGAAAATGTGCCTTTCTGATGGAAAGTCTTTTGGCAAAGTGTTTGCAATAAAAAATATTATGCTTTCTGTTTGAGAGAAATGCAGTCACTTTCAATTTGATGCCAATTTAACTTCATGGTAAGGAGTTAAATTCTTCTTGCATAAAAGCAATTTTGAAGGTGCACAGAAAACAATCCATATAGAAAGAAGACTTCAATGAAGAAGAGCTCAAGCTTAGCAATAGATTGGAAGCCACTCATTACTGAGTAAATCCCGTAGGAAGTTGAACTGATGCACAATAGTCACTGACAATATCCTTTATAGATACACAAGATAAATTTTGGAGTGGATTGAAAAAGGAAAGCAAAGAATGAATAAATATATTGTATTCTGGCAGTGTGGACAATGTGGAATCTTTGCATTTTAGGAAAGAAGATGGGTTTACCATGGATTGATGCATAATTTTGTTGATATTTTCCCATTTATTTGTATACGAATGAATGCATGCTTGCTCTAAGAAATTCAAATGATAAGAAGTAGATTCCAGATTCATATAACCCTGACAGAGACCGAACTGCAGCAATGTTGTGTGAGGGATAGAGCATATATATGCCATTTGCAAAGCAACTGATGGCCATCACACAGCTCCAAGAAAAGGGACTCCCCAAGTCAAATGTTTGCACTTCAGTCAGGGTCTAGAGCAGTAGAGGGGGGTCGCTACTTCAAGTGAGGGGAGGGAAGCTGGTTTCCACACAAAATGTAAGCCAGACTGTTGGAGACCAATTCCTCCATGGTTATAGCCCAGACAACCGTTTACTCCCCTGGACCAGCTTCAGGGATGCAGCCAAAGTTACACTGACTCCAAAATTACCTACATGAATGAGCTAGCCTTAAACTGACCCACAGAAAGTGTGGGACCACGAATGTAACTCAGATGAAGTCATCCTCTGAAGACTTTCATGGTTTAAGAAAGCAACTTGTGCCCAGAACTGGTAGGCCAGAATTGTGACCCCTCTAAGGAATGGCCTGAAGCCACAGATATGGCCCTTTGCCACACATGGCTTTGGGGGGGTTGGATTGGTGTGGATGGATGGGACCTCAAAAGCCCCTGGCTTGAAGCTGGGAGGCCAACTCCAACCATCTGCCAAGCGCCAGCATCAACTGGGACCTGTCTACTACCAGTGCGCCCAGCAGCAGAAACAATCTGCCCCAAACTGGCAGCGTAATTGCTGATCAGCTACCTAGCACTGTCAGAGGAGCAGCTGATGCCAGTCTCACACTGCCTCAGGCGAGATTACTTGGAGGTACGAATACATCTGGGCAGCACCCTGACCAGCCTTTTGAAACCTCCCCCCTCAAAAACATTCTCCATGCAAACTGTTAGATTCCACTGAAAGAAGAGAACATGAATCAAAACCATAGTGAGAAGGTGCATTTGAAGGGAGCATAGGCTGGAGACATCCCCTACAATATCATCAGCCATCACAGAGACATGGCTGCAGGGTGACACGGATTTTGACCCGAATCTTGAAAAGATCAGAACATTTCAGAATAGCATGAAAGTTGGAAAGGTGGTGGTGTGGTTCTGTTAGTTAATGATGATATTAGCACAATATATAGGGATGATCTAAATCATGAAACCAAGGAGTGGAAATAGTTTGGGAATAAATTAAAAATGAGAAAGGCAAGATATCACTAGTAGAAATGGTGTGCAGTTCCAAGAACAGTAAATACACAATCGGATAGGGTATGAAGGAAGAAACAACAAGAGCTTGTCAGAAAGGCAACATTAAATCGATATCTGGACTCAGTAAATCAGATGAACAATGATAGTCTAGGTGAGGAGTTCATAGGATGTTTTCAGGATAGTCTCTTGGAACTATGTTCTGGAGTTGACTGGAGAGCAGGATATATGAGGGCTTGTCTTATGCAATGAGATGAGGTTAACGAATAGCCTCATAGTAATGACACCCCTAGGTGGCAGTAATCATGATATGGTTGAAATTTACATTCAGTTTGAGGGAGAGAGGAGGGTGTTTGAGATTATTCTTTAAAATTTAATTAAGGGTGTGAACGCAAAGCAAGCTAAAGTGAATTAGAAAAATAGGTTAAAAGCTTGGTCAGTAGAGATTCAGTGGCAGGCATTTTAGGAGATATTTCAGAATACACAGAATAGATACATTTCAATGAGTAAGAACAAATTCCAAGAATGGACCCACTATCCATGGTTAACTAGAGACATTAAAGATAGTATCAAAATTATTTTTTATTTTGTTTTTTTTTTAATTTTTTAATTTTTTTTGTTTTTTTTTGGGGTGGCACAGTGGCTCAGTGGTTAGCACTGCTGCCTCACAGCGCCAGGAACCCAGGTTCAATCCCACCCTCGGGCGACTGTCTGTGTGGAGTTTGCACATTCTCCCCGGGTCTGCGAGGGTTTCCTCCGGGTGCTCTGGTTTCCTCCCACAGTCCAAAGATGTGCAGGTTAGGTGGATTGGCCATACTAAATTGCCCGTAGTGTTCAGGGATGTGTTGATTAGGTGGGTTATAGGGGGATGGGTCTGGGCTGGTGCTCTGAGAGTCGGTGTGGACTTGTTGGACCGAAGGGCCTGTTTCCGCACTGTAGGGATTCTATGATCTAAAGAAGAAAGCATAGACTTATACAAAGACAGTTAGAAAGTGAGAGGTTGATTAGAATATGAAAAACATCAAAGAATCACCAAAAAAAAAACTAATAACATGGGAAAAATTAGAGTTTGAGAGAAAAGTTGCCAGGAATGTAAAAACAGACAGTAAGAGTTTCTATAAACATTTAAAGGAGAAATGAGTTCACATTTGTTTTACAGGAAGTGAGGATGGGGGAATTAATATTGGAAAATAAGGAAATGTCACAGGAACAAATATTTTGCACATCAGTCCTCATTGTAGAGGATACAAAGAACATCCCAGAAACACAAATAAATCAGGAGATGGAAGGGAGGTAAGAATTCAGGAAAATCACCAGAAAAGTGGCACTAAGTAAATTAATAGAGATGGGGGTTGATAAGTGAAGTTCTATTAGAGTTCTTTGAGGAAGTAACACATGCCGTGGATAATGGGGAAACAGTAGCTGTACATAGAAACATAGAAGATAGAATCAGGATGAGGCCATTCAGCCCTTCAAGCCTGCTCCACCATTCTTCACGATCATGGCTGATCGTCCAACACAATAGCCTTATCCTGCTCTCTGTCCATAAACTTTGATCCCATTCGCTCCCAGTGCTATATCTAGTCGTCTTTTGAATATATTCAATATTTTGGCATCAACTACTTCCTGTGGTAATGAATTCCACAGGCTCACCACCCTTTGGGTGAAAAAATATCTCCTCATCTCCATCCTAAATGGTCTACCCAGAATCCTCATACTGTGACCCCTGGTACTGGACACACCCACCATCAGGAACATCCTCCCTGCATCTACCCTGTCCAGTCTGAACTCCACTGTACGTAGATTTTCAAAATGCATTTGATAAGGTGCCACAACAAGGGTTAATGTAGAAAATAAAAGCTTATGATGTAAGGGGTAATATTTGGTCTGGATAGAAAATTGGCTGCCTAATAGGCAGCAGAGAGTAGGTGTAGATTTATACTTTTCAGGTTGGCAAGATATAGTGTGCACCACAGAGACTGGCACGAGAACCACAACTGTTTACAATTTATATAAATGACTTAAATGAAGGGATGGAAAGTATGGTTTCCAAATTTGTTGATAGGACCAGGATAGGTAAGAAAGCAAATTGTGAAAAGGACATAGGTAGTTACAAAAAGTGCAGGTAGATTCAATGGAATACAATGTGGGAAAATTGGAAATAAGTCTATTTTGGCAGAAAGCATAAACCAGAAACAAATTATCAAAATGGTGAGAAATTGCAGAGCTGTGAGATGCAGAGGGATCTGGGTGCTGTTGTGCAGGAATCATAAGTGGTTAGTATTCAGGTACAGCAAGTACTTAGGAAAGTTAATAGAACACTATAATTTATTGCAAAGGGATTTTAACACAAAAGTAAAACTTTCATGTTTCAGTCATACAGGACAATTGTGAAGTGGCATTTGTCCTCAGCATTGGTCACCTCATTTAAGGGAGAATGTAAATGCATTGGAGACAATTAAGAGGAGGTTTACTAGACTAAGACTTGCAATTGGAGGGCTGCCTTAGCATGAAAGAGTGGACAGGCCAGGCTTGTACCAACTGACATTTAAAAGTGTAAGAAGTGCCTCGACTGAAACATGTAAGAATGTTTTCAACGGGGTAGATGTGGAGAGGATGTATCCTCTTATGGGACAATCTAAAAATAAAAATCAGAGGCCCCATTAAAAAACAAAACTTAGGTAAATTTTCTTTCCTCTTAGAAGATCTTGAATATTTGGAACTCTTTTCCAGAAAGGCAGAGGAAGCAGATCCTTGTATAGTAGCAAGAACAGAGGCAGATAAATTTTTGTGAAATAAACCATTGAAAAGTGATCAGGAAGGGCAGCAATATGGATTTGACGTTAAAATCAGGTCAGCTAAGATCTTATTGAATGACAGAGCTCAAGAAGCTGAATGGCCTAGTCCTTTTCCTGATTCTTATTCTCGGATGAATCACTGATTCTCCAACCTATTCTCCCTTTCAACAAGGCTTAGCTACTGTGAATATGGAATCATTTAGCGTAATTCACGATTGTAAAATAAAGGGAGGGGTTTGTGTTCAAGTAGCTACATAACATCACCTCTCCCTATTCATGTAGACCTACAACCCTCTGATAACTTCAGGAATCCTCCAATTCTGATCTCTTGCACATTGCTGATTTTAATTACTCCATCACTGACAGATGTCTCTTCAGCTAAGCCCTGGAATTTCCTCACTAAATCTCTTCATCTCTCCTTTAAGATGTTCCATAAGATGCATGTCTACCTTGGCCTAATATTTCCTTATGTGGGCTGATGGCAATTCTTTTCCCTATGGATTTCTTCAGGTCATTTTATTATAGTAAAAGCTCTTTCTAAATGAAGTTGTCTTTGTCACTAGCAATTTAGCTGATACATTTCACTCATCTTCTAGACTGAGGCAGTTCATTTGTACCTAGCTCAGTTGAAATACTTCCAATGGTTAAATACTCCACTGACAACTCAGTTCTTGTGGTTTATAGAACTGAAATACCCACAGGCACTTGTTTAAACTCAAACATCAGAACAGACAGCAGAAAGTTGGTGAAGAGAAAGAACATTAGGTCAGACATATTTAGAAATTCAAAAGTGCACCAAAGCCAGGCAACATTCAACCAATAACGCAAAGTAAAATACTGCAGATGTTGGAAACCTGAAATATAAGCAGCGCATGTAGGCAGTAGCAGGACTGTCAGCATCTGTGAAGAGAGAAGTAGAATTAGTGTTTCACATCAGTGATCTTTCATCCAATGTTGATGAAGCACTCGGCTCTACTTTTAGGAAGCCTCAACATCAAGGAAGAAAATAAGTGGCATGTGATCACATGGAAAGGGAGCACGATATGGTGGGGAGAGCAACTAATGCCAGCAGGCGAGAGAGGTGGCCAAAGATGGGCGCTGGCCAACGGGAGATTGCTACATGGCAAAGGAAGATGCCTAAAGCAGTCAGCTGTCTTCATGCAGCAAAGGAGAGAGGAACAAGGGAGGCCAAATGGAAATGGCTGGAGTCAGAGAAAGGTTTAGTGACAGCTCCCTGGAGATGCCCCTGCAATCAGTGAAGGAATAGAGAGTGGTTATCTTCCCAATTGATAAATGGGGAAGGTCAGCACATCTCAGAAAGAAGACATGACCGGTGGTGGCTGAGGTGTTTGTTCAGGTGGGTATACAGTATCAGAAGTGTTTCAATGACCTGGTACTGTCTGACAAGGTACGTGACAATAAACTTACATCATAGAAATAAGCTTGCAGCCCTTAATGTACTCAATGGCGCATGTTAGATGTGGGTGCATGGACTATGAATGACCAGGGACCAATGTCCAGTGAGAGGATGAGTACAGGAGCTCCGTGCAGTCAGTATTTTTCTTCATATTGGGTCAAGGCTGAATGTTCACTTGCGGCACACCTCCCTCCCAGTGAGACTGGAGATTGGAGTTGACACAGATTATTAAATGAAGCTGGGATTGAGAGACGTTATGCATTTATGTGATCGCAGAAGAAACGCTCACAATGCCTGGCAGCAGAGCGACCTGGAGGTGGTGGCCTGTTCATTGCTGTAGTGACACTGGCGAAGGAGAAGGCAATGATAAGGGGATAGGATGCAGCAGAACAGCCTGTCACTGAGTGTGAGGCAGCTCTGGAGCTCATGACAAGTGAGTCAAATGATGCATGCCAACATCAAACTGTCCTACAACTCCTAACTACAGAGCCTTTGTTGGCCATGATAAACAGCGGAAGCTCGAGATCAAGGAGAGTCAAAAAGGGCTGATTAAAAGTGCAACTGTTGATGTCACCCATCTGTCCCATAAACCCGGTTGTGGATGTAGGTCTGACCATGGCTTCAGGAACAAGGAGAGCTCAGAGGAGCATCTGAGGGGACAGAAACACATCAGTCTAGTCCAGCCTCCAATAGCACAAGTGGGTATTGATGCACAGTTAGAACAGAGGCAGCAACTAGTAAGCATGGCGCACATGCTCAAAAAGAGGGAATGGAGGTTGTGACCAGTGTCCCTTTGAAGGACTGGGGACAGATCCAGCTCTGCTCAGTTTCATGCAGATATCAAGCCTCAGGGATTATCACAATGTTGCTAATCTACAGCAGCAGTGTACAGAGTGTGAGTATCTGTGAGATTTCCCAGAGCCTGTTCACTCCCATGAGCAGACAAGAGAGGAGTCCGTCAATACCATGAGTGGTATCATGTCTCTGGCATCTGAGAGCATGGTTGTTTTCATTGATAGGGAGACAGAGAGAAAAAGAAAAACATCTTATGGAGAACAATTTTCGGCTTACACTGAGTGGGTGCAGGAGTGAGTGCCAAAATCCACAGCATTACCTCATCTATAAGTTTTATTAAGCAATGGGTGAGTAAGGTAAACGTGACACCTGAATTTGCTGCTAGATGTCCCATCACTCCAAGTATGCAGAGAAAGGCAGATGGGTGTTAAAAGGCGGAGGAGTGGCCCATATAGTCACAAGGCAGTGATTGTAGGTGTTGTTCTGCTTGATAGTGGAAGTGTGCACAGTTGTAAACAGCCATGAGTGAGGCATGAACAGATCCCCACAGTCCTTCCATGGTGTTCACAGACTAATTTACCATTCAGCAAATGGAATCTCTTCTTGCTCACAATGTGTCCTTGCTACTCTATAGAAGCCTTGACAGGCATACATGTGCAATCAATTATCCCTGTCCCTGACAAACTCCAGCAATGGCACTGAGTCCTATCACCCTTGTGGCCTGTCTGGTCTAATCATTGCAATACCTGATGCATTGTCCTACTCTCTCAGACATGGCATCCATCAGAAGCTTGATGCAATGATGGGCCAGGACAGAGTGAACTCTCAGATGTCTCCTGGAGATGTAAGCATTGAGCACCACAGACAGTATCACTGTCACAGACTATAATAGGCCTGAGAAACATCCTTCCAATAAGCAACCTCTATTATAGGATCACACAATGAGCAGTGTCTCCACATTTTGAATCCTTCGCTTTTCTGA
This sequence comes from Rhincodon typus, assembly GCF_021869965.1. Classification (NCBI taxonomy): domain Eukaryota; kingdom Metazoa; phylum Chordata; class Chondrichthyes; order Orectolobiformes; family Rhincodontidae; genus Rhincodon; species Rhincodon typus. Next base: position 6,286,120 of record NC_063348.1, read on the forward strand.
ACATTATGTACAATTGTACTCGATGGCTGCCACCTCCAGACAACCCTCATTAGTCGCTGAGTTCTTGCTCCCTTCTAGCACGTGAGCCATAAGTCTTACGAGCAGAAATTAGGCCGTTCAGCCCATCGACTCAGCTCCGCCATTCAAACACGATTTGTAAGTTTCTCAACCCCATTCTTCCACCTTCTCCCCGTAGCCTTTGATCCCCTTAACAATTAAAAACCTATCTATCTCTGTCTTAAATATATTCAATGACCTGGCCTCCACAGCCTTCTGTGGCAGTGAATTCCATAGATTCACCACTCTCTAGCTAAAGAAGTTTCTCCTCATCTCCGTTCTAAAGAGTCTTCCCTTTATTTTAAGGCTGTGCCCTCGGGTTCTAGTGTCTCCTGCTAATGGAAACATCTTCCCAACGTCCATTCTATCCAGGCCTTTCAGTATCCTGTAAGTTTCAAATAGAATCCCCCACTCATCCTTCTAAACTCCATCAAGTATAGGCCCAGAGTCATCAAATGTTCCTCATGTGTTAAGCCTTTTGTTCCTGGGATCATTTTCATGAACCTCCCCTGGACCCACTCCCGGGCCAGTACATCCTTCCTGAAGTATGGGGCCCAAAATTGCTCGCAATATTCTAAATGTGGTCTGTCCAGAGCCTTATAAAGCGTCAGAAGTACATCCCTGCTTTCATATTCTAGTCCTCTTGAAATAAATGCCAAAATTGTATTTGCCTTCCTAACAACCTGCAAGTTAACCTTCAGAGAATTCTGTACTAGGACTCTGAAGTCCCTTTGTGCTTCAGATTTCTGGATTTTCTCCCCATTTAGAAAATGGTCTATGCCTCTATTCTTCCTACTAAAGTGCATGACTTCATACCTTCCCATGATTGTTCTGTGTGCCTCATGAAAAGTTTTAACAGACAGTTAAAGTTGGCTGTTTAACAGCCTCAACTGCCAGCATTCTGCCCATTCCAAATTCAGACATCTAACCACCTCTAAGAAATTTGCCTAGCGTTGTGAAAACATGGGGCTATGCTCTGACAAGTTTCTCTGCCATTTAACCAGCACACACCCATGCCTCTGAACCAGTCGCATGGGGCAGCTAAAATTCCACTGGCACGGTGGCTCAGTGGTTAGCACTGCTGCCTCACAGCGCCAGGGACCTGGGTTTGATTCCAGCGGTTTGTGCATTGTCCCCACATCTGCATGGGTTTCCACCGGGTGCTCCAGTTTCCTCCTACAGTCCAAAGATGTGCAGGGTAGGTGGACTGGCTGTGCTAAATTGCCCAGGGATGTTTAGGTTAGGTGGGTTAGACATTGGAAATCAGGGGTAGGGGAATAGGTCTGGGTGGGATGCTCTTCGGAGGGGAGGTATGGACTTGTTGGGCCGAATGAACTGATTCTGCACTGTAATAATCCTGCTGCTCCATCTTATATCTTTTTAAGCTGTATATTTTGAAAAATCCTTTTCTACAGTCTGCTCAAAGGCAATTAACCCGTGTTTATTTCGAAGGTAACTGTCAAACTGTCAAACGCGGATGCCTCACACTCTTAATTGTAAGTCATTTAATGTTCATGACTGCAGTTAGTGTCTTTTTTAAACCAGTTGAGCTCAGCTGTCGGTATCAAAATTGCACCCAGGCTCACTGAGACATTTAGATGTTTGAGTGACATCATTTTCTTTTTTGGAGTAATGCTTTAGATGTTTCTTCACAAGTCTCGCTGTGCACTAAAATTATGTTTTATGATCGTGTGTAACTTTTTTTTGGCCAATTTGTGCCCTTTCTAGGAACAAGAAAAGGATATTCAGTCTGTTGGGCTGGCCCTGTCATTCAATTTGATCCAGTTTGTATCATAGCTCCATCCAACACTCTGGTTTCATTACCCCGAATATCCTTGCCTCAGGGAAAAAAAAACTAACCATTAAAATGTGCAGGGACACGTGAAAGGGCAGGAGATTTGCATTAAGTAACAGAACCAGTGCAGGCACAATGAGTTAAATGGCCTCTTTCTGGACTGTAACAATTTTGTGATCTGACTGGGCTGATGGACATTCTATCCAGAACTGAATGCGGTATTTCTGAAATGCAGAACTGAATTTCAGATGCAATCTCAACAATTGCTTAATGCCCGCTTCTCCGCAGCTCAAGTTTTGACTTGCAGCCAATTACAAGTCCCTATCTTTCTGGGCCTCAGCCTAGCAACCAATGACTATGGGGAAGATAATTCACAGCATGCAATAGTATCGCTGGATAATAGCTCAGTTCACTGACGTGGCACCATGCCTCTCTTGGCACACAGCATGGAGTGCCCAAAGTTCAGGGTCAGGATTTTCTGTACATAAACAAGGATGTACAGACATTCCTGGTCGGCACATCTCCTTAATGGAATCTATGTTTGAATGGGCCATTGATATTGGGTAATTTGTGGTCTACTTAGTCTGGCTTTATCCTCAGATGGAATAACAGTGAGGATCTAGCACTCTCCCAATATGAGGCCACCAGTCACATGCTAACTGCAGTCCTCAAAGAACTGTGGCCTTTAAATGGGAAAGCTATCGAGGTAGTCACTGAAGACAATATTAGGGTGCAGCAACAAGGTACCCAGCTCCCATGAATAGGGAATTGATGCACCCTGCAATCAGAGAGGCCTCTTGTTCCCCTGCAATTCATGTCAGCTAAGCTCAGGGATGGGTCACAAAATTTGGTAGGAAGTGGCTGTGCAGACAAATACCAGCAGCAGTGCTCAGAGGTGACCAGGGTTCAGCGCCAAGCTAAGACCTGGCTCAGAGCGGCAAGATAGGAAGCCATCGTTTCATTCACGTTGTGCAATGCAAGAAATATTGCTGCAATCAACTGTCCTTTCCAGCCCTCGCTATGGCCCAGGTTTTGTGGTTAGCCGGCTCAACTGGAATGGAAGAGGTCTCCGAGCAACCCTGGTGGCAGGAATCGGAGCTATCTCGAGGGGTAATTCCTTTCCACTTGAGCTGTCATAAGGCCTCAGCAGCACAGTGTAGCGTAGGCAAAAACAGCAATCAGTTGTGGTAATTACTGAACCGCAATAACGATATAAATAGGTGGCTGAAGTAAAAGGGCATTGGAAAAGCACATTTTTAGAGTCTATAATTAGGTTTATAAAATTATAATTTCAACATGTTTTCACAAAATAGAAAATTTAAAGAGTTTTTTTTCAATAGAAAAAAATACATATTCTCCAAAGGCATCAAGAAATATGATCAATCATGCTTAAAAATAGATTTTACTTTTTAACAAGGTTCATCAGGGCAGAATCTTGTGGGACCCTGAATGATGAAGGCTACAGTAAGAAATTTGGGAAGATCATATAACTGAGGCCTTTCTTGATTTTGGGAGCAACGTGTGGCATTTTCAAACAGAGTTTTAGGCATCGGGACAAGGTTCTCACTATGCAGCAATGAGATGCCTTTTAAGGGGATTATGGCTTGTTGTTAGCCTCATTAACTGCACCGTCTGACCTCATTTATATTCAGCTCCCTGCCCTACCACACACTGTGAGGAAACGAGGCGCTGACAATTTCTGATTTGGAAGTCAGAATGGGTACCAGTAACTCCTCTGGACATCCAACTTAAGCACCTGGCAACAACTTAGGGCATGCTCAAGGCACTTGGCACACTCACCCACCCACTCCATAGATGCTGGCATCCATCACCTGCCAACCTCTGAGGACTGTCGTGGCACCTTTCCAATTCAGTTATAGGACGTTTCTGCCCTTCAAAGTTGTGTTTCAGGGTGCTCAGTCAATTAGCAATGAAATGCTGCTGCAAGGACACTTTGCGCACTCGGACAGCGCCCACCCCCCTCCCCCCCCCACCCCCCCCCCCCCCCCCCCCCCCACCTCACCAAATTCACATTTGCACCAAATTTCTTGCCCTCATGAGTTGCAGAATGTTGGACAGCTCACCACCCATCTCGTTTTCTCTTCCACGCTCTGGACTGCTTTCTGTTTTACTGAGAGAAGTGGAGGGTTCGAGTGAAATGAAAGTGGGTGGTACCTCTCCTAGTGCTGGCGCTGGTGAGGGAAAAGAGGTGAGGTGTCCCGATCGGGTGTGTTAAGCAGGGTTAGGAAGCTGGGGAGTTGGGGGGCAGAGGGGGGGGTGCAGGTGAGAGTGAGCGAGGAAGTTGTTGCGGGTAATAGCGAGAAGGTTAGAGCGGAAGCCTTGGTGATAGCAGGGTGCAGTAGCGGAGATTGAGTGCGAGGTTGCAGAGCGAAGATGGTGGCTTGGACCATATTGTCAGGATCTGGTGCCATGGTCTCCTCTGCCAGCCCCAGGTTGAGGGAAGAGGGCATCCATTTTGTGCACCTTCCTATCCATCAGGATCTCCAGGTACCTGTCCACAAAGTGGACTAAGAATTTCCCCTCATCTGCCACTTATGCTACAAGCCTAATGGCCTTTAAAAGATGGAGCTGGCACCAAGGATACCAGACTATTTCATGACATGCTGGAAGTGGTGAGGTCCTCTGGGTTTGCTGAGTGGAAAAATCAGACAGGCAGCAGAAGTGAGGGTTGCCGTGGGGATAGGGATATGGTAGATAGGTAATGACATGTGCGTGGGACAATCGTGTCAGAAAATTCTCTAGGCCTCAAGAAGAGAAACCTTTGATGAAACTTGACAAAATTGACACTTAGCCAAAAAAAATCATACGATTCCATTTTAAAAGCTGAATGCTACCAAAATTCATCGATTTTAAGTTGGCATGGACCTTATAAGAATTTATTAATTAAGAAAAGTTCTTTTATAAGTGTAAAATTATGAAGAGTAATTAATTTGGAATTAAAGACCAATTAGACAAATTTGGGTTGTTTCCATACTTACCACTGAGAATAGTAAACCTTTAGGAGCTGGCTAATGCAAAGCTTTTCAAAGCAATGCAGTATTCACTCCAGCGTGTCCCTGACATGGTGTTGCTGTTATTGGCAACACAAGCCTGGGCCCAATATTATTTCCTAATTACACAGACAAATTGTTTCAGTGTAAAATGAACATAACCTGTATCAGGTTCTCAGCTGGGGCTCTTTGATAGCATCATACCCACTGCCATCTTGGTTTTCACAGATGAAAGACGTTCAGGTACCAGCCCTGTGTACAGGTATGAGGGGACGAAACACAAATGAGAAAATATAACTTTCCTAAAGGTATGGTGCCCACTTGTCCTAATCGGATTTGAGAACGTTAAAAATACAAAGGCAGGCTGCTCCCACATAACAAGCTTGTGACTTCTTAAGTTACAGGCCAGACCAGCTGGCTTATTTTCTGTAACTAAGGAGGAGCAGTTTCCAGGAATGTAATGCTTTTCTCATTTTGAGACAGAGAACCATGACAACAGTTGTAGAATTACCCTCTATGTCACCATTCATGAGCCTTGTGGTATCTGCCACCTCTAATATTATGTGCTTCAGTTTAAGGCATGTTTGATGTCCTTCACTGCCACCAATTTAACTTTGCTTGCACTTTAGCCTGTCCAATGATCAACCGTAGTCAAGACACCACCATCTTTACAAAAGAGGCCCTCTTCTTATATAACAAAATGGTCAATTGCATGAGAGCAGTAAGTACTACTACACTTGTAGTCACGAATCACTAACAGTATTCTTGCAAGCAATATGGAACCCTGCAATGGCTAAAATATAGAACTGACCTGCCTCCACGCAAATACTGTTGATCCCATCATCAGACTGGTTGGACCTAATATAACTTCAGCATTAGCTCTTTCAGAACCATTACTTCATCATCAGCTGTGTATCAATCTTCTAATCATGGTTAAGTCACGATAAATCAGGAGTGTGATGGAAAACTCATCCAGTACAAAGCTGGCAAATTCTTTAGCACCCATCCAATACCTTTAATATTTATTGCCTTAACCACTAATGCACAGTAACAGCAATGTGTACCAGCTACAAGATGCACAGCAATAATACACCAGGACTGCGTAGACAGCATCCTCCGAACACACATCTTCTACAACGTAGAAGAGAAATGATAGCAGATACACAACAACACCATGATCTGCTGGTTTCCCTGAAATTTGTAACCACCTATGGCTTCTTCCTTCCATATCTAACGTGGAAAGCCACAGGCGTGGTCTCATCAAGTAGAAGGCCAAAAATCAAAATCTGCTTGTGGGTTCCCAAGCTGTTTCTCACATTCATAGACTCCTTACAGAAGAGCATCCTACCCAGACCCACCCCATCCCTGCAATTCCCATGCCTAACCAACCTAGCCTGCACAACTGTGGACGCTATGGGGCAATTTAGCATGGCCAATCCACCTAAACTGCACATCTTTGGACTGTGGGAGGAAACCGAAGCACCCAGAGGAAACCCACGCAGACACGGGGAGAATGTGCAAACTCCACAAGGCTGGAATTGAACACGCATCCTTGGTGCTGTGTGGCAACAGTGCTAACCACTGAGCCACCATGCCACCCTAAAGGGACTCAAGGAATTCAAAAGGCCTTAGCCTGTTTGAGGCTGATAAAAATAACTGAGCTCCATCTCCTGTCCTTTGTGACAAAACCCCCAGCCCTATCACTGTCCTGTGGCCTGGGTCCCTAGGTGGTCCTGGGTCTCACATAAGTGTAATACCAGTAGAAGTCACCATCTGTCTGGAAGCGCTGCTGAGCAGTGAAGGGCTATCGGCCTCTCATGTTCTTTGATCCAGGGCAGGGCTTACATTGCCTAGTTAAGGTCACTGACTGGCAGTCACTGAGTTAGACCTTTCCCAATAGAGGTGACACAAGGCTATCACTGACTCTTCAGCCAGTGGATAAGACTTCCATCGTCTACATTAAATTCTGCTCTAATTATCTACGCTTACAATTTTTGTTTCCATTGCGGATGTTAGCAAGGTGTGGGAACACTGATCGATTTCTTTTCCCATGTATATTCTTGTCTTCCCAAGGCCAACTGAGGTCATCCAACTGAGCAGAGATTAGGGATCAGTCCTTCTCTGCGCAGTTAAATAAAACGCAGGAATGTGATACATATGTTTAGGGTAGCTTACATCACCACATAATTCAATCCTCATACATTCTAACAGGTAGAATGTGAATAATCAAACAAAATAAATATTTCACAGACAGAATCTTGCTGTTCGGACAGAAATCATTCAGGCCATTTAGTTCATTCCTACTGCTGAAAGAATATCCCTTGCTGCATCCCCATCACACATCACATGTGTCCTTTTTTTGAATAAATCCAGTTCCCTCCTGAAAGTGAAGAAACATCGTTGATTTTCTGTTGGATAAACCCCTTTTTAGAGCATTATCCCAGGGCTCCTTTACAAGATCTTAAGTATCAGAAACAGCACAATATTTGGCAGTTGTTTCTGTTCATTATTGTATGGTGCAAAATGAAAATAAACTAACAACATAAAAATGGTAAGTCAGTTATCCACACTATACTTTTGCTTGCACCAGGTGTGTAGTTTGCCTGTATGCTACACTGGTTCAGTGTAAGATACAATAACTTCTGTCTGGCTATGCATCGTTGTCAAAATGCTGACTGAATTCTGAATTGAGATGTCCCATCCATGTAACTAGACCATAGCAGAGCTTTCCTCCACATCAGTGCACAGAGGCCTGGAAGCTCCCGTCATTCATTCATCGTGAAGAATTCATAACAAGGCTTAGCTTTTTCAAACACCAACTCACGTTTGTAGTTGGCATTTGGGGGGAACAAGGTGTTACCTTAAGGAGGTTGCTGACATCCCTGTTTAGGTGGCTACAAATAGAGCCAAACCAGCCTGGTAACAAAACCATGGGCTAAGCCACCATTAAACAGAGCAGGCTATTGACATTTTCTAGGTAACTTGACCATTCTGCAGGAGAGTTACAATAGACCCCTCTCTAGAATAGGCGTGCTGCAGCATGTTACACAATGTGGCACAGCACAGGGGCCTATAACCAAAGGGGCCAGAAACTGGGCCTATAACTCGACTGTCAGAGGAGGAGGATGAGAACCAGGGGAGGCTCCTATCCAGGTTGATAGGTCGGACATAAAGGTGGAGAAGGATGAGGATGACTACGGCAGGCTAGCTCAGGGACAAGCCCATGTCACCATGGCTGATTCTTCGGGGGAGGGCTTTGGTTGCCAGAAGCCTGTGAATCTGGAGAAGGTTCTCTAAGGCATTTTAAAAGTTACAGCCAGCATCAGCCAGTCCCCCAGTGACCATGTTCCGCTCTTCATCGGGGGAAATGCCTATCCCCAGCAAAATATAAAACCGACAGAACATAGTGAATGCCAGTGCCATTAACGTGGCTGAAACCATCAGAATCCTAACCCTTGGCTTCAACATAATTCACAAACACACCTTAAGTAGTCCTTCACATCCTGGGCTATGCGCATGTGTGCTTGAGGTAGGTAATGAGTGGAAGAAAATGCCACCCTGTGCCCACTTAAACCATGCCCACTAATGCCAGAAGTGTGAGCTGGAAGCAGAATTTTACCTCCTTGAAATTCAGATATGATTGTAAATGCCAATATGACTGCAGCTATTGTATATCATATTGGGGGCATGGGGAGTGATGCCACATCTGTGCTGAAAAACTCCACATTATCCATCAACCCACTGGCATTCCTTGCCCGGAATGCGAGACATCTGTAACATGTAACATTTTCAAACACTTCAACCCCCTGTGAAACCATGGCCTCTAATGCCTAGAAGACAAAGTCTTCAAAACTAATAAGGAAACTATTCAAACATTTCCCTGGACAAGACATGGCATCATGAAATGAAGGAGATCCACTGAAGTGAGTGTGTAACAACATGTGTGGATAACTGCCTTTGACACAATGTACTTGTTTGAAGTGCCCCTGATATGCTGGATTTGATGTTGTCATCGAGTGATTTAGCACAGAAACAGACCCTTCGGTCCATCCAGTCCATGCTGAACATAATCCCAAACTAAACTAGTCTCACCTGCCTGCCCTTGGCCCTTTTCCCTCCAAACCTTTCCTATTCGTATACTTATCCAAATGTCTTCTTTACATTGTAAATGTATCTGCATCCACCACTTCCTCAGGAAGTTCATTCCATATGCAAACAACCCTCTATGTAAAAAATTTACCCCTTATGTCTTTTTTAAATCTCTCTCCTCTCACTCTAAAAATGTGCCCCTTAGTCTTGAAATCCCCCAACTTTGGGAAAAGCCAACGATCACTAACTCTACCTATACCTCTCATTATTTTATAAACGTTTATCAGGTCACCTCTCAATCTCCTATGCGCCAGTGAAAAAAATTGCAGCCTATCCAGCCTTTCTTTACAACTCAAACCTTCCATACCTGGCAACATCCTGGTAAATCTCTTCTGAACCCTCTCCAGCTTAATAATATCCTTCCTATAACTGGGCGATCAGAAATGGACACAGTATTCCAGAAGAGACCTCACCAATATCCTGTACATTGTCATTGACTGTCTTTCTTTTGTGGCTTTTGCTCACATCTAAGAGTTTGTGTTCAAGACAGACTGATCAAGAAGAAGGCAACATTGAATTTCTTCAGGTATAGGCTACTTTAGAACTTTGGGTTTTGGTGCTAGTATTAGTAAACTCCTACCTACTATGAGTAGTTTAATACTAACCACTACAATACATGATAAAATATAGCAGGTTCAAACCTTACTGTTACATTATTGAATGACCATTCTCTATATATATACTTCTCTCTATAAATCTCACACGTAGTCCTAACCAATGTTATATAAACTGTGCTCCTTATTCCCAGTAGAAGCATCGCCGTCACAGCATCTCTGTTCTGAATTCGGTCAGCCACAGATTCCCCCTCCCAAATAAAAGACAATTATTGACAAACAATAAATGATGCAAGGAACATCTCAATGCACCACCCTTGGCCTAATTCTAAGGTATGGAGAAGGAAATAGACTCCCATTGCTGAACATACTCCCTTACTTCTGATGGTGTCAGCAAAAGTTGGAATTTAGCATAGAGTGTTCAACGCCGCTGGTAGGAAAGGCCCCCATTGCCATTGTGGATTTAAGTGTCCAAAAGCAGACTGAGGTATTTTTGGTAATAGTAATTTGTATTCACGATGTGGAATGTATACAAAGTGATAAGCAGTGAAACTACAGTGAACATATCAGTGATTGAGGTGATATGGCATTCCTGCCCTTGTGAACAGTCCTCGGAAATTCCCCGATATTGCCTCAGTGGTGTTAGAGGCAAGCGGATCAAACCTCATTCTACTTGACTGAGGAGGGTGATGGTAGCTGAGCCTGTTGTACAAGGACACAACGGGGAGCTCAGACTGCCACCTCTGCCTTTCTGCAGGGCAGCCATTGTCGCTGGCACGTGTAGAACAGATAAGGGCTCTGTCGGGGGAGTTAACAGAGGATGAGGGTGCTACAAAGCTCTCAGTCCTTTCACTCTCTTGGTTGATCGGCTCTCAGATTGGTTGTGTGGGGCTAACTGTTGGGATGCAGCAGCGGACCATTCCAGTAATTGTTGTGAAACTAGTGTGACCATCCTCACTATTCCATGGATATCAGTGCTCATCCTCTGAGGGACTGCTCCAGCATACCGAGTGAGAGTTGTACTTTTTGCAGGGAGTTGCACTGTTGTTGCATGCAATCCAAGTGCTACTGCTTACATCTCTGGATGAAATGTACATTCTTTCATGATTGGTGCGCATATGGTAAAATGCCTGAGATAAAGTGGCGCTCAACACCATCACTGACTCCTCTGTTCACAGCTCACACTGTCTCCAGAACTCCGCCAGTTTTCTACAGATCTGCTGCTCATTCTCCAGTTACTGAGCCCAATCTGATTCAGATGCCTCCTGTGCTGGTACCCTCCAGCACCAACTCTAAACACGCTAGTATCTGCGCTGACAGAGATTGGTCAGATGGGGTGCTGTCTCTGTCGACATCTCTGTCTTCCTGATGCATGAATGATGAGGTAGCTCCAGGATTAGGGTTGGGGGAGGGGGAATAAGAGAAATTTGTGACAAGCATTGGAGAGCAAGGCATGGAATTGGGCAAGCACCCTGGTTACTTCTATGCCATCTCTTCTGTTTTCCTAAAAGCCCATAGTCTTGTAGACCTTGTTCTAATCTGGGCTATCTCCCGGGCTCGATGGGACCTCTTGCCCTGCAGATGCAACATAAAATGTGATTCTATTTGAATATATAGTGCTGCCAGAGAGAAATCTCTTGAATCAGAAGGCATTATAGTGTCCACTTACATTTCTTACTGTGCATATCTACCGAGGTCCTTAGCCACACTGTGAGAGCCGTATGTACCAGGTTTCCTGCTACAGATCCTGCATCTAGATGTGAAACATCACAATTACCTCTGTATAGTCATGCCAAACAACTTATCTTGCTGGAGTGCAGCAAGTCATGGAACCTCTCCCAACATTCAATCCAAGAGCTTCTGGGTCCCCTACTTTGTTTATAATGGAGGCTATCGCTAGGCCACAGTGGATGTGTTCCGCTGAAGACTAGGATATAATATGGATTACCATCCCTGAATCTCCAGGATCACTGAAGTGGAATGCAACCTGTCCTGTTCCTCTCCAAGTTCCCCTTTTTTGAGATATTCTAGCAAGAGAAATGGTATCAGAAAGGGTCAGTGAGGCTTCCAGCTGTGAATGGCCCCATACACATAGATGTCTTGTTTGCACATACAAAGCATGTTCTGTATATTGTCAATGCCTAGTGCTGGAGGGCTTTGTGAAATGGGCTGGATGAATGCCAGGAAGGCTTGTATTTGTCCTGGTCACTCCCAGATGCTCTGCTCCTGACCACAAGCCATCTTGCTGTCTCATCCTGTCTAAGTCACAACAGCTTCCATGACAGCGTACAATGTGAGGATCCTGGGCATGGCTCAATTGCTTAGCTGCACACTCAGAGACGGGCAGATAGAGGGCAGATGGAAGGACAAATCTTCATTGTAAACTTGACGCATATCAATCATCCCCTGAGTCATTATCGTAACCAAAATCAGAATATGGGGACCAGCTGATGTATCAGGATGCTGCCATCTCCATGGCTGTCTCTTATGTAACTTTTCTAGCCTGAACTTGTTGGATTGTGCTCATTGTTTCCAATGTGAGTAGGCAGCAACAATGACAATATCTTCCAACCTAATTATGGGCGACCTCTCTCAGTGTTGTCAACCAGTTGACCAACAATTGCAGCGAGTACTCACCTGAATGGGGATTAACATCTCCTTCAGCTACAGAAACACTTGTAGACACCTCCTGCTCCACTGTAGGAGCTGCTCACTGACCGTCCTTTTAAACGCTGACAGAGTCACACACCTCACAACTGGCCTCCATTGCACATCCCGAGCTGACTAACAGTACCAGCGAGCACGCCTCCAGCATGCCCCTCGCCCTTCAGAATGAAATTTCAACCACTTGGAGAAGTTTCTCCCAGGTCAGGTTTGGGAAGTCAGGAATTCTTCTGGCTGTGCACCTGAACTGGGAGCGTAAATTCAGAACTTCCAAGTCCTTTCAAATTCCCTTTACCGCACCTCCAATTTTCCTCTTGAATTTGAACTACTGACTAAGGCAGTGCTGAAGTGAGCACAACTGGATGAGGCACAATCACCACATCTTGATATTGGCTTGCTGTCACACATTAAAACATCTATAAAGAATCTAGGACATTATGTGGTTTCATGGTTTTATGATACTCACAGCTGTTGTGTTCCAAGACACACAAATATGCATTTTGTTCCTCAACAATTAGATCTGAGTAATTTTGTTTACGCTGTTTGAATTCAAAATTGTTGTCATTGCAATTCAATCTCCAAAGTTCATGGGTGATTCTAATTTATTTTGCTGTAAAACAAACTTTTAAAATATTTAAGTGTACCTTTCCCCTTGATGTTACTAACTTCTAACAATATCTCCTTACCTACCCTTCTCTTATAGGCCATGACTAACATTCATGTAAATTCTCAGCAATCTGTCAAACTCTTTTCCAGTTATTTCAAATCTGATCTGAGTTTTGTGTATAGTAAAACTTAACTTCCATAAAAGCTTTCATTGTCAATTCTGGTCGTGCCCTTAAACAGATGAATTTGACAACTCTGAACCTCCTGGAAAAGTCACACAGAGTAGATAGTCAGAGCTGGAACCCTGACCCTTCTCTTCTTCATATCCTGGGAAATGCACGATTTTAAACAAGTACATCAGATAACATTCTCACAAATGCGTCATCTTCAATATTTCTTCATAGAATGCAGCAATAAATGAGATCCTTGTGCAAACAAAATAATGTTACAAACTTGCTTCAATGTTTTCATTTGGATAGTTGCTCTCTGTTGTAAATCAAAGGTCAGATAAGAAATGCGGTGGGTCTTCTTGCCTCAGTCCCCTCTGCTTGTTGCCTTCATTATTGCAGATCGTCACTGTTGGAAACGGGACATAATCTGGGATGTTCTGTTATGCTTATTTGCAGCTAGCTGCTTATACAATAAACCATCCGTTTTGACACATGACAGCCAATGGTTCAGACCCAATGTCCACCTCTTGAGTCTTGGCAATTAAACTCAGGAGACATTACAATTCCTGCATTCTTCTTTTATGTATGCAGCTTTGGATGTCTGTTTTCCGTCTCCCTCCTATAAGCTAGGATTTTGGCCAGTGGTGTAATTTTTTTTGCATTTTGTTCTCTTAACAAATGAAGAAGTAGGAGCATGTAGAAATGTGAATGCTGCAAACTTCCTCTTCAGAGCACCACATAGTGTAAATTATTCTTTCCAGGAGTAATTTGCCAATCCATCTCATTTTGCTTCTCATTAGTCACCTTTACTTTTAAGTATCATGATTTTTATTTTTGACATGATGAATATAGCTTGGTCAGTCTTTGCCCTGCAATTCTTTGTCTTGCCAACGGTTACTACATTTATTCCATTCCGCTTCCCATATTCCAAAAGTCTAATTTTTGCCTTCAAGACTAATCTCATGTACTTAACTGTCTTCACGATTTCACCACAAGGACTCACTCAAATATCCGAAGCTAAATATGTTACTGATATTGCATGTGAAGAATTTTGTTTATAGCGTACTCTGAAAGAGAACCTCCAGGGATACCCGAGATAACAAAGTGTAGAGCTGGATGAACGCAGCAGGCCAAGCAGCATCAGAGGACTAGGAAGGCTGATGTTTCGGACCTAGACCCTCCTTCATTTTCTGAAGAAGGGTCTAGGCCCGAAACGTCAGCCTTCCTGGTCCTCTGATGCTACTTGGCCTGCTGTGTTCACCCAGCTCCACACCTTGTTATCTCAGATTCTCCAGCACCTGCAGTTCCTATTATCTCCAGGGATACCCTGCAACTTGCTCCAGCATCTTAAGCGATAGCTTCCAATAGCGCATGAAGTTAAATCAAGGTCTCCATTGATTTTTGATGGTAACCTCTGCATACAAGCCAACTGTCTGCACTTCAGACAATATCTGACCTTGCCAATAAAAATCAGTGGAGATTTAAACTTCCCGTGCCCTCAGTGCTCGATCCATGTGCTAGAAAGGTTCATTCTTCCCTCTGCGTGCTTACCTGGCTACTCAAGAGTACTAGAGCTCTGAGCATTTGCTTGAACAAGAGGACAGTCGGGAATTTCATGCATCCTTTGCCTGCATTGGAAGTCTCTGAATGATATCTTTTGTGATATCATTCAGGCCATCAGCAGATCTGATGGTCTATTTGTAGATTTAGACCGTACAGGTCCACTCAATATGTTCAATAGTCACTTTAAAGAAATGTATTCAGCTGGTTTACTCATTCTGTTAGCCTGTCTCATGTGTTGCTGCAGTCAATTTCTTTGCCACTCCTCCAGGTTTGGTTTTATAGGTGAACAGCACTGTCCTCCATCCTCCAGTGTGAAAAAGCAGTTTACCATGAGTCATCATTTTCTGCCCTTAAGCCAATTGTTTTTTTCATCCAAGCTAACACTTACCCTCCTATTTCATGTGGCATGACTTTACAAACTTTTTTTTTAAAACACAGTACTTTGTCATTTCTGGAGCCACTGCTGGGTGAATGATAGGGTTATGGTGCATGATAAAAGCTAACAGGTCGTTGCTGCAGTAGTAGATGCAGTCATCTGAAAGTGTATTTATTGACTTTGACCAGCAGGCTGAGATTATTAATCCTATTTTGATACTGCCACCAAGTCCTCAGTGCCAGACTTGATCTATATGACCACCTACCCCAAACTGCTTTGGAGCTGGTCTTAGAGAACCTCCTGGCTCCCATAGAACTCTGGCATCTCTCCTTCTATTTGCCCCCATGAGTAATGCTACCAGTACCACCTGTCTCCTTTGGAGCTCTATTTTACTTGTTCAGAATTGCTACAATCGTGGTCAGCAGCAGCGTGCTGTGATTTGGTGCATCTTCACTTTAAGAGAGACAGACTACCTTTAAGAAAAGCATCATGTGCTCTTAGCACTTCTGGCTCGAACTCCTGATGTACCCTCAAACAGTGACCAAAGTTGTAGTGTGCATCCGAAAGGGGCCAATCAGATAAATGAGGAGAGAACGCCAATTGTGAAGGCTACCTACCTCCACAGCAATCTGAGGCAAATTACAAATTGTGAGTAATGTGTTCAAAGGAAAATAGCAATGGTCTATTTTCTAGCTCCTAGCCCCCACTTACTAAGGCAGTCAGGAGTGGGGTTCAACCTTGGATCTGTTTCGAATGAGGGGAAAATTACAACTATACAAAAGGTAACAGCAAGTTTCCACTGCGACATTTACAAATATCCATACCAGATGCAGCATTCAAGTGGCCTCTATATGCCATGGCACCTGTTGTTATTATTGGTTCCATGTGAAGGAGCCTCGCTTAAACAAATTCCCATTGGGAGTATTGAACTGTTGCTGTTTTGTATGAGTACACAGACCAAGAAAAGAACACCCGTCAGCCCGTAGGCAGATGTTGATGGAATTGCTGAAATATTATTAAGCATGCCGACAAGCCTAAGCTAACACAAAAACTATCCGCGGGGGTCAATGACCTGGAAAAAAATCTGAAAAATATCTGCCCAATACTCTTGCAGTTGTCGGTTTCTGCATCTGTCTCTAAAGCTCGTGGTCATGTATTTGCAATAAAATTACTACTTGTGAACCATACATACAAGCTTAGGCAATCCTAGAGGGCCGAGCCCTCCAAATTCTGAACATGCCACATTATCTGTTTCCATCGGCTGTAAATGAAGGAGAATTTAGGTCATCTTTCTCCTGCACAATTCATTTTCTCAGCCTAACAATTTTTCAGCAGAACATTGTCCATTTGACGTTTTGTTTTTGTAAATTGGGAGAGGGGAGTGTGCAGTGGGACCTGGGTATCTTTGTGCACCAGCTGCTGAAGGTAAACATACAGGTGCAGCAGGTGGTAAAGAAGGCAAATGGTATGTTGACCTTCATTGTGAGAGGTTTCACGTACAGGAGCAGGGATGTGTTATTGCAGTTATACAGGGCCTACGTGAGACCACACCTGGAATATTATGTGCAGCTTTGGTCTCCTTTTCTGAGGAAGGATGGTCTTACTCTCAAGGGAGCGCTGCGAAGGTTTAACAGGCTGATTCCGGGGATGGCGAGTCTCACGTATGAGGAGAGAGTGACTAGGTTGAGATTGTTTTCACTGGAGTTCAGACGAATGGTCGGGGGGCATCTCATAGAGACTTATAAAATTCTAACAGGACTGGACGGGGTAGATGCAGGGAGGATGTTCCTGATGGTGGGTGTGTCCAGAACCAGGGCTCACCGTATGAGGAGTCGGGATAGATGATTTAGGACGGAGATGAGGAGACATTTCTTCACCCAAAGAGTGGTGAGCCTGTGGAATTCATTACCACAGGAAGTAGTTAATGCTGAAACATTGAATGAAATCAGGAGGCAGCTGGATATAGCACTTGGGACTATTGGGATCAAAGGTTATGGGGAGAAAGCAGGATTAGGCTACTGAGCTGAACGATCAGCTATTATCATGATGAGGGGCAGAGCATGCTTGAAGGGCTGAATAGCCTCCTCCTTTACCTATCTCCTATGTTTCTATATCTATGTTTATTGCCAAGATTGAACACGGTGGCAGTGGATTGACCCCTGACTTTTTATACCCATAAAATGAACTTAGTGTGAGGGAGACAATGGTACAGTGTATACAAGGGTTAGGGATGTCCTGGGGAATAGAGGGTGGTGGGAGTGCAGCAGTTGGGGGAGTGGTATTGGGTACCAAGATCTGCCTTTCTCTATTAATTGTCCAATGGTGGAATTTAAAATCGATTCTACTAATACCTCACACTAAATGATCCTGCATGAGTTGGAGATTTGTTGCTCGTCAAGGGCTAACTGTTTTTGTGAGTATGTTCACCAGCCCATAGACTCCTGATGGTGCCACATACAGTAACAAAGCAAAGTAGATCTTCTGCTGGCATTGTGGCTGACCTTTGGGACCAAACCAGCAGATGAGCAGCCAAAAACTGGTTTAAAATCAGGCATTTAAAACATTAGTATAGCCAAGTAAGGGCTTGGGGTCACTTGAGATGAAATGGAGACTTCCTGAGTGAGACTAGCTCATCTTGATAGTCAATTGACAGAGGAAAATGCCTGGTGTGGGAGAGAAATGGCTTGCCTACCCCAGGAATGCTGACTGAATCAACTTGTACAACAGTAAATTTATATAGCATCTTTGGCATAATAGAATAAAAATTTCAAGACACTTCGTAGCAGTTCCCACACCAGATACCATGAGTGTTCCATCTGCTCAACCTCACCTGAGGCACAGTGACCCTCAGGTTAAACCATTACCAGTCATCTCTCTCTAATCAGAAAGCAGCCCTATGGTCCCCAGGAATTGGTGACTTTACCTTTAATCAGATAACAATAAATACCAAACTACATCAAAACATTAGGACACATGAGGATAGATGGATAGGTTTGAGAAAATGTAGAAAAGTAAGGCAGAAGATGACCGCATTGAAGATTACAGTTAACAGATGGTAGCACTGGAGCTTTTAGTGTCAAGGATACAAGCCACAGAGTCTAATCTCATAACTTGCAACTTGTTTGCCGACCCATCTTTAAGTACAGTCTTGCCGAAAGCATAGCGAATGCTGATCACATATGGCCATACTGCGTGATGGAAATAGTAACAGTAACTTATAATTCACATTGCAATCAGATAGAAATCATCAAGCAGCTTAACGGAAGAAATGTTTTAACACAAGCTAGCTGTGCCATACATGTGCCTTTAGTGCCAGACAGGGTGAGCAGCTGTACGTCTTTGTGCTCCCTAAACTTTTAAAATCCTAAAGTCAAATTATCTGCATGCATGACAAGATTGCATGGAATAAAAATTAACAAAGCAAGACTTATGGTTGTCCCAGGAATTTCGATCACTTGATCTGACTGGACAAGGTCAGTCTGGACACTGTTACTAGTGCAGATGGATGTAAAAGACTTTATGATAATATTTTAAGAATTGCAGGGACACTTTCTGATGTCCTGGCAAACATTCCCCTTCAAAAAGTGGTTCATCCAGTCTTTCATTCTTTCATTCTTTTGGTGTTTGTAGGGCTGTTCACAATATTATCGCCATTTAACCAAGATTGTGTTTCAAAAAAATATTATACTTTGGTTCAAAAACCCTGAAAGACATGAAAAAGCACCATAGGGATATTGATTTCTCTCTTTACCACCAGATCAGAGAAGAGCAATCACACATCAGCTATGATTTGCTGAATTCCCATAACTGTGAACAAGCAATGCTACCTTCTCGGTTCTAACATGTCCGAACCTGCCTACACTCTAAAATTCATTTCTCACAGGAGAGATTAGCAAATCACACATGCACTATGTGATGTTTGCAATTATATGAGCTCACCCCTTAACAACACCTGAATTACTAAATGGAACAAATTTAATGCCCAGTCTGCTCACTAAAAAAATTTCACCAGTTCAGAAGCCCTGAAGCAATTTAATGACAAGAATTCAATTGGTGGAGATCACACAACTATCCTTCATTATTGGTAAGACGACTCCAACCAGTTGAACGTTCTATGAATAAAAATGTGTTGCGGCAGTATAAAAGTGACTGTGAAATTTTCTGCCATCAATATTTCTAGCAAAGTCACCAACAAATTTATTTTTAAACATGTCGTCTAATTGAGGGACTAACTCTTTATGGTACATCACTGACATTGTTATATATTACAATAACTGAAGAACTCTTTTTGCCATCATTGTGTGGGGCTCAATGCTGAAATGTGAATGAATGATGAGATTTAGTATTCAAGTCCAACAATGAATAATAGAGAGACCTTTTTTAATGCTCTTAAAGAAAGGGAGACATGCAAACTAGTCACATATATTGTATTTAAAATTGGACTTCTAAGGATCAGAGGGGTTGAGGTCCCTCTGCAAAGGTACAGCTGAATGTTTATTGTTCGGATGGCAGGTAGCTGTAAAGCGGATGATAGCTTAAACATGGGTGTCACTAAGGAAGAGAAAGTCAGCAGGTATTATGAGGTTGGATGTTGGGACTCTATGGAGATGCAGAGGAGAGGTTGAACTTGTTTGCAAACACTTCGCTGGTTCATTACTGTAATCAATGGCAAGTGAACTGGCAATGACCTAACTTGACTTAAAGTCTTTTCCTCCTTGAGTTCTGTACCCAAGGCTGATCCGACCCATTGTGCCTTGACCTTCACCACAGGTACAGCAAGGAGGCAGATACTGAGTCTACCCCAGCTTGGACAGGACAGCAAATCCCATCCTGTTGACATCAGTGTTCCCTCTAATTTTCTTTCCGACTGTGCGGTCTTCCAAAGTCCATGCGCAGCAGCGACTTCCAGAACCAGAAGTCAATGCATGCTAACACCAATCACTGTGCATTAACATCACACATACAGCTGGGAGCGAACATTGGTTGGCATCCACCTGATCCACAACGAATCAGCCAGCTTCCAACTATTTTTTGGTTGGCTGCTGCTTTGACAGAATTTAACCAATTTGGAATCAAAATAAATCTGTTATCTGTAGAGTAGCAAAGGAAGGAATTCAGTTAGTTGTTATTGCATTTGAAGTTTCTGTATTATATCTGGTGGTTGTTCAATTAGGCTTCTCAACAAGAAAACATTCAGAAAGAGTTGCATATTTAGGAATCTCAGTGATATAACTATTTAATTGGCTGTTCTTTCACCTATGAATTGTTTCAATAACAGAACAGGCAGGTAGGGTGACAGTCTTTATGCACACCAAGCGTCCCAGTGAAATTGAGTGAATGGGTCCAAGCCTGGCTTCTGGTACATTTCTGCACACAATTCACAGTAATTGGCAGCCATTTGGTAGCTATGCAGAAGGTTGCCACAGGAGTGGCAGCTTTACCAGGCTTTTACAGACTGCTTAGGGCAGCACAGTGGCTCAGCGGTTAGCACTGCTGCCTCACAGCGCCAGGGGCCTGGGTTCGATTCCACCTTTGGGCAACTGTCTGTGTGGAGTTAGCACATTCTCCCCATGTCTGCGTGGGTTTCCTCCCACAGGTGGATTGGCCATGCTAAATTGCCCATAGTGTTCAGGGATGTGTAGATTAGGTGGGTTATAGGGGCATGGGTCTGGGTGGGATGTTCTCAGGGTCGGTGTGGACTTGTTGGGCCGAAGGGCCTGTTTCCACACTGTAGGGATTCTATGATCTATGATGATTCTATGATACAGGTGAGTGGTGTGTCAAAATATGACTTGACATAGCACAGATTTACTGATTGAAACATGTGTTAAATGCCAGGTATCATGTGAACACTACAGGCAATTTAGCATGGCTAATCCACCTCGCCTGCACATCTTTGGACTGTAGAAGGAAACTGGAGCATCTGGAAGAAACCCACACAGACACAGGGAGAATATGCAAACTCCACACAGAGAGTTGCCCGAGGGTAGAATCGAGCCTGGGTCCCTGGCATTGTGAGGCAGCAGTGCTAACCACTGAGCCACCATGCTGCCCATGTTAACCTATTCTGTGTCACTGAAGAAATTAAAGAACAACTTCTAAAAATCCCTTCTCTATCAAGTCAGAACATTAATATTGTAGCAAATTAGCCAGCAGATGGTTGCTGACTAAAGAGGAAACTAAGTCATATCAGGAGTGCACTATTACATCATTCTAGCTGTAAAGAAATAGACTATTATTAGTATTCATGATATCAAGAGCAGCCCAGATTATTCTAGCAACTAAAATATGGCATGTTCAAAGATGCTTCTTTTGTAAATTGGAAATTAAAAGTAACCAGTTAAAGCATTACATCACCACTTTCCAGCCTGGGACTATGAGACTGACACCAGAGTTCAATGCTCACTATCATCATGTTTGGCCTTTCAATTGGGGCTTCCTGAGGCTAGCTTCATTCTGTATATACAGAAAACTCCTAAACTGACCAAGTAGTAGGAAATATCATGTAGCTAGGGTTCACAGGAATTGTTTCGAATGCAGCTGAACAAAAGAAAAATCAGAGGACAGGCCGAAAACAAAAGGTAAACTCAATTTGCACCAGGTGCACTGAAGTTGTTTCAGCAAAAGTTCAGCAAAGGAGGTTGGAAAGGCACTCTCCTATAGAAGAACTTTGCTGGACAAGAGGTAATGGTCACATTCACAACAACAACAACAAAAACAGAAGCTGCTGGAAAAGCTCAGCAGATCTGGCAGCATCTGTGAAGAAAAAAACAGAGTTAACGTTCGTGTCTGGTGACCCTTTCTCAGAATGTTCTAAAGAAAGCGTCACCAGACCCAAAACGTTAACATTGACTTTTTCTTCACAGATGCTGCCAGACCTGCTGAGCTTTTCCAGCAACTTCTGTTTTTATTCCTGATTTACAGCATTCACAGTTCTTTCGGTTTTTATGTAATGGTCACATTGCTGCTTCCACTAGCCATTGGACATGAAAGCAAATAAGAAAAAGGTCAATAGCTTCCTGACATCTGTTATGGTAAGGTCAACCGTTATGTCATTATATCTAAGTAGAAGATAAAATTGTGCATTCCATAAAGAGTTTCTTCTCATTCTGTTAATCCAAGACTAAGACCTCAAAGACCAGTTATTTTAAATGTCTACATATGCGCACCACACAACGTAACATACATGTTATCCAGTGTGGGGTCACTGGTGTGGGTGTCCCTTCAATAGCCTGCCTTATTTCCATAGACTTATCCATCTCTGGGTGACCCTGGAGAAGAAGCACAGTGTTACCCTGTCATAGTTGAGCCTTCTGCAACTGGAGGGAATTACAAGAAACTGTGAAGAATTATAAGAGGCTGGAATCTGTAGTGGATATCCAGATTGACATTGCATTTGATTTAAGAAAGCTCCTTTATCCATTTGTTTATGCTTTTATTGGCTGTATCCCTTGGTTTTTGTATAGTTGATACCACTAGGCCATTCCAGCACATTCTTATTGGTTGAAGTATAAAATACAACTATCAAACTACAGCACCATATACTTTAGCACTGCCACCACAACTAGGAAATGTTCTTGCATGACTACCGGTAAAAGTGAGATAATCAGACAACATTGCACCACAACAGGGCTACGTAATACATCAGAATTTGTGCAAATGAGTGAGGATGCAGGGCAGACTCTTGATCATCATTAGATTTGACGTTCAGCCTGCCAAGACCTCAAAACTGTGTTTCTGATTGCCTACGAGGACAGAAAAGAACAGGAAGGAGCATACCTAAATTGGAGAACCTTCCCTATCTTTTCAACCACTGAGTCAATTACAACAAACCATGTTCCACACATTGGAGCCTGAGGATATAGGTCAAAAGTGCAGGAAATCATCCCAATATTCATAACTAATAAACTCCTTTACCCGTTATCCTTCATTCTCCTACTTACTCATGTTCCAGTAGGCTATCACAGCACACCTTATTAGTTCTGCAAATTTTGTTTAAAAGTGTGTCTTTCAGCCACCTTGCTTTCCTACATTCCTCTCCTCTTTATAGGAAAACCCAAGAATTTGATGCAAGTCTTGGAAACTGCCCAGATCTCTCTGATTCCTGTGTTTTTCATTGCTTCACTAGAATTTATGTCAATCTACCGAGAAAATAATTTTCCAGTTCATACTTGCTGAATTCCCTGGATTTTCCAGTCCTAACATTTCCCATTTCCTAATCATCTTTGTGTCACCAAAAATAGTGTGGAGATGCTCAGGAACAGCCAATTAATAAGAGTCTTAGCTAAGTGTACTCTGCTTAATTTTGCTTCCGTACTTAAAATAACAAGAATTTGACCATATATCCTGCTTTACATCCTGGCCTGGCTGCGGAGCCAAGGACTCCTGGGTGCACAGTGGCCAGAGAGGGGACTCCTGGCACTGGCAGTGGCAACAGCGTAATATGCCCAGAAATGGGACTCCTGGCATCATTGAGACATCAGTGGAACCAGGGACTCCTGG
>NC_063348.1:6309576-6312967 GCF_021869965.1 Rhincodon typus
GGGACTCCTGGCATCATTGAGACATCAGTGGAACCAGGGACTCCTGGTTGTGGTTATGTTAGGCCCGGAGTGGGGACTTCTGGTTATGGACAAGGCAATGGCAGCAGCAGAGCCTTGGACTCATGGTTGGAGGGGCTAGCGTGGGTCCAGCATGGGACTTGGTGCTGTCAGTGTGGCTGACTCAGCGGTGAAGAGATGGCACCTAAAAAATGACGACTCCTACATTGGCGGGTCCAGTGTAGTGGTGGCAATGCTCAGGAGGACTCTTTTTCATGTACTAGAGGCTAGGTGCCATGTGTACTGGAAGGACTGTTATACTGAACTTTTTATTTCTCTATCTTTCCTAAGTTTTTCCTATGATCTGTAATGTTTATTTCTTTTTTTCTATTTTATTTCCTAAGAATTTGTGCTTAAGAAGCTGTACTGAGGTGCCTTTGTACTTAAGATGGTCCTTTAAGTGGCAACATGTAAGTTTTTCACTGCACTCATTTGAGTACATGTGACAATAAAGCTAATTCAGTTCGATTCGAATTTGTTTCTACTTCGCACTGCATTTCAAGCAAGAGTTGTATTGTCAACCTTTATTGAAATTAAGAGTTTTGAATATTTAATAGACAGTGATTTAAATGTTGTAAGCTATCAGAATACTGAAACTGATTGAAACTGTCCACTAATCAACCTGATTTACATATATGTCACCTTCTGACAGTGAAGGTGGTATGAGTATAATAAATTAAATAGCCTAACAATCTGAGAATCTTGAAAGAATCAGAGCTTCCTTTCCTTTTACAAAACTGAAGATATTGAAAATTGTGGGAGAGTGTCCCATTTGGTTTCCACTCAACAAACAAATCAGAGTAACCAACTACTAATGGAACAAGACACATTCCTGTTGAGTAAATCAGAACCACTAGCAAAGGAACTATACCAAGGAGGGAGTATTTTTCTCATTGCCCAGCTGACAAAAATGAGTCACAAATATTAATTTAGCACGTAGTGTTATTCTCAATCCTGCAATCACAAACAGCCTTGATCCTCATCCTATCTCCATATAGAATGAGACATGTTCTTTCCTTTGAATGTGACAAGAGGCTGTCTAAAATTATATTGGTGAGTCTTTTACCTAGCACAGTTAAACTGTGTTCCATTGCACTTTGGCCGTAGGCACTCTAATAATCTATTGCATTCAAACAACCCTAGTTACAAATAAAACTGAAGAATCCAGAGAAAGAAGAAAGTGTTAAAAATACAAGTGAAAGAAGAATTCTGAGCTCATTTAGAACCTCTCTTGACCTCAGGCATGTTAAAGACATTGAGGGAGTTTTGAAGTGTAGTCATTGTTTTATTATGCACAGCATGGGCTCGCCAACAGAGATGTGATCATGGCCAGATTATTTCTTTCAGTGATGTTTGTTGAAGAATAACTATTGAGAAAACTACATGGGGAAAAATAATGCCATGAGTTTTTTTTTTATCGTCACCTGAATGAAACAGAAACAAAGAAAAAAATTGCATTGTTATTGATCTTTATTATATTTTTAGGACTTGTCAAGACAAAACACATCAAAATAGTTGTTTCCTTGTAGTGCAATTATGTTGTTATGTGAGTAATTATGGCAGCCATTCTGTACATTTCTTCACTGTTGCTGGTTTAAAATCATGGAACTGTCCTCCTAACAGCTCTGAGGGTGTACCTACCAAGCATGAACTGCAATAATGCAAGGGACATTTCACCAATACCTTCTCGAGGACAATTTGGGAGCTGGCCCAATCCGTGACTACCATGAGGGCATAAAACAAAATGGGAACCACAATGATGCATTCTGGTCCTCGAGCTTAAATCCACAAGCTTTCAAAATGGAGGCACCTGAGATAAGCTGTAATAAAGAAATACTTCATGGAAGACATTGTAAGAGTTCCATGAGTAATGCAACAGGTATTTCATCTTCAATCAAGAATGCTAATCTCTGACTGTTGCTCGTACCAAACTCCATCACCTCCAACAGAAGGCAGTGACATATAGAGGGCGAAATTCTCATACAATTACAGACAGCCAGCATAAATGGCTATGCCCAGGAGTTAGTGAATTGGATGCAGGAGCGAAATAGCTTAGATGAGCCAGAAGAAAAGTGAGTGATAACGGACAAACATAAAGAAGGGAGAAAATCTTACTTGATCTCTAGACATGAAGATGCAATATGAAATGAGTCAAATTAAACTTATAGATGAAAAATGGTTGTGAAAAAACTCAGATTTTACTCAAGTTCAGTACACTCCCTTACTTCTGTACTGAATAATTATTTATAAAGCCCAAGATCGCATGCACTTTGGTGACTACTCTCTCTGCATATCCTACCACTTTCAATGATATGTGTACATGAAGTCCCAGAATCCATTGTTCCTACACTTTTGCCTATATTACCTCTCCCTTCCACTAAAGTGCACCACTTCACAGTTGAACATATTAAGTTTCATCTGCCATTTGTCTGCCTGTTCTACTAATCTATCCGCATCTTCTGACAACCAATATGTATCACCAACACTATTAGCCATGGTTTGGTACCATCAGCAAAGTTGAAAATTTACTCTATATTCTAGTAACTAAATCATCCATAGCAAAATACTTCAAAAAATAATTAATGATCTTGGATCTGAAGCTTTGGGAATACCACTGCCTTTCATCCTGCGGTCAGAAAAAGTTTTTTCTGCCCTTCAGTCATAGAGTCATAAAGATATACAGCATGGAAACAGTCCCTTTGGTCCAACTCATCCATACTGACCAGACATCCTGTACAACTCTAGTCACATTTGCCAGCATTTGGCCCATATCCCTCTAAGCCCTTCCTATTCATATACACATCCAGATGCCTTTTAAATGTTGTAACTGTACCAGCCTCCACCACTTCCTCTGGCAGCTCATTCCATACACGCACCACGCTCTACGTGAAAAAGTTGCCCCTTAGGCCCCTTTTAAATGCTTCCCCTCTCACCTTTATCTAAGCTATCCCATTCCATGAACATCAGTTCTGTTAACCCATTTTTGATGAATTACTTTGTCTAAGGCATTTTTAAAAGCCATACAGATTTTATATGTATATATAGAAAACCATAAATATTCCATTCCCTTCATCAACTTCTTTTGCTTTTATCTGAAAATTTAACCAGATCAGTCAAGCATTATCTATTTTTTATAAACCCATCCTGGCTCTCCGTGATTAGCTAAAATTAATTCAAGTCTATGCTGACTCTTTTTCACCCAATTATTATTTCTAAAACCTTCCCATTGCTGATGTCAAACTGGTCAGCCTATAGTGATGAAGAATATCCTCACATCCTTTTTTGAATTAGATGACATGGTGTAGAGCTGGATGAACACAGCAGGCCCAGGCAG
>NC_063348.1:6322967-6341176 GCF_021869965.1 Rhincodon typus
TTGTCTCAGATTTTCCAGCATCTGCAGTTCCTACTATCATAGATTCAGACTTATTGGTTACCAGCTTACAGCAACTGATGGGAGAAATAAATTACAGAGAAAGAGACGGCTCCTTCCTTCTCAGAGCTTCGATGGTTTCCAAACTAAACATTCACACCCACAAGCTGTTCAGCTACTTGGGACCCAATCACCTGTTTGTTGGTGGGCAGAAGGTCATTGTCATCAACAATTGGTCGCCGATCTATAGACCAATCAGCTACTTGTTGCTGGCCAAATCTGCCTCTTTACACACATCCCTCGCCACGTTTCATCTGTGGTAATCTCCCTCACTACTTGAATAGACCGTAGTGTAAACAGCGTGAGGTAAACCTGATTCTTTTTAACAAACGCAGTAATCCATCCCACAATCCTTCCTTTCAAAACAGCCCTTTTCTCATTTCAATCCACATCACAAAGAAATAAAAGGATGTGCTCTTTAGACGATGAGCTCATAAGAGCCTTGTCATAGTGGGGGTGATAATTGAAGCTTTATTTGAATTCTTGCAGTCCAAAGAGAACTTTACATTGGCCAAATCAGTACAGTTCACCAGGCATGCCAAATATCGTAAGCACAGCAGCTTTTATTCAAGGGGACAGGGAAGCTTCCTGGCCATCGATATAGACTTCATGCAGTTCATCAATCAAAGGACTGTTAATGTGCCAGGAGCAAGACAGAACCAGTGGGAAAAGAGCGCAGTCAGTACCATTCCTTCATGTCCATGTTGTAGCAGGAAAATGCTTTGTGATCACTACATCCACCCAGCTATTCATGCTGAGAGCCATGCACGCCATAGAAAAATCATTTCAAGATGGTTTGCAAAGCAGCTGAAGACTTCCATCTGCAGGACAAAAAATATAAAACGCGACCACATTAATCTGTAACTGTCCAAGATATAGATGATACTGAAAAAAACAAGATGTTTTCTTCTCAGGGGAAGTTGTAGACCCACCAGAGTATTTTTCGTTTGCAGATGTCAGTGGTTAACAGCAGGAATATGAATTTTTAACTGGACACAGAGTGTCCATTCTTTCTGAGACTATGGTTGTAACATGAAGTCCTCCAGCCATTTTTCATTCAACTTCATCGAATCGTAGAATCCCTACATTGCAGAAGCAAGTCATTAGGTCCATTGAGTCCACACTGACCCTTCAAAGAGCATCCCATCCACTATCCTATCCCCTTACCCATGCATTTCCCATGACTAATCCACCCAGCCTACACATCCCTGGACACTACGGGCAATTTAGCACAGCCAAACCACCCTAACCTGCATATCTTTGGACTGCTTCAGGTGCAAGGCATATTCCACTCAGGGCATAAGGGCAGATGTTATGGAGATCACTAACAAGAAGAGAAGCTTGTGTGCAGTGAATCTTCATTATTTGCTTGCTGCACATAAAGTAATTCAAAATTGACTCAATATTCCATCATATCGGGTAGACCTTGCATTTTTCTTTGAGGGAGGGACTAGCTGTAGATCCAGAGTTTTGATTTTTTTGTTGAAGACACAGCAGATGATATCCATGATAGCCCTGATGACTCTCTGAAGGGGATCAACATATTGCTGAAGACTGCCTGGTCACTGTAGAAGTTCTGTTTAAGGAAACAGGGCTTCCCATAAAAGAAACTAATGGAAGTACAATTGGTTGGCAAATATTTGAGAAGGAGGATTGCATAACCTTAACAAAAACATATTGGCACTATGCAGAAATCTTTGAGTTTGTCTGTTGAAAATGCTGCAGGATAAGCCACTAAAGCACAATGGCAGGGATTGAAGGAAGGAATAAATAGATTGCAGTACCATCTCGCAGTTGAAGATTTGACTCAGCTCCGCTGAGGGTAGAATTTTAAAATATGAACGCTCCTGTGTGATTTCTCGAACACCCAGTGCAACTAAAAACACAAGAGATTCAAAGGAAGACGAAAACTACAGCATGTAACTTGCCAATACAATTGTGTGACATGGTGCTGCTTCATGGCTCAGTTGGATAATTCAAAGGTATTCTGTTTCACAATATTCTTAGTAAGTTTGCCTGGATTATCTGCCAAACAACAAAGAGTGATTATGCAGCAAACAGTTGAAGAGGAAGGGGGCAAAACTTTTCTGCAGAATAATGGCATTTTTTTTACAAGATTGTCTGGAAAATAGACAAGGTAAGGATGACTTCACAGAAGATGGCAATCACACAGTAGCATCAACCAACAGAGAGTAATTCATGAATTGGAAATTGTGCAACAGACAAAAATGAACATATTGCAGGACAGGGGAATGTAAATGTAATACTGCACATCTCGCCATACCACATATTAGTGAGATCAAAAGAGCATCAGTGGAGGATATGGGCCTCAGACCATCCTTATCACATATCAAAAGAAGCACCTGATGAACAAGAAACTTATGAAAACAACCATTCAGCCCAAGCTCTAGACTTCTACAAATTACAACAACTTTGAAGAAATAAGAAAACAGCAACACAGCCAGGGGTTCAGGTCTCATCGTCACAACTCACAGACCTGAAGAACTTTAAACTGCATCTGCTTTTATCTCATTTCTTACACAAGACATATTTCCCTTCTCTTTTTTAAAACTTACTACTTGTGTTTGTGCATGCTTATTTGATCTGTTGCTTCTCCCCCTTGGGGTTAATAGGTAACAAAACATATTTTCTTTCACTCTTGGAATTGGCACCTTGATTTTGATCCAGCTAGATAATGTTAATTAAAGTATAATAGCAGTTGTACCGTAAAGAAGGTAAAGTATTTGTTGCAATTGACCGAGAGGGGGTGAAAAAAGCAAACAGCTAATTTCTAACCTGGTTATGACAGCTTTAATATTTCAATTGCATTAAATAAAGAAGGTCAGCACAATTCTTTTAAAAATTGTCTGACTTTTGAAATTCAAAATTGTATTTATGACATGTCTATGTTTTGTTCCAGGCACCAGAACTTATACGCATTAATACCGACGCGCCTGCTGTAAACTATGCTCTCTGACAGCCAAATAATTGCTTTGTTCTGTGAACAACCTTAACCACTTGGAAAGCCAGCACTCAGTGTCAAAAACTTCGCAAATTTATCTGAGAAGAAATCATTCACCTCAGAGTTGTTTCCCAAAGTGCCAAATCGAAATTGTTTTAACCTGGTGGTTGAAACAAACAGTAGGAACAATTTAAGATAAAGGGGATAATTTAGGTAAATCTAACTCACGAATCTCCATTGGGCAGGGGGTTGCATTTGAAACATGTGATGGATAAGATGACGCAACATATAAAGTTTATATAATTAAAGCAGATATTCTGTGTTAACCTGTGTTGTAGGTTATAAATTGTATTCTTAGCACCAGTTTTTTTTGGTGTTGAAATTGCTCAACTTTGATTTTTGATGAGTTTATAATGAAATCTTGAATTTCAACCAGAGTTTTGGAATTAGCATTTTTGTCCATTTTTGCAACAGCATAAAGTGGCCTAACAAGTTTAATATTTTTCTCTCAACATTTTGAAAGTTGAGGCAACATAAAGTCCTAACCAACCATAGGGCTGCACTTTCATTAGAGAGACAGAGAGAGAGTGGGGGGTACTGGTGGCGATCTAACCTGAGGGTCACCACACCTCAGTCGAGGGGAGGGGCTAATCAGGAAAGTCCTTCTCTGCAGCCTCAGCTAGTGCAGGAATTAAACCCACTCTGTTCTGGTGTCACTCTGCATTGTAGACCAGCTGTCCACTCAACTGTACTAACTGACCCCCAAAAGATGTTGATTACAGGCAGGTATGCAGGGTTTAAGCAGTGATATACAGCAGTTCCAATAACACTATTATCATGTGTCAAAATTAGGAGGGGACCCAGTCTGGTAGTAATGGAACATGACCACATAACAGCTTTTGGGAAGATGTCAGCGTCTGGTGGAAAAGCTGAATGTAAGATAAACTAACCTTAAAAAGAAGATATAGATAAAAATAGCAACAGAATGTGGGGTAGAGGAGGGTGATGGATCTAACTATAAGCATTACTTGAGCTGTAAACAAAACTTTAACTGAATGATAGATGTGCTGTACAGAACTTTATTTAAGATCCTCCTAAAGCCTACCTTTTTGACCAAGCTTTTGGTTACATTTTTCCAGCATCGCCTTCTTGGATTCAGTGTCAATTCTTGTCTGATATTACTCCTGTGAAATACCTTTAGATATATTATAACATTAAAGATCAATGCAAGATGTTACATTAAAATAGAAATGCTTGAAACAATGCAACATGAAACAAATACACTGAGAGAAGTTTACAATAAACTTTCCTTCTTAATAACATCTCAAGACATAAATTCTTCTATTCACTTTTGGAAAACAATATTCTTTTGCTTTCTGTATTACTTTTGATTTTGTTTTCCCTTATCTGTTGGCCTTTTCTCTGATCTGAAGCCAGCTTGTAATCTTTTTAATGAACAGATGTTAAGCCTTCATTTGCCATTAAAAAAAATACTATTAAATGGTATAGTCAATGTTATTTTCTGTTAATTATTTTGATGATATCTATGATGCAGGCAACTTGTTCAGGGTGGTGAAGATTTCAATGATTGGGGACATACATGGTCATTAGAAAGCAAACCAAGTGGAAAACTTTTAGGCTGTGGAATAAGTTACCTGCAAAGTTATTAACAAGGGCAATATGAATCATTCAATAGGTGATTTGTAGAAGAAGTTCATAAGATGTAGGGAACATGTAAGAGTGATTTCTCAAAAAGATATTCATGGTTCTTTCTGTTCCTATTTTAATGTAGTAGAGATGCATGTTCTTAATATGGAAATATGGATCAATTAAATGCTATTTTTTTCCTTCACTGTTGCACCCAATGTCATGATACTAAGTAAGTGGTGAGTTTAATACTTATTGTTATTCCATCTTACACACTTTATTCCTATGCTACTTTCAGGTAAAATTAATTTACCAGGACAAAGGTTAGAGATATCCCATTGGGCTACCTCTTTAGCTGTTACTGACTTTAAATTGCCATGATAGCTGGATGGAACCCAGGCCATGAATCGTTTCATAGTCTTACTATAAATCATATCATTTTCAGAGTGGGGCATTTTCTTTCCATGCTCATGGACTGACTCAATTTCCAAATGCAGCTTTAAATGAACTGTTACAACTCTTTCATTCCGTGCCAAAGCCTGACTACACTTTAAAATAGCTGCATTGTGAAAACTTGCAACTAAAAAAAGGCACAGATGTCACATATATATTTTGCTACCGTATTATTAAAATTGAATTATTAAAATTGATGCAGCAAGATTTTAACCATTTGATGATCAGGGCAGCAACGCAAGTAACACTCCACATGGAGTAAGCGAGTCAAGTGATGAAATAATATTATAAATGATGGACCAAGAGTTATCAATCGGAGAATGAAATTACAACTGATCTAATGCAACAAAAGAATGTTTACAGTTTAGCCAAAGTTACAAATGATCAAATAAATTAATAATGTATTCTCGTTAAATAAAATATTACGTTTCTACGGTTTAACTGTAACGGACTTCACGATCTTTGAAAGCCGATGGAAGCAATGCACAATCTTTTAATGGGTGTGTTATGGAGGCACCTTCAGATGTCTCTGCCTTATCAAAGCTCAATGTGAAAATAATACTTTTAATTTTGGATGCAATCATTTAGTGCATTTTCCCCATCATTACTATTGTGTAGTCAGCCATGCCAAAGTAACCAAAATCAAAGTCCTCTGGATTGTCAGTGGAAGGAGAAACTTCAGCGATTTTTTTTACTTGCTTGTTTCAAAGCCGACTGTTTCCAGTTTTAGATGAGAGTTTATGTTATGCGTTTCTACCTGAACACATTGTCCCTTGCATCAATTAAACATAACAAGAGTTTCTATGCCATCTATACAAACTTGGTTTTGATAGAGCAATTTGAATCTTTCCTACTGTCAAAGGGTCCAAGTTAAATGTCAATTTTTATTGAATATGTACTTTCCTGTAAATCCGCTTCCCTTGAGAGAAGGAGTGTACATTTCTGCTGTTCTCCCAACTTTCCACATTAACTTTGATGGAAAGTCATAGCTGCTTAAATTAAGGTTAATTTGTGAATTATAATAGGTGGACAATTAGCACTTCTGTTTTTAGATGTAAGCTGGCTGACAACAAAATAGAAAATGATTCCAAAATATAATCTCTAGTACAAAGTGTTGCTTTAGTAATGAGATCTCTCCCCGCACACACTCGAATTCAAGTGGATACAGTGGCAACATTGTTTTACAACTTCTCAAAGATACATGGTTCTGAGGAAGTGACTGTAAATCTTATTTTTCGATTAGAATAAAATGCTTCTTTACAGCAGTGATACCTTAGCAGCAGAGTAACCAAGTTTGCTTTCAAGTCCAGCGAGACAATGGAGAAATAATCTCCTTTCTCAATAGGTATAAGATACCTTGACAATTAAGCATGAGAAAACCAGAACTTGTGTGATAGGAAGCCACTATCAAAACAGATAAAGCAAAACAGAGTACAGTTCGAGGCTAATCTGCATTAATTTGCTAATTTATTCCAGCAAGTTTTGATGATACCTGGTGTGGGAAATAATATATTCACATAGTACGAAAACGTCTATGCCTGGAAATGTAAATACAGACACTTCAACCTTAAATCTACTGTATGCGAAATCAACAGATGATATCTTTATTGTTATTTTAACAGACTAATATAACCTATTTAATATAAATGATATCTGTTTTAGAATAGTAGAAAGTGGGATAGATTAGAAACAGGCTAAGCATTCCTGTAGGAATTACTGCAGTGACTACACTGCAAATAATTTTCTGCAAATATCTTTGGGACATCCTGAGATTGTGAAAGGTGCTACATAAATACAAGTCTTTTTTCCTTCAATATAAACAAGAGTAATTTGCAGGGTTGAGTGCCAGAAAGGAAAAGCATGTCGTGAGGTCCCAGACATGAAATCCATCATGTCAATTAGCAAATTTTCATAAAAACATTTAGATTTGTATCTAAATTTGATAATGGTATCAGTGTCTTTTTTTTTCAAACTTCAGCTAATCAAATATATAGGGCTTTAATTTTAACACGGTTGGCTTAATGTAACAGATTTCCTGAGGCACCGTACACAGCATCACAGGATTCATGGGTTTAAAATGGCAAGCTCATTAAACAATGAGTTATTCTGTTTCAAGACTGCAATTGAATGTATTTTAATGGGACCTTTTAAGGAGCACCAAACTGAACTTGCTGTGACTTCATGGGTGAATGGCAGAACTTATTTTCAAAAGATGACCATCATATTGGAAATAAGGAACCTGTGGATGTGCAATAGTGTTTTCTAAAGAGTTAGGTACCAGCATTTAAGACTAATTGGAAATCTAAATATAATTAGTAAATAACAAAAACAGCAGGACATACCATGTCATTTGTGTCTCAATGCTTATTTTTGCATGGTGTAGGTACTTTTGTGTGTTTAATAGCAAAATAGAAGAAAAGCAAAGTGTGCGGCTTCTTTTGATCATTGAGAGCACTTTACATCCTTTGTTAATGAATGTGTTAGATACTTGCTAAGTAAGTATACACATGGAGCATATTCACCTGTATTTTGTGTGTTCATGAAATGTATTTTCCATTAAAGTTAAGCAGCCATACTGATGGATTACCCAGCAATGTATAAAGATTGTCAGCTGTATAAAAAAAATCTTGTGTGTAAGAGACTTTTTAGAAATTTAACAGTGAGAAAACATAACTGTTCAATGTCCAGGAAACAAAAAATTGGGACGTTTAAGTCATGGATCAATAGAACAGGATGACACGGGGATGGAAATATAAGACATGAAGAGAGCTTTGGCAATCGGGAATTTTTCTACTGGAATAGAAAAATCTCAGACACGATTTCATGACTGTTTTTAAAAGAACAAACCATTTAAACATTTGTAATGATAAAGATAAAAGTGGTAATGGTCTCTTGGCATGGGATGCAGTGGTAGTGGCCCTAACTATTGGACCAGGAGACCCGGGTTCAAGTCCCATTTGCCACCAGCGGTGTACAATAATATTTCTGAACTGGTTGAGCATGAAGCCAGTATGAGGGAGAGGTTTCGGGCAGTACAGTGGCTCAGTGGTTAGCACTGCTGCCCCACCCAAGTCCAGCCTTGGGTGACTGTGTGGAATTTGTACATTCTTCCTGTATTTGTATGGGTTTGCTCCGGTTTCCTTCCAGAGACCAAAGGTGTGCAGGTTAGGTGGTTTGGCTGTGTTAAAATTGCCCATAGTGTCCAGTTGCTAGGTGGATTAGCCATGGGAAATGCAGGGTTGTGAGGATGGGGTGGGGGCTAGATTTGGGTGGGCTGCTCTTTATACTCAATGGGCTGAATGGCCTCTCTCTGTACTGTAACAATACAATGAATCTATCAATCCCTCTGTTTGGAGACTCGGTGATCAGAGGTCATCAATTTAAAACAGTCACGAAGAAATTAATGAGAATGCTAAAAAGGTACACCCTTACACAGGGTTGGAGCATGAAATGATTTGATCTAGGGAATGGAATGTTTCAGGGAAGGACACATCACTTCCATTGAGTTCCCTAACTTTAGATTTTTAGGCTACTTTCCTGGATATAATCATTGCAAAGTAGATGGGAGCATAACATCACTTCAGTGTCTGCTGAGGAACGTTCCAGCTGAGTCCAGCCTGAAAGACAAGATAGAAGAATTGAACTGAATTGAATTAGCTTTATTGTCACATGTACTCACATGAGTGCAGTGAAAAGTTTACCTAGGTGCAGAATCTTAGCTACGAAGCAGAGAAATAAGGAAAGCAAAGTTAAAATTTACAGTCCTTCTTACTAAAAAGTGGAATAACAAAGAAACAAAGTTAGCAGTTCGACACCACAGAAACATATGTGCCTGTCCATGCTGGACTCACACTCCTAAGAAGGGCTCCACCTCGCCCCTGCTGCCCCTCCCGCCTCCCCCCCAAGCTGCCCACTCTCACTGCCTTGCAGCCCGTTCCTGCCCCCACTGCTGCCTTGAGCTGCCCTCTCCCGCGCTGGCCGCCGGCTGGAGTTGGAAAAGCGAGGAGTATGCAAGAAAATTCCAACTCCCATTGAATGGATTAGCATCATGGCCGCAGTGAAACAACCAGGAAAGCTGAGAGCGTACCCAATGTATCTAATTATAGCTCTGAAGTGATTTCACTGCACTACACCAACAATTGACAGAATTTTGCCACAACTTGCAAAGGCAAAGATCTTTAACATCCTGGATGCAAAGTATGGTTACTGGCAAATGAAGCTGAATGAAGAAAGCAGCTTAGGCTATACATTCTAGAACCTCAGCTATTCTCAATATATATTAATGATTTCGATGAGGGAACTAAATCTCAAACGTGCAAATTTATGGGTGACACAAAGCTGGAAAGAATGATGAGCTGCGAGAATACAGACATGCCTCAGCATGATTCAGACGTGCTGAGTGGATGGGTAAATGCATGATAAATGCAGCATAGTGTGGATAATTGTGAGGTTATCCACTTTGAAGGAGGAACAGAAAGGCAGGTTATTGCCTGAATGGCTATAAATGAGGGCAGGGGAATGTGTAACAAGACATGGGTGTCCTTGAACATCAGTTGCTGAAAGCAAGCACGCAGGTGCAGCAGATGATAAAGAAGGCAAAAATTACGCTGGTCTTCATTGCGAGCAGATTTGAATATGGGAGCAGGGATGTCTTGCTGCAACATTCAATTCACTCCACATGACAGCAAGAAACAGTTGAAGGTACTGGATACTGCAAAGGTTATGGACACTGACAATGTTCCAGCAAGAGTACTGGAGATTTATGATCCAGAACTTGCTGCACCCTCAGCCAAGCTGTTCCAGATCCAATACTGGCATGGAATCATGGAATCCCTACAGGGCAAAAAGAGGCCATTTGGCCCATCGAGTCTGCACCCACCCTCCATAGATCATCCCACCCATACCCAGTCTCTGAGCCTATCCCTATACCCCCATATTTTGCCTGGCCAATCCACCCAAGCTCCACGTCTTTAGACTGTGGAAAGAAACCAGAGCACCCATCAGAAATCCACGCAGACACGGGGAAAACATGCAAATTCCACACAGTCAGTATTCCAAGGCAACCCAACCTATTACTGCCCCATCAGTCTACTCTCAATCATCAGTAAAGTGATGGAAGGTGTCAGTAACAGTGCGATCAAGCAGCACCTGCTCAGCAATAACCTGCTCAGTGACGCCCAGTTTGGGTTCCGCCAGGGCCACTCAGCTCCTGATCTCATTACAGCCTTGATTCAAACATGGACACAAGAGCTGAATTCCAGAGGTGAGGTGAGAGTGACAGCCTTTGATATCAAGGCTGCATTCAACAGAGTGTGGCATCAAGGGGCCCCAGCAAAACTGGAATCAATGGGAATCAGGAGGAAAACTCTCCCCTGGTTGGAGTCATACCTGGCACGTAGGAAGATAGTTTCTCCAGGACATCTCTGCAGGAGTTCCTCAGGGTAGTGTCCCAAGCCCAACCATCTTCAGTCAGAAGTGGCAATGTTCACTGAAAATTGCACAACATTCAGCACCATTCACGACTCCTCAGATTCTGAACCAATCCATGTTCAAATGCAACAAAACCTGGATAATATTCAGACTTGGGCTGACAAGTGTCACAAATGTTAGGCAATAACCATGTCTAATAAGACACAACCTAACCACTGCCCATTGATATTCAATGGCATTACCATCACCATATACCCGACTATCAACATCCACGGGTTACTGTTAACCAGTAACTTAACTGGAGTCACCACATAAACACAGTGGCTACAAGAGCAGGTCAGAAGCTAGGAATACTGCGGTGGGTAACTCACCTCCTGACTCCCTAAAACCTGTTCACCATCTACGAGGCACAAGTCAGGAGTGTGATGGAATATTCCCCACTTGTCTGAATGAGCGCAGCCCCAACAAAACTCAAGAAGCTTGACACCATCCGGGACAAAGCAGCCTGCTTGCTTGGTACTACATCTACAAGCATTCACTCATTCCACCACTGTTAAGAAGTGAATTCAGAATCTTGGAAAAAAATAACATTTCTATCTGTTATACACTTATCTGAATATTTTGACCGTAACGATAGTGAAATTGTCAGCGTTCACTGGCATTATTCCTGTAAAAATGACAGCAACCGCTGTAATCTGCATATGCGCATGTACTTCTGGAAACCCAAAAGTTTTTGCCAGCAATTTTACACTTCTCTGCGAGATGCATTGTGGAAGACTCTACAGACAGAAATCAATCTGAAAAAAAATACAGGTCCTCCAGAGGAGCACAGACTTTGAGGAGAGATTAAATTGCGTCTTTTAAAGAATGAATCACCTATTTGAGTGAGGCAGGTGTGAACAAGAGGGTTATGCATAAATTACCAAAGCACAGAACTAGGTTAGAGTTCTGCAAACAGTCAGCAACTTCTGGAATAAATTCTGGGCAAACACAGGAAGCACAGATTTGCTGCAGGCATTCGAAGCTGAGTTGATTGAGTTCCAGGCAATGGCCAACATCATTTCATACAGAGGGCAGGTGGATCAAGGGAGTCACTATGATCTCCAGGAACTTGATTTCTTGCCTTTGGTGTGGGTTGGGGCTGGGATACTGGTCAGGAATTTCCCATGGAGTTATATTTAATTTTTTGCCTTTCCCAGGAAATTACAATGTGACAAAATATATTTGTTTTGAAGCTGCGCAGCTGCATGCCCAATGCCTGGAACAACAGGGTGCCTGAATGCAATTTAAATGTAATTCTAATCTGGCCACTCACACTTTGGCTGGATATATCAGCCACCAAATTCTGCTCTGGCAAAACATCTGGCAGCTAAGCTTACAAAAAAGTTTGAGTTATATGGAGGATAGACCAGGACATTTTTGTTCCTGGAACATAGGACACTGATCAAATAGAGATCTATAAAATCACAAGAGGCATAGATAGGACAGATAGCCAACAGCTTTTCCCCATGGCAGGGGAGTCTAAAACTAGAGGGTGTAGGTTTAATGTGAGAGAGGAGAGATACAAAAGGGTCCAGAGGGGTAACTTTTTTCACACAGAGGGTGGTGAGTGCTTGCCAGAGGTCATGGTGGAGGTGGGTTCAATTTTGTCATTTAAGAAACATTTAGACTGGTACATAGATGGGAGAGGTAGGGTAGGGTAGAATAGAATAGAATAGAATATCTTTTATTTTGACATGTAGATCATAGATCATAGATCATAGAATCCCTACAGTGTGAAACAGGCCCTTCAGGCCAACAAGTCCACACGACCCACAGAGCATCCCAACCAGATCCATTCTCCTATAAACCCACCTAATCTACACATCCCTGAACACTGTGGGCAATTTAGCATGGCCAATTCACCTAGCCTGCACATCTTTGGACTGTGGGAGGAAACTGGAGCACCTGGTGAAGTGAAATGTATAGTGAAAAGTTTTCACAATGGCTGCGTTTAAGGGCACCATCGTAGGTACAAGTACCTTGGTACAAATCTTGGATACAAAAGAGGAATAAAAGGAAAAGTAGTAACATTACTTACATTGTCTAAAAAAAAGTTAAAAATAAGATAGTTATAATAAAGTTAAAGGATTGACATTACAGTCCGGTAAAGAATTTCAAATAACAGCAGCTGAGCACGTGGTCTGACTACCCGCACTACTGCAGCAGGGATTCTACTCGCGCTGCTCCAGGACTCG
The DNA here is from genome assembly GCF_021869965.1 of Rhincodon typus. Lineage (NCBI taxonomy): Eukaryota > Metazoa > Chordata > Chondrichthyes > Orectolobiformes > Rhincodontidae > Rhincodon > Rhincodon typus. The sequence goes on from NC_063348.1 coordinate 6,335,754, forward strand.
GGGCACTGCTAAAAAGAGAGGAAAGAAAGGAAAGAAACAAAATGAATAGGTGGAGCAGAGGAACTCTGGGTGGAGCGTCCTTCTCTGCCGCGAACTTGCTGGAAGCTATGGAGGGAGATGGACCAAACACAGGCATATGGGACTAGTTTAATTGTGAAAACTGGGCAGCATGGGCAAGTCGGGCCAAAGGGCCTGTTTCCATGCTGTAGACCTTGATGACTCTGTGAATACAAGGCAACTTCTGCGTCGAAAACAGTCCCGTCAAATCACTGCCCCACTCATTTCCCACCCTGTGACGATATCCCATGTTGGAGGTGGTCTTTGTCATGGTTTGTTGCAGTAATACAACATGCATTTATACAGTAATTTTAGTGAAATAAAATCTCCCGAGGAGTTTCACAGGACCATTGTCAGACAAAAATTGGCACATAAGTAAAACAAAACGAACCAACTTAAGGAATGTGTAAAAGGTCAACTGAGATGTAAAAAGGTGAAGAATATAATACACTGCACAGAGTCAGATGAACACATAGTCAATAACAGGCAGCAATTATTGAACTAACTTTATTTACAGTCCCCAACAGTGACGGCAAAATAACAAAATGCTCAGATCTTGCAATACATTCCACTTTTTAAAAAAGCAGCTTATTCATTGAAATGTGAAATGGCAAATGTACATATGTTTTCAGAGAACAGTATCATTAAACAGGCATCAAGAGCGGTTGAAATTTAACAGGTTATTTTGCAAATTTGTTGTTGCTGTAATCACATCTAAAACATCCAGAGGAATTTAGGTGTAAAAAAAAATCAGTTATTCTTTTACACAAGTATGTATTTAACTTAACAACCAACATTTTACAAAACCTAAAGAAAATAATAACAATTAAACTCAGGTTTTCTTTCTTCGCATTCATTTTCAATTTCCCAGTCTGACTTTCTCTTTCGATCTGGGTACATCCTTCTGTTTGCATTACATTGACTCTGTCCTCTCAAAATCCCTAACTCTGCCAATTCTGAACTTTGACTTTAACAAATGATGGCTGAGACTGTGATATTGATTGATCTGTGTTAATCTAAGGGCCCGACTCATTTGCTTCCCCAGCGGATTATGGGATATGCCAAACTTTCAGTTTCTTTGTGACTTTCACTTTCTTTCTGTTTTCTACTTGGCACTGGAAGAGGAATTACCAAATAGAATGTTCTCAAACTGTCCTTCTGTAACATGTCCTTTTTGAGGCACTTGCTCTACATGACACCAGTGGTACCCTCTCCAAATCTTCACTGGATATATGAATACACTTAATCTTGTTCCAAAAACTGCCATCATGTCCTTAGCCTTATCACCTCAGTAGGTTTTCACTGTGACCATCTGACTACCACTGGCACATTCCTGTGCATTATATGCTTAAATCAATTGTTTCTTACTGTTATAGTGGGTCAAACAGAACCAGTCAGTACTGTCTTCAATTCTTTAAATCCACTTTAAAACCTCTTCTGTCAGACAGAAGATACAGAAGCCTGAACACACGCACCAGCAGGTTCATTAACAGCTTCTTCCTGCCATTATTAGACTGATGAATGGACTCTCTAACTTCAAATAATGCTGATCCTGCTAATGTTGATCTTGCCTAGCTCATGCCTTGCGTGATGTAACCTGTATGCCTCTAAGGTTTTTTTCACCCTATGATCTGTACGCCCTTGTTCAATCATAGAATCCCTACAGTGGGGAAACAGGCCCTTCGGCCCAACAAGTCCACACCGAACCTCAGAGCATCCCACCCAGACCCATCCCCATCCCCCTATAGCCCTCCTAATCTGCACATCCCAGAACACTACAGACAACTTATCATGGCCAATCCACCTAACCTGCACATCTTTGGACTGTGGGAGGAAACCAGAGCACCTGGAGGAAATCCACGCAGACAAGGGGAGAATGTGCAAACTCCACACAGACAGTCGCCCGAGGCTGGAATCAAACCCAGGTCCCTGGCGTTGTGAGGCAGCAGTGCTAACCACTGAGCTACAGTGCTGCCTATTGTTGACTGTGATCTACTTGTGGTGCTCATAAACAAAGCTTTTCACTGTACTTAGGTACATGTGACAATAAATCAATCAAATCAAATCCTTCCTGACACTCCAAAGATCTCTCCAAGATGTATCAGCTAAATCATGGATGAACTTGGAATAAAAGTCAACAATCACTGTCAATTTGACACACAAAAACAGAAATTTACAGGAGTTTGGCAGCATCCATGGAGAGATTATAGAGTTAACTTTTTGTTTTCTCTTCACACAGTTTCTCCAGCAGTTTCTGACTTTGTGTGTTTCAGGTTTTTGGCATCCACAGTTCTTTGTTTTATTACTGTTACTGTTCTCATTGTTCTTTTGTCACTTCACTTTCAAACTCACTTCAATGTTCGCCCGTGTTGGGTGAATACCTTCACCACCAGTTTGCTGACCCAGACATACTACACTTGACACCATGAAGCAAAACCTGTGCTTTTTAACTTTGACGTCGTTCTCTCATAGTTGAGCCAAGACGTGATCAACCTTACAAGGTGCTCTTTCTCTGTCTTCCTGCTAATTAGGATTTTATCTAAGAAGTAGCATTGTCCTTTCATCCTATTTAGTGCCAGATGCATGATGCTCTGAAATAAAACAGAAGCAGTAGACACCCCAAATGGGAATCTTTGCACTGACGCTTACCAGAAATCGGCTAAGCGTTATTTTCTTAGTGTTTGAAAGAAGGCTTCTCTTCCCAAAGCCTAGTGCCTTGTCTCACATTATCATCCCAAACTCAATTTATTAACCGGGTACCAGACCCTGTGGTGCCCTGCTTGTCCAATGCTCACCTGATTCTTCCATCTGCCATATGTGAGCATACTTCTCAGTACTTGGACTTTCCAGGTTTCCTGGTAGCAGCACTGTATCTAAAAGGCCATTGTGTATCCTGTCCAATACTGGAAGGGAAATGGGTGCCCTGCTTTGCAGACAGGGACCTGGAGACTCTGGAGGAGGAAGTGGTGCAAAGGAAGGCTATCCAAAACCCCTGGCAGTGGGAATAACCAAAACTAGAGCCTGCCAGCCTGGTGTGAGGCTGTAATCCAGGTCAGTACGGTCTCAATCATCGAGAGGATTACCCAGCAATTATGCAAACCAGAACGTTGAAATAGACTCACAGCAAGTGAGCATTAAGAGAGCTAATGAGAAGGCCTAAGATGCACCTTAGACCAATCCATGGGATGGGTGCCATTCCTTGCGAATAAAGCACCCCTTGCAGCAGCACTGCAATGAGAAATGCTGGTGCACTCTAACGGTGCAGCACTTGAAGTACAGAAGCACACTAGAAGTGGACCAGAGATGCACAATGATGATATGATGAGGCTGGTACATTTCGGATGCCAACATCCCTGGACATGGGTGCATGCAGTCACTACCCATGAAATGTGTCCAGGGATGCTGGCGCTAGATGTCCAAGACAGAGGTCCAGAGGAGCCAGTGACAAGCTGGAGTCACCAGGAAACTACACTGATGTTCATGTCAGGAAGTCTTGTTATCTGGTATCCATCAAGCAGGAGGGTGAGAGACTGGAAAACTGCAGATATTTTCTAATCAACCTGCTCGGAGATGTAGTGGTCCTCTTTGCTCAGAGACCATTTTCTACTCTCTTAGCATTTCATTAGCACTTCCTCAATGTCAGACTTGCCCTTATTCATCCCTACTGTAAATAACCCAGCTCAGCAAGGACAAATGCAATGCATAAATGAGATTAAACACAAATTAGGATATAGGCAGAGGAGGTTACATTGAGCTCAAGCTAATTGAAAGTTGAAAAGGAGAGCATCGGCGTCGTCAAATCTCAAGGTAATGAAAGCAAAGATGGTGAATAGAGCAATGGGCTGAGATAGTGATAGATATGCTGAACGGCAAACATTCTGGAAACTATGGCAATTCCCACCCGTGCTTTGAAATAACATCATGTCTGCAATGTGAAGTGGAGCAACAATTGGGGTAGCGATTCCAATTAATTTCATGGCTTTTTCTGTCATTTTGCATGAACTTTGTATGACTTATGTAATGGATTGTGGAACTTTACGTACAAATTACGTACAATGTAAACTGGATTTCTACAACATTTCACATTCGTTTAAAAACCATGCTAAAATCTCCATTCCTTTTATTGGCAAAGCTCTTGGGAAGAATTGGGAGTATCTGCTACTTGCACTCATTGGGTGAAAGGATTACAAATTTAGCTGGATCATTGGCCATGGCAACACAATGGCCAATTTTTTTAATGCATTTTCGTTTAATTTATTAGGAAGCTGATTCCTTTGCACACAAAGAATCAGCAAGCGGTTATTTTTCTTTTTGAGCTCAGTAATTCAAACTCACATACAGGAAATGGAATAAGAAAACTGTCATTAAAAATTATTAATCTTCTGATAAAAATCATTTACAGCTGCATTAACAAAATGGGACTCCAAGTTTTCTACTCTCAGAAGTATCAAGGAATATTTTTCAAACCAAAGTTACATTTTAAGACATGACCACTTTGGTACGTGGCTGAGTTTGCACTGGGCAAAATGAAAGCCATTTCAAGCTGAAACTTGAGAAAGTCTTATCAAAATTTGTGCAAATTTGGGCCAATTCACACCCATTGTCTTCAGTGCCTGAAACAGAACATCTGCCCTGAAGACAACAAAGGAGTGAATGACAGAAGGAAGTTCAAAGTGCCTAAGAAATTCAACAAAAAACAATGAAGAGCATGAAACTCAATCATCATGAAGTACAGAAATAGTATTCTACAGAAGTCAGGATTAGGTTCATTCTGGGACGATAAGATAAACTCATGGATAGTCTCAGTGAAATCACAGAAATGTCGAATAATTACTTTGCCTCAGTATTCACATGCTAGTCTAACATGACATTAGATGAAGAGTGAATGAAAAGATATGTAGGATAAACAAGGGAATATAACTGACAAAATAATCAAGCTCAGAATGGATGAAATTTGCAAATGCATTGCATCCACGCACAGTAAAAGAAGAAATGGAAGAGACGTGTGGTGCCAAAGTACCAGCAGTCAGCTAGGGGTAGATTGTAACTTAATGATAGACTAGACACCATTCAGGGGGCTAAATCCTGTACTGTATGTGCAAGCTGAAACTGTGAGCAATTCTGTCATCAACTTTTCAACTCAGTATTTCTATTTGAGTTTCATATTTCCTGACCAATCAGGTGTGGCGATTTTATGTAGAAGTTGAGTTTGATTGCAGTGTTTCAAGGAAAACTGCAAACTTGATATTGCTGGATTGGAGGTAGGAAAACAAAGAAATTTCATAGATAACACAGTGTGGAGCTGGAGGAACACAGCAGGCCAGGCAGCATCAGAGGAGCAGGAAAGTTGACGTTTCGGGTTGGGA
>NC_063348.1:6341576-6392821 GCF_021869965.1 Rhincodon typus
TTTCGGGTTGGGACCCTTCTTCAGAAGTGTCTTTTTTCTTCTTTTCTCTGAAGAAGGGTCCTGACCCAAAACATCAACTTTCCTGCTTCTCTGATGCTGCCTGGCCCGCTGTGTTCCTCCAGCTCCACACTGTGTTATCTCTGACTCCAGCATCAGCAATTCTTACTATTTCAAATAAATTTCATAGTAGAATCTTAACTTGTGTCATCAATTCACCAACACTTCCTTTAAGACTCGGGAGGAAATTCTCTTCACTGCCGACAGGAAGAAATCTGCCACTGAAAGCAAAAGACATGGCTTGAGACTGCTCTGAGAGTGATGTGTGGTGTCACACTCCAGGATATGGTGCCTGAAGCAGGTGAATCTCTTAATCACGACAGGAAAGCTAGAAACAGTGGCACATTCCACTCCATTCTGCTGTGCATATCACATCAAGACTCCCACTCCGCCTTCTCCAGTCTACTCCTACACATCACTGCTCACAAGTTACAGATGCACCCATCCCTCACTGTCTATGCATTTCCTCAAATCCTTATCTCTCCATCCACTAACATTCATCATCAGCTTAATGCAATGTCACTCCTCCACCTCAGTCATCCACATTGAATGCTGTTCATCTATCCATCCATTATATTGGCAAGTGACGGACTCTTAGTACTGTTGTTGGTTTAGTAGGTGAGAGACTTAGCTAGTGCTCTGGGAACCATGGCAGACTGAATTCAATAACAGTCTGGAACTAAAAGTCTAATTATGACTATGAAACCATTGTCAATTCTAGTAGAACACCATCTAGGTAAAAACCCACCCAATAATCTATGTCCTTACATGGTCATAGAGTCATACGATCTAACCAGTCCACGCCAAACATAATACCAAACTAAACTAGTCCCACCTACCTGCTCCTGACCCAAATGTTCCAAACCTTTCTTATTCATGTACTTTCTTAAATGTTGTAACTGTGCCTGCATCCACCACTTCCACAGGAAGTTCATTCCGCATATGAACTACTTTCTGGATAAAAACATTTGCCCCTCATGTCTTTTTAAGTCTCTCTCCTTTAAAAATGCACCCTAGTTTTAAAATCCCCCATCCTAGGGAAAGGACATCTACCATTAACCCTATCTATACCACTCACGATTTTATAAACCTCTATACGATCACCTCTCAACCTCCTAAGCTCCAGTGAAAAAAAGAAAGCAAACCCAGCCTTTCTTTATAACTTAAAGCTTTCATACTCAGCAACATCCTAGTAAATCTCTTCTGAACCCTCTCTAGGTTAATAATATCCTTCTTACAACAGGATGACCAGAACTGGACACAGTACTCCAAAAGAAGTCTCACCAATATCCGATACAACCTCAACACGAATTATCAGTTCCTATCCTCAAAGGACTGAGCAATGAAGGCAAGCATGCTAAACGCCTTTTTAACCACCCTGTCTATATGTGACATAAAGTTCAAAGAATTATGCACCTGAACTCCTAGGTCCCACTACTCTACACAACTACACAAGGCCCTACAATTAATTGTATAAGTTCTGCCCCTGTTTGTTGTACCAAAATGCAATACTTTGCATTTATCCAGACAGAACTCCATCTGCTATTTTTCAGCCCATGGACCCATTTGATTAAGATCCCTTTGTGATCTTAGAAAATCTTCTTCACTGTCTACTATACCACCAATTTTGATGTCTTCTGCAAACTTACTAACCATGGCTTCTATATTCTCATCCAAATCATTTATATCAATGACAAGCAAAACAGGGCCCAGAACCGATCCCTGTTGAACACTGCTGGTGACAGGCCTCCAGTCCGAAAAACAACCCTCCACCACTCTCTGTTGCTTGTCATTAAGCCAATTTTGTATCTACTTAGCAAGTTCACCCTGAATCCCATGTGACCCAACTTCATTAATTAGTCCACCACGCAAAACCTTGCCAAAGGCTTTACTAAAATAAAGTAGGGGTGGCACGGTGGCTCAGTGGCTAGCACTGCTACCTCACAGCACTAGGGACCCAGGTTCAATTCCACCCTTGGGTGACTGTCTGTGTGGAGTTTGCACATTCTCTCCATGTCTGTGTGGGTTTCCTCCCACAGTCCAAAGATGTGCAGGTTAGGTGGATTGGCCATGCTAAATTGCCCATAGTGTTCAGGGATGTGTAGCTTAGGTGGGTCATAGGGGAATGGGTCTGGGTGGGATACTCTGAGGGTCAGTGTGGACTTGTTGGGCCAAAGGGCCTGTTTCCACACTGTAGGGATTCTATGATAAACAATACCTACAGCTCTGCCTTCATCAATCTTTTTGGTAACTTCCTCAAAAAAACTCAAACAAGTTTGTGAGACATGATTTTCCCCACGCAAAACCATACTGTATATCGCTAATCAATTTGTGCCTCTCTAAATGTCTATAAATCCTATCTTTCAGAATCACCTCCAAAGAATTACCCACAACCGAAGTGTGATTCCAAATCCACAGCAATGTAGCTGACTGTTCAGAGGGCAGCTCTGAAACAGCCTAGAAAGGACTGTGTGTTGTCTTTGTTGTTTCTAGTGCCTGAGTCAATGCCAGATCTAAATGCCACCCATGGGGTAGTAGTAATATGGAACATGCTGCCTGAGAGGGTGGTGAAGGCAGTACTCTTGCAGCAAATAAGAAACATCTGGATGAGTACTTAAAATCCCAGACATAGCAGGCTATGGACAAAGTGCAGGAAAATGGGATTAGTATAGTTTGGTGTTCGTCAGCATAGACATGTTGGGTTGAAGGGTCTATTTCAATGTTGTATGATTCTATTTTGTCTCACTCTATAATAAACCTGGCATAGTATAGCTTGAAAGGGCAGTACATGAACAGATATGAAACCAGCAGCACATCCTTACTTCCCTGAGATTTGCTCTTACATGAACAAATAAACCTTATCAGTGTCAAAACGTCCTGTTTCAGCTTTAAAGCATTTACAAGGAACATAAAACCACAAGGGCAATGAGGCAGAAAAATTCCTTGACAGCCATAGATTCTCTCATGATTCTGCATGGTCTGTCCAAATTTATCACACCTTGGAGTGGATTGGAAATGTAAACTTATTGAATCCTACAATAAGCAGAGTTAAATCTTCATTCCGATCAGACAAAGTGGGGAAATATCAGGTTCAGGGATATCCAGACAAAGATTTTGGAAAGAAGACATTACTCAGTGTTTCTGCTTGATTTCTGAAAAGTAGGTATGATACTATTTTCCTTAAACAGGCAACTGAATACATCTAATCCTTGTACATACTGCAAACAAAGGATCATAGAAATGTATTCAAGCTACATAAAGTGGCTTTTTCACTATCCATCTGCTTTAGACCAGGCTTCTATACACAGCAAGGCACAGAAATGCATAAAACCTTTAAAGAAGCATTGAACCAATTTGAAGCATTTTCCCTCATGAAGGCCATGGATAGGGTGCATAGCCAAGGTTTTTTTCCTAGGGTAGGGGAGTCAAAAACAGGAGGGCATAGGTTTAAGGACAGAGGGGAAAGATTTAAAGAGGACGTGAGGGGCAACCTTTTCACGGAGTGGGTCTTAAATGTATGGAATGATCTGCCAGAGGAGCTGGTGAAGGTGGGTACAATTACATTTAAAGGGCATCTGGATGGGTACATAAATAGGAAGTGCTTAGAGGGATATGGGCCAAATGCTGGCCAATGGGACCAGATAAATTTATGATATCTGGTTGGCATGGACGAGTTGGACTGAAGGGTCTGTTTTGTACGATGACTCTAAAATAATTTAAAAATACATTTAATCCATGAATGCTTCTCTAAATCTATACTAATTACAACTTCAAGATCTGAATTCACCACTTAATCTCACTGTATTTAGCACGTTTATTAAGGTATATCTTCCAGCCAATCATCAATTCTGCTGCAGCACAAGCAAAGTGGAGCTAGAAGTTTGAGCTGAGATCCATATGTGTAAGATTTAATCTGCCAACTGGCTTTTTCCACTATTTGAAAATACCTAAAGAGCTTCGTGTTACTTTGTAATTCCTGGGAATTGTACTTAAATTGAGGAACACACTGTGCGCTCCCTTTGGCTATATAAAATGGTTGTCGCAGACAGTCTGAGTTCTCAGAAAGCTGTTTATTACAACTTCAACTGCAGAATTTTATAGCTATGTTTTGCCTTTACAAGATTTTGGAATTCTGCAAACAGAGCCTTAGGTTCTTTGAGGTGATCAAAAGGAACATAATAAAGAAGGAAGACAGGTCACATGCTGCTTGCACCCATGCTTAACTGTAGCATTTAACTATGCAAAGCTATCACATCTTCCTGGGAATATTCAAGGACAACTGTTGTCACAGTCTGCTTTAATAGGGAGACAACTGGGAGTTGTGCTGTCTGCTGGGATCTAGCCTGCAGGCAATATTGTCTGTGAGGTCAATGCCAGTGGCAATAAGATCACCGCAACATTAAAAAGAATTACATCTTAGTCTCATTCCAAGCCACCAAAAGGAACACCAGCAACCTCGGCCTATCAAACAGGTCACCAACTGTGTTCTTTCAAACAGCCAACACCTTCATTGCATTCCCCAAGGAAATGCAATAACTGAATGTAATTTTTCTGTGCTGGAGGCATTCCTACAGCTTACTATTATTAATGGCACTCACATCTCAGTGTAGTTTCCTATACACCACAGCATGACTTTCTTGAACTGCAAGAGCTCTGCTCCATCAGTTTGTCTGTGGCTAGTGATGAGCAACACAAGATCGTGCAGGTAAATGCCCCTTAGGCAGTAAAGTTACTCTCTTTCCTTTGAGGACAAGCCTGAGTTAATTAAGGCAGGAGGGATAGTCCTTGGAACCAATTCAAATGCGCCTTGTGACATCATTGCAAAAGCCACAATTAACAGCTGACTAAAGTTATAAGGAATCCCAGCAGACGCAAAGGTAATTTCAGAATACTTTATAGATGGCTTTAGGCAGTGAGCCTGATACCTGAACAGGTCTTATTACAGAGATAACAAGGTGTAGAGCTGGTTAAACACAGCAGGCCAAGCAGCATCAGAGGAGCATGAAGGCCGACGTTTCGGGCCGAGGCCCGAAGGGTCAGCCTTCCTGCTCTTTTGATGCTGCTTGGCCTGCTGTGTTCATCCAGCTCTACACCTTGTTATCTCAGATTCTCCAGCATCTGCAGTTTCTACTATCTCTGAAACAGGTCTTATTACAACAGGATTTGTTTAATATTGCCTGCTAGATGCTTCACAACTCTGCCACACACAGAAACTTAACCATGGAGTAAATGTTGTGGGGGCTGGTGGGGGGTGGGGTGGCGAGGGGGTGGGGAGGCGAGGGGGTAGGGAGAGTGGAGGAAACGTATTCCCAGCCAAGGGTGACTTGACAATGGCCTAACTAAAACAAGTTGCCACCCTTAGATTCAAAAGGGGCTAAATTAGACTCATCCAAAAACCAGTCGAAGAGTACAGTATATAACGTATGATCTCCCAGTACCCGTGCCTACATTATGCTGCCTGAGTATTACCATGATTGTAGCATGCAGCCAGCACCAAAAACTGCATGTCCCAACAGGAGCCCAGCTTCACAGGAGCTCTGCTACCACAAGTCTGCACTACTGAAAGCCAGTGTACACCTCTTAAAGGGGACATGGCTCTGAGACTACAGCAGTTGGTGGGAGCTCTTGTACAAGACATTTTGATGTGGAAAAAGACTGAATCATGGCACAACATTGCAGAGAGCTCAAAGTTCTCAACTACTGCTGTAGAGGCCTTAGTTGTGAAGTTCTAAAGAGAAAGGTTAGTGCAGTTCTCATTAGCGTCTATGGGCCCTCCAGCAATACAATCCCATCACTCTATCAATCTGAAATCTTACTCAAAACCTCTAGCTCAACTCATCATCACACACATTGCGATGCTTCAGTCCTCAGATCTCATAGCCTGCCAGCTATTCACAACTATGGCAGCTATATAACCCCAACATGTTCCAACTCACCCATTGACACAATCTTACACAACCAAGATTGCGGGGGAGGGGGTGGGGTGGATGGGGGTCGGGAACAGACGTGGCTACCTCTCCTCAGCCTGATGGTGAAATTGGTGCTCACCCTCACTGGAGTGACCAGTGTTGAGTCAACGGTGAAGGCTCAGGCCGGAACTGTCAAAGGTGACACTATTCTCAAACCTATCCAACGCCCCCAACCACCCCCATAACCTCCACCAATTTCAAAGGTGCAGATGGTGTAAAAACGGCTTTCCCCCAACTCACCAAAGCCCTATCCTCAAGTTTTTCTCCTTTCATATACCTCCAACTGTCACTTGGCCAGGCAGCAGTGGAAGGGCAAAAGATCATCAAGACACTTTGGGCTGAATTCCCCACTTCTTTTCTTCATGAGATTAATGGTCCACCGTGGCTCATTGTGACTTCTCTCACTATGTCTGCAATCAGGTTCTTCTACACCAGTTTCATGCAATCATACAGCAGGTCAAAGGGAAATGTTCGCTGCTGCTGGGACCTTGCAATGTTCATGGGGCTGTTACAATTGTTATTTCCTTCCATCATGGCTGCCGGCACTCTTGGACTGGGTAGGGTTTTGTGAGGGAGGGAACTTCACTTTTGAGCACCATGAGGCCTTTCGAAACGCAACAGCATCGCACAGACACTTACATGTTAAAGCTGAAACTCATCTGTAGACACTGTCTGCTTTATAAACCTTAGGCACTCCCCCAGAGTCTTGCACCTTGCACTTGTTGTATGAAAAGACAACATTACAAATCAATCTCTCTAATGGCTGTGATGCACCAGCAATGTTTTGCCTCTTGGAAAGATCAACCTTTGTTCCAAAGCAGCATTCACCTGCTATTTATCCATAGCCTGCATTTGGTATAGGAGCTGCTCACTTCACACATTGGGCCATTAGACATTGTGTAGCACTGAGGATTGTCAGACTTTCTCCTTTCATCATTGCAGTAGTGAAAAGACAGTCACTCAAACAAAAGTGAACATGTATTTATAAATGCAATAATGTAGTTACAGTGATATGTCACCCATGCCACTTATGTGCCTTCAGAAGGTCTTCTTTCTTTAATCAGAGATAGTAAGAACTGCAGATGCTGGAGTCAGAGATAACTCAGTGTGGAGCTGGAAGAACACAGCAGGTCAGGCAGCATCAGCGAAGCAGGAAAGTTGATGTTTCAGTTCGGGACCCTTCTTCAGAAATGGGCTTTCTTTCTTTAATTCCCACTATGTCTCTTGTGCAGTCCCAGATTCTACATCGCGCTGAAGGGAGCCTGCATATATTGGAGCCTATGGGTTCAGAGTTTTGGTTTGGTGACCTAGGTGAGGTTGGTCAGTGGCTAGGGGGTCACTGCGTGTGTCCCGTCCAGGGACAGGAGTACTCTCTTTGGCTTGAACTCCAACAGAGCCATGGATGATAGACAGGGCGGAAGCTGAAGGCCCAGTCGCTTCTGGAGTGTCTGAGGGGAAACTCTTGGGGGACCTGTATATCATTTCTCATCCAGCTGGTTGCTCCCTGACAACTGCCCCTTATCGTTCTGAGGAAAAGGCGCATAGAGGGAGCTCAAGCTGCCTTGTCACACTTGTTGCCTCACCTTTAATGAGGATTGCATGATCACTATAGTACCTTGAAAGTGGAGTCACAGGTACACAATGTTGTACGCTTCCCTTTATTAGCCATTGCATTGTGTATAGGAGTTGGGAGGTCACGTTTGGGCTGTACAGGACATTGGTTAGCCCACTTTGGAGTATTGCATTCAATTCTGATCTCCTTGCTATCAGAAAGACGTTGTGAAACTTGAAAGGGTTCAGAAAAGATTTACAAGCATGTTTCCAGGGTTGAAGGGTTTGAGCTTTAGGGAGGGGCTGAATAGCCTGGGGCTATTTTCCCTGGAGCATCGGAGGCTGAGGGGTGACCTTATAGAAGTATACAAAGTATAGGGTGAATAACCAAAGTCTTTTTCCCCAGAGCAGGGGAATCCAAAATTAGAAGCCATGGGTTGAAGGTGAGAGGGGATAGATTTAAAAGGGATCTAAGGGGCAACTTTTTCACACAGAGGGTGGTGCGTGTATGGAATGAGCTGCCAGAGGAAGTGGTGAAGGCTGGTACAATTACAACATTGAAAAGGCATTGGGATGGGTATATGAATAGGAAGGGTTTAGAGGGATATGGGCCAAATGCTGGCAAATGGGACTAGACTTATATAGGATGTCTGGTCGGTATGGATGAGTTGGTCCAAAGGGTCTGTTTCTGTGCTGTACATCTCTATGACTCCAGAAGTCAAAAATAAGGTGTGAAAGGGAGAGAGTAAGGCTTAGGTAAGATAAGTAAGATAAATAAACTTGTTAAGAGGAAAACAAGATATTACTAAGAAATTTCAGGTGCAGTATATTTTGCTGTATACCACCACTGAATGTTCTGAGGTTTAAGAAACTCTTTGGCTCCTTCTCTGGATATTTAGGTCCTTTTCACTGAGAGTGACACGCACTGCTACTGTTGGTCACTCTGGTCACCTACCTAAGACGATGAAGGTGGATGCAAGAAGAGCAGGACCAAAGGCCGGACCCGAAGCAGGGGCAGCAGGCCGATGCAGAGAATGGATAGCACCCAGCTCAGGGACAATTCACACCCATGGGTGTTCGTGGATGTACAGGAAGCCCAGTAGCTTTCTGACCCCTAACTCCATTCCCTGGGGATGAGCAAGCCACAGTGCTGATTTTTTTTTAATTGCAAAATATACTTTATTGACAAAAAAATCTATGTAGATACAGTTACTGAAGTAGTCCAGTACAGTCTTTGCACCTGAAGAACAAACAAACATGGGAATTTGGCATTCCCTTCCATTGTAGAAAACCCAAGGCATGTCTTATATATCAAGGACTATATTTATGTACATTTGAGGCACTGGGAGGGTCTGATAACTGAATGGACCTCCATTGTACTTTGACAGAAAGACCTTAGACAACAGTTTTTCTCTACTGTACCTTGGTGGCAGCTACCTCAGCCTTTAGTGCATTCCTCAACACGTAGTCCTGGACCTTGGAATGTGTCAGTCTGCAACACTCGGTCAGGGTTAACTCCTTGCTCTGGAAGACCAACAAGTTTTGGACAGACCAAAGAGCGTCTTTCACTGACTTGATGGTCTTCAGGTACAATCAATATTTTTCTTGCATGTGTCCCAGGGAACAGACCGTAGAGCACAGAGTCCTGTGACACGTAGCTGCTCGGGATGAACTCGACAAAAACCACTGCAGCTTTCTCCGGACCTTCTTTGCAAAGACACATTCCGGAAGGAAATGTGTGACAGTTTCAACCCCCACCCTCCCCAACAGCTGTTTGGAGGGGAGTGTGCAGTGGTGCAGAGAGTCCAGTGTATGTGAAGGATCTCACAGGTAGTGTCTTTCTTACCACCAGCTAATCTTTCTCTTGTTACTATTTGGGACATTCTGGTGATGACGCATTCTGCCAAATGACTTTGACAGTCTGCTCAGGGAATAACCAGACAGGATCCGTCCTCTCCTTCTCCCGTGGTATCTCGAGAACGTTATGTACTGACCACTTCCTGATGGACTTGTCGTCAAAGGTGTTTGCCTTTACAAATTTTTCCGCGAGAGACACTAGGAATGGGCAACAAATGCTGGCCCAACCCAGACAAGAATAAAGAAAAAAGAAACACAAATCATCTGTCCTTCATTGCATTACAGTCTGTGGGGCCTTCCTGTTCATAAATTGGCTGTGGTGTTTCCTACATAACAACAATAACTTGCACTTATATATTTCAAGGAATATTTCATTGGCTGTGAGGTGCTTAACATTATTCTGAGATTGTTAAGGGAGCTACATGCATGCAAGCTCTTTCTTCCTCTGAATCCTTGCAATGATTAATGATGAATTATACTGAGGTATTGAATTCAACTGAGATAAATCTGTTCCAAATTAAAGTCCAACAGTCAGCATGAATATATTTATAGAGGGGTCCATACCAGATGAATTAACACTCTAATCCTCACTACCGTGACATGAGGAAACAAGTTACAACTTGACAGGAGAAATCCAAAGTGGCAGAATGCCAGCATGGTACAAGTGACTGAACATGCATTTATTTAAATGCTGTGGATGTAGATCCTTACTTGAACTCTATCTGCACGGTGACATGCCACCTAAATAAGCAAGGACATTTTTCTGAATCTCAAATCTCAAAATAAAAGGGCAGCTGAGGATATATATAGGTAAAATAGTTTAAACAGGGAGATGTGATTTTTATGAATCTGTATTAAATTGCTTTTAGGTTATATACAATTACACTGAGTCCCAAATGATAAGTGCAAAGTAGTTCAAATGTTAAGACATGCAGAATGAATTTGGGCCTATATTGGGGATTAGTTTCTAGAGATAGGCTCACAGTGCCTCCGTTTTCAGCTAGCTGAGGTTTGTAAAGAGGATATTTTGAAACGTCCATTGAAACAATTAGAAACTTCTTCCTCTTTATTCAATCAGGCACCATCAGAAAAGTCAGAATTTAATGCCCATTCTTAACTACTGTTGAGAAAGTACTGGTAAACATCTGCTTAAACTGCTGTGGACACTATATTATAGCTCCATTTATAGAGAAGTTAGAGAGGGAGTTCTAAGATTTTGACCCAGCAACAATGAATGAAGAGCAGTATATTCCAAGTCAGGATGGAGTGCAACTTGGAGGGGAACTTACTGGTGGTAGTATTCCAATGTGGTTGCTGACCTATGTGAAGGATATTATTAAATTGGAAAGGGTTCAGAAAAGATTTATCAGTATGTGAGATAATAGGAACTGCCGATGCTGGAGTCTGAGATAACAAGGTGTAGAACTGGATAAACACAGAAGGCCAGGCAGCATCAGAGGAGCAGGAAAGCTGACGTTTCGGGTCTGGACCCTTTCTGAAGGGTCTGCTGCCTGGCCCACTGCGTTCATCCAGATCTACACCTTTTTATCAGTATGTATAGAGTTTGAGTTATAAGGAGATGCTGGATAGGCTGGGACTTTTTTCCTCTGGAGTGTAGGAGGTTGAGACGTGGTCTTATAGAGGTTTAAAGAATTGTGAGGGGCATAGGTAAGGTGAACAGCCAAGGTCTTTGGCCTAGGGTGGGACAGTTCAAAACTAGGGGGAATATGTAAAAGGCGAAAAGAGAGGGACTTGAGGGGCAACATTTTCACACAGGGTGGTTTGTGTGAGGAATAAACTTCCAAAGGAAGTAGTAGACTCAGGTACAGTTACAACATTTAAAAGACATTTGGACAGATACATGAATAGGAAAGGTTTAGAGGGATATGGGCCAAATGCTGGTATGTAGGACTAGTTTTAGTTAGGAAGATACCAAGAGCTACAGATGCTGGAGTTAGAGTCAATACAGTGTGGAGCTGGAGGAACACAACAGGTCAGGCAGCAACAGAGGGGCAGGAAAGTCAACATTTTGGGTTTACACCATTCAACAGGACATCAGGAAACTTGGTCAGAATGGACAAGTTGGACCAAAGGGTCTGTTTCCTTGCTGTACAACTCTATAACCTTGATCTTCTGGGTGATATACGTTTGGGGTATGGAGATGTTGTTGAAGAACCCTTGGTGAGATGCTACAGTACACATTGTAGACAATACACATGGCTGTTATGATATGCCACTGGTAGATAGAGTGAATGCTTTAGGTGATGGGTGGAGATGCAATAAAGCAGGTTGGTACGTTTTGGATTATATCAAGCTTTGTGAGTGTTTTTGGGTTTCTACTTATCAAGGCAAGTGTTAAATATTCCAACACATCTCTGACTTGTGTCTTGTAGATATTCGAAAGGTTTTATGGGAATCAGTTACCCTCCACAGAACTCCCAGCCTCTGACTCACTTTTGTAGGTGCAGTATTTGTGTGGCACATCCAATTCAGTTTCTGATCAACCCAAGATGGTGATGATGGGAGAATCAGCAGTGGTAATTCTATCAAATATCAAGGGGATGTCAATGTGCTGATTTACTGTTGTTTGAGATAGTCATTGCCTGGCGTGTATGAAATGCGATTGTTATTTTTCACATATCAACCAAAGTCTGACTGTTGTCTGGATCTAGTTGAACAAGGAGAAGAATTATTTCAGTGTGACAACCAAGTGAAAAAGGAAAAAAATACTGCAGGGGCTGGAAATCTGAAATAGCAACATCAAATGATTCTGCTGAAGATCATAAATCTGAAACGTTATCTCCTTCCCACCCCAGCAATGTTTCCAGACCTGATGGACATTTCAAGCATCTTCTGGTTTATTTAATCATCGAATGAGTTACAAGTAGGAAGTCTAGTCCACAATTTACAAGACACAAGTCAGGAGTGTGATGAAAAATCTCCATTTGTCTGGATGAATGCAGCTCCAGTAACACTCAAGAAGCTTGACATCATCCAGGACAAAGCATCCGTTTGATCGTTACCCCCAATTCCAGCCTTAGTCATTACAACCCTCCACCTCCCACTCACAGCGGCATCATCTATAACAATGCACTGCAGCAATTCACCAAAGGTCTTTTGACAGCACTTTCTAAATCCATCTTTATCATTGAGAAGAAGAAGGGCTTTAGACTCCAACACCCAACGTTTTACTCTGACTCACACACCATCCTGACATGATGCTACATTGCAGTTCTTTTGCTTTGCTCAGGATGTACAGGAGTTACAGAAGACCCAGAGTCTCTCATAGTCAATGTGACTGCCTCCTGAAGAATAAGGTCACATTGCCGCCTCCAACCGAGGTATCCCAGGTCCCAGATGATCCAGCCTGTCAATACCCGTCCATTGCTGTTGTCATCCTTGCAAATCTTCTCTGCTCCTTTTCCTGTCCACCCTTTTCTGAAATACTAGTTTGGGTGGGATGACCCTCGAAGTGGCCTCATTAATTGGCCACATAATAGTCCAAGGTGGGTGGACCTGTCACCTCCCCCACTTCCTGTAAAATTTCAGACAGGTCAGTAGGAGGTTCAAGTAAGTGTCAGGAAGGCTGGCAGTGGGGGAACAGAAATGTATAACCTTTCAGTAGCAGGCAAAGGATGTTGCGGAGAAAGATAAGCTTTCACCCTTAAAACTCAATATCAATGAATACTCTCAACCATTCAAATTAATTTAACAAAGGATGTCCATACTGATAAGTCTCTGAAGTGTTTCTTTCCTCAATACTTCTTCACTTGTTTCTCCTCCAAATTAATTTTTCTCTGTTAACCTTCCAGCGTTCCAACTGCATTTCAGTCTCTCACTCCCAAACCTTTCTGTAGCTTCTTCATCAATTCCACTTACTTGCTCCTATACTTCTCGTGCTCTTAGTCCTCCATGTTATCCACTCCCTTCCATGCTGCAGTACTGTTTGTTTCCTTTTACAATTCCATGTCTCTGAACTCCTTCACTGCTCTCTGTCTCTCACACTCTTTCTTCCTTATATCAACTTCCTCATTGAACCAGAAGCAAAATCTTTTGCACTTATAACAGTAAGAATTTCTCAGCCTGCTTGTCACCAAACATACATCAGAATAAGGTCCCAATGACAAAAGGTTCATAAAGAGGCATCTCATGGCTCTCTTTGTCAAAGTCCTCCATGTCCCACAGCAGGGGCTATTGTCACTGTGACCAAATGCTGTGAAAACACATAAAAGGGCAGAAGACAGATGAGCCAGCAACTCCAGGACTAACAGTAATCCCATTTGGCTCCTCCACAGCCTTAATAAAAAGAAGCTGGCCATGCTAAATTGCTCATAGTATCCAAGGATGTGCAGTCTAGATGGATTAGCTTTGGGAAATGCAGGGTTACAGGGTAGAGGGTGGGTGGATCTGTGTGGGATGCTCTTGGGAGGGTCAGTGTGGACTCGATGGGCCAACTAGCCTGCTTCCACACTGTAGGGATTCTGTACGTCACAGCTGAAGCTCCCCTCAGGATGCACAGGAGTTATAGAAGGGCCAGAGTCTCTCATACTCAATGTGGCTGCCTCCGAATGAGCAAGGTCACATTGCTTTCCCAAAACCAAGGTGACCCAGGAACAGTCACAGAACTGTGTCGAATAATGGAATAGAGCCAGCCGCCTGAAAGTGTGGGTGGCCCTCCGAATCCAATGGCTGCCAAGCTGACAGCTGCGCTATGTTTTTAAGTAACTGGCCACCTTCAAAGATCCATTAGGGGCCTGTATGAGATCTCACAACACTCAACCGACAAATGGCTCTCCAACATAACCTGCTTCCTCCAGGTTTGAGTTGCTGTAGACTATTCACGCAGTACATTCTGAGTACAATACCATGACACAACTGACTTCGTCAAGAAAAAAGATGTCCATTCCACCAATGTATAAGTCACCTATGATCATCAGTACCACATCTACAGACGTCTGTGCCAGGTATCCTGGGCCACAATGCCATCCTTGAGAACTCTCATGTTACTGCTTCATTTCAGGGGCCAGATGCCTGAGAAGGACAGTTGCTGGGAGACAGAGATACTGTCTGTAGCCAGAGTTGATGACTCCATTATCTAAGCCCTGAGACAATGCAGCCTCGGCCTGGGTCCCCTATAGAATGAACAATAGGTCTGCTGAAAATGAGGTTCCAACGCTTGAATCAGTCTCGGGAGGCCTTATAGAGGCCAGACAGACAATGGCGCATAATCCTAACAGGCTGCACTCTGCACAACTGGGGCAGGCAAAGAGGTGATGTGATGGAGAGCTGCTAGAGCAGCAGCTTTCTCAGGAGGAAAATGAGAACATTGAACAGGAGAGACATCATCTTCCTCATGGTAGAGCAATGCTGAGTCAGATGCAACAAGCCAGACAGGAATTAACCAACACCCAGTTCCAATAGATGTGAACTGAGGGGGCAGTAAATACTCATTGTGCTGTTTGCTGAAAGACATGGGGTCCCTGTTTGTTCCCAGATACAGAATATTTTGTTTGCTTATTTTCTTCACTTTTGCCATTGTTCAATGGAAGTTAGCATTTTCAATGATCTGAAGTCTTTCCAAAGCGATGCTCCAAAGTTGAACAATGAGAAAATGTTCTACTACACTCAGTGTCAGGGTAAGAGGAGCCCTCCTTTAGACAAGGTTTTAACAGAGCATGCCAGTAAGGATGGCAAGGTGCCTCAGTGGTTAGCACTGCTGCCTCACAGTGCCAGGGACCCGGGTTCGATTCAACTATCGGGTGACTGTGTGTGTGGAGTTTGCATGTTCTGTCTGTGTGAGCTTCCTCCAGGTGCTTTGGTTTCCTCCCACAGTCTAAAGAAGTTCAGGTGGGTTGTCCAAGGAAGTATGGGGTTACAGAGATAAGAATGGATGGGTCTGGGTGGAATGCCCTTCAGAGGGTTGGTTTGGACTCAATGGGCCAAATAGCCTACTTCCACATTGTAGGGATCCTAAGGACAGGTAGTTTAATCCTTTGTTGCAGAAGTTACAATAACTGTCAGTCAGATATGTGAAAATAATGTACAATAGCAACACAAATGTGAGTTTCTGCTTCAAAGGAAGTGCCACCTATCCACGCCTCCCCCCCACAAGAAACTTATCTTATTCACTTCTCTCCCACTATGAGCTCTGTGAAGTACAACTCCTTGGCTGGTTGTGTTTGACCTGGTGCACAGCTGGGTATTAAACATGGTGCCAGGAACCCCAGTTCTGAGCATTTGCATCATTGGTGAACACAGATAGCACAAGAAGGGTGCCATAAAGGTACAGTGCGTACATTTTGAGGCGAGCCACAGAGAATTTGGTAAGATAACTCAATAGGGATCAACAAGTGAAACCTTCCATGAAACTCCCCAAAATTGACACTCAGCCATTTTTTGATCAAATTCAGACCTTTGAGTCTATTAACCTCGCCCCTTTCCTTCACTTTAAACTTTTGTGCTGCGTAAATTCATGTACTAAAACTAATCAAAAGGAAATGAAACTCTTGGAGACCAAAAGTACTCAAAAAGCCTTAGAAAAATAATTGAAAGGTCTGATCCAGCACTCTACGTTAGGCCTTATGATAATAAGGGCTCCTTGATAAATGATTCTAAAGGAACACATAGTACTGTGTTGCCAATATCATGGGTAAGAATAAGATCTTTATTTCGAGTTGTTTCTCCTGTATCTCTTGTACTACAGATATTACTTTTACCAGTAAGTGTTGAACCGGGGGAAAATTCTTGATGGTGGATCAAAGTCCGTTTAGCTCAAATGCCATATTTGCAAACAGCTGGAAATGACAGATCAGATACAAATAAGACACAGAAATCTGTGTATTCAGGTGTGACCCTCCAAGTATCTGTGACACCAAGTCTGACGGACAAAACAGACTTGAAGCAGAACTGTTGGATGCAACATTTCATACATACACACACATATATATATGTATATATATATATATATATATATATATATACACACATATACATATTTTAAAATGGCTATAAGAACTCCTGCACACAACAGGCTGACATTTGGGAAGATCAGGCATTAAACTTTTTTAAAAATCTGAGTTCTGACCCTAACCCGCACATGCTTAGTTGACTCCAGCAAACTCCACAGGTTTTAAGTTCAGACCTTTTTTTTCCGGAGCTGAACAATGATACACTCCTGTCTGTTCACATGGGCAGTCATTGTTGTCAAGAGCTCTATAGAAACAGATAGTTACTTCAACCATTTGGAATTCATTACAAAATGTAAATATTCACCTTTGAAAACTGGAAATGTTTATAGTTTCATCAATGCCACAAACTGTAAACAGCTGCTCGTCTACACCAAACTAAAATTTTTAGAAGCCGAGTTTGTTTATTTTTGAGTTTGATGTTTCATATTTTAGAAAAACACATTTACATTATTATCCTAAAGTGTGCTTTCCTAGAAATGTTACTTCTCATCCATCTTCCATCGGAGATCTCAGAGCTTTTCCAATAATCCATCTGGTTATGTCCATTTCTGGGAGTTGTACACACAAACATATATATATGTTTGTTGCCATGGCCACCTAGATTGAATCTATTCAGCGAGCAGTAATTGGGACTGAGACACAAACAAAAGCTTTTCAAAAACAGCAAATTCTGTGATGTAAATCAATTTAATCATTTTCCAATTATTAAACTTTCTTTAACACATCATGAACCATATTTCCATAAGCATTTGGATCAAGTACAATCGTGGCTGAAATAATACTCATAAAACATTTGAAGGAAATTGATTGTTCAGTCTCCTTGACTGATAGATTTTCTAAATGGTTGCTTTTTGTTTGCATGTGGCTGCGATTAATAAATGGTTCTGGCAAATTTCTTTGCGTTTAATGCCTATTATCCTGACCTTTCCATTTTAATGTGTACATTTTTACAGAGTATGATATTTGAGGCATTCAGCTTCAAGAAATTTCTAAACCACAAAAGTGTGATGCCAAAAAGTCACACAAGAAGTGTGGGAGGAGATATATGTTCAGTGTAAGGACAGGACTGTGGGCCATAATAATAGGGCATTCACACCTCCCTCACTGAAAGGGTGATGGCACTGGGACTCCTGCATTCAGCCAAGTTTGAATAAGTGAAGCAAGATCCTGGTAAAACATGGCCAGAGGTTGGGCAACTCGACGGCCAGAGAGAACACAAGTTTGTGTTGGTTAAAGTCTTAAATGGCTGTTGCCAAATCCCATTAGGAAAAGGGCATCAGATGAGGTAAGGTTGGAAGTATTTTAAAATGTTATTTAAGGTGATTTAGGGCATCTGATAAAGGTTTACTCACCTCAATAGCTGGTAAAATAAATGTGAAAGCCAGGAGCAAAACTCCAAACCTTTTCCATACCGCCACTGGTTAAAATATGACAAAAGCAAAAATGCTTAAAATGGGAACATCAGGAGTCACGGACCTGCAAATACAATGTAATGTAAACAGCACTTAATATGAATGGTCATTCTAATAGAATTTTTTTTTTATTTAGAGAAGAGAACCACAAAAAGTGGGAAATAGGGCCCCAAATAGTTCAAACATGGACCACAGTCATGAGTTGCACATGTACATGCCCGAGTTAAATAAACACTAAATAAAAACATTTAAACTGCTGCCAATAAGAGCAAAGAAAAAATGCAAAAGCAGCATTTAAGAAAACAGTTTACCAGAGGAGAATTAACTTAAGTTAAAAAAAATACAAGTAGCAATTGCCTATGTGCACGAGGCAGCCGCAGATGTATTGCTATGCCCATTTGTGGAAAACTGTTTCAAAACTGTCCAGGAGTGTCAATGAAAATGGGGAAAATTTAGCAACTAGAACACAGGGAGCTGGGTTCACTAAAATTAGGACTCATCCATGCATGGTTGGAGACAGCTGCACATGCAGAACATTCACTGGCAATGGAGAAAATGGGTCTGAAAGGCCACCCAACAACTCGGACACTACAAACACAGCTCCAGGCTTCTCAGACAGTAATATAACCAAAAATCCTCAACGGGCCATCTCAAGTATTCAAACACAAACATGCAGTTACCGTAATTTTATTGCTGGTGTTACAACTCCGGCAAATTCATTTGTTGTGCCATATGGCTGTGCAAGAAAAATCAAGATGAAATCACGATCAATAATGGCGTAGCGTTGGACTTGCTTATCTGCATGTCACCTGTTGCTGACTGCTGACTTTAAAAGTGAAAGGTTTTTGAAGTTATGTTTGATTTATATTTTTTTAACATGCTCAGTTTCATTATCAGGAACAAAAACAGAAGTTGCCGGAAAAGCTCAGCCGATCTGGCAGCAGGAGAAAAAAAAATCAGAGTTAACGCTTCGGGTCCGGTGACCCTTCCTGAGAACATTTCATTATGCTTGGTTATAATTTGACATTACTTTATTAATGCAAAATTTTAGCCACATGTCAGCGTGGAAAATAAAAGAAAGAGATAACAGGAGCTGTGCAGAAAGCTATGTGATAATCATAGGGGATTTTAATCTATGCATAGACTGCAAAAGTCAATTGGACTGTGGTAGCCTACAGGAGGAGTTCTTAGAATGTCTTTGGGATAGTTACTTAGAACAGCATGTAATGGACATTACCCGACTGCAGGCAAAACCAGACCTGGAGATAGCAAGAACTGCAGAGCCAGAGTCAATACAGTGTGGAGCTGGAGGAATGCAGCAGGTCAGGCAGCATCAGAGGAGCAGGAAAGTCAACATTTTGGCTTTACCCCCTTCATCAGGACCAGATCTGGTATTGTGCAACAAGATGGAGTTGATTAATGATTTCACAGTGAAGGTGTCCCTAGATAGTAGTGGTAATATGTTTGAGTTTTACATTCAGTTTGAGCATAAGGGGAGTAGATCCAAGAATAGTTTTTTCTAAAATCTCAAGTAGGACAATTATGAAGGCATGATGCACAGCTGGCTAAAGTGAACTCATAAATTAGGTTAAAAGATAAGTCAATAGAGGTGTAGTGGCAGACATGTTGTTGTGGCAGGAGATGTTTCAGAACATATAGAATGAAGACCTTCCAAAGAGTGAGAATAGAATTAAATATCCTTTATTGTCACATGTACTCCAGTATGCAGAAGTACAGGAGTACAGTGAAAAGATTTTACAATGGCTGCCTTTAATGGTGCCATCTTAGGTACAAGTACCTTGGTACAAATCTTACAGAGTGAAAATGACAGCACTGTTACAGAGTCAAAAAGAATATAGATTGGCATGAGAGAGTGAAAAAGTCCAGAATGATAACAAGTGACCATAAGTACTAAAGTTCCAGTCCGTGCCTGCAGGCCCCACCGGCACAAGCTCATACTGCCTCCACGTGCCGCACTCTGTCCAAGACTCACTCTGCTATGGGACCCAGCCCCTGCTCGCTCCACTGTGGGACTCGGCCTGTGCTCGCTGCACCGTGGGACCCGGCCCGTGCTCGCTGCACCGTGGGACCCGGCCCGTGCTCGCTGCACCGTGGGACCCGGCCCGTGTTCGCTCTGTTCCTCTGTGGGACACAGCCTGCCCGCTCCATTTGTCAACTCCGCCCTCCAGGTAGCGTTGGGGGGAAGAAAAAGAAAAGCTACAAAGAGGAGAATAATAGAAGGGAAAAGGGAAAGGGACTGGCAGAGGAGCTCCAACTGGATGGACGTGCCATCTGTGATTAACTAGAAGGTTAAAGGTAGAATGAAACTTAAAGAAAAAGCATGTAATTGTGCGAAAGCAGGTGGCAGGTCAGAAGATTTGGACAGAATATTTAAAAAGAGCGCAAAGGAATAACTGCAACATTAAAATGGACAGAAGAAAGAAGAGTACAAGGGACAGCTAGCCAGAAAGTATAAAACTGATATGAACAGTTTATTTTGACCTTTTTTTTTGAAAATTAGAAGAATTAACAAAGTGACTTCTATAGACAGTGTCTGGAGAATCAGTGAAGGGAATTATAAGAGTTAGCAGATGAACTGAACAGGTATTTTGAGATAGAGAGTTCAAGTAATGTCCCACAGACAGCAAAATATCAGGAAATAGAAGGAGGGGAGGAACACAGGAAAATTACAATCACCAGAGAAGTGGTGGTCAATACCTTCTTGGAGTTTCAGGCTGATAGGTCCCCAGGGTTCCTGATAGACTTCATCCATTAAAAGAAGTGATTTGTGAGATAGCTAATGCATTGGTTTTAAGTTTTAAAAAAATCTCTTGATTTGAGGATAGTTCTATTAAATTGAAAGGCAACAAATGAAGGTCCTTTACTCAAAAAGAGGGCAAGTCAGAAAGCAGAAAACAACAGACCAGTTAGCTTAACATTGATCATGGGGAAAATGTTAAAAGTTGTTGCTGAAGAACTTAGATAAGTTTAGAGTAGTTTGGCAGAGTCAATATGGTTTTGTGAAAGGAAAATCATGTTTATCAGCTCCTTTGTCTGTCCAACTGTTCTTCTCTCTCTTTGGGCTCTATCTCCACCTATCATTTACTCCTTACCCTCTCTCCCCATCCTAGCTGCTGCATATAAACCAACATTTTCCTAGCTACCATCAGATCTGAAGAAGGGTCACTGAACCTGAAATGTTAACTCTGCTTTCGCTTCACAGATGCTGCCAGACCTGATGAAATTTTCCAGCAATTTCTGTCTTTGATTCTAATTTCCAGCATCTGCAGTTCTTTTGCTATTTTTTTATTTAATGGGTCTTTTTCTGTCTGACAAGATGTAACAACTGTTGTACCAGAGGTATTGGTGCTAGGACCAATAAATTGTTTACAATTTATATACATTACTTGGATGAAGGTTGTCAAATTTGCTAATTGCACAAAGGACAGTAAGTAGTGAAAAGAACAAAATAGCAACAAAAAGATATACAGCCATGGAGTCGTACAGCATGGAAACAGATCCTTCAGTCCAACTCATCCATGCCGACCACATATCCTAAATTAATCTAGTCCCATTTGTTAGCAATTGGCCCATATCCCGCTAAATCCTTCCTATTCATGTACTCATCCGGATGCCTTTTAAATGTTGTGATTGTACCAGCCTCCACCACTTCCTCTGGCAGCTCATTCCATACATGCACCACCCTCTGCGTAAAAATGTTGCCCCTTAGGTCCCTTTTAAATCTTTCCCCTCTCACCTTAAAACTGTGCCCGCTAGTTTTGGACTCCCTTATCCTGGGAAAAAGACAATGGCTGTTCATCCTTTCCATGCCCCTCATGATTTTATAAACTTCTATAAGGTCACCCCTCTGACGCTCCAGCGAAAATAGGTCCACCTAATCAGCTTCTCCTGTAGTTCAAACCCTCCAACCCTGGTAAAATCCTTGTAAATTTTTTCTGCATCCTTTCAAGTTTAACAACGTCTTTCCTAAAGCAGGGAAACCAGAATTGAATGCAGTTTTCCAAAAGTGGCCTGATCAATGGCCTGTATAGCTGCAGCATGACCTCCTAAAACCTATACTCAATGCACTGACCAATAAAGGGGAGTATACCAAATGCCTTCTTCACTAACTTCCACTCCACTTTTAACGAACAATTAACCTGCAAGCCAAGGTCTCTTTGTTTACCAACACTCCCCAGGACCTTACCATTAAGGGTATATGTCCTGCCCTGATTTGGCTCACCAAAATGCAATACCTCACACGTAACTAAATTAAACTCCATCTGCCAACCCTCAGCCCATCTGATCAAGGTCCCGTTGTACTCTGAGGTAACCTTCTTCAGTGTCCTCTACGACACCAATTTTGGTATTATCTACAAACTTAGTAACCATTCCTCCCATATTCACATCCAAATCATTTATATAAATGACAAAATTCAGTGGACCCAGCACCAATCTGTGCGGCACACCACTGGTCACAGGCCTCCAGTCTGAAAAAAATAACCATCTACCACCACCCTCTCTCTCCTACCTTCAAGCCACCAAATATTGATAGGTTAAGTGAGGAGGCAATGATCTGATAAATGGAATATAATGTGGGCAAATGTAAAATAGGCCATTTTGGTAGGAAGAATAAAAAAGAAGCAAATTATCCAAACGGTGAGAGATTGCAGAGATCTGAGATGCAAAGAGATCTGGGTGCCCTAGTGCATGATTTGCAAGAGGTTAGTATGCAGGGAAAAGAAGTAATTGGGAAAGGTAATAAGATGTTATCATTATTTGAGGGGAGTTAAAGAAAAATGTAGGGACATTATGCTTTAATTATACAGGGCATTGGTGACACTACATCTGGAGTTTGTTATATGGTATTGGCCACCTTACTTAAGGAAGAATGTAAGTGGGACACAGTTTGTAAAAGGTTTACCAGACCGCTACCTGAACTGAGCAAGTTGTCTTGTGAGGAAGAATTGGACATGCTAAGCTTACATCTATTAGAGTTTATAAGAGTTTGAGACAATTTGATTGAAACAAATAAGATCCTGAGTGTATAGATGACAGTGTAGACGTTGACAGTACATTTCCTCGTAAAGGAGAGTCAAGAACTGGGGTCATTGTTTAAAAACATGGTTGCCCATTTAAAGCAGAGATGAGAAGAATTTATTTTTTCTCACAGAAGGTTGAGGGTCCTTGGAACTCTCTTTCTGAAAAGATATTGGACTCCCAGAGCCTTGTTAAGTCAAAGCTAGATAGATTCATGTTAAGAAAGGAAGTGAAAACTTATCAGGCATAGATTGGAATGTGGGTTTGAAGTTAGAATCAATCAGCTATGATCTTAGTGATTGGAGGAGCAGACTCAAGGAGTTGAACTACCTATTCCTAATCAGAAACAAAACCAGAATTGCTGGAAAAACTCATCAGGTCTGGCAGCATCTGTAGAAAGAAATCAACATGAATATGTACTTAGAGTTCAACGCAGTCAGGCGTGAATGAGACAAACAATTTCAGTGTGCACACGAAGCTTAACAGAGACAAGAAAGACTCACTGTTGCACTATTTCAATTATATTACCAGACATTCCCACAGAGATGATAAACAGAAAAGTGGGAATTATTGAAACTAGCAATTCATGGCAGGGCAGGTAAAACAGACCAACAGACTGATAACAGCAGGTAGAATATGAGAAAGGAATGAGAGGTTAACTTAAATTTTTATGCATATGCAACTTCTATCAGGAATAAAGTAATAGAGTTATAAATGGCTTTATATGCAACTAGTAGGAACATCGACAGAATTGGCATCTTGGAATTGAATTTCAAATAGTGGGAAGAATGTGCTAATTAAAAAGATAACAATGAGGTAAAAACAGAAATCAGATTTCCAGCATCTGCACTTCATTGTTTTATTAGGGTAACAAAGAGGTAATGTGCAAGGTTTTGAGTAATGATGACCAAGGTGTTGCAGAATGGGACAGAGAATACAGGTGTAAGAGTGCACCAGCAGACAACCAGGAGCCTTCCCACCAGAACTAAATGTATGTGGGAGTGAGGAGGTGGTGGGCTTTGGGTACAGCACCATGCCACTAATTAAGTGTCCTTCCTGCCTCCACTTCAGAGAGCAGAAGCCTTCATGGTCATGAGGTAACCAAGACTGGGACCTGAATACTAAAGGGTAGTTGATGTTTCAAAAAAGATAGGACACTACAAAATAGTAGTTGCTCGATTAATTAAAGAAGTAACGGACATCGAACCGAGAGATGATCCTAACCCGAAAGAGCGAGACGTAGAACTGGTTTTAGGACAGACGAGGAATGGAAAAGATGAGCCGTCACTTGTGGAAGAGCCTCCTTACAATATTTACAACTTAGATCAGAGTATACAGAAAGAAATAAATGGAGAAAGTAAGAAAGCATGACTTTAATCTACATACAGATTGGGTGAATTAGATTAACAAAGGTAGCCTGGAAATTTAGTTCATAACATGTTTTGGGGACAATTTTTTAGAGCAGTAAATTCTAAAGCCAACCATGAAGCAGGCTATTCCAGACCTGAGAATGAGCAATGAAGTAGGAATATTCAATAACCTCATGGTAAAAGAACTTGTAGAAGACAGTGATCATAACAAGATCGCATTTCACATTCAGTTTGAAGAGTCTACCATGGGTCTAAGACTGACTAAATGAAGGATATTATGGCATAAAAGTAGAGCATGCTGAAGTGAACTGGGAAAACTAGAGTTTCAAGGCAGGAAAATAGAGATGCAGACTTTTAAGGAGGCATTTAATAACACACAGCAAAAATTTATCTCAATAAGAAAGAAAGACACGTAGAGAAAGTTGCATCATTAGTCGTTGAATGTGAAAGTTAAGTGTAAGTTTTAGTGGTAGGTCAACAGGTTGGTCAGACTCTAAGAATGAAAAAAAAAAGAAAAAATTGAGGGAAAAAGTAGAGTATGAGGCAAAGGTAGCTAGTAATATAAAAACAGATAGTAAGAATAGCTCCAAGCATTTAAACTGTAAAAGAGTAACTAAATCTAGTGATGGTCCAATAGACAGTGAGCATGGGAAATTGATAATTGGAAACAGGGTGTTGAATAAACATGTGTGTCTAGCTACACAGCCCCCTTGAAACAACTATGGTCTACTCCCCTCAGACTTTAAGACATGACCATTTGGTGGAAGCCCATTCAGTGTGTTTGCCAAGTAAGCTGGTATAGGTGGAACATTGATACAGCATGGCACTGTACTATGACTGCAATGTCTTCACTGTTTTTATTCTGTGAGCAAACATGAAATGTTGTCTGGTTCTGTGCCTGTGTTAAAAGGCAAGGCAAAACAAAACTGCATCAAAGTATAGCATTGAAAGGGTGAACTGCATTATTCGGTGAGTCCATGATGCAACATAATGGTGTGATGAGGCTTGTGATTGGACAATACCATCCTCCAGAATGGGAGAGGGATGCAGTCACTGCCTATGGAGCATGTCCTGAGATATTAGGGTATGGTGATCTGCAGCCACCAGATACCCGCTCAGGCATCCATGTTGGGAATTGGTTGCCATGATGTTTCTCCCCACTGCCTGGGAAATTAGCAACTTCCATGAAAATGACGTGAGGTAAGGCAATAATGAAGCTAACCACCAATTAGTGAGATTCCCATCTCGCCATTAAAACATTGAGTGGAAATTTGGACTTTTTTTCCTCCTTGACATCGAGAATCTCACCTTTCTGTTTGTGTCATATTTTCCCAATGGACTTCCCATTGCCCACATGGTTCAGGGGCTGAGAAGGTTCCACCTATGGAGTTCAAACCACAATCAGATTAACCATGATCTTATCAAATAAAGGAGCAAGCTTGAGGGTCCAAATGACCTAAACCTTTCCTAAGTGTTGTGTGTGACCACCAAATCCCAACCAAGGTTCCCCAATATATTTCTAGATAGGATAACTAAAACTGCTAAGTTCCCAAGTGAAGAGGGATGATCTAGATCCCCTTCCTTATTTACCCACCCCCTCGGGTGGCTTAACAAGACTCACTTTCCTTGGAGATATCTTTATCCTGGACCGCATCAAATTAGTTTTAAAAGGAATCAATTTACCAGGTTTTCTTGAATTAACGAAGAGTGATTTTATTAATTATGACATATGAGGAAAAAATACACACATATACACTGATGTGTCTGAAAAGATAAAAGCTAAAAAAAAAATTTATACAGTCTCCGAATTGTCCATAATGAGTTGATAGTTAAACATTATGGCCATTGCAGTGGAGCTTAACAATTATGTTGAAGTTGATCCCAATTCTTAGTTTAACAGGTTGGTTGAGATTCTGTCATTCTGATTCCTTTCAACCACGATTAAGTCCAGCACTTAGGGAGCAAAAGTGACTTTTATTTGTCATAATAACACAGTGTGGAGCTAGAGGAACATAGCAGGCCAGGCAGCATCAGAGGAACAGGAAAGCTGACGCTTCGGGTCGGGACCCTATTTTTGTCATGTTTCCTTTTGTCTTGTCAATGAGAGAGTGTCTTTATTTTTCCACCTGCAATACACAGGGAAACTAGGGGACAGTTCTTTAACAGTGATCTTCACAACACGCTGATGCTCAAATCCAGACCGGTACACAAGGACATTCCGTCCCATTATCACACTCAAGTAGATTTAAAACTGACTTTTTAACCACTGTCCTTTTGTATTCTTCAAATTGTGTCATAAATTGCGTCCATAGTTTGGGATATAATCCATAGGGGACTGCTTGCTTTAAACAGGGGGTGGGCAGCCCCTTCTTATCGTTGTGATTACAAGACATCACAGTGCAGTCTGTTTTGAATTGCCTATTCACACCTTAGAAGGGCTATTGTTTGAAGTTCCCTTTGTGTCCACAAGTGTGACATTCTGTCTGTCTCTCTCTCTCTCCAGATAGCCTTTTTTAAATTTGATTTTGGAATGAGCACGTCACTGACTGGACCAACATTCATTGCCCATCCCTAATTGCCCAGAGGGCAGTTAAGAGTCAACCACATTGCTGTGGGCCGGGAGTCACATGTAAGCCAGACCAGGTAAGGATGGCAATTTCCTTCCCTCAAAGACATCAGTGAACCAGATGGGTTTTTTTCCAACAATCGACAATGGTTTCAATATTAGACCTTAATTCTAAACTTGTTATTTATTGAATGTAAATTCTACAATAAGCTGTGGCAGGATTTGGACCCAAGAAGATTACCTGTGTCTCTGGATTAACAATCCAATGAAAATATCACTAGGCCATTGCCTCCCCAACTTTACCATCTTTACACCCTAAAAGTGGATGCATTTTCAACTTCTCACAGTTTGAATGGACAAATAAGTTGAAGGGAAGGATTAAGGTACAACAAATTCCTTCAGGCAACAAGGGGTAGTTTTTATCAGAACTTAAACTGCAGCTTACAGGAGTAGAGGTTCAGGAGTGCAGGTTCATAGTTCCTTCAAAGTGGAGTCACAGGTAGACAGGATAATGAAGAAGGCGTTTGGTACGGTTGCCGTCATTGGTCAGTGCATTGAGTATAGGAGTTGGGACGTCATGTTGAGACTGTACAGGACCTTGGTTAGGCCAGTTTCAGAACACTATTCAATTCTTGTCTCCCTGATATAGGAAGGATGTTGTGAAGCTTGAAAGGGTTCAGAAAAGATTTACAAGCATGTTTCCAGGGTTGGAGGGTTTGAGCTATAGGGAGGGGCTGAATAGGCTGGGGCTATTTTCCCTGGAGCATCAGATGCTGAGGGATGACTTCATAACAGGGCATGGATAGGATGAATAGTCAAGGTCTTTTCCCAAGGGTAGGGGTTTCCAAAACTAGAGATGCCTAGGTTTAAGGTGAGAGGAGAAAGATTTAAAAGGGATCTAAGGGGCAATGTTTTCATGCAGAGGGTGGTGTGTGTATGGAATGAGCTGCCAGATGAAGTGGTGGGGGCTGGTAAAATTACAACATTTAAAAGGCATCTGGATGGGTATGTGAATAGGAAGGGTTTAGAGGGATATGAGCCAAATGCTGGCAAATGGGACTAAAGCAGTTTAGGATATCTGGTCAGCATAGATGAGTTGGACAAAAGGGTCTGCTTCTGTGCTGTGCATCTCTATGACTCTGGGTATTATGTCAGTTTGGTGTGCTTAAAATCCTATTAGCCATCGTTAGTAACCGGGAGGTTGATGATTCCCATTGTAACTGAGTGATTATGGTGGAGTGATTATGGTGTTGGTAGAGTTAATGTTGTTGTCAAAGCTAAGGCCAATACAACAACATGCTGCTGAAACATGGGTTTGGAAAAACAGATACCACAGAGTTGGGTGGTCTCTCTGAAAATAGTAAGTGGGTCACCTGCCGTTAAAATAAAGCAGCGTAAAATGAAATATATAAAGACTGTTGTAGAGGGCATATGAGAAACCAAAAACATCCCACTTGAAATAACATTTAGCAAGGCTCAAGTGCAACGAGATGAAAAATAATGATATTTGGATTTCATAACGAGTCAGTTGAAAATAGCAAGGCCAAAGAACAGGCAGGTGTGAATCACAGAATCCCTACAGTGTGGAAACAGGCCCTTTGGCCCAACAAGTCCACACTGACCCTCAGGGCATCCCACCCAGACCCATCCCTCTTTAACCCCTCCTAAATCTAGGCATCCCTTGAACACTACAGGCAATTTAGCATAGCCAATCCACCTAACCTGCAAGGTGCAGGGCTGGATGAACACAGCAGGCCAAGCAGCATCATAGGAGCAGAGAGGCTGACGTTTCGGGCCTAGACCCTTCATCAGAAAAGGGGGAGGGGAAGGGGGTTTTGAAATAAATAGGGAGAGAGTGGGAGGCGGATAGAAGAGGGATAGAGGAGAGGATAGGTGGAGAAGAAACAAACAGGTCGAAGAGGCGGGGATGGGGCCAGGAAAGGTGAGTGTAGGTAGGGAGTTAGGAAGGGGATAGGTCAGTCCAGGGAGGACGGACAGGTCAAGGGGGCGGGATGAGGTTGGTCGGTAGGAGATGGAGGTGCGGCTTGAGGTGGGAGGAGGGGATAGGTGGGAAGAAGAACAGGTTAGGGAGGCAGGGACGAGCTGGACTGGTTTTGGGATGCGGTGGGGGGAGGGGAGATTTTGAAACTTGTGAAATCCACATTGATACCATTGGGCTGCAGGGTTCCCAAGCGGAATATGAGTTGCTGTTCCTGCAACCTTTGGGTGGCATCGTTGTGGCACTGCAGGAGGCCCAGGATGGACATGTCGTCTGAGGAATGGGAGGGGGAGTTGAAATGGTTCGTGACTGGGAGGTGCAGTTGTTTGTTGCGAACCGAGCGTAGGTGTTCTGCAAAGCGGTCCCCGAGTCTCCGCTTGGACCTAACCTGCACATCTTTGGACTGTGGGAGGAAACCAGAGCAACTGTAGGAAACCCACATAGACACAGGGAGAATGTGCAAACTCCACACAGTTGCCCAAGGGGGGAATTGCACCTGGATCCCTGGTGCCATGAAGCAGCAGTGCTAACCACTGAGCCACCATGCTCTGTTAAAAAATGAAGTAGTAAACCTATTAAAGATGATAAGGACATAGCAAAAATATTGAGTAGATTTTTCTCACCCATTTCACAAAAGATTAAAATGGATAAATTTCATTCAATAATAAAGACTGAGTGATCCACGGCATGTCTAAATAGAGTTAAAGAATGGGTTATGCAGAAACAGAAACATGAACTATCCTAAATCTCTGCAGTTTGATAGGATTCTTCTCAAAATGCTCTCTTCCTTGGAAAGGTTTTAAACTGAAAGATTACATGCTGCACGTCACCATAAAACCATAACATTGTTTTCCACTCGTAAAACAATTTCCAAGATAGAAATTGGCAGTAATTATACCTGTTGTGCACTCCAACAATTATTATTATTGAAAAGTATGCACCAGCTTATTACCATCAATTTCACTACTTTAGCAAATTAGCTTGCACTTTTTAAAAAAGCATTCTACTTACTGCATGTGCACATAAAAGGTGATATGTAACAGTGTTAGAGCATTTATTTTCTCATTTCTGAGTAAAAGCTTGAAGTTATGAACATAGGTTAAATACAATGAAAACATCCTCTTTATTGAGCTCGCATACATGACACACCTCACAATCTACTCCACAAGAAAAACTCTACATCTCAACCTTTCAGTCAGCCTGTTGTCGCATATGTATGGTGCTAAAAAGAACTTACAACTTGGAATCATTTCACGTATTGTGCATTTTAGTCACTTTGATCTCTACTTCAGCATTGGTGCAGATTCAAGGAGTGGCAGATGGAGTTTAATTTAAATAAATGTGAGGTGTTGCATTTTGGAAAGGCAAATCAGGGCAGGACTTTTACACTTAATGGTAAGGTCCTGGGGAGTGATACTGAACAAGAGACTTTGGAATGTAGGTTCATAGTTCCTTGAAAGTGGAGTCACAGGTAGACAGGATAGTAAAGAAGGCATTTGGCAAGCTTGCCTTTATTGGTCAGTACATCGATTATAGGAGTTAGGAGGTCATGTTGTGGCTGCAAAGGACTTTTGGAATATTGTGTGCAAGTCTAGTCTCCCTGCTATAGGAAGGACATTATAAAACTTGAAAGTGTTCAGAAAAGATTTTCAAGGATGTTGCCAGGGTTGGAGGGTTTGAGCAATAGGGAGAGGCTGAATACGCTGGGGCTATTTTCTCTGGAGCATCAGAGACTGAGGGGTGACTTTATAGAAGTTTATAAATTCATGTGGGGTATGGATAGGGTGAATAGCCAAGGTCTTTTTCCAAGGGTAGGGGAGTACAAAACTAGAGGGCATAGGTTTAAGGTGAGTGGAGAGACATTTAGAAGTGACCTAAGGGGCAACTTTTTCACGCAGAGGGTGGTGCATGGATGGAATGAGCTGCCAGAGGAAGTGGTGGAGACTGTTACAATTACAATATTTAAAAGGCATCTGGATGAGTATATGAATAGGAAGGGTTTAGTGGGATCATAGATCATAGAATCCCTACAGGTATGGAAACAGGCCCTTTGGCCCATCAAGTCCACACTGACCCTCAGAGCATCCCACCCAGACCCATCCCCCTATAACCCATCTAATCTACACATCCCTGAACGCTACAGGCAATTTAGCATAGCCAGTCCACCTAACCTACACATCTTTGGGCTGTGGAAGGAAACCCACACAGACGCAGAGAGAATGTGCAAACTCCACGCAGACAGTTGCCCGAGGGTGCAATCAAACCTGGGACCCTAGCGCTGTGAGACCGCAGTGCTAACCACTGAGGGTTGATGTGGACCAAATGCTGGCAAATGGGACTAGATTAATTTAAGATATCTGGTCGGCGTGGACGAGTTGGACTGAAGAGTCTGCTTCCATGCTGTACAGCTCTGTGACTCTATAATCACCTTTCCCACTTCCAAAAGAGGGAGCAGGTAATGGTTTGAATTCAAGGCTACCTTCTAAGGAGCTGGCTCATAAAATCGGCAAGTTGCCAATGAGTCCAAGGGTACCTTATCGACAAAGTTGTTGCATTGCTGACATTGCACTGCAGTTGTCGAGACAGATCCAAATTGACAGGGGACAGCTTTACCCTGCACAACAGCACATTGCACAGAGGATTGGAGTTGCTGGGAGAAGGAGGAAATGGGGACAACTCTACATCCTTCTCCGTGGAGGACGAGAAGTTTAATGTTTTTAGAGTGCCTAGAGAAGCTTATCAGGTCACCAGACAATCCTATAATACACTCACCCTGACCTGGTCCAGATCACCCAAGTGCATGAACATTTATGGCACAACAGTGCTGAACTCATTGACCCACAGCTACACAGTGAACTCCGCTGCAGAAACAAAGCTGCCAATCCTCTGATGCAATACCAGCACCACCCCCCGTTTCCATCGCGTTATTAACTTCACAACAATTCTGTCCATTGTGCTGACTCCCCTCTCAGCCTGGACAGTAAACCGGGAACATAAGTCATAAAACATTTATTAACATTTCTCGTTATTCAGTCAAATACTCCAGAGGTGTGTCATACCCTCTCTGAACATCTTGTGAGTGGGAAAAGTGCTTCTTTTAATATGTTAATTAGAAAATATATAATGAGAGAGTTTTCAGTTGCCCTTTCACACCTAGCTTTAAATCAAGGCTTATCGGCAAGCAATCTAACCTCTAATCATTTTTTTATACAATTTCAACTTAAAGGACATGAGTTACCGTATTTGGGATGAACGACTCTAAACAAAAAAAAAATCAGGTTGCATCAATAGATGTTATAATATAGTAAATGTTTACTATTTCTCGTGAAACTATTGCCTTAGAACCCTTTTAGAGTGAGATAGAAATAATGACAAGAGGAAATCTCGTTCTGTGTTTACAATTTCATTTGCGCACAGCCACGAGAGGAAAGCTTCCTCCAGGGCCTTTCATAAACATCGATAGCAACTTGTCAAAGTTGAGCACACGTTTTCAGGAAAGAAGTTACTGCAGTTGACGACCTAAAGACACCGGGTTGTGACAGAATGAATCACAGTTGTTGGAAACGATGCCATTGGTGACATGTACCTTTGAAATGGGACTGGTTTCAGTTCATTAAAAGCTGCATGATCACGCCTCCTCTTCACATTCACGTTCTGATTAAAGTTGAAAAATAAAGGCTGCAAGATCCTTTTATTGTAACAAGACCATTGAAAGCAAAATCTGCTTATCTCCTCAGCTACCAGTCTGTCACACGGACAGGGGCTGGGGTTTCAATATGCATCCCTGTCCCTTCCTTGCTGCCTTTCTGCTTGGGAAACGTTTTGGTGCAAAACAAATGGCAACATGACGTCATGTCATGCAACTTTATGAAGGTCAGCATTGAACTTGTTAGACGGCAAGTCTGAACTTGTCTGACTGATTCATTGTATGGCGTATGAATGGCTTTTAAAAGAGAGGAGGGGTTTTTGGAGGGGGGGAGGTTAAAAAAATCCAGATGTTGAACTAGCAACGATTTTATTTTTACTCAGACATCCCATGTCACTCTAATAGGTTTATCTAAAGTTCACCAAACAATGTGAAGCTCTGAGAGGTGAACTAAATATTGGCTGATTTTGTTTTAAGCTCTTGTGTGTCATTGGTGTATGTTACTTGTTTGAACAGCTGCAGAGATGTGAATCTGTTCTGGTTTTACTGATATTAAAAACTGTTCAGGCACAAGCTGTCTTTTAACAAGACAAAATTTAACTGTCTGGATTGCCCTGTGTGTGGTAATGTTACTGTACATGGATCAGTAATTGTATGGTACCACTGTCAATATTGAGTAACTATTGCTTCTTTCCACTGCACTTTGTGATACTAAACACAACCTCAATACAACAGCACAAGTTTGGTAAAAGATGTACAGTATATGTAAAGGGGTATTAACATTTACTGTGCCCATTAAATTAACCGAGAATTCTTCAGTGATATCTCCTAGTGTGGTAAAATTCCTCTTGCAGGTGCCTAATATTTTAACTTATGACATAATGGAAATGAAAAATGGGGATCAATTCATATGACAAAATTAATAACAGAGGAGTTTCATCCCTCCTTTGACAGTATCTTAGGCACAAATTCTATTGCAAGTGGCTTACATTAAAATCAACTCATTTCTGAAGAAGAGTCATACCAGAGTCGAAATGTTAACACTGTTTCTCTCTTCATCGATGATGCCAAACCTGCTGAGTTTCTCCAGCATTTTCTGCTGTTTCTGGATCATCTGTTCCTCCTCTATTTCTTTATGCCTTTGCTGCATCACAGTAACGGTGACAATAGATATTTTCCAGTCAGACTGTTCTGAGATGTTATGACATACCTCTGGAGCAGGTGGGACTTGGGTCTCTTGGCTTAGAGGAAGGACCATTACCAGTGCACCACAAGAGCACTTAGTAACAATGATGTTAACCTTTGCTGTGGATGGGTCCATCGAATCATTCTGAAGAAGTGTCATACCGGACTTGAAAAATTAACTCTTCCCCACAGATGCTGCTAGACCTACTGATTTTCTCTGGAATTTTTTTTTAGCATACTCCTACATACAGTGGGACATCAATGATTCCAACATGGAAGACCATGGAATCCCTTAACATGGACCTTTGACCTAGGGGATCTTATTCCAATGTATGCGTAACACAAGACATGCTGTGCAAGTACAGTAAGATATTGTAAGTATGGTAGGATTGCTGAAATGTTTCACTCTGACCCTTATATCAAATTCCTATGGATTGTCTTTGTGAGTCGTGGCTTGCTGGTGCCACTTTGAGGTCACCTGTGATTGTCTCTGTTTCACAGAGATGGCCATGACCACTGACATGGTTCAAATTTCTGGTGACCAGAATCCCACACAGTTGGACCCTGCATGCATTCCACATGCAGAGTGCACAATTACCGGTGTCTTCAACCATGACTGTGAAAGTGCCTGATTAACACAATTGCCTCTTGGAGGAGTCCTCATGCTCGGACAGAAATAAAACTCACCCCACCTACTCAAGGTGTGGGGCCTAACTTTTTTTTTAAACTTCCATTGCACAT
Source organism: Rhincodon typus (assembly GCF_021869965.1). Classification (NCBI taxonomy): domain Eukaryota; kingdom Metazoa; phylum Chordata; class Chondrichthyes; order Orectolobiformes; family Rhincodontidae; genus Rhincodon; species Rhincodon typus. Next base: position 6,375,938 of record NC_063348.1, read on the forward strand.
TTTTGATTCACATGAGTATGGAAGGTAACACAGGTTGTACTCAGCAATAAAAGCCACAGAATTAGCGAGATAATCAATAGGTCCCCCCCAAATCTCCACGACCCTTTCTTCTTTGCATTCTCTGAAGACCTCATCACTATCGAGCCTGCACTGATTCCCATTTAGATCTTTAAACTACAACTTCATCTTCCAACATTGCTCTGAACCATAGCATGAAAGCTTCATGATGCTCACCATCGTGCTGCACTGTCCCCCTCTTTGAAGGCAGAGGGGTTGGGACCAATGACACCCATCTCCTGCAGTAACTCCTATTCTCTAATGGACTGTTGTATCCCACCTTTAAATATTGAGTCTCCTTTCACAATTATTGTCTCCTCTGCATCCTAGTATGCTGCCTCCAATTTGCACAATTGTCTTTGCCTGCTTCCATACCAGTGCAGTGGCTCCTGATAACTCCCTAGGCTTTTTCTGAACAAATCTCCAGGTCTGATTGTGACCCACCTCCCTCACTTACTGATGGACGATAGCCTGCTGACTGAACACTGTGTAGTTTACTGACAAATCCCCTGTGAACCTCCTGACTGGTAGTACAGGACCTGCAGAGCTGACCATGGTCCGCTTCATGGATGGTAGCAACCCAACCGAGCATACCCAAGGGCCTTCACTGATGTGGATGTTGCTCTTCACTTATTATGCTGTGACACCCTGACTGAAGATGGTCTCTTTTGGTCTGAATGAGGAATGCTCCCCTCAGGTATTGGCGCATGGCCGTTTGGTTGAAGCACATGCAGTGTGTGTTTGCCAAGTAAGCTGCGGGTACAAGCTGCAAATGTGTCATTCACGTAGCACATAGAGCAACATACCCCCTTGTCTGGTCCAAACTTGCTGTGTCGAGTGATGTGTGCTAAGAGGCCATGCATCACGAAGTACAGTAAGCATTTGAGCTCTGGCAAAAAGGGTCAAGGTGCAAAATGACAAGGCAATTTAGACATACTGTGAGCATTAATGTCGATGCAAAGTGAATGAGCACTAAAAAAAGCAAACAAACAGCCCTGAGGTGCACTCTGGTTGAATCCATGAGGTTGGGTGCACATTATGTGCCCTGGAAGTCACATTCCCATGAAAGTTGCCCACACGCTCCACAATGCAGCATTGCAGCGCATTGTAAGTGGGTTGGAGATGTGCCGAGATGTGTATCTGATGCAACCTCTGTAGGTTGGTGGTTGCCACTCAGGAAACACATCCTGAAATGTCAAGCCAAGGTGGAAGCACAAAGGAGCTAGCAGCGAGTTTCCAGGCATCTTACACGTCAGGAATTGTTTGCATCTGATGTCTCTGGCAAAAGGGCGAGTAAGAAAATGCATATCAACGTGGCTCATGCCTTCTTAATACGAGCAAGTAGACCCCTCGCCGCTCAGCAACGAGATTCTCATCTCATCATTTAAAACATGGTTGTAGAATTGGACTGCCTTTTCTGAACATCGAGAATCTCGTTATTGCTGGCCTCACTGTGTTTTTCGAACTGACCCACAAATGCCCGCATCATTCAAGGACAGGGAAGACTCTGCCCTGTGTTTTAATTGGCTGATCTTATTATTTTTCTAACCAGTTGCAACCGAAAGATTCTGAAATCATTCTTGGATGTTTTTATCCAAGTTGCTGCTTTTATTCATTCATTGAATAGTGATTTCTTGAATATGAAAAATGAAAGTGAGAATGTTTCGAATATATGACGCCCCAGTATAGTGGTGGGTGTGGCGTACTCTCGTGTTCTTTTAGCTATTTTATGGTAAAAAAGTTGTGACATTTTCATTCTTTCAAGAATGTGAAGGTAAGGCCTGCTTTTGTTTCCCATCTGTAGTTACCCTGGAGAAGGGAATGTGAGCTACCTTTGTGAGCCGCTATAGTCCAACTGCTACATCCCACAGTTCTGTTCAGGAAAGGAACCCTAGAATCTTGATGGAATACAACAGCAAAGAAACAACAATATAATTCCAAGTCAGGACGGTGAGCGACTTAGAAGGGAACTTGTAGATGGTTATGTTCCCACATGTATGCTGTCAATATCCTTCTGCATGACAAGAGGTTGTAGGTTCAAAGGTGATTTGCAGCCGTGCAAATTTATAAGGAACACATTGCTAACACTCTGAAACCAGTGGAAGAGGGAGCAAAGGTTTAAGGTAGCAGTGCTGATCAAGTGATTGTAACTTGCATCAGGGATAAATAACTGAAAACAATACTTTAGTGTGCACTGCTCAACATAGAACACGAATATCTTCTGCTAGTTTTATTATAACATGACATTAAAATATAAAAGAGCCATTTTCAACAACAGTACGCTTGACATGACATTCAGATTAATATTTTGGTTTGAGCTAGTGAAATAAAGGTCCGCCAACTAAGATTTTGATTTTATTGTCACGTGTATTTTACAGCAATACAATAAAATACAGTGGAAAGCTTTCAAATGTTGTCAAGAAACAGCGCCAGTTTGAATAATTTAAGCATAAGGAAAAAAAGATATAGCTTGAAGAGAGTCCATCAGTCCTGAGTCAGCTCATCACCATCAACGATGCCTGCGCCACCATCTCTCCACCAGCACTTCACCGCTGTCTACACTGGACCCAAACAATATCGAAGTTGGAACAAAAACAGAAGTTGCTGGAAAAGCTCAGCAGGCCTGGCAGCATCTGTGAAGAAAAAAAATCAGAGTTAACATTTCGGGTCCAGTGACCCTGCCTCTGAACATTTAAGTTGCTCAGGCAACATTTTCACTGCTGGGCCAATACTCCTCCACCACCACCTCACTGCTGCCTGCGCCATACCAACCAACTTCTGTCATCACCAGGCCCACCTCATCAATGTTGCCGTGATGCCCTTCTATCAGCAACGCCAGACCCAACCAATAACGAAATCACTGACCCTCCAATAAGAAGACAATGCACATCAGGCCTAGTAGAACAGTTTTGCCAAAGTGACTCTTCAGGGACTTGAGTAAAGAGTAAAATCAGATGGATATGAAAATATAGGTGGCATCTGATAGAGTCATACAGCACGGAAACAGACCCTTTGGTCCAACCAGTCCATGCCGACCATAATCCTAAACTAAACTGGTCCTACCTGCATGCGCTTGGCCCTACCTCCAAATCTTTCCTATTCATGAACTTACCTAAATGTCTTTTAAATATTGTAACTGTACCCACATCCATCACTTCCTCTGGAAATTCATTCTGCATACAATCCACTCTGTGTAAAAAAATTGCCCCCATGCCTTTTTTAAATCATTCTCCCCTCACCTTCAAGACTTGAACACATGCGCGCCCCCCCCCCCCCCCCCCCCTCTCTCTCTCTCGAGATTTCATAAGCCTCTATCAGGTCACCCCTCAACCTCCTACACTCCAGTGAAAAACATCCCAGCCTGTCCAACCTCTTGATCCTGACAGCTTTCTGGCAGGCAGGTTACCTTTAAAAGTTTCCCCATAAATGTGCTTCATTTTACACAGCAATTTTCAATAAACTGTGCATTAAAGCAGCCTGTTCACCAAACTGGGCATTTTTTAAAAAAATAAAAATACAATAGAGACGCATGGTAAAACAGAGATTGTATGTTAACATTAACACTACAGCCCTGGGTGCTTGCAGATCTCCTAATCACCCACTATCTCTGAAGATGGAATTATGAGCTCAACAATATGACTTAGTCACTTTGACCAATACTCACTTCCTTCCAAAGGAAGAATCTATGATTTAAGATACTGATAAATTATAAAATGATGAATTTATTATTGAAATTTAGATTCCAATTGGGGAATATTTCCTTTAAAATGTTACCTAATTTGATTGAAGTGTTTATTATTATTCAAATTTGGGGATAACGCAGTGAATGGCATCTCTTCTAACAAAATGCTGCACATCCTGATATTGTCATCAAGCTGCAGGTAACCTGCAGCTCATGTTCTCGTTCCTTTTACATATAAGTTCTGAACTAACTCACCAGTCTGGGGAGCTGAATGCTCCCAGCCCCTGAAAAATCATGGGTAATTGCAAGTCAGTTCGGAAAATACGGAGAGACTGGAAAAATTAGATCCTCGATATTAAGAAAAAGAAAACCTGCACCCAAGGTTTTAACAGTAAGACAAAAATCTCATTAGTGAGTAGTGAGAGGCCTATTTATAAACGCTAACATCTCATTGTTTATTCCTGTTTTTCACCTATTAGCGGAAAGGAACTAGATGATGACAAAAAAATTTTGACTTGAAAGACAAAATGGGGACCTTTTGCTGTTTGAGATAACAAGGTGTAGAGCTGAATGTTTACAGCAGGCCAAGCAGCATCAGAGGAGCAGGAAGGCTGACGTTTCGGGTCTAGCCCCTTCTTCAGGGCTCCTTTGGCAGTGAACTTCTGCATCCCAGTCCACAGAGTCTGGCATTGGACACATACCAGCTACTCAACAATATCACAGCACGCCTCCAATATGCTTAGAATACAGTTATCCACTTCAACGCTGCACTTTTGAGTGTACTGACTCAAAACCTGTTCTGTTTCTGATGTACCACGCACATTGGAAGTGTGACAAATAGATCCAACCATTGTAGGGATTGTTGTCACTGCAAGACACAGAGAAGCTGAGGAACAGCAGATGTGTAGGTAGCCCAGAGCCAGCAGTGACCTCCAGCAGATGCTGAACAGCTCCAATTTGGAGAGGTCACAGTTAAACGATCCTATCATATCTGCTGCCTCCACCACCACCTCTCTGGCAGTGCATTCCATACTCCTACCACTCTGTGTAAAATACTTGTCCCTCACATCTCTTTTGAACTTTCCCCCTCTCACCTTAAATGCATACTCCCTGATATTAGACAATTTCAACTGTGGGAAAAAAAAATTCTGACTGCCAACCCTTTCTATGTATCTCATAATTTTATAAACTTCTGTCTAGTCTCCCCTCAGCCTTCACCGCTCCAGAAAAAAAAACAACCCTAGTTTTTCTAGCCTCTCCTCATAGTTCATACCCTCTAATCCAGGCAGCATCCTGGTAAACCTCTTCTGCACCCTCTCCAAAGCCTCCAGATCCTTCCTGTTATGTGGTGACCAGAATTGAGTACAGTACTCTAATGTATCCTAACTAATGTCTTACAGAACAACAACATGACATCCTGACTCTTGTACTCAGTTCCCCAAGCAATAAAGGCAAACATGCTTTCTTTACCACCCTATCTACTTGCATGGGCACTTTCAGGGAGCTATGGACTTGAACTCCAAGATCCCGCTGTACATCAATGCTGTTCAGGATCCTGCCATTAACTGCATACTTTTCCTTACATTTGATCTCCTAAAGTACAGCACCTCATTCCTATCCGGAACAAACTCCATCTGCCATTTCTCTGCCCATATCTGCAACTGATCTATATCCTGCTGTATCCTTTGACAACCTTCTACACAATCCACAACTCCACCAATCTTTCTATCATCTGCAAACTTACTAAACCAACCCATCTACATTTTCATCCAAGTCATTTATATATATCACAAATAGCAAGGTCCAAGTATGGATCACTGTGGAACACAATAATCACAGACCTCCAGCCTGAAAAACAACCTTCCACCAATACTCTCTGTCTTCTGAATCCATGTGAATACTGATGCAAAGTACTCACTTACAATCACACCCACATCCATTGCCTCCATGCACAAGTTCTCTCCTTCACCCATGAGTGGTCCTACTTTCTCCCCAGTTATCCTGTTGTTTTTAATGTATGTATGGAATGCGTTGAGATTCTCTTTAACCCTAACTGCCAAGGTCATTTCATGGCCCCTTCTTGTTCTCTTAATTCCCTGTTTGAGTACTTTCCTGCCTTCTTTATATTCGTCACGGGCCCTGTCCAATTTTAGCTTCCTAAACCTTACAGATGCTTCTTTTTCCCTTTTGACTGAATTCACAACCTCTCTCATTATTTAAGGGTCCCTATCTTGCTACCCTTGTCCTTCCTCCTTACTGGAATATGCCGGTCCTGAACGCTCATCAGCACGTCTTTAATCAATTCCCACGTGTTAAATGTGGACTTGCTTGATAACAGCTCCTCCCAATTAACACGCCCTAGCTCCTGCCTAATACTGATGTAATTTGCCCTCCCCCAGTTTAAAAGGCCCTGACTTATCCTTATTCATAGCTATTTGAAAACTCAAGGAGTTGTGATCATCGTTTCCAAAATGCTTGCCCACTGAAAAGTCAGTCAGTCACCTGGCCAGGCTCATTAGGCAATACAAGGTCCAGTCTGGTCCCTCCTCTAGTTAGACTATCCACATGCTGTTTCAAGAAACCCTCTTGGATGCACTTAAATTCTGCCCCAGTCTAAGCCTCTTGCTCTAAGGGAGTCCCAGTCAATATTGGGAAAGTTAAAGTCATCTACTATGACAACTCTATTTTTATTGCACCTTTCCATAATTTCCCATATACCTGTTCCTCAATCTCTCGGAGGCTGTTGGGATTCCTATAGTATAATCCCATCAGACTGATTGCACCCATCTCATTTTTGAGCTCTACCCATGTTGCCTGAGTGGATGAGCCCTCCAGTATGTCCTCTCTGAGTGCAGAATTAACTTTCTCCCTGATTAGCAATTCAACTCCTCCACTTCTATTACCTTCCTCTCTATCTCATCTAAAACAACAAAACCGTGGAATGTTGAGCAGTCAGTCCTGTCCCTCTCTCAACCAAGTCTCTGTAATGGCCAAAACATCATAGTCCCATGTACTGATCCAGTACAGTATATCAACAGAAAAAGGTTCCAGTGCTTCAATGTACACATCATCTGTGATAATCAGTATTGCATCTTAAAAGTCTGTGCCAGATGCCCTAGAAGCATAATTACTAAGAGACAAAGGCTACCTTTTAAACTAGGGCTGATAACACCACTACATAATCTCCTGACTGAGACTGAGCATAGATACAATGCAACCCATTCTAAAACAGGGCCATCATGGAGCAGATGATAAGGTTCCTGAAGATTATGATACAATCATTGAATCAGTCTTACAGTGCCCTGGAGAACACTCCAGATAAATTGCCAATGTAATGGATGCTGAAGACCAGAGAGAGCAGCAGCACTTTTTCAAGGAGGAAGATGAAGATATTGAGCAGGAGGAACATGATGGAGTGGAATGGCATCAGGCACAACATCAGACCAGGCTTTGTGTCATAGAGATATACAACATGGAAACAGACCCTTCAGTCCAACCAGTCCATGCTGACCATAATCCCATACTATAGTTGCCCCACCTGCCTGTGCTTAGCCCATATCCCTCCAAACATTTCTTCTTCATATACTTATCCAAATGTCCTTTAAATGTTGTAACTGTACCAGCATCCATTACTTCCTCTGGCAGTTCATTCTATACACGAACTACTCTCTGCGTAAAAAAATTTCCCATTATGTCTTTTTTTAAATCTTTCTCTTCTCATCTTAAAGATATCTTGAAATCCCCCACTCTCGGGAAAAGACACCTGCCATTCACCTTATTTGTGCCCCTCATGATTTTATACACTTCTATAAGGTCGCCTCTCAACATCCTATACTCCAGTAAAAAAAAAGTCTCAGCCTATCCTTATATCTCAAACCATCCATTTCTGGCAACATACTGGTAAACCTGGTAAACACCCTCTTCAGCTTAATAATATCCTTCCTATAACAGGGAGACCAGAACTAGACACAGTGCTTCTTTCAGAAGAGGCCTTATCAATGTCCTGTACAACATCAACATAATGTCACAACTCTTATACCCAAAGGTCTGAGCAATGAAGGCGAGCGTACTAAATGCCTGCTTAACTATTCTATTTTTATGTGATGCAAACTTCAAAGAATTACGTACCTGACCTCCAGGTCTCTCTGTTCTACAACATTATCCAAGGCTCTGGTTTTAGTTGTGTAAGTCTTACCTTAATTTGTTTTACTAAAATGCAATTTTATCGGAATTATGCTACATCGGCCACTCTTCAGCCTATTGATCAAGATCTCTTTGTAATCTTAGATAAGCTTCTTCACTGTCCACTATTCCACCAATCTTAGTGTCATCCACAGACTTACTAACCATGCTTTCTATATTCTCATCTGAATCATTTATATAAACGATAAACAAAACAAGTGAAAGCTTAGCAGCACCCCGTTTCCAGTAGATGTTAGGTGGGTGAACTGATCATTCACTGACTGCAAATTTGTTACTCAAAGGCAAGCGGGTCCCCATCTGTTCCAAGAGCACAGGCTTTTTACTTGTTTCTCTCGTTCTCTTGATTGTTATTCCAACAAAGTTGCTAATTTCAACTGCTTGAAGGTTTTCTAACATTTTATACCCTCACATTGATCAATGACAAGATTTTATACTAAGCTGAGGGTTAGAGAAACAGTAGAATTCTGTTTTCCTTAGACACGGTCAAAACATGGTATGGTTGAAAGAACAGGTCGACTTGATTATTGTAGTTGATGATGGGACATAGCAATACAAGTACAAATATGAAATTCTGTTTCCAATGGATTGCCTCCATGGCACCTCTGTGCTCTCAGAAGCCTTTATTTTGTTTCATTCCCATTATGTGGCCTCTGAAGAGCTATTCCTGGTTGGCAGCATTTGACATCATGCACAGCTGGTCTCTAAATATGGCACCAGTGGTAAAAAATCCCAGATGGTCCTGGAAATGGCGACTCTTCTGCTGCTGATGAGCATAAGAGTGGCACCATAGAGCTGTGGCATGGACATAAGGAGGTGGGCTGCAGACAATAGTGTGGCAAAACGTGCTAGAGCTCCTCCAGGAAACTCCCCAAATTGACACTTTCTGGTAAATTCAGCCCTAGGTGTCCTCTTCAAAGGGTGAAAGATGGGAACCACCCCATGTACACTTGCAGTAAAAGGTATTACTTTCATGGCGACACATTTCCATGTAATTATCAATAATGTCAATGAAACATATCCGCGCCCCTTGACTTTTTAGATCATCTGAGTTCAAGTAGCTTGAAACACAGATAAAACATGGAACAATACAGTACAGGAACAGAACAGGCCCTTCAGCCCACCATGTCCATGCCAACCGTGATGCCATTCTAAACTAATCCTATCTGCCTGCATATGGTCCATATCCTTCTATTTCTCCACCCAACTGATCTATATACTGTTGTATCCTTTGACAACCTTCCTCACTACATATAACACCACCAATTTTGATGTTGTCTGCAAACTTACTAATTACAGCGCGTACATATTTATGCAAGTCACTTGTATATTTATATATACAAACAACAAAGGTCCCAGCACTGATCCTCATGGAACACCACTGGTCACAGACTTCCAGTCAGAAAAAAACCCCTCCACTAGGACTCTGTCTCCTATGACAAAGCCAATTTTGTATCCAACTTACCATGGATCCCATGCGACAATGTTTTGGACCAGCCTACCTCAAGGTACCCTGTCAAATGCTTAAGTAAAGTCCATGAAAACAACGTCCACTATCCTACCCTCAATCATCTTCATTACTTCATCAAAAAACTTGATCAGGTTTGTGAGACAAGAACTTCTCTGTGTAAAGCCATGCTGACTATCCCAAATAAGTCAATTCCATTCCAAATATGAGTAAATCCTGTCTCTAAAGAATCTTCTCCATTAATTTCCCTACTACTGATTTGAGGCCAGTAATTTCCTGAATTATCCCTGTTGGTCTTCTTGAACAAAGGGAAAACATTGGCTGTTCTCCAGACTTCTCGGACCGGGCGTAGCTAAATAGGATACAAAGTTCTCTGTCAAGGCACCAACAATCTTATCCCCTTGCCTCCCTCAATATCCTGCAATAGTTCCCATCAGACCCCGAGGACTTTCCTCCTTGATATTTTTCAAGACAACTAACGCTACCTCCTCCCTAAAATCGACATGCCCCAGAATATCAACATACCCCTCTATGAACCTAACATTCAGTCATATCCAGGAGATTTGGTGAATACCAAAGCAAAGTCCTCATTAAGGACCTCACCCTCTGGCTCCATCCATAAACTCCCCCCTTTGTCCTCGAGTAGACCTACCCTTTCCCTAGTCATCCTCTTGCTCCTAATACAAAGGCCTTGTTCGATTTCAGTTTCCCAAACCTAACACATGGTTCCTTTTTCTGTTTTTGACTAAACTTTCAATATCTCCTGTCATCCAAATCTTGCCATCCTTATCTTACATCCTCAGAGGAACATGCTGGTCCTGAACTCTGATCAAATGGCGTTTAAAAGTTTCCCACATCAGATTTACCCTCAAACAGCCGCCCCTATCTAATTTCTCCAGTTCTTGCCTAAAACTGCTGTAATTAGCCTTAGGCCAATTTAGAATTCTCACCCGAGGACCAGTCTTATTCTTACCCATAACTACCTTAAAACTTACGGAATTATGATCACCGTTTGCAAAATGCTCGCCCACAGAAACTTTGATCACCTGGCCAGGCTCATTCCCCAAAACAAGACCTAGTACAGTCTCTTCCATGGTTGAACTATCTACACATTGTTTCAAAAATCCATTCTGGGTGCACCTAACAAATTCTGTCCCATCTAAGTCCCTGGCACTAAGGGAGTCCCAGTCAATGATGGGAAGTTAAAATCACCCATGACAATAACCCCGTTGATTTTACATCTTTCCTGAACTACTTTCATATCTATTCCACTAGCTTCCAGTGGATAGTGGGATGCCTATTGTATAAACCCATCAGTGTGATTGCACCTTTCTTATTCCTGGGTTCTACTCATACGGTTTCACTGTATGAACCCGCCAAAATGTCCGTTCTCAGTACAGCTATGACAATTTCTTTAATAAGTAATGCAACGCCCCCACCCCTTTTACACCCATCTCTAACTCACCTGAAACATCTAAACCCAGGAACATTGAGCTGCCAGTCCTGCCCTTCTCTCAATCAAGTTTCAGTAGTAGCTACGACATTATAATTCCTAATCTGTACTACTTGCCTTACCTGTTATATGTCTTGTGTTAAAGAAAATACATTTCAGACCACCAGTCCCACCATGTTCATTAACCTGTACCTGCCTGTTCTTCCTGTTACTAGGCTTAACATCAATCTTCTCTTCAACCACTCCATGTGCTGACCCAATGCTCTGTTTCCCACCCCACTGCCACACTGGTTTAAACCCTCCTGAGTGGCACTAGCAAACCTCTCTGCCAGGATAGAGGTGCCCCTCCAGTTTAGGTGCAACTCGTCCTTCTTGTACTTTATTTAGCAAATCATCTAGCTCATCTTTCCAGTCCTTCCTTCTTTTTGTACTTATCTGGTTTCTCTTTAAATGGATTTTGACTATTCACCTCAAATGTCTCGTGCGATGGCAAGTTCTATACACTAACTACTCTCTAACTAAAGACATTTCTCCTGAATCCTTTGTTGCATTTTATCATCTAGTTTTGGACTCCCCAATTCTCCAACAATCTCTATCCTATCAAACTCATTTATATTTTAAAGATCACTATTAGGTCTCCGAGACAACAAGGTGCAGGGCTGGATGAACACAGCAGGCCAAGCAGCATCATAGGAGCAGAGAGGCTGACGTTTCAGGCCTGGACCCTTCATCAGAAAAGCCTCCTGTTCTATCCGCCTCCCCCTCTCCCTATTTATTTCAGAACACCCTTCCCCTCCCCCTTTTCTGATGAAGGGTCTAGGCCCGAAACGTCAGCCTCTCTGCTCCTATGATGCTTCTAGGCTTGCTGTGTTCAAGCACCCCTGCACCTTGTTGTCTCGGATTCTCCAGCATCTGCAGTTCCTACTATCTCTGATTCACTATTAGGTCTCCTTCAGGTTTTTCCTTTTTCTTTCAGGAAAGAATACCACTCTGCTCAATACTGCGGATAATTATGACTTTCTCAGTTCTGATAATGTCCTTGGATATTGTTTCTTCCACCTTCATCTTTTATTCCAGTTTGTAACATGTATTTTGCAATTGGAAGGCTATTTCTGAAATCAAGAGTAGCTCTGAGATTAGGATTATTTTCTCCATCATTGTGGGAGCTGCGAACTTGCAAAAACAGCCGTACTATAGGGTTCTAACATATTGTATCTTTCTCCAATTTGTTAAAAGCACAAGTCCATCATTTTAACATCTTCATATACCTGTGAAAAGAGTCATTGTAACTTGCACAAAGCTGAACGAAACCAACTCTGAAAAGAAAACGTCTTTCCGTTTAATCCTACTTCCCTGCCCAATTCAGACCACCTTAAAACAAATATAGCCGTTGGAGTTTCCCCATGGATTATCCAGTTGCTGGATTGTGGGGGTGGTCAGGGTGTCTGTGTATCGTGGGAGATAAGCTCCTGACAAATGCTCTTATGTGGAATCTCAAAATAGAATCCCTTCACAAGTGTACTTGAATTGACAGTACTCCTTTCTATTTACATTTGTTGAAATTGTTTACTTGGATTATCTCGAATGATTTTCTTTGATGCTGTGGGAACAATGATGTCACTGAAAAAAACCCATTGATTTTTTTTTCCCCTCGTCAATCCGCGCAGTTGTAAATGACTTAAAAACAATTCTTCCTGTGACATTGTAAAGCCAATCAAAGTTGAGCAGAAAGCATTCAAGTGACCTGTGTTGTTAAACTATCGTAATCTTAATCCATAAAATTGTAGCCCTTTCAGCAGTCTATAGTCTAAGATATCATTTTGTAAATTTTGAATGTTGTTTTATTTATTAAAAGTGGACAGCTGTTGCATAGTTTTGGATGGAAATTTCCTAATTTGTTTTTTGAAGTGTGGAACAAGCAAGTTAGAACTAACATGCCAGAGTTTAGATAGTGACATGGCAAGAAAGGGGTCTGTTTCGCTTTCTATCCAACCAGCCTCATTATTTCCACTTCTCATCACTTTGTGGGAGGGGGTGAAATCACCAAGTTGTCTCTGTCATTCAATTTACTTTAAGCAATTGTGTTGTTGCTAGGCTATCCACCAATAGATTACAGGACTATTTATATCATCTGACGGAGAACTGCACTTTTTCCTACGCTGGAGGTAGCTTTTACGAGGGGACATAGTTTTAAAGTGAAAGGAGGTAGATATCGGGGAGATGCCAGAGGTAGGTTCTTTACTCAGAGAGTGGTAAGGGCTTGGAATGCATTGCTGGAGAGGGTAGTGGAGTCGGCCTCATTAGGGGCATTTAAGCGGCTGTTAGATAGGCATATGGATGATAGCATAAGGTAGCGGTGGAGGTTAGATAGACCTTAGGTTTCAAGTAAAAGTTCGGCACAACATCGTGGGCCGAAGGCCCTGTACTATGCTGTACTGTTCTATGTTCTATGTTCTATGTTCTACACACACACACAAAGAGCATTGAGTCTGAGATGAGCTGCAAAATGCCAACATTTAGACCCTGGAAATATGAAATCATGGAATTAATCCTAATGGATAACTGCTTTAATTCAGTGACATGATGCTGGATTCATTGTTAATTGATACTGAAGCCATATGGCGAAGTAAGAAATCTAACAGCAATCTTAAACTGAACGCTAAGCTAATTTTCCAACTCTGTGACCTATATCTGCTCCTCCATAACAGACACACAGTGTTCCAGAAGATTTATCTTCATGTGTTTTCAGGGTATTCAACTGATCAACCCTTAAACATAATATAATGAATAGACCCACAAAGCTTATGACCTCAATCAATCTCACCACTACTACCACATGCCTAAAATTATCAATACACACACTTTATTGGAGCACAGCTCAAAACATTTTATCCATATGCCAGGAATCAGACCCCGCTTCTATTTCTTTAAAGAATTTTGAAGTGTATCATCCACCATCCCTGGATGTAGCGCGTCAGAAATGTTCTCACCAGCTCGTTTACGGTTGGAGCTTTAGACTTGTATTTAATAAGGCTTATCAGTTCAATGCTTTCACATTTTTTTAAGTGTTAATTCTGCCAAAACTTTAGGATTTTTTGCCACTTCAACCTTAACAAGTTCAATACCAGCCATAAGTACAGATTGGTAATTTTTCCATTTGTGTTTCTTTGCATTAAATTTCATCTCCCATTGATCTGCTTGCAAATTTAATTTTGCACAACTCCCTCTCTAATTTCCCAGTTTACAGCAAGCTTAACTATTACATACTTACAGCAGACAGTAGTGATCCTAACATTGATCCCTGGGGAACTCCACTCGGTGGATTTCCACTCAACTCCATCCTATCCCACCCCACCTGACACAACTCTTCTGACAAATATCATTTTGCCCCAAACGCACTTTGCCTATGTGTTACACATCATAGGGGATTCTACAAATTACTAGGGATATCAGTTCCTCAAAAGGAGTTAAGGGGATTGGGCAGGTAATAGTTCGCCCTTAAGAATCTATTCTGGCCATTGTTTTTTGTCAAAGTTAAGCCAAATCTGTTCTTTTACCTGATGTCCACATGTGCATACTTTTCGAGAAGGCATCATTGAATGAAGCCTCATCACAGCTATCTTAGGTGGCTTTTCTCCTTCCCAAGTCTGTATGGGTTACTGACTTACCGAAAATTATACTTACCAACAGATCCAACATGACATCTTTATTATCTTCTGTTTGGCAAATAGGCAGTGAAGCTTAAGTTAAATTGTTTCCTTAAGTAGATTTTAAACTTACAAAACATCCAAATGACAAGAAAATTTCCGTTGACCAGTAAAATTGCATTTGGTACACAAAAATGTTTGTATTAAAAAGCCTTGGTCTTTCTCTTGTATCACACAATGAGGAGGAACAACTGGTACAATAGCTCCAGTGGTAAGGGACAGAACTCCAGGGGATTGAGAGATCAAATTTTACTCTCGACTGTTGGTTAAGCTCATCTGTTCTTATGAACCAAGTATTGTCCATTTTCATCTTGATTGTTAGAGTAAAAACCAGTTTTTTAGCACCTCATCTCTGATAGAAAGTAACACTGCTAGCAACAGTATATCAGACAGCTGCTTGGCTGGCCTGATACCAATAAAATATAAAAAGTAGTTCAATCTCCAAAGGAGGTGCCATGCTGCTTTTAAACAATGACTTGGGTGAAGTTGAGGATCATCTGCTATACGCTAGTAACCTAATAATGATCTTTGAAACTTAGTCCTCACTTCAGTACAGAATGATCAGTTTTTGTCTTGACTGTGTTTCTCTGCACAAGCCCTCCCAGGACAAACTCTGCTTTCAATTATTTGCTCCTTGGTCTGGCAAAACATCACATTCAATTCAGTGCTTTAAGGCTGCTCAGTCATCAGGTGAGAGAGTCCATCCAGTCTGATGGTAGGGGCCAACAAATTATCAAGTGGTTCTCTCATCAACTAAGATGTTTGAATTTTGTCCACTTAATTAACATTGACACCCTTCTTAAATAATAACTGGATGACCGAGAATCCCTGATTTTCCAACATTGAGGAAATTAGCACTTAGGAGGTAGATGAGAATATATAAAAGGTAACATATGAGACAGGATGCAACCTGTAGGAATATATAATTTAATAATACAACCTGGATCTTGCTAAAAATAATCATTGCCTCGCTTTTAACATTGAAATGTCATAGAATCATAGAGTCATAGAGCTGTACAGCATGGAAACAGACTCTTTGGTCCAACTCATCAATGCCAACCAGATATCTTAAATTAATCTAGCTGCATTTGACCCATATCCCTCCAAACCCTCCCTATTCATTTACCCACCCAGGTGTCTTTTAAATGTTGTAATTGTACCAGCCTCCACTACTTCCTCTGGCAGCTCATTCCATACACGCATCACCCTCTGTGTGAAAAAGTTGCCCCTTGGGTCCCTTTTAAATCTGTCCCCTCTCACCTTCAACCCATGGTTTCTAATTTTGGATTCCCACACCCAGGGAAAGACCTTGGCTATTCCTGCCCCTCATGATTTTATAAACCTCTTATAAGGTCACCCCCATCTCTGCAACCAATCGCACCCTCCCCTCCCCCCGCACCCTCCCCCCACCGCCTATTTAGTCTCTCCCTATAGCTCAAATCTTCCAAACCTGGCAAGACCATTGTAAATCTTTTCTGAAACCTTTCAAGTTTTACAATATCCTTCCTAAGCAGGGAGACCAGAATTGCACACAGTATTCCAAAAGTGGCCTAACCAATGTCCTGTACAGCCACAACATGACCTCCCGACTCTCATACTCAAAGCACTAACCAATAAAGCCTAACATACCAAATGCCTTCTTAACTATCCTATCTACCTGGTATGCTCTTTGAAAAGTGATATAGCTGATTGAAGGTGTTATACTTTAAGATGTTAATTCTTTGTCATCCAATCAGCTGTCAGAGTAACTAACACTAAAAGCACTTGTTCATTATGATCAATAATTCCCACACACATTAGCTGTTATGTTACATCTCATGGTCAGTGTGCCTCATGATATCATCACTGCATCATAGCTTGTGATCTAAGGGTATAACAGTTTCATATTTCATCTTACCTCCAGTCACTTGAAGTCTGACTCCCTACTGGAAGAATGCTCCTCTACTTTAAGAGCTTAATATTAGTCCAGGCACACATGTGTTTGAGAAATGTAATGTTAAAAAATCGATATTATAAGTGGAGGAAAAAATACAGGGGAGTAACAGTTCAATATCACCAGTCCTCAGGATTCAACAGGATGTCCTTTTGGCTTCCCTGTTTTTCTAATCTCTGAGCTTCATATTCTTTCCAAGTTCCTTTTGTTCTTTACTGCATTGAGGGAAATTGGCACCTAATTGTAGCTTTTCCATCACTGGTTAGAGGCAATATCTTATCACAAATGTTGTACTTCATTGCAAAGAGTGAGAGTGAGAGAGAGAGCTAGAGAGAGAGAGAGAGAGAGTGAGTGTGAGAGAGAGAGAGAGTGAGTGAAAGAGAG
>NC_063348.1:6392831-6416473 GCF_021869965.1 Rhincodon typus
GAGAGAGAGAGTGAGTGTGAGAGAGAGAGAGAGTGAGTGAAAGAGAGAGAGGGTGATTGACACAGACTTTCTTTGTTGCAACCTGAAGGTTTCTCCTTCTGTATTATTCACCTGTTGAGGACCCAATCATGGAGTTATCATCATTCCGTTGATTCCCAACCAGTCCTGATCACATAAAGCACTGAGCAATCTGTCTCTGGGTAAAACCTGCTCTGCAAACACCTATGGTGGTGTAGTGTCTTGGACACCATTCCCCACCGCTCAAGCAAATCAACAGCCTAAACACAGCTCACAAAGAGGTTCAGTGACATATTTCAGTGCAGCAACTTCTTCCACAGTGCTTGGTTTAAAACAATACCCTTTTTCCCATTTTGGTACACAATCCAAAATAAAGAAAAATAAAAATATGCAGTCTTGGCAATTAGGGATTGGAATTAATGCTGGCCTAGTCATTGACACCCACATCTCACAAATAAAAACAACAAAAAAAACCAAGAAATTCCTCTTGATTTACACATTAACGTTCAAGACTATAAAGGTGAAGATGGTCAGAGCCAATGTAAACAGTTGCAATCCCCCAAATACCAAAGATGAACAATTACAAGAGCTGGAAACACTCAATAACCAGGGATGTCCTGACAGTATTAAAGAACAACTTGAGAAGGTTTGTGCATTCTGGCCACACAGATTGAAACTTTGTAAATTATGATAAGTTATTTTTAAAAGCAAACAAGTCTGAATACCAAAAGCATTACTCCAAGATAAAATATCCATGTTATACCAAGGACACATAGGTGTTGAATGCACAAGACAGCCAGCATGGAAGTCTGTGAACTAGATGGGGATGAATCAGGATATTGAAAGGCTGATGAAGCATCGCAGATGCATTAACTCCAGGAGCGGAGCGAGCTATTACACCCTTATTAGGATGAAAGGAGAATCAAATCTATTCACAGTCCACAAAGAATATTACATTCCTTGTGAGAAAGTATTATTTTAAATTTCCCATCTCTCAATGTCTTAGCAACACAGCACACATTCCGGAAATGAGTGTAAATCAGCAATTGAAAAGGGGAGGAACTCAAGAAAATTAATTATCAGAGTTATACAGCACAGAAACAGACCCTTCGGTCCAACCAGTCCATGCCGAGCATAATCCTAAACTAAGCTAATCCCACGTACCTGCTCCTGGCCCATATCCCTCCGAACTTTTCGTATTCATGTACTTATCCAAATGTTTTTAAATGTTGTAATAGTACTCATCTGTTATTTCCTCAGGAAGCTTATTCCACATGCAAACCACCTTCTGTGTTGCCCTCATATCTCCCTTCTCACCTTAAAAATGTGCCCCCTAGTCTTGTAAACCCCATCCCCCTCATTTTAAAAATTTCTGTAAAGTCGCCTCTTAACCTATGTTCCAGTGAAAATAGTAGTAGTACTGAGTAAATTGTTGGAACTGCAAATTGCCAACTTCCCAGTTTGTGATGGATTCCATCCTACTGTCTTGAAAGGAAGCAGCTGGTGAGATTGTTGATGCGTTGGCGTTAATTTTTCATAATTCATTAGGTTCAGGGATGGTTCCATGAGATTGAAAAATAGATAATGCAACTCTTTTATTCAAAAAGGGAGGGAGGCAGAAAGTAGGAAATGACAGGACAGTTAGCTCGACATCTGTCATTGGGAAAATGTTAGAAGATATAACAAAAGCCATTATAACAGGAGTATTTGAATAAATTGAACAAAATCGGGCAGAGCCAACATGGCTTTGTCAAAGGCAAATCTTGTTTAATTAATATATTGAAGCTCCTTGTAGAAGTAACTTGTGCTGTTAATAATGGGGAAATCAGTGAATGTATTGTACTTAGATTTCAAGAAGTCATTTCATAAGGTGCTTCATCAAATGATACTTTGGAAAATAAAAGCACACAGGTAGGGGATAACATGTTGGCATGGACACAAGATGGACTGGCTAACAGGAAGCAGAGAGTAGGAATAAATGGGTCTTTTCAGCTTGGCTGGATGTCACAAGTGGTGTACCATAGGGATCGGTGCTGGGGCATCAAGTCTTCAGTTTGCATAAGTGATTTGGATGAAGGGATTGAATGTATTGTGGCTAAATTTGCTAATGACGTAAAGATATGTAAGAAAGTGAGTGGTGAAGAGGTCACAAGAAGCCTACAAAGAGATATAAATAGTTTAGGTGAGTGGCCATAGATCTAGAAATGGAGTACATAGAATCCCTACAGTGTGGATGCAGGCCATTCAGCCCATTAAGTCCACACTGACCCTCCAAACAGCATCCCTCCCAGACTCACCTCTGTACCCTATCCCTGTAATCCTGCTTTTCCCATGGCCAATCCACCCAGCCTGCACGTCCCTGGATACTATGGGCAATTTAACATGGCCGATCCACCTAACCTGCACATCTTTGGGACTGTGGAGCACCTGGAGGAAACCGACGCAGACATGGGGAGAATGTGCAAACTCCATACAGTCACCCAAGCGTGAAATTAAACCTGGGTCCCTGGCGCTGTGAGGCAGCAGTGTTAACCACTGAGCCACTGTGCTGTCTATGGGAAATGTGGGAAAGTGAGTTTGTCCATCTTGGCAGAAAGAATAAAAAAAAGCGCATTATCCAAATGGTGAGAGGTTGCAGAGCTTCAACTTGCAGAGAGACCTGAGTGCCCTAATGGATAACCCGCAGAAGGTTAGTACACAGGTACAGCAAGTAATCAGGAACTCTAGTAGGATGCTAAATTTCACTGTGACAGGAATTGATTGAAAGGCCAGAGAAGTTATGCTTCAGTTATACAGGGCATTGTTGAGACTGCATCTGGAATACTGTGTCCAGTACTGGTCACCATACTCAGAGAAGCTTGTTAATACATTGGAAGCAGTTCAGAGAAGTTTTACTAGACTAATCCTTGGAATGAGCAGCTTGTCTTATGAGGAAAGGCTACGCAGGCTAGACCTATATCTTCTAGAGTTTAGAAGAGTCATAGGTGACTTAATTAACATATACAAAATCCTCAGGGGGCTTGACTGGGTGGATGTTTAAAACATTCCTCTTCTAGGAGAATCTAGGGGTCATCGTTTAAAAATAGGGGATCGCTCATTTAAGACAGAGATGAGAAATACTTTTTCTCTCAGAGGGTTGAGAGTCTTTGGAATTCCCTTCCTCAAAAGGCAGTGCACATAGAATCTTTAAATATTTTAAAGGCAAAGGTAGATACATTCTTGACTACCAAGGGAATGAAAGATTATCGGGGTGTAGGCAAGATTGTCGAGTTGAGGTTAAAATCAGATCAGCCACGATCTTACTGAATGAAGGTGCAGCCTCAAAATGGCCTATTGTTGTTCTTTTTCTCGTAGATATCTACAGATAGCATGAAATTGAAAGAAAAAAAAGCAAAAAATGTGTGAAAGATTAGTGATAAGACAGAGGATTGGGAAAGTTTCAAAAAGAAAAGACAACCAAAAAGAAATAAAAAGAGGGAGCAAAGCTGAGCTCTCTGTGGCACTGTTTTTCCATTATTTCAAGAAAGCTGTCTCGATATCCTGCGAAAACAGAGTGTGGAGCTGGAGGAACACAGCATGCCAGGCAGCATCAGAGGAGCAGGAATGTTGATATTTCGGGTCTGGACTCTTCTTCAGAAAAAGAGGGTCCTAACCTGAAACATCAGCTTTCCTGCTCCTCTGACGCTGCCTGGACTGCTGTGCACTTCCAGCTCCACACTGTGTTATCTCTGACTCCAGCATCGGCAGTTCTTACTGTCTCTAAACATCCTTCCTCACCTTTGTGGAAATGTTCACATTTCAGTTAGGGATGTGTAGGGTTGAGACTTGAAATTGGAATAGCACTCGTGGGACCTGTTGAACCACTTGCAGGCTGAATCCGGGTTCTAAGGAACATACATGCTGCCAACTACTCTACTTGTGAAGCTGGTCCCTTCCTTCCGTCCTTGGGAAAACAAGACTTCTCTGTAATCTGCGACTTTTCACCTCCAGCAGGACCTCCATGGAAAAAAAAAATCAGCAAACACGGATCAGATTTCCAGGTCTTGCTTCAGTTCCTGTCCTACCTGAAGCCTGAAGAATCAGTAAAGAATGCGAACATTCAGACCATGGGAGGGTGTTTTGAAATAGAGATTAATAACTGCAGGTAGATATCACATCCACACTCTATGTATGGATGGGAACATGAAATCAGGTTGTTAATGCCTTGTCTCAGTTATACTGTCACGGCGATCCCCACTTCAATGACCAACCAGTTCCCAAGTTGCAGTTGGCAGTATTTCCCCATCATTAATATACTTAGTCAATCTCACCATGACCACACAAAACTCCTGTACCCCCCATCTGAGCAGGCACATTCAGTAAAATCCTGCTCAAATCATTTGTTCAACATCCCTACAATTTTCTTATTCTCCATTGTAATTTTTATTATTCATGTAGGGATATAGGCATCACTGGCTGACCAGCATTTCTTGCCTATCCCTAGTTGCCCTTGAGAAGGTGGTGGTGAGCTGCCTTCTTGAACTGCTGCAGTCAACCCGCTGTGTGTTGACCCACAATGCCAATAGGGAGGGAATTCCAGGATATTGACCCAGCGACAGTGCCTAGCTCCTCGAGTGTCTTTAGAGCTGCACCCATCCAGGTAAGTGGGAAGTATTCCATCATGTTCCTGACTTCTGCCTTGTAGGTGGTGGATAGGCTCTGGGGAGTCAGGAGATGACTTATTTACTGCAGTATTACTAGCTTCTGATCTGATCTTATAGCCACTGTGTTTATGTGGCAAGTCCAGTTGAGTTTCGATCAATGGTAACCCTCAGGATGTTGATAGTGGGGGATTCAGTGATGGTAACACTATTGAATGTCAAGGGGCGGTGGTTAGATTGTCTCATGTTGGAGATTGTCATAGCCTGGCTCTTGTGTGGCATTAATGTCACTTGCCACTTGTCAGCCCAAGCCTGGATATTGCCCAGATCTTGCCTCATATGAACGTGGACTGCTTCAGTACCTGAGGAGTTGCGAATGGTGCTGAACATTGAGCAATCATCGGGGAACATCCCCACTTCTGACCTTATGGTGGAGGGAAGGTCATTGATGAAGCAGCTGAAGATGGTTGGGCCTAGGACACTGCCCTGAGGAACTCCTGCGGAGATGTCCTGGAGGTGAGGTGACTGACCTCCATCAACCACAACCATTCTCCTATCTGCCAGATATGACTCCAAGCATTGGAGAATTTGTCCTGTTTACCGTCTAGGGGTCTTTCCTTTTACTACTCATCCATTTTACATTCTTCTCAAAGTTCTTACAGTTGTGTTTTATACTTCTTGCTAGTTTACTGTCATGGTATATTTTATTTCTCCCCCCTTTTCATTCAAATGCTTGGCCATCTTTCACTAGTTTCTAAAGCTGTCTTGTTTAGAAGAGGACTGAGGCAAGGGAAGAGAAGTGTAGCTCCTTCAATCTGTTATCCTGCTCATAATGCCACAGACCATCTTGGACACTGTCATACTGGACGAGATACCCACGTCAGCAAGTCTACACTCAAAAGCCTTAGTGAATAATAAGTGCTGTTCCTTCCCCACTAACCACGATTTCTGGGCCAATATTTAGGCCTCCGGTCTCAGTTTTTTTATTTAAAAAGTTTAGATCAAATTCCCAACACTCAAAGCTTTTCTATCCTTGGTTGCCATGGCTTGACCTGGGTCATTAATCCCTGCTCTTTGAATGCACTGGCATAAAGGAAGGTGCTTTCAGGATGATCTCAAATTCTATACTCCCAATAAGGTAACTCCAATCCCCAAAGTATATATTATAAAACTGTGCAGCTCTGCACATGATTTTAAGACCATTTAAATGGATTTGTCGAGGAATTGAGAGAAACTCACTCCCACATTTACAAAAGCCCAGTTTTTGAATCTTAGCGCAGTTCATATAATTTTGCTCATTTTTGAACAACCTTCTCTGAAAAGTCTTCTCAATTTCCCACGCCATACCCAAAACCCAAAGCACTTGCCTGAATTCAAATAAATATTTAAGTTCCTAGTTTGCTATCATATGCTGTCATCACCTTATGGAAAATATTGGCTGGTTGTAAGTTTGCAGATCAGATTGGTAACAAGTATTTTTGAGAGCAAAAGGCGAGTTATTGTTGCAGGAAAGGAAATTAAACATCCATCTGTTATCGTGACATGTTTTAGTTCATTGTACCGGTTATTATGATACATGACTATGCATCTGGAGGCGATACAGTGCGTGACATATGATCCTGTTATGTAGGTGGATCCCTGTTCCTTGCAGATTAGGAAATGTACATCACAGAGCTTGTGCTAGCAATGCGTTTGAATCAAAAATACTGAAACCTGTTTGAAAATCTTCCAAAATGTCAGTTGTGATGGGAGGGTGTGATTAGATCAAGGCCATATGTCTGTGTCTGATGAGTGTTTTCCTGACTTCAGACTACTGATCTGTCTCAACAATGTACCGAAGGACTTGGGAGACATCAGGGCTGTATTTAGTAGTTGTACATTCTTGCGATGTCAGATAGTGAGTTAGTCTCAACTATTTTCTTTCTCAATGATCAGTCTTAACTAATAGGCACAAAACCATTGTCAAAAGTACCACACCTTCGTTTCAAGACTTTCGGTTAGAAGCCGGTGGTCCAACTTCTGAGAGAAAAATCACCTTAAACCCATTTGTGCATCAATGAATTGCTCTTCATTACCCATGTTTTGACTAACTTCCAAAATACCACGTGCTACAGGGTCACAGCTAGCTAACTTGCTTGGCAGAAAGAAAACCTTTCAGCAATCAATATGAACAACGTAACAAAAAAAAAAGACGTCTTTGGAAACTTGAAAGCACTTAATACTCAAGTATGTCTCCATCCAACTCTTTCCAATTGTTATCCTGGTCAAGGTAACAACTAGCATCCCTTGTTTTCTTTATTTTTGGATGTGTTTCTGGTGACTAGCATCTCGAAGTGGATGAGGTTGGCGGATGAATGCACCTTATGTGCAGGAGAATTTTAGTTGCCCCCAAGTCCGGTCTGAAATACAAGACCGAAGAGTTATAAAGAAAGAGAGTTATCAAGAATATGACAACTGCTATGGACTGGATTAGCAGCATGGTAGCAGTGAAACAAACTGGAATGCTGTGTGAGCTTACATAGATCCGAAAGGATCTCAATGGAACTTTGACGAGAGCTCACCAGTCTCTTGCAACTGTGGAAGCAATTTTGTAACAACTGGCCAAGATAAAAAAAAATCTTTACTACCCTCAATACAAAGGATGGTTACTGGGAAGTGGAGCTGGATGAAAGCATCAGTTTTCTAACTGCATAATGAACATCACTTGAGACATACAGGGTGTCTGTGCATGCCATTTGGAAGTTCCATTGCTCCAGACATGCATCAATGCAAGCAACACAAGATAAGTAGTGATCGTCCTTGAATGGAAACTACTTTGGATGATCTCCCCATCAACAAAATGTGGAAATACAATGGAAGAAGCCATTGCAGACCACAGTCAGAATCTAGCAAGATGGCTAGAGAATGTTTGGCAGATGAACCTGAAAGTGAACAAGAAAGAAATGCAATTGAAAATACTGGAGGTCAAGCATACAACACATGTGCTGACAGCGAAAAGGACTTCAGCTGGATCCTGACAAGATAAAACTGTAGCAGAGATGTAGTGACCAATAGATGTGGATTTGTGAAGTACTTATCCAAGTTCATGCCTGACTTATCATCAGAATTTCTATGCAGGTTCACTGCTAAGGGCATGCAAGAGAGTATTGGGGCACAGAATAAGGAGGAACTTTCATTCCAATCAAACACAATGACAACAACTTCAGTGCTGAGGTATTCCAATGTCAATGATGAGGTCACATTGTAGAATGATGCTGTTAAGGGTGACTTGGTGCAACCCTGTGCAGTAAGGACAACCTTTGTACCTAGGACATTAATGCATATTGAATAATGCTTTACTCAGAGAAAGTATGTCTGGTTATTGTCTTTGCTTATGAGCATTTTAATCAAAACCTACTAGGGCAGACAAAGTGACAGTGAAGGGTGATCATAATCCACTTCAAGACCATCTTCCTCAACCCACTTCCACTTGTACCAAAGCATTTGCAAAAAATATGACTTTGTTCACAGACATATTGTGGGCCAGGCAGTGGTGTAATTGTAATGTCACTTGACAAGTAGTCCAAAATCCCAGGCCAATTTCTGGAGCCACGAGTTCAAATCCCACTATATCAAAAGGGTGAAAGTTGAATCCAATAATAAAGCTGGTCAAAGTGTTACCACTGTTAATTTGTTTTTGTTTTGTAAAAGCTACATATTAGAAATTGGAATAGCCAATGAAGTGACTAGATCATCAGCTCCTATAAGCAGGAAGGAGTTAATTTCGAGCTTCATCCATGGTCTGCCTGGAATGTCATTTATCATAAACAACTCATTAGCTTGATTAGTTTGGTATTTATCACATACACTGCACTAACTGACATGACCTTTAATTTCTTATGTTTGGCTAGTAGAACACTTGTTTCGTCTTTCTCAGAATACATTCAATTGCTTGATGGCCTTCATGGAAATTCTTCAGCATCTCATTTCAGATCACTTCTATTTCCTTGGTACAATATGATGTATTCTTAACCACAGTAAATGCTGCTGTTGTGGCGAACAATTACCCTCATTCCGTAAACAAATTTTAAAAAACATCAACAATAGTAAAAAAAAAGAGGGAAATGGTGTACATTGCCAATATACTGTTGAGAGCAGCATTCCCTGTGAAGAAAGTTGAGGATGCAAACATACAATTTGAAAACGTCCAGATTTAATGAGAAGCGACAGATTGGCATGCCTTTGAAATAATCCTCAGCAGAAATACTGAATCTGAAAGAAAAAGTTTTTGTTCAAATGAAATCAAAGCTGAGCATTGGGGAGCTAGTCAGAAGGCAAACGTTCAATGCTGCCAACAAACATCAGCCTTTAATCACGCCTAGCGACCTATAAAGAGAAATTATCACCTCCGTCATATGAGCGACCAGATATATCATTGCCATCATAGACGTATACAAACAACTACTGAAGCTTTTACTTCACTTCAGGTAATGGATTTGGAAGAAGCGGTGTCACGACCTACAAATGACGGTGCATACATTTCTATTCTGTTTCTTTTTGAGCAACATGCATTTGGAGAAATGCAATGGTACTTAGTTACTGACTGGCTTGTTGGGATGGTGTGATATTAACTTCTGCTGTAAGTGTCTTGTGTGCAGTCTGTGCAATGATTGCATACATCACTTGGAATGATAAAAGCCAAACCCACTACTACCACCATCTAGAAGGACAAGGGCACCAGATACATGGGAACACCACAACATACATGCACCCTTCCACATCCCACACACATATAAAATATATGTGGTCGTTCGTTAAGCGTTGCTGGATCCAAATCCTGAAACATCCCCCCAACAGCTTTGTAGTCTTTCTTAACTAAATAGACAGCAACAG
The DNA here is from genome assembly GCF_021869965.1 of Rhincodon typus. NCBI lineage: Eukaryota > Metazoa > Chordata > Chondrichthyes > Orectolobiformes > Rhincodontidae > Rhincodon > Rhincodon typus. Next base: position 6,402,362 of record NC_063348.1, read on the forward strand.
TGGCAGCTCACTACCACTTTCTAAAGGGCATCTAAGGATGGGAAATGAATGCTGACCCAGCCGGTAATGCCCGCATTCCACGAATTGTTTTTTTAAAAGATTAGTATCTTTAGGTCTAATGACAGCAGATGGATCAAAGGCAATGAATCCCAACTACATTCTGGAAATAGCACAAAGCCAAGTCACTCTACTGAGAAGCCATAAGACCCTACTTGAGATGAAGACAAAACTGTTGCAAGCAATCTCTAGTTTCAATAGGTGTAACAGCCTTGGTAGAGTAAGAGCAATTGTCTCTGGGATTGATTATTTTATTTCAAGCAAGGTCAAACCAACTTATGCTTTTATACAGTATATTTAATGTAATAAAATATTCAAAAGGTTCTTCTCAGGTTGAAACAAGGGTTTGATACTGAACTCCCACAAGGAGCCATTCATACAGATGACCAGAAACTTGGTCAATCAGGCAGGTTTTAAAGAGTGTCGTAAAAGATAAAAACAAAGTAAAAGAGGATGAAAGGTTTAGTTAAGGAATTCCAGAGTTCAGGGCCTAATCAGTAAAAAAAAAGTGCCCCATATTTGTGAAGCAATTAACATCAGGGATGAATGATTAATTATTGACAATGATAAAGCTCAAGAGACGAGAATTAGAGGGTGGCAAACATCACAGAGGGATATGGAGCTACAGATGATTCCAGGTGGAAAGAGATGAGGCCATAGAAGAATTTAAAGACAAAGATGAGAAGGGTTAAAATCAAGATATTTCTTAAACAGAAGTTAATATAAATAAGCAAACACAGGCTTGTAGCAGAATGGGAATTGGTGCAGGTTTAGACATGGGCAATGGAGTTTTGGATTTTCAAAAGTTGGGGTAAAATGTAGGAGACTAACCAGGTATTCACTGGAATAGTCCAGTCCAGAGGTAACAAAGACATAATTGAGGGTTTAGCAGATGATGAGCAGACTTGGAGCAAAGACAGAAAATGTTACGGGGGTGGAATTAATGATGCATAATAGCTGAAAATTCACTTTAGGTCAAATATGACCCAAGATTGCAAACTCTCTGGTTTAGTCTCAGACATTTTCCAGGGAGAAGAATGAAGTTTGGGTAGGGAATGATTTTTGGAGCAGGGACCAAATTCACTGACTTCAGAGACTTTGCAAAGTTTAATTAAATGAAATTTCATTCAGTACTGCATGTCAACGGGGCAGTTCCATAGCCCTCAGCTGGACTCATGTCAGCTCTGAGTTGGTTAGAACACTTAAGGACAGGAAAAATAGAGATCACCAGCTATCCCAGAAACATTTCTAGGCAACCCCACATCCATCCACCAATATAACTCCAGGCTCCCTCCCAACCCCATGCACAACTGGCACATGGAAGATTCATTCATGTGCACAAAAATCAAAAAAAAGTTTCATTAAAAGTTCAGGGTACATTCATCTCTCTCTGTCACTAGTTTCCTTCGATTTTCCAGTTCCTAGATTGAGCAGTTCAGCCCACATCTACCAACAGTCCCATCAATCTTTTATGCCCCATTGGCTTATTTCTGAGAGAGAAGAGGAAAGAGAGCGCATATTCCATCAGACCCCTGAATGGAGCTTTGTTGATAGGTCTTGAGGAATGAGGAGGTGATGTTTATTTTTATATACCTATAGAATATGTGGGCCTCACTGGCTATGCCAACATTTATTGCATAGCCTTAACTGCTCTCGATGTAGTGATGTTGAAACACCTCGCTGTTAGGGAGGGAATTCCAGGATTTTGACACAATGACAGTGAAGAAACTGATATATTTCCAAGTCAAGTAGGTGAGTGGCTTGGAGGGGAACTTGCAGCTGGTGGTTTTCACATCGATCTGGTACACTTGTCTTCCTAGGTGATAGGGATCATTAGTTTGGAAGGCACTGTCTGAGGAGACTTGGTAAGCTCTTGAAGTGCATCTTATAGATGGTACACACTGCTGCCATCGTGCATCAGTGAAGTGGGGAACAGAAAATTGAAGGTGTTACATGGGCGCTAGTCAATCAGATTGGTTTGCCTTTGATGGGGTTGAGCTTTTTGAATATTGTTGGAGCTGCATTTGACGAGGACACCCTTGTCTGTGTGGGCCAGGGGGATTCCACACTATGAGCAGGTTAATGTTGAGCAAATGCCACTTGAATAGTGGTCAATTACACCGTCCATCACTGTACTGATGATTGAGAATGGACTCGTGTGGTGATAATTGGCTGGGTTAAGTTCTCCTGCTCTTTGTGGACAGGACATACTTGGAAATTTTGCCCTTTGGTAGGTAAGTGCCAGTGTTGTAACTATAATGGAACAATTTGGCATAAAGGTACATCCAATTTGGAAGCACAGGTCTTCAGTACTATTGCTGGAATGCTGCCAGGGCCCACAGCCTTTGTGTTATCCAGTGCGTCAGCAGTTTCTTGATGTCAAATGGCATGAATCAATTTAACTGAAGATTGGCATCAATGATGCTGGGAAGCCCAGGAAAAGGCCACGATGGATGGTCAACTCAGCATCTCTAGTGGAAGATGCTTGTCTTTCATACTGATGTGCTGAGCTCCCTCATCATTAAGGATGCAGATCTTTATGTATCCTCCTCCTCCAGTGAATTGTTCAATTTTCCACCACCCTTGCAGTGGCATGGTGGCTCAGTGGTTAGCACACACAGCGCCAGGGACCCAGGTTCAATTCTACCCTCAGGCGACTGTCTGTGTGGAGTTTGCACATTCTCCCCGTGTCTGCATGAATTTCCTGCAGGTGCTCCTATTTCCACCCAAAGATGTACAGGTTATGTGGAGTGGCCATGCTAAATTGCCCACAGTGTCCAGGGACATGCAGAATAGGTGTATTGGCCATGGGAAATGCAGGGTTACAGGGATAAGGTAGAGGATGAGTCTGGGTGGGATGGCCTTTGGAGGGTCATTGTAGACTGAATGGCCTGCTTCCACCCTGTAAGGATTCTATGGTTTATAATTGATGTGGCAGGGCAAAGACCTGATCCATTGGATGTTGGATCGCCTAGCTTGCTTTCTATCTCTTTCTTACACTTCTTGACAGGCAAGGATCCCCCATGTTGTAGCTTCACCAGGTTGACACCTTGTTTTTTTGGGTATGCCTACTTCTGGGATGTTCTCATGCACTACTTATTGAAGCAAGCTTGATTCCCTGGTATAGTGGCAATGGTTGTGTGAGGCTTATATTGGGCCATGAGGTTACAGATTGTGGTCGAATATGATTCTGCTGCTGCCGTGGATTGTGCTCAAGCACTATGGATGTGCAGCCTTTTGATCTGTTCAAAATGTATCCTGTTCAGCCGTGTGGACAGTATCCTTATCATAAGATTTCATCCCCACACATACTGTGAGATGGTGACTCTTACCACTATTAAAACAGGCAGATGCATTTGCTATGGGTAGATTGTGAAGGACTAGACCAAGCACATATTTTCCTTTTGTTGGTTCCCTGAGTATCTGCCCCAGGCCCAATCTATCAGCAATACCCTTTAGCACGCAGCCAACTCAGTGAGTATTGATGCTGTCGAGACACACTTGGTAATGGATATATATTGAAGTTTTTGGAGGCGTAGATTGCTACGGCTGTTCTATTTAGAGGTTTTAATCAATGTTGATTCCCAAAATGCCAGTAAAGCATTTTGATCATGGTGACTTCTATAAAGGTCAAAACCAGAGACCCTGGCTATCTCATGCTCAAGATTTCCTCATCTTCCCTGGATCAATTTGTCCACCACCTACATCTGTCAAAAAAGTTAATGTTCAAAATACTTCAAGACTTTACATTAACAAATCCATTAGTTAATTAGATTATATCAACCTCTTAGGTTCACTCTATCAGGAGGAGAGCACCGGAGCTATGTTATCCTGATTTACTGAAATACTCATTAAAGAGGATGCTTGCCTTCGAATGACTAGCATTGTTTAATTGTGTGGTTAAATTGAATTTTCAGGTGACTACCGCTGTCACCATTTTGTGTGAGCTATCCGGATGCTTAGTCACGATAAGGTAGATTTACTGCCACCACCCACCTTTCAGCTTGGGATCTGTAGGGCCTGTTTGGTCTAGTGTAGGAGAGGAAAACCGCTACGTAATCTAATGAGAAGGGGTTCTTTTCTTAAACAAGGTGCAGTTTATTGCGTGATAAACATTGTTATCAAGATTTTGAGAAGATCTAGATGGAAGGTCAGTCTTCTTTGATCCATTTTGCCCTTTTCCCACTGAGGTCCTGAATACACAATCAGTTGGGTTGAGTATAACACAGTCTTTAGCATCAACCCATTCACAACTATTACTTTGTCTTCTTTGAATTCGTTCACGGGATGTGGGTGTCACTGGCCAGGCAGCATTTATCGCCCATCCCCAACTTCCCAGAAGGCAGTCAAGAGTCACCCACATTGCTGTGGTTCCGGAGTCACATCCAGGTAAGGATGGCTGTTTCCTTCCCTAAAGGGATTTGTGAGCCAGATGGGTTTTTCCAAAAATCAACAATGGATTCATAGCCATCATTGAACTCTTAATTCCAGATTTTTAGTAGATTCAAATTCCATCAAGTGCTGTGGCAGGATTCAAACCCAGTCTTTGGAATAACAGTCCAGCAATACAACAACGAGGCAATTGGCTCTCTCCAGAATGCACCTCAATCAACACCCCTTAAAAACCTGTTCAGCTATTTTATGACAACACTGGGGAAGGTGGGACTTGAACTTTGACATTCCATAGAATTCCTACAGTGTGGAAACAGGCCCTTTGGCCCAACAAGTCCACACTGACCCTCAGAGCATCCCAGCCAGACCCGTCCCCCTATAACCCACCTAATCTATGCATCCCTAAACACTACAGGCAATTTAGCACGGCCAATCCACCTAGCCTGCATGTCTTTGGGCTGTGGAAGGAAACCAGAGCACCCACACAGAGAACGTGCAAACTCCACACAGACAGTCACCCAAGGGTGGAATCAAACCCGGGTCCCTGGCGCTGTGAGGCAGCAGTGCTAACCACTGAGCCACTATGCCACCCTCTGCCCAGCAGCAGAGACACTACCACTGTTACACAAGATCCCCTTTAATGCTCTCTTTTAACATCAGCTAACCACTTTGCAAGAAGCACAGCATTATTGTCAACTTATAAAAAAGGATATTCACTACTTAATGTTCACGTGTTATTGAAGCAGCAAAATAGGTTTGGGAAATAACAGAATAATTTCTAGGATGTCATCACCATTTCTTTCCAGATAGTCTCTGAGAACTTGATCCAAAAAGAGTAATTGCTAGTCCACACTACTGGACTCCTTTAAACAGAGCCACCATGAGATAGAGGGTACTTAGCCATGGGTATCTTGCGAGGTCTGGGTGAGGAATGGCAGAAGAGCATGCAATGAAGCACCAGCTGCTGCAGGAGAAACAGGCAAGAGAGTGAAGAGTTGTCCTTCCTTTTTACAGCTCAGGACACCAGTCTTTCTCTGGATCCGTGTCACCAGTATCTCCAGTGTAGCTAATCTGAACGTGTGGATCCTCTCGCTCAGTCCCTGAATCACACAGTTCACTTTGTCCCAGTCAGGGAACTCCACACCTACAGTGGAATTGGGCCCAAGAATCTACCATGTACCACTGAATGAAAATTGTGCCTGTTAAGCATTTCACTAAACCTGAAGGTTTCTTGATTAGTGCTGCTGGGCAAAATGGAAATTTTAGCATTCAGCAATTTGAACCAAAATTGTGCACTAAATCTGTCTTTCAAACACACGTGTCTTTAGCACTGCATTCATTTATCACCTGTTTTCACCCTTTGGTTCAAATAACCACCCCCTCCATTTCCCCGCCCCCCACCAAAGGTTTAATATTATGGTAACACATGCCAGCAACATATTTAAAACGGATGTTATAATTGTATCGAGCCATTAGTTGAAGTAAATTACCTAGAGATCTGAAATTATTTCCCCAAAATGTTTTGGTTTTGAGACAATCAAAATTTCCAACATTGAGATCAACAGATTTTTCTTGGGTGCGGATATCAAGAGATAGAGACTTATGGAAGGTAGATTGAGTCAAGATAAAGACCAACCATTTTAATTGCATAAAAAAGTAGGCTCCAGAAGTTGAAAGGCCTTCCACCTCTTCCTGTGTTTCAGTAATTGTTTTTCTTTCACTCCCTAGATCTTCAACTTCCAATGTGTTACAGGTAAAGGTCAAGCAGGAGAACTGCCCGCTTCTGAAACTTGTTATTCAGTCATTGCTGTGTAGCACATTGACATACTCAGACACTAAGATTAGTCTGGCACTCTGGTGTTCAAGGTAGGAGGTAAGATGGGCAACTAAAACAACAAGGCCTTGACCTACCTCAAGACCCCAGAGTGGCCTCCCAATTTGTGTTTTATTTCTATCTGTTTACCATATGTTCACTTAGGCTTCATCCTATCACATATTTTAAAGTCATTGGCTTATATTGGTATCCATGTTGTGCTCTGTGTTGGACTGTGATGGACAAGGTCAGAAGTCACACAACACCAGGTTATAGTTCAACATGTTTACTTGAAATCACAAGCTTTCGGAGCACTGCTCTTTTGTCAGGTGAAGTTGAAGGAAGCACACAGGCACAGAATTTATAGGTGGAGGGATCAAAAGATAGTACAAATGGTGGGAGTGGAGTGTTAGAATAAGCCAATAGAATGTGCATTTTAATGGATATACGTCTATTTTCTTTTAATTCAGAATACTATACTCTAGGGATTCACAAACTAACACTTCCCGAGGCTGGTTTTAAAGCTATCAACAAAAAAATGTACTCAATACGTTCCCTCTTTGATGTCTGGTCGCTTGGATGAGGTACAGGTGGGTCCCACAGTGCTAGATAAAGTATGAGGGCCTTGAAAGGAATAGTATTTTTAAAAGTGGTAAAGCCTTACACCTTTTGTATCTTCAAATGAGCATTTGTATTCTCTTGATCTGCCAGTCCAAATTCTATGCAGGAACTCATACCATTTACATTACATCATACAATAATCCATTTACTTCATTTTTTTGACATTGGCAATTCCAATTTCTTTCCTGACAACTTTCTCCACTTGCCTTGGTGACATAGTTATTCCCCTTGCATCATAAGTCCACAGTTTCAGAGGGTTGCAAACAGCAGTCCATCTTTGAAAGCTTCATCGGCAAGCCCAACCTGATACCAGCACTTACCCTCACAGAATTGTGTTCTATCATTAATGGTTAATGAGGCCAATTGTCACAGTTCTACTGAGCTGACAGAACTTACTGTACACCAGAGAATGAGTTTCTATAGCTCAATATTCACAGAGCTGCAGCTTCAATTCACCGGTACATTCTAACCCCTGTGAATGTTATCATACTGCAAAAGACATCTTGGCACTTAGCTTTACACATTCAGGTATATTAATAGACATGCCCTCTGTCACTGACTGCCAAGTACAGAATGCAGCTACAGCATTCACTACAGTAATTTCTTAATCTTTGCCACATCATGAGGAGGCATGTTTACCTCACATAAAATAGAAAAATAGCAACAGTTCATTTGGGCATTTCATAACATTTAACTAGAGAGCAAAATTGTTGGAGCCTTCCACAAACATAGGACATGTTTCCATGTGTACAAACATGTGTAAGAAACGGAGACTAGAAACGGAGTAAAAATAAATCATCTTAAATGGAGCTGAAGAAGAAAGAAAACCAGTGACATCAAGGTAGGAAGATAATAGTAATTCATTCCCTGAGAAGGTCACATTAGTTAATATTACATCAAATTGCAAACTCCCATGTGATCTACACCACTTGATAAAAATCACATATTACTTTAGATCTTTATTTCATCCTGTCGCGACAATCTGATCTTATCAGTTTTTGATAAAATAAGAAAAAGAATTTGCTACAATGTTTCTCGTGATGAAGTGTGTGATTAAGTTTCCTGAGCTTGAGTGTAGAATTGCAACTTCAAGAAAAGCAATTCAAGTTCGAGCTCAGTAATCTGAAATTGTACTCAATACCAACTCAAATGCTAAATCAGAAAGCAGTGAATATAAATGTGCCTCTTTAAGTATCCATCTAATTTTGCTTTCAAGATCTAAGTTTTTGTTGCTACAGTTTCCCTTGGTAAGTAATTCCAAAAACTGGCCACCCTCTCAGTAACATTCTTTCTATCCTGTGAATCTGTCTTCTCAGCCAGTATATATAAGTTCCCTTATTCTGTTGTCTTGTGCCAATGCAAATAGCCCTAATTGAACTTTAACATTTCGGAGCATTGTTTTTTTTTAAATTTCAGCTATATTCTCTTTTATTCCTTTCCCCTCCAACCAGAACAAGTCAGGAGTGTGGTGGAATAACTCGCCTGGATGGGTGCAGCTCCAACGACACTCAAGACAGCTCGACACTGTCCAGGACAAAGTAGCTGACTGGATTGCCACCTCATCACCACTCACTACCTCCAACACCAGCACACAATGGCAACAGCTGGCACAATTTACATTCTACAAGATTCACACATCAACTCACTAAAGCCCCTTTAACGGCCACCTTTCAGACCCATGATCTCTATCAAGCCTAAGAAGTACAAGGTGTATGGGAACACCATCACCAGCAGCTTTCCATCAAAGTGACACCCCATCCTGATGTGGGATAACATCACCATTCTTTTATTGTTGCTGGGTGAAAATCCTGGAACTCCCTCTCTAACAGCATGAAGGGTATACCAACAAAGCATCTGAAGAAAGTAGTTCACCACCACCTTCTACGTCGCATCTATTTTGCAGGTTCCAAAATTGCACGCCAAGCTCCTTGTATGACCTAAGTAGTGCTCTATGCAATAAGAGATTTACAGCCTGTGAGTCAGACTTCAACCTTTGGGGACAAGAGTGGCTCAGTCATTAGGACTGCTGCCTCACAGCGCCAGGGACCCAGGTTTGATTCCAGCCTCAGGTGATTGTCCGTGTGGAGTTTGAATGTTCTCCCTATGTCTGCATGGGTTTCCTCCCACAGCCCAAAGATGTGCAGGTTAGGTGGATTGGCCGTGCTGAAATTTGCCAGGCAAGTGCAGGCTACGTGGATTAGCTCTGGGAAATACAGATCTAGGTGGGATGCTCCCCAGAGAGTGGGTATGGACTCAATGGGCCAAATGATCCATTTTTACCTTGCAGGGATTCTATGATCTTCATTTGATGTCACCATTTGTCTTTTTGACAGCAGCAATACATTGATCTCTGAAAGTATAAGAAACAATTGTGCTCTGATGTGCAAACCTCTTCTAGGTAATTTATACTGAATAAAAATACTCAGAGCCCTGCAGGTCACCACACTCCTCTATCCAGAATATTTCCTAATCCTGTTCAATTTTTATTCCTTCAAGTGGCATTTGGACAGCTGTTATTCAGCCACTCCCACCTCATTTGAATGCCGTTTGTCTTTCTTTATTTCAACCATTGCCACAAAATCCTTTGTCATTTAATCTTTTTTGTTCTTCCTTAGAATATTATACTCCAGGGATTGACAAACTAGTACTTCCCAGGGCTGGTTTGAAAGTTATCAACAAAGAAGTACTCAATATGTTCCCTCTTTGATGCCTGGTCACTTGGGTGAGGTACAGGTGGGTTCGACAGTGCCAGGTAAAGTATGAGATTGCATGACTGAGATAAGTGAACTTATCCACCACTGACACAACACACCCACCTCTCCCTTTGCGCAAAATCTATTACATTTCTATCATCCCTCAGTTCTGATGAAGGATCATCATTGGCCTGGGGAAAAAAAAAGTGTTTCTCTTCATAGATGTTGCCAGATCTGTGCAGTATTTCCATATCATCAATTTCAGGGCCTTCTTCATTGCTTGGCCAGTTGCACTTTTTGGATATGTGAAACAACAGAGTCAGAAGAGTGTTGAGAGTTGGATAGGGGCCTTATGGTGGTGTTTAGGGGTGATCTGCAGCTTGTAGTTCACAAGAGACTTGGGAAAAACAGGAAGTGGGATGTGAGAAAGACAATTAGGGATGAGAAATTTGATCAACGCGTTCATTGCTCTATTGCTGACCATGGCCTAACAAAGGCTACTCCAAGAACATCCAGCACCATTTCCTTCGCAGTTCATGAGGCACAGTGCCAACACACATCCCCCTCCCTTCCCTCTAAGCTTTTGGCAGTGCACCATCTTGTCCTACAGGAGTGAAGTAAGTTTGCCAGTGAGTGTGGGTATGTACTTTGACTGTTGTAGCTGTTGTGATTGGAAAGCTGGCATGGGGCAAACTGTGAGATACCAGCTTGAGGTTTGCAAAGTCTGTTCAGGTGCAGCGGGTTGCATGAATTTTGGTTATGGGTCTCGATTTATTGGTAATTGAGCAATAGTGATGTGTTGAATAGAGCTTAGCAAGTGATAGAGTCAGTAGAATTGGGCATTTAGAACGGAAGCACCATCTTTCTGCTGAGATGGATATAAAATATCCCACAGTACTATTTCAAAGAGGAGCAGGCGAATAATCTTCAGTGTCTTGCCCTGACCAATATTTATCCCTCAATCCACATCGCAAGAAACAAATTATTGGGTCATCATCACATTGCTGTTTATGGGAGATTGCCAAGAATGAATTTGTTTCCTACGTTACAGCAGTGACAAGAAATATTTCGTTGACTGTAAAGTGCTTCAGTGGTTGTGAGAAGCTATATAAATGCAAACCTACCTTTTTGTTCCTTCCAAATTCAGTGTCATGCTATGGCTTTCTACCTATCCAACTGTTGCTATTGCAACTGACACACATTACCATTTCAGTTCTCCTTTGAACTATCCACTCAAATTCTGTCTCTCCTCTTCCCCTTGCTCCACTGTCACTACCTCATCCTTAAGTCAACAGGTAAAACCCATTGATTTCGTTTCTTCCTTATACCTAAGTCTTTGCCTGTTCTCCATTCAAAACTTTTAACTTTACAAAAAAAGATAAGGAGAGACCTTGTTTGTGCCTTGAAGATATCAGCGAAATATCAAATCTTGCATGGACAGGAAGCTGCTCAAACTGAGATGATTCTGAGCAAAGACTTAGATCTCCAAGGACATACTTTGTGATTTCCTGCTTGCCAACTAGCTGCCAGATCAGAGTTGAATGTGATAATGGCGTGGACTTACTCTCCAATGCATTTAACACTTTAGATCACCTGAAGTGATCTACCAGCCTGCTCCAGGAAAGTTCTATGTCAAGCCCAAAGTTTCAGTCCATGATCAAAACCTGTCAGTAGTGGATAAGTTCACTTATCTCCATCATGCAATCTCTTGAGCCACATATCCACCAGCAAACGTGTAAATATTGCAAAACCAAATTTAACCTTCATCAGACTTTAATCTAGGGATAAAGTCTGCCTATCAAACTGAACATTCATAATGCAATAATACTGTCTGCTCTGTTCTGGAGAGGTATAACTTCAACTTGTATTGGCACAATGTTGAGAAGTTCAACTAGGGAAGATGCCTTTGGAAGACCTTGAAAATTGGCTGGCAGTGTAAAATCATAGACATCGAGGGGCTCAACTGTGCTGACATTCTACACATCCACATCATACTGAGACTGTCACAATGTAGTTCCACTGGTCCTGTAGCCAGAAACGCCTGAAATTCACTTAGCAAAATGAATCTTCTATTGACAGCTTGAGTCTGGGGTATACTCTCATGGCAGCCAAAGATAATGCTACATGGACACTCTGAAGTCTTCTCCTCAGAATTTTGATATGAACTTTGAATCCTGGTAGAAGCTCATCCCGAATTCCTGCACCTGCAGCCACCAAATACAAAAGGATGAGGCTCGCTCAAAAGCAAGAGCATTTTAGAACCAGAGAAAAAGCGCAATTTTTAGAAAATCCTAAATTAGCAACTCATCCAAAATGTAATCTTTGGCGGTGTCCTGTCTTATTTGAAGCAAAACTATTCAGGTGTAAATTAGCATTTAATATTACCTCCATACCCAATAGAAACACAAACTAAATTCTAAAAGGATGCTCAATCTTACCCTCATAAGACTATGCTGTGGTATCGAAAATTAGATTGGTTTATGTTTTCTTTCAGTAACACTTATAATAACACTAAATCAAAGCTTTCTCCTTACTTCAAAACTCAATTCTTTAAAAAAAAATTGTCTAAAATTAAGATGAGCACAAAGCTCCCTACTTTCAGTTTAAAATGCTATCTGAAAGCTATAGAACACAATAGAATCATCATCATAGAATCCCTGCAGTGTGGAAACAGGCCATTCAGCCCAACAAAACCATACATGCCTTCCCACCCAGACTAACCCTCCCTACCCTGTCCCTGTAACCCTGCATTTACCATGCTAATCCACCTACCCTGTACATCCCTGAACACTAGGGGCAATTTAGCATGGCTAATCCACCTAACCCACACATCTTTGGACTGTGGGAGGAAACCGGAGCACCCGGAGGAAACCCACGCAGACACAGGGAGAATGTGCAAACTCCACACAGACAGTCACCTGAGGCTGGAATTGAACCCGCGTCCCTGGTGCTGTGCAGTCAGTTCACAGTCATGGATAACATACCCAACCTCTATTACTTTAAAAATATACATTAATATATTTTTCAAATTTGTCATCTGGCAAAAATGTCAAATGTAGACTCTTGAAGGTTGAAAAATAATGTCCCAGCAGACATTTGGCTGAATGCAATATACGATATATCCTGAGAAATCAAATGCACTACATGTGCTCAGACTGCATAATCTGCATTTAACCAAATAGATAACTCAAAATTGAAGATCAAATCCAAGTCTAACCTTAGGGCTTGCAAATACAACATTTATGGCATAATAAGATGCAAAAGACTATGTCGTTAACAAAAATGCAATTTGGAAATTTTTAAAATTTTCTTGAAGGTTTTATTTTGAACTTTATAAATTTATTACTAAGAAAGTAATTGGAGCAAAATCTGTCTGAAAACATGTGATTGTGATTTTTTGAAGTAAAGACAATAATGTATTATATGATAATATCTGACAGACAGGTCAGTGAACACATCAACAGTGGAAATACTATTATACTGCCACCTACAGGGATTACTGGGAAATATGGACATTTTAACATTGGAATTTCCTTCGGGAATATTAAAGGAACAGTTCTCAATAGATTTGATGAGCCACTGCTGGTTTTTAAGTTGCAATAGATAGATTACGATGCTGTCCAAAATCAAACAGGCTTGATACAGAATGCACACGCGGATACTGAAGATTTGATTGGGCTTGCAACATACGAGAAATCTAAAGGTAAAAATTACAACAAAGATTTACTTTTTAAACCCGGTATGCGTTGAAGCATGGCAAAGAGGAAATAAAGCCTAAATCATAGTGAACTGTAATGCATCCCTCATTAAAAGAGGTTGTGGTATTGCAAAGTGTATTGTTTTCTCCCAATTCTGGCAATAGCTCCATTATTAGTTCCCTAAAGTTCTAAGGCCTGTGTTGCTGTTGCCAGATTTCAAGTTGGAACTCATGCAACAGGCTGCCAGCCAGAAGTACAGTTGGTAGGATTTGATGCAGTCAATGGCTTGAAAAGAACCTGTTACAATAGGAAGAACAGTCTGTTCCACCTTTGAGAACTAAGATTAACTCTGACCCAGAAAGATGAAAGTAAAGAGGGAAACGAGAACATTCTATAAGTGAACCATTTAGATAGTCTCTCACAGCTCCTGACAAACAAAAAATCTGAAGCAAAGACTTCATTCAAACTCCTCTCAAATTGGCATATTTTCTGACAATCTCATTCAAAGACCATAAAGATAGAAAAGCATGGGAAAGATATCATATTGGTGAGGTAGGACTACTCAGTTAATTGATGGACTGATGAAACAGTGTAGGAAACTTAATTAATGCAATACCAGAATACTTAAAAGGTGGAAATCTAGAAAAATGTTCCATTTGATGAGAAATGTCAACTACATCCACCAGTTCCCAGTTAAAGCTTTCTTAAACTTACATACTGAGCACATAAAGCGTCTAGACAAAAAACACGGTTCTCAGATAATAAGGTGTAGAGCTGGATGAACACAGTAGGCCAGGCAGCATCAGAGGAGCAGGAAAGCTAATGTTTCGGGTCTGGA
>NC_063348.1:6421473-6453725 GCF_021869965.1 Rhincodon typus
CATGGGGAGAATGTGCAAACTCCACACAGACAGTCACCCGAGTGTAGAATTGAACTCAGGTCCCTGGCGCTGTGAGGCAATAGTGCTAACCACTGAGCCACAGTGCCTCTCTCAGCAAAGGCTGATGATAAGAAACTTCAAACGATTCATAGACTATCACTTCATCTAAATCCAGAGCAGATCCATCAATGAAATTAGCGGAAGTTGCTCAACAAATTCTGCATGAGTTGTCACATCAGCCACAGTGCTCTCAAGGTATTTATTGTAATCCTACCAAGGTGGGACACCATCAGAAATCTCATGTACTTGGGCCTTTAACAGCAATCATTTTGTGTATCCAAAATGTGTTTGTGTAGCAGATGAAATTCTATGTTCTGCTTCAACCAAGCCAGTGGAGGAGGTTCATGGCATGAAATCTCACTAAACTGGCATTCTTACTCAGTAAGGCTGCTTTATGTTATGCTTTATGAGAATATCACTCCTTGTGTGCTTTAACATATACTTCTCTGTGTATCTCTGTGCTTTAGGTGTCTAACCATACACTCTATGTGCTTCCTTTTTCCGAGGTTACCAATCTTCTTGGTCTCTAGCATCATTTATCCTCAAGCAAGGTTCTTCCCTCTTTTATAGTTATAGTACTCTGTAATTATATTTCAAAATTTGCAGGTTATTGATTACAGTTCTCCAGTACATTGTCTAAGTTGTTCTCTTTCACATATTCCTGTCTGATCTCTCTTCTGTTCTGAGGAAGGGTCACCGGACCCGAAACGTTAACGCTGATTCTTTCTTCACAGATGCTGCCAGACCTGCTGAGCTTTTCCAGCAACTTCTGTTTTTGTTCCTGATCTCTCTTTTGCTCTGATCTACCCTGCTGATATCACAGTAAGATGATCGCCACTTACATATTTAATTCTACTACATTGCCTGACCCCAAGTTTCTCTCTTTCTTTGCTCACAAAATTCCAGCAATTTATTTATAATTGTTTACGTTGCCATTATTGTAATTAACATTATTACCACCGTCACTCCACTTCCCCAGCCCAGCCACAGTCCAAATCTAACACTCAATTCATTCTGGATCTCTGACTGAATACCTGATCCGGTTGATTTTCACATAACTGTACGGGATTTTAACCATTTCTGGAACAGCTGTATCATTCTGCATGGTATTTGGTGTAATGACCTGTCTCTGTCTTACATCTTCAGCAAAACTCCATCTTCTGGAGAGCATTTGGACCACCCTTCCACGCAGAGTTGTCTAACTTTCGTGCACTCTTTGTCTGCTTTTCCGAGCTGCACAAATTTTTCAGTGTTTCCCCTCAGTGGCTGATCACATACTAGAAACTGCAATAGATTATGCTTCTATCCCTTTTACGAGGATTATTTTTTCATTGGCAGCTTGATCCACTGTTGCCCTAGATAGTATATCAGCCATAATGTGTGTCTTGCCTCAGATATAGACTATCATGTAGCCATACTGCATTAGTCTGAGCCTTTGTAGTTTGCATTTGTAGTGGCAATTTTGCAATCCCAATAAAGTAACTAGTGGCTTATGATTTGCTTTGAATTGAAGTCTCAATCCCATGGGATTTTCAATTGTAGCATATTTCTGTCTAGTTTCTGTCAATACTTTTGATCTGAGGTTTACAAGGTCCTGATTCCGTTATTAAGAATGAGAAGTGCACTTCGTTACACGGACAATACATCCACAGCTACTATGGTAAATAAGTATGGGTTATGGTGAGCCAATACATCTGATTCTTCTTAACCTTCTGAAAAGCTTCAGTCTGTTGGTGACTCCAATTCCATTGTTGCCCCTTGTTTCAAATGATGGGTTCCGTGAGTCTGGTCAGATTATCAATGAACTTACCCATTTGGTTTACTTGTGACAATAAAGGATATTCTATTTGAATCCCTACAGTGTGGTAACAGGCCCTTTGGCCCAACAAGTCCACACTGACCCTTGGAGCATCCCACCCAGACCCATCTAATCTACAGACCCCTGAACACTATGGGCAATTTAGCATGACCAATCCACCTAACCTGTACATTTTTGGACTATGGGAGGAAACCAGAGGAAACCCACGCAGACACGGGGAGAATGTGCAAACTCCACACAGACAGTCACCTGAGGGTGGAATTGAACCTGGGTCCCAAGCGGTGTGAGGTAGCAGTGCTAACCACTGAGCCACCGTGCCGCCCAAATATTCTATTCTATTCTATATTCTATTCTCTTCTCTACCTTCTCTCTCTTTTGTTTCTCCTCTCTTTGCTCATTCCTCTCTTTTCTCTCTTCTCACTTTGAATGATGAAATTCACTTTGGCCTTCATCTTTCTGGGATCCACAAAGATACCTTGCTCCTGTATTATATGGCACAAAAATGTGATTGTTGTCTTTGGAAATGTACTTCTCTCATTAATTATAAGTTTGTTATAGTCTCGGAACTTCCCTGACTCTGCACTCCTGCTCCCTTTATCACCTGACCATGTATCAGGAGATCATCCATGTCTTTGCCTTCAAGAATCCTTGATACCACTCTGAAAAATTTCTGGTGTGGATAAAATTCCACAAGGCAAGCAATTAAAATGGAACAGTTCCAATGGTGGGAGGAATGCAATCAGCAATCTTGACTCATAGTCTAAAAGTATCTTTTAAGACCTGCTGTTTGCATCTAATTTGGTAAAGAAGTTGTTTCTGGCTAATTGGATCAAATTGTTATTGACTGGCAAAATTGGATGCACTTCTGTTTGAATCCTTTTGTTCAATTGAGTGAGATACACACACAATCTTAGTTCTCAATTGGATTTTAGAATGGTTAGCAGTCTTAACCACCATTGTCTGTTCTGTTGCTGGTGTGATATGACCCCATTTTGAAAGTGTGGTCAAACTGAGCTTTCACCTTTTATAATAGTGGATGAGGTGCTGTCCTTGGAGTGTACCGGCAAATGGGTTTAGCATTTTCTTGCAGAGTAATGTGGTACTTCTACTTTACTTTGTATAACATATTGAATAACCTTGGAAAGTTTTGATGTATTGCTCTTTATT
Source organism: Rhincodon typus (assembly GCF_021869965.1). Classification (NCBI taxonomy): domain Eukaryota; kingdom Metazoa; phylum Chordata; class Chondrichthyes; order Orectolobiformes; family Rhincodontidae; genus Rhincodon; species Rhincodon typus. Next base: position 6,424,520 of record NC_063348.1, read on the forward strand.
CTCACCTGGAGCACTGCAACCACTCTTTGAGACTTAGCTTAATATATGGATTTTTTTTCTTATACTGAAGTGTTTCAGTTCTTCATCATATAGACGGTCTCACAGGCCTCTCCTACTTTGTGACTGAGTTTGGTAGTAAACTGACCATGCATCTGAAGATCTCCATCCTTAATTTCTTAGATCTTTACTTTTCCAAATGATTTTCCTTGGGAAGAATTTCTTTCCACTGGTGGGACTGCTCGATTTCTGTGGTAATGTAGGTGCTGCTGTTTCGCATCATTTCTTGAAGAATCCTATTCTCCCACGTTGATAGCTCTCTGATCCCTCTGTTGAATACTCATGTTGCCTTGAATCACACCTTCAACAGCTGAATAGGGGCAGATGACGTTGTTTCCCACTCTTTTGGAATTTCAGTGGGCCTTCGGAAGGGTGACAATGCCATCTTGGGGCCTACCCGACCAACCTTATCGGAAACACACCTCAAAGAATAGTTTGTTTCTAGGGCCTGATCTCTACTTCAGTATCATATTGAATTTTACTCATTTCTAGTGTGGCCTACACTTTAGATTGAAGAAAATCTGACACCTTCTCATCTCTGACACCTACAACAATGCAATCTCTTATTGTCCCATCTTTCATCTGTTAATGTCAATGAATCTGTTAAAATGTTCAATTGATTCCCCTTTTCATTGGGACCCATTGATGAAACTTCATTGTATGATCTAATTTCATTTTGGGCTAAAGCAAGGTCTTGATTAATGCTTCAAAGTCAGTATACTTTCTTAACCTGCCTCATGAGGACATCATTGGCTATAGATCCAACAGTCTACAGAAATGTATTGATCTGATGTCTCTGTTTCTTTGAGCGCAAGTCTGATGCAGTTCTGTATCTTAGGAACTGTTGCTTAGGAATTGTCATTAAAACAGTAGAAGACCCATTCAAACTAACTTGTTTTTTGTTCAGAAAAGTACTTTATTTTTAACAAATTAAAAACAGTTTATGCTTTGACCTCCAGAATAACATTCCTACCCATACAGCCACTATACACCAAGTTGTCTTTATTAACATTTCAAATCACTAGGCAAGCTAGTCACATAATAGATAACTAACATCTTATTTGCCAATCGTTGCTGTTCAACATTAGAATGATATTGGTTAACATGAATTTCCTTAGGTCCATTGACTTGGTTGTTGCTAGTCACAGCGCATTGCACATCTTCTACTTTTTCCTGCTGAATTGAGCTTCCTTGCTATGAAACCACTTGTTAAAGGACTCAATACTAATGTGTTTACATAACCTTCGTACATGTCAAGTCTTTTGCATTTCAGACAGAGCTGAATTCAGTAAAGTGCACAGAGTCTTAAGAGCTGCACGTTGATGGGGATTAAAAGGTGGTGCAACCCCACAAGATGGTGAACATTATTGAGCTGGAAACCTGCATTCCCACCACAGCACATGGCTACCTCCAGAACCTTCCCACACCACTGCCCTACTGGAAAAAACGCTCCCTGCTTATGGTCGTAAGCCTACCCCTTACCAATTTATATTTGTTATTACCTTGCTTGAAGTTTGAAGGAGTTGTTGTGATTAACCACTTTTATTGCACTTAATACCCAATAAACCTGTGTGGGATCCTTATGCTTTTGAGGCCTAATGCCAATCTCTACTCTAAGCCTACTTATGACTGAGATTTTTATTGAGGAGATTTATTAGTAAACTTACATACATGTAAAAGTCTGATTAGAATACAATGAGGCACATGATTAGGAATCAACTGGGGAGAAGGGAATTACTTTATTTCCTTTATTCATTCACAGGATGAGGGTATCGCTGGCTAGGCCAGCATTTATTGCCAATCCCTAATTGCCTAGAGAGCAGTTCAGAGTCAACCACATCGCTGTGGGTCTGGAGTCACATGTAGGCCAGGCCAGGTAAGGACGACAGTTTCCTTCCCTAAAAGGGCATTAGTGAGCCAGATGGGTTTTTCCCCTGGCAACAGATTCGTGGCCATCATTAGACTTTTAATTTCAGATATTTTTTTTAATTGACTTTGAATTCCACCATCTGCTGTGGCAGGATTTGAACCCAGGTCCCCATAGCATTATCCAGGTCTCTGGATTAACAGTCCAGCGATTATACCACTAAGCCATCACCTCACCTGTAACACTACTAACAAACTGCTGATTACAAAGGGGCCATCAAAAAAAAATGAATTTGTTGCCCTCTATTTTTATGAAATTTGTAACAGAGTTGGCAGAATGCGAGAACATCTTTTGACCTCTGCATAAAACATTGTGTTCGTTCGCTGTACTTGTATTTGTTGAACTGTGCAAATTGGGAGAATTCCCCTGAGGAGGAATTTGAGGACAGCGTAACTTGTAGTTACAGACAGCTCAAAATAGGACAGATGCCTGTTTTATCATGCATGAAAATGATAAATTATTGTGTCAGAACCAGACAGTTTGTGTTCCTTAAATGTCTGATTGTGCCCAACAGCTATTTTGTTATTGCATCTCTATGAAAAACCAGCAAAATGATCTACATGGGAGAATCTTGATTCTCAAGGGAATGTTGAAGGAATTGTGTTTTACTGAAATGCTACAAAATCTTAAATGTTACAAAGTTAATGTCTGCCTGCTCAGTCCTTACGTTTTAAAATATTTGGCCCTGAATAATCAATTCTCTTTCATTTTGGTTTAAAAATGGAACCAACTTTAACATATCTCAATTATGAAAGTAATCATAATGTCATAGGGAAATTTGCCACCGTTTTACACTTTAGAGAAAATGATGAGTATGTTCCTTAAACAAATATTTACAATATCACTCCCATCCTTCATTTTCCTACTGCTGCTCCTATTTCACTGGTTTTGTAAAAGTTTTGGGATGAATTGCATGCGATTTGATCAGAAAAGCCACTCCAGCGCAAGCCTGAGAGTCAATGAGGTATTATTTATTAAGTGTAGTCTCTCTTAGAAATTTGGAAGAATAGCTGCTAATTAGGACATAACCAGTTCCCACACACAACATTGAAATAGCCAGATTATCTGTTGCATGATTTGAGGAATAAATACTGACCAGGACAATGGGATACCTGCCTTTCTCTTTTACAGTGTAAGAGATATGAGAGGGCAGTAAATGTCTCATAGAATCACCACAGTGTGGAAGCAGGCCATTCAGCCCATCAAGTTCATACCAACCCTCCAAAGAGCACCCAACCCAGACCCGCCCTCCGCATTTCCCATGGCTAATCCACCTAACCTACATATCCCTAGCCACTAAGAGCAATTTAGTATGGGCCAATACACCTAAACTGCAAATCTTTGGACTGTAGGAGGAAACCGGAGCACCCAGAGGAAACCAACACAGTCACAGGGTGAATGCGCTAACTCCACACACAGATGCCGAAGGCTGGAATCAAACCCAGGTCCCTGTTGCTGTGTGGCAGCAGTGATGACCATTGAGCCACCCATCTCTATTTCTTTCATCAGTAAATATAATACTAATTGTGATTCCTTCAAACTATAATATCATATAATCAGACTAACCCATGAGTTTGTTGTGTGAGTTTTATACTGAAAACAAGGAAATATAAAACAGAAGGAAAGTTTAGAAATATGTTTTTATTTCCTCTTGTCCACATACCTCTGGCACAACATTAGTATTACTAAAAGGTTTTCATTCAATATGTTCATTCTAAAAGTTTGAATTTTGGTTCAATCCTTTCAGAATCTGCCAATTCTTTTACAGTTGCTGTTAGACTTCTTTGGGAAACAAACATGAAAGAAATGCAAAAAATAAACAAAGAACTGTGGACACTGAAAGTCAGAAAAAAAGCAAACATTGCTAGGGAAAACTCAGCAGGTCTGTGCAGAGAAAGTAGAGTTAACGTTTCAGGTCTACGTGATCATACTTCAGAACAATAGAACAGATGTATATTTACAACTCTGCATAATTCGTCCAAAAATAAACAAGGGTAATATTTCCAAATCCAATGGCTCAGATTTTCCTATAGCATTAAATCTAATGGTGCTTCCCATCAGATACACTTGCCAATCATATTTTAGATGTTTAACTCTTTTGGGTTTGGCTGAGTGTCTGTGCAGATAATGTTGCAGCAAAAGAAACACACTACCTGGTACCTAGACAAGCAATTATGCATGTTGTTATGGGTGGGAGACTGTCACATCTCACTGGAATAACATGCTGCAAATTAAACCCCGGATTTGTTGCAAAAGTTAAAAAGTTTATCAAAAGTACGCAAAGTTCCCAATTTACTTGTCAGGTAGAATTGGGTTAGCAGAAAACACAGACCACATTTCTGTAATTCAAGAACTAAATAAATAGATTCTAATCACAGGTAAACAATTATGAACTATCAACGTATAGCTTTACTAGCTAGAACTCTAACCCTCTTCTCAAACTCCCCCATACACACATACAGACTGGTACAGACAGCCAAAGACACTGGCATCACAGCAAAAGTAAAACAAATGGGGAAACAGCTCAGTATTGGCAGCCCTCACGACTCAATGGAGTGTTCCTTCTGTTTCCCCAAGCCCTTCAGTTCTCGAATCTTTTCCTTCAGGTTCTTTCACTTCTTCACAGAAATCACAAAACAACTGATGTATTAATTGTCTGAAACTGCAGAATTTGTTATTAAGTTGATAAAAGCACAGTGAGATGATGTTGGTGTCAGCAGACTTGGCCCTGTTTTCAGGGAAATATACGGTTTCCTCTGGAACTAAGTCTCAAAGGAGAATTAGAGTAAAAGCAAAATACTGCAAATGCTAGAAATCTGAATGAAACACAGAGAATGCTGGAGAAACTCAGCAAGTCTGGCATCATCTGTAGAGACAGAAGCAAAGTTAATGTTTCAAGGCCGAAGACTCTTCTTCAGAACAGTTTAGAATCAAGGCATGCTTTGAGTCTGGTTAGGGTGTCATCTGTTAGATTCTGAGCAAAGCGTGACGTTAGCAATTGACTAGATTTTTACCGGACCAAAGCAAGGTTTCAGAAAAGCATTTTCCAAAGGCCAGAGGAGCTTCGTTTATGGTGATAACATCTTAAAGAATCAGTTTCAACTTAACAATTGGTTTCCATTCCTCTAGCCAGAGGTTTGGATATAGAAGATAGGAAGAAACCATTCCTCCTCCTCAAATGAGAACGAGTTTGGCACACATTTAAAGTGATTTGCAAACATAGCAAATGTGATATGATAAAAACATGCTTTCACATAATAAACGGTTAGGATCTGGAGTGCACAGACTGGAAGTATAGTGGAGGAAGAGTCAATTGATGTATTCCGAGGGCGTTGGAAGATATTTTGAGTAGAAACAATTTGCAAGGGTATTGGGAATTCAGTTATAATGCACATTTGAGAACCAGTGCAGACGCAATGGGCATGAAAGGCTTCATTCTGCGTTGCAATAGTTCTGTGAACTTTCCAGAATTGTAATTTCTATCGTGTGATTGGAACCCATTATATCTTAAACCAGTAATGTCTATATTAAAACTTAAAGAAAAAAAGTGGCTTTAAAAACATTTCTTTCTTCATGACATTTGGACGTAACAGTGCCATTAATCAGTAAGATTGAAAGATTATGAAATAAAGGCAAAAAGACAGTAAAGGAAGTTTGAAATTATATTGAGTGAATCCAACAGCAACTGCAGCAAGGTAAGTAAAGAAACAAAAATGATTGAATTAAGAGAGAAAAAAAAGACAGAAAGGAAAAATTGTTTAAAATAAATAATTTAATAAATTTAATCTGTCCAACGCCAACCACAAACCAAAGGAATGAAATACTTTTTAGCTATTTTTGAGTACTAGATGGGTTGTTTGGTATGAAATGACACTTACCATGTCTTTTTTTATCTCTTAGACTGAAGTTGCACAAATTTACTTTCCGTGGTGGGTTTATTTTCTTTTAGCAATCACTTAATAATCATAACTTCACACTGGTATGTCACACAAAGAACTTAAGCAACCATAATTATTCCAGAGACGCTTTTCTGATTTCCCAATCATTATTTCTTCTTCATTGAGTGACAGCAAGCAGGAGAGTCTGGTCTTGTAAACAGCAAATCCAGGCACATTTTATCACTGGTGAGGCTGTCTGTTAATCATAAAATAAATCAGTGGATAAAAATACATTCTGGCAGATGAGTGCCCCTTCTTGAGCCTCTTAAGTGCAGCTACCCAGTGAGACCATGGGATCAAGGCACTAAGGCTATTGTGCTGCACAAGACATGTTGTACCTATTCTACAACAGTGACTTTGCAAGGGAATTGACAACAGAAAAGCACTTTAGGGGCATCATGAGATCAGGAGAGGTGCAATCCAAATAACTTCCTTACTCCGCTAAAAACATTGAGATGCCCACTTTGGGCTAGAATTTCAGAATTATTTAAGCCACCACGAAGTGTGTTTAAAGGTCAATTACCTAGCAACAGATGTCACTGGCTGAATTTTCCCATTTTTTTTGGCAAAGTTACCACTTTACATGCTGCAAACCAGGAACTGTCCTTCACATTGTGGCCCTGCACCACTATCCCCAAAGAAAATGGCCCAAAAAGGCAGGTTAGCTACTTTTGAGTACAAGATAGGTTGTTTGGTATGAAATGACACTTACCATGTCTTTTAGATTTGGTGACAGCTACCTGGAGGTGCTGGTGGATCAAATGTTGAATAAAGGGCAGCGATATTTTTTTTTCCCTGCTGATCAGCAAAGGATGCCATGCCAGGACATTCAGCTATCCTGGGTCAAAATAAGAGCCTGCAGATGACACTCTCTCCTGCACTACTCCAAGTGTTCCCATCTTCTATTGTGTCTCACTTTTATATGTTGAGTTATACCCCTTCACAATTACTATCCTCTCCACATGCCTGTGTGCTGCCTCCAATCTCCATGCTTTCCTAGCTTGCCCATTACAACAGTAGCCCCCATCCCTTGATTTTTTAGTGTATAGACCCCACTGTGCTGACTGTAGCCCATTCTGTCACCAACTTGAACAGACAGCCCCTGATGAATGACCGGGCACCAGAATGTGCTCTGTGTAGTTTCACAAGTGACGTAACCCTACTTCCTGGGCTGGTTGCACAGCATCTACAGGACTGACTGTGGGGCAACTCACCGGACTACAATGATATCCACTCCCTGACCCCAATCAGAGCAAGCAGTTAACTGACTGTGTCGAAGCCCCGGATCGAGATGAGACAATGTACATTTTTAAAATTAATTCATTCACAGGGTGAGGGCGTTGGCATTTATTGCCCAGGAACAGTTAAGAGTCAACCACATTGCTGTGGGTCTGGAGTCACATTGTATGCCAGACCTGGTAAGGATGACAGCTTTCTTCTGGACATTATTGAACCAGATGGGTTTTTCCTGAAGATGGACTTGTAGACACCATTTGGACTCCTAATTCCATTTTTTTTAAAATTGAATTCAAACTTCACCATCCACCAGGGCAGATTTGAACTCAGAATCCCAGAACACAACCTGGCTCTCTGGATTAATGGTTCTGTGATAATACCACAGAGCCATCACCTCCCCTTTGATCTTGACATATCGTGTTGGTACCCTGATGACTGATCAGTTTGTTTTGTCTAGATGGAATGAGGACTACTCTCCTTAAACTTTGAGATAAGGCCATTGAGTTGAATCACATGTTCTGTGTTTGCTGCGTAAGCTGCTGACACATACTGAAGCTGTGACATTGACATAGTACGGTGCTATACCATGACATTTCTGTGTGACCTCGTTCTGAAAGATACAGCAACATGCAAAAAAAAAGCAAGGAAAATTACTGTGGGCATCCAAGTAGATACGAAGGGAGTGAGTGCCAAGGAAACAAGGTTAGATTTTCTGAGATGATCCCAGCTCTGATCTATAGATACATGATGTGTCCTTGCCCATCCACACAAAATGGCCTGACAGCTGCATTGTAATGTTCAGTCTTGGTGCAAAAGAAGTGATGATCTGTTTTCTAGGTGAGCTGGAAATGATGACATTGTCAGACTGGCACATTTTCGATGCCAATCTCTGTAGATGAAGAATGCAGGTTGTCGTTGCCCAGGGAGTGTAGCTTGGGATGTTGGGGGCTGCTGGTCAAACTGAAGGCCCTGAGGAGCAACCAAATTGATCCAGAGCCACCAACTATCAGTTCTGTCTTCATGCCAGGAATTAGTGCCATCTAGTTTCTCTGCAAAGCCTGGGTATAATGATGTGAACCAGCTGGATTTTGTTGGCTACAAGATCCTTGATTAGGTTTGTTAACCTAATAGTGATGGGATACTGGCCTCTGTGCAGTTATTTCACTGGGAAAATAGCAAACTATGTACAAACAAGGTGAGATTAAGTAATAATGAGATGGTGACAAAAATAGAAATTGCTAGAAAAGCTCAGAAGGTCTGGCAGCATCTGTGGAGAGAAATCAGAGTTAACATTTCGGGTCGAGTGACCCTTCCTCAGGTCTGAGTTCCAAGTCCCTCAGTTCTCAGGTAGGGTCGTTCGACCTGAAACGTTAACTCTGATTTCTCTCCACAGATGCTACCAGACTTGCTGAGCTTTTCTAGCAATTTCTATTTTTGTCCCCGATTTACAGCATCCACAGTTTTTTTTTTGGTTTTTAATAATGAGATGGTAATGCTTGCAAATGGGCCTCCAGCCCCTTATTGGCAAAATTCTTCACTCACTTTTTAAAACCTGGTTTGCAAAATCGGACTATGTTTTTTCAACTTTGAGAATCCCCTCTGTCCGTTCCTACCATACTTTACCAACTGAGCCACCAGTGCCTACATTGTTTAGGAGCTGGGAAGATTTCACCCATTAAATCTGTTTCTCTCACCACACATGTTGCCAGCCCTGTGAGACTTCATGCCCTTACTACTTTCTCCTTCCAAAATTTCCCATATTCAAAAGGAGAAGGTGATTTGGCTGCTTGCCAGTGGTTACTTTGTGCCTTTGAAAGTTCAGACAGGGCCTTAAACTGAGTTAATACATACCTTGGCATGACTGGCAACATACTTTTTAAGGCAGTGGGAGGCTGGGCCTATAAATGCCTTGAGCACAACTGCACATATTTGAGTCAGGTATTTAGTTATCACTCACAAATTACACCAAAAGGTATTTCGATTATCTTTGCCATTCCCTGTTACAATGTACGATTTCAACATGACCGAAAATCGAGATGGAAATCATCCACTGAGCAATAACAAGGTTACTGAAGCTCTGATGAAATTTCAGTGTGATTCCTCCAAAATGACTAATTTAAGGGAGGCATTCTGTTGAACCTTACAGTTTGAGGTCTCATTGCACTACTGAAGGAAGCTAAGCCTGAGATAAGATCCTAGTCAAATGGTGCTCCACTGCAGGGAGCCAGCAGTGGCTATACTTTCTATGTGCGGTGATGCTCCATTGTTGATACCTTTAAAGGTTCTCACAGACCGCAGGCTGTACAGTCCACTGTCTCCATGAACCACAAGCACAGAGTTACCATTTATATATTTGCTACATTTAAGATCGTCTTGGTGGTTCAGCGCATTGTAGAATGCATCAAGATTATAGACGAGGGCAGTAAAAGGACTGACTGTCCAAGAGAATGTGTTAGAGTGTCACACAGCCCCTAGCAAGGCACTGCCTGATGCCTGCCAGGGTGAAGCATGATGTAATTCTGACCTGTATTGAATTTACAATCAAGGGAGTAGCCATTCTGATTCATTTATTGTCAGTTATTATACTTTATCATAATATATTGTATTATAACTTTAAACAGTCTGACTAGACATGTAGTCTGTCTTGAGTAAATGGTTCCAAAGAAATGTTTCACTCTTATTTTGTCATCGAGACACTGCTGAGGATTAGGAACTGTCGATAAGTTATGTTGCACAATGTGCAACAACGTTTTCATGGTAGAATGCAATAAAATAAAGATATATAAGGCAGCAAACTGATTTATTGTTTGTTTATATTTGAAAAATAAAAAAAATGCATTCAGAGACCACCTACACAGATGACATGTGAAGGAAGATTGTCCAATCACAGTCTGGACAATAAGTAAATGGTGGCTCCCTTATGATTGAAAACAGCCAAGGGAGGGAGGGAAATCCAGCATCAATTTGACCTTGGCTGTTCTCTCACATGTCTCCTGAGAGTCTGTTACAGAGAACAACTAGCAGGGGTCTGGGAGCAGGCATATTGCCCATGCTATTAGCCTGAAGGAGAAAGCAACATATATTCATCTCAACTGTAAGTTAAAATTACTTTAAAAGTTAGAACCATCTTATCCAAATAGTTGCTTGGTAGTACAGAACTTCAACATTTGCTAAAAAAGTAACATGAAGGTAATGCTTTCCATTTTGAACTCATCAAGATGGACCCACAGAAACCAAACGTCAACATTTACACAGTATGAGAAGAGGGTGCTCATAATTGGTCAGTACAGAGATGCAGCAGGAATAGTCAACTGCTAAGCTTTGTGAAATGAAAATCTCAGACCAGGTGAGTAGACTCTGATTAGTCAGAGTGTTAATGGGAATGTAGCAGAGATTAGCAGTCTCCAGAATTGTTTTCTCACTGAAAAGTGTGCAATGTACAAACATAGATTAGGGTCTTGTGTGCCAATATATGTAGCTTCTATTACACGTAAGTGCATCACATTGCAAGCCTGACTGGCTCATGAGAGGATCTGCATTGTTCCCTGCTCTCATTAGACCTAAACCTGAAGTATTGCATACAGTTATGGGCACCATATTATAGGAGCACGTTGAAGAGAGTGCAGAAACGGTTTACAAGAACGGTACCAGGGATAAGAAAGTTCAGTTATGAGGACAGATTGAATGAGTCTAATTTTTTTTCCTCCTTGTAGAGAAGAAGGCTAAGAGGAGATCTAACAGTGGTTTACAAAATTGTGAGCAGGCTGGGTAGATTAGATAGAAAGGAACTGTTACTGCTGGCAAAAGGAACAAGAATGGGAGAGCATTAATTTAAATTAATTTTCAATTGAAGCAAGGGTGATATGAGAAAAAAAAGCATTTTCCTGCAGTAAGTAGTTAGGGTAGGAATGTATTGTATTGCCTGGAAGTGTGTTGGACACATGTTCAATTGACGCATTCAAGAGGGCATTGAATGATTATTTTAACAGAAATAATGTACAAGGCTATGGCGAAAATGCAGGAAATTGGCACTAAGTAATGATGCTCATTTAAGGAGCTGGTGAAGTACAATGGGCTGAATGGCCTACTTATGCACCATAACATTTCTGTGATTCTGTGGTTAGGCCTCTTAAACGTGTCCAATACATGCAGAATAAAACATAACCTTCAACATTTTAAAGGACACCAAAGCACAATCCAACTAGTTGTCATTCAACACACAAAGGACATTTGAAGTAGTACAGTCTGTTTCTTTCATAACATTTAAAACAGCTACAGTAAACACACTTATCTATAAATAAATGCTTCATCACCTAAGCCGGCACGTCACCAACTCTACTGTTGGTTTTGGCCATGGATTTTGTCTGCCATTTTTCTGACACAGCTTCAGACTTCAGACATGTCACGATTTTGAAAAGCGTTCCTTAAATTTTCTCCCTTCAAATGTCTTTTCTCCATTCGCCATATGTTCAACTTTGCTGCAAGTAGGGAGTGAAGATCTGATCTTGGTCCTGCACTGATTGCAATGCAGGCGGCTGAGGTCAAAGTTAATGTCAAGTAGCCTCCCCATTTTTGAGAACTGGGGAGTGAAAGAAAGCACCTCCTGCAGGCAACTCCTCCACCTGGCCTCTTAGCTGAAGACTAAACAAAGGGAGCAGCTAAAATTTCTCATCACTGACATGGTTCCTTGATGCCCTTTACTCCACATGTCAAGAAAATGTTACACTATTTTCCATTCTGACTGGAATGGTTAGCTATGTTCATGAAACACCATTCTAGGCCTGCTATCTGTAAATCCATGTTAGTTGGGGAATTGTTATCAGTTCCTTCTTATCATGAGTCATTAAGTAATAAAGGAGACTTCAAAGCATCTCATTCAAAGCTAACACGTACCAATGAACTGCAATAATATTGATAACATCCACCTCAAAGTTTCCACGGCACCTGTTATCACTGCACCAGCTCAATAAAAGAGAGCAAAATATGGGGTTTGGATCTTTTCCAAGCCTCGGAGGGAGGATTGGTGAGACTCTTCCCTATTGGTAGCACCAATGATTTGTAAGTTAGGTAGTCCAGTACAATCTTTCACTATCCTGGCACAAAAGTCTTGAGGTCAGGTTTCCAGCATGTTTTACCAATTTGTGGAATGTTTAGAGAACACTAAAGTGCTGACAGCATGAGTTCAACTGTAAAATAGGGAAAGGAAATTAATTTTGTAAGAAGGAAGCGTATTCCTCGTTAAAAGTTTCTGGTTAGTAAGTCCACATTGCTTGCTTACTTGAATTTTTTTTTGCTTCTTTTCTTCTTGAGCAGACTACGGCATGAAAGCTCCAAAGGACTAGCAGTTGACAGGCTCTTTATCCAAATGCCTGTCTTCAGTTTCACATACACCGCCAACCCCCCTCCAGGAGTCCATATGCAACAATTCCGAATGTGGGCCAATGTTGCCTTTTAATTATTCCAGGCAACTGAGGCATGCAGTTGTCATTCTGAGATGATGGGTCACATTTAAGCTTCTCTTGCACTGCGTAGCTCAACACTACACCAGATGAAGGGTCTTAAGCTTGAAGGATGTAAATGTAATCACGTCAAATAGAATGAGAATGCTCATTGTTCCTTCAGGTTTCTCCCCAGACCTCCCTTCATAACAGTCTCTGGATGCGATGCATGTGGTCCTGCATGGGACACAAACTTAAGATTTGATTTTGAGTCTTCACCAATTGGAACTTAAAAAGGGTCAGCAAAAGTTACACAAGAAGCAGCAGAATGAAGTGCCATTCAACATTTCTTCCACTCCTTTGATGAAGAGATTGGCCTCTCCTTAGGAGCTTCTAGCAGAGACAGGTTGATGGAAATTGGTCGATTAAGGAGATGAGAAGTCCAACTCCTGCAGAACTGGGTGTAAATTGCCACAGATCAGTTCATTCAATCCAATGCACAGCACACTTATTGCATCTGTCATTTGATCTTAGTCCATTTCAATTTTCATACCAGAAAGAAAGCAAGTTGTATTATGATGTCCCTCGGGACATCTCAAAACACTGCACATGCATCAAATTCCTCTGAAGTGCAGTCACTGCATTATATAGACAAACACAGTAAAAATGTTGGATATAGCAAGATTCCACAGAGAAAAAGTGAGATTGATCATTGATTTACTTTTGGCTGTCAGGGTTGAAGGAAGAATGCGGACCAAAACTCCAAGAGTATATCTGGCTCTAGTTCAAAAACTGCCAACAAATCTATAACAACCAGTCCAATTTGTTATGCTTCAAAAAGGAGGTGGTGAAGGATAGAACTGGAGCCAAGCTTTAAAGAATCTTTTAAGCATTTATTTACATTTATGCACTTTATAAACATGCACCTCCAAACCCAACCGCCAAAATTTGTTCTTAATTTTGGAGCATAAGTGAATTCTCAATTAAGACTTGTGATTAAATATAATTAGTATACAATTAATACAAAATTCCTCAATATTTACTGTTTTTTTAAAATCATATTTTCACTAGTGTTTGCTCATGAGATGAGGTTGTCATTGGAAAGGCCAATACTTATTGCCAACTCCATGCTATCCGTGAGAGGATGATGGTGGACAGCTTTCTTAATCTGCTGCACTCCATGCAGTGTAAGTTCTTGCATGGCCGTTACATTGGAATTTCCCGAATGCTATTCCAATGACAGCGAAGGAATGTTGAAATATTTTCAAGTCAGGGTGGTCCATGACTTGCAGGGGACCTTGGAGGAGCTTAAATGTGCCTGCTGAGTTTTTCTTCTGGGTAACCGAAGTTGTGAAGGATTGTTGAAAATAGCTTGGTGAATATTGCCAGGCTGATATACGGAGCAGTCCCATTGCAACAATGGTGGAGACTTTGAAAATTTAAGATGGTGGACGGTTGTTGATCAAATAGGCCTGGATTGTGTTGAGCTTCTTAATTGTTGTTGGGGCTGCATTCATCCAGGCAAATGGAAAGTACTTAAGTATTGACTTGTATTTTGTAGGTGGTGGAAAAACTTGTCAACTTATGTTACATGTTCATGTGTAGCATGTTGTTATAGGTACTCAAGTTGGTGCAGCCAAAATATGAAGATAAATTCAACCCACGTCTGGCCACTAACTTCTGGCTGATGATGTAGGAAAGGCATAGAGAAAAGACCTGGTGGGGTACAGAAATCAAAGGGCAGGTCATTTTCTTACATCAGGAACCCAGGAAAAAAGCATGTCAAGGATTGGTGCCACAGAAACTCTCAAAGAGGAAGGAGATAAGATTATAAAGGAAATATTTCAATTGTTAGCAATTTCCTTTTTTTTTAAATTGGCATTGTTACCTTGTGTTAGAGAAATTTAGGATCCTTTCTTTACCATAATAAGTCATAAAAGCAACATGACAGCACAACTGTGTTATTATTGTTTACTTAATATGGTTTTTGTGTAGAGCCTGCAGCTGCCTATTGTGTTGTGTAATTATGGTACATGATGACTTTGTAATGACTGGAATGTGGTTGTTGTGTCTCCACTCGCACGGAGAGCTTGATGAAAAGAAAGGTAATAGGAAGTGAATCAAATAAATACCTTGTAAATACAGTAAGCACAAACGCAAACACAGAGAACAATGTAAATAAAACTCGACCATCATTATCACTGTGCCAGCATCTACATACAGGTCAAAAATAGCAAATGCCATTTCAAGAAAAATTAGTTCCGATGATTTGTCTGTTTGTCTATTTATTACAATTTTGAAAATAAAAGTTTTTTTGGAAAGATTTTGTTTAAGGAGCCCATCTCAGAATGTTTAGCCTTCTGATCAACTTTTTTACTCTGATGCTGAAAGTAGACCTTGAAAATTTACATTTTTTCACTTGGCCTTGACTTGCAGAACTTTCCACTGCTCTACTGAAAACAGAAAGAGAAAATAAGAGTGCGTCAGCAGCTACATGAGGGCTGGTATTGCCAAAAAACTTTATCTTTTAAAAAGAACATACTATTGTAATTGTCCTCTTGTTGCAACACAGTAGTTATAAAATCTCAATATCGAGAATATATGATATTGGGTACAGTTTACCTTCACAAGTCAAATACTGAGATAATGAACAATCAAGACTGAGGTAATTTTTAAAGAGGAAACTTTGATGAAAGTTGAGGTCTACATTCTGACCTGAACAGAATTTTGCAGACAAATTAAATCCAGTACTCGAGGTAATAGAGACCTTCAGTCATCACTTTGGAATCCTAATACTCACAGAGCCAGAAGAAGAGGGTACTGGTCTCCAGAATGTGACACATACCATTGCAGGATGACAGCTAAGTTAGCCAATCCATTATATTGATAATGAATCTTAACTACAACAGAAAGGGAAGACTGAGGGAGGCAAACTGATCCACAGTTTGGAAATCCTGGGGAAATACAATCACTTTTGGCAAAGATCTATAGCTTGGGTTGTGGGTGAGGTTGTTGATTTGCTCGCCAAGCTGGCTGGTTCTCGTTCAGACATTTTGTCACCATGCCAGGTGACATCATCAGTGGAGTCTCCGATACCATATACAAACTCATACAGATCAAAACTGGAAATGACACTACTCACCATAATGGACCAAACAGTATAAATTCCAAACAGAGTAGGATAGCATCACTTCATCGGAGGCTCCACTGATGATGTCACCTAGCAGGGTGACAAAACGTCTGAACGAGAACAAGCCAGCTCGGTGAGCAAGTCAACAACCTCAAGTACAACCACACCTATCATTGATTCAATACTCAAATCATTTCTCAGACTCATGAGCAAGCTGTACATTTCTCAATGCAGAAAGGAGAATGAAGATCCCTTTGACTTGAACCAGAAACAATCTGAGAACTAGTTTCTGTTACTAAATTGCAAGTTACATCGCCTTATAGTTTACCTTAATTCCATGGTGCCAAACTAGTCCCCAATTGAATGTAACCAATGCATTTTCTCAACATAAAGTTGCTCCTTGTTTTTCAGCTTGAATGAAGAGCAATTAACCAATGTATAAACAAAGCTAAGATTGCAAAATTTCATAATTCTAGCCCCACCACTAATAATTCTAAATATAGGCCAAAAAAACCTCCCAATTATCACATCTTAGTAAAGTGTTGCTGTAAAACACAATCAATGATCAAGCTGCCTCAATGACTGTGCTGATAATAATGATGTGGAGGTACCAGTGTTGGACTGGGATGGACAAGGTCAGAAATCGTATGATACCAGGTTATAGTCCAACAGGTTTATTTGAAAAACACAAGCTTTCAGCCCTCAATCTGAAGAAGGACTGAGGCTCCGAAAGCTTGTGTTTTCTAATAAGCCTGTTGGACAATAACCTGGTTTCGTGTGATTTCTGAATTTGTCGGCTGATAATGGCAGTGTAACACTAAAATATACAGACCGAGCAGATCCCAGCTGTAGTGCCTGTGTAACAGAATTATTGGAATTCAATTAGTAGCAGGGATGGGATTAGGTTACAAGATAACCCAAAAAACAGCCAGGCCACTTAATATCCAGTATATGTGCTTTCAAGCATGCAAATTAAAGTGTACCCTATTTTACTGTGATGCCCCCATGGTTAAATTGCTTGGTGAACTCACCATCAGTTTTAAAGAATAGTCACTTGGATACAGTGCAGAAGCACATAAAAGTACCAGTGTCTTAAATGAGAGAGAGCTTTACAAAATCTTAAGAAAAGAAGCTGAGGAACTTTATCAGTTGTTACAATTAGTGTTACACATCATCTGGGGAAGAAACAAAAATGAGCACTCTGCCAATTTTATAAAATGCAAGAGAGGGAGAACGTTACCTGGCCGTTGTGCATATGTAACAGACAAAAGTTCTGAAAGAACAACAACTTTCGCTAACACATCCCATAAGGACAATAAAACCAATGTTGATCTGTGTGTAGGAATAAAGGAATAAGAAGGCTTTACCATCCTGATTCAATACTAAGTGCACTGTTGAGCTTTTTTATGTAGGGAGTAAGTTTGGCTAGTCATCAACAGATTGAGAAGATAATTATCTGATTATTACTTTCCTCTCAAAATCTATTATTCAACATCTTGCATATTTCAAACTTTCATTCTCCCATCTACTTTTCTTATTTCCCCAATGCATATTTAATCAAAGCATCAAAGGTATATGTGATAAGGAAAGAGTACAAATTTCTGGAATGCTGTAGGCACTTTTTCTGGTCACTTCTTGTGAAATCATCTATCTCAGCAGCAGCCTTTTTTAAATCAGAAAAGGTGTAAATTATTTTTTCTAGACAGTGACAATTCCAAACAGTCTACCAATAGTTATCTGGCTAAAAAACTTGTTCGCTTTGAGACCTTTGCCATTGGCAGGGTTTTAGTGACCCACTCCCTGTGTGAGTTCTCCCTCAATGCTCTGTACCCTTGAGTTTGTTTTTAACGGATTTTTGGCTGTTCAGCCTTTCCCATCATTTCCCATCTGTTATTTCACATGTCCGTATAAGAACTACTTCAAAGGGAAACACTCAGAAAACAATCCAGAAACATGTCAGCAAAGCTTATCAATAATCCTGTCACTCTCAAGTGTAAAGTAAAACAGGTCACTGCAGTTTAACCCGAAATCCTCTGCCACCAAGTCAAAACAATGGTTCCCCACAATCTTTAGCCACATCAGTTTAAAGTAAAAACATGTTACTTAAGCTTTCCCAAAAAAAACCTCTGCCATTCTTTGCAGCGAGAAAACTTCCAGCAGTATTTTAAGTACAAAGTTGGCCTTTTTCAAATTACTCTCTGATATTTGTAATGACACTCAACTCAGTTGACCTCTCTGTGTGTGCAAATTTTGCAAAGCATTTCACAAATGACTTATTTTTCCATGCAGTCTGGGAATTGAATCACACACTCAGTCAGCCAGCAAGATCAGAGTATAGTATAACTCAATGAGCAGAAAGAAAAGAATTGAGTAATACACTACATGTGCTATGCCTTTCTAATATTACAGTACTTTGTCAAACATAAGCAATCCCAGAATATCATGGAATTGGTCATATGGAATAGGTCCAATTTTTGTAAGAAATGGCAAAGGGGAGAAGGGTGACTCTAACAGAAGTATAAATAAGTAAGACCATTCAGCCCATCTTATCGGAAAGTACCAGCTCAATGTTAAGCTGTATTTGCTCAATTATTGCAGTAATGTCAGCTCCGTAGCCCCACCAGGAAATCAATTCCATCGGTTAAATTTTCCCAAGATTTGGCAAAGTGTCAATTTCAGGGAGTTTCCATGGTGAGCTTCTCTCCATGAGCTCGATCAAATTTTCTCCCGCAAATTGATGGTGCTCACCTCATTAAGTATGTAGCATCGCAATAGCTTGCGGAAGTGTTCACCAGTGCCAGAGTCTTTCAGCAACATTCTCAAACTCCAGCCACACTATTCCCATGTGCAAGGATCTCTGAGGTATGTAGCCGAGTGGCAAATTGGCAGCCTGGTTCACAGACAGGGGCATTAAGGTCCTGCCGAATGGGGTGGAGAGACCTCTCCTCTTTCCACAGGACCACCGAGAGGAGACTGTGGCACCAGATCCTGTCAGCCCAGTCTGGTTGCCACCTGGGTCACCCTCTGGGTGTGCTAGCAGCCATTTTTCATTTTCACAGCGCACTTGTGATTTAGAAGAGGCTGGAAGGCATTTCCTTGCACTTGGCTCATATCCTTCTAAACCTTTCCTATCCATGTATTCATCCAAATGCCTTTTAAATGTTGTTAATGTACCCGCCTCAACCACTTCCGCTGGCAGCTCATTCCATATGCGTATTACCCTCTGTGTAAAAAGCAGTTGCCCCTCAGGTTCCCATGTATTCTTTCCCCTCTTACCTTAAAATGATGCCATCTAGTCCTCGAATCCCCAACCCTGGGAAAAAGAGTGTATTCACCCTATCCATGCCTATCATGATCTTATACATTTCTATAAGATCCTCCTTCAGTCTCCTATGCTCAAAAGAAAAAAGTCCTAGCCTGTCCAACCTCTCCCTATAACTCAGTCCCTTGAATCCTGGCAACATTCTTGTAAATTTCTTCTGTACTTTTTCCAGTTTAATAACATCCTTCCTATAGCAAGGTGACCAAAACTGAACACAATACTCCAAGTGCAGCCTCACTAGCATCTTGTACAACTGCAACATATCTTCCCAACTTCTATACTCAGTGCCCTGACTGATGAAAGCCAGTGTGTCAAAAACTTTATTTCACTGCCCTGTCTACCTGTGACTCCACTTTCAGAGAACTGTGCACCTGAACTCCAAGGACCCTCTGTTCCACTATGCTCCTTAAGGCCCTACTGTTCACCATGAAACTCCTACCTGGATTTGAGTTTCCAAAATGCAACACCTCACACTAACCTATATTAAACTCCATTTGCCATTTCTCAGCCCACCTCCAGTCCAACCAACATCCTTCTACTATTACTCTCTGCTTCCTACCATCAAGCCAATTGTGTATCCAATTTGCCAGCTCTCCCTGGAGTCCATGCGATCTAACCTTCCATAACAGCCTACCATGTGGAGCCTTATCAAAGGCCTGACTGAAATCCATACAGACTACGTCTACTGCCCTGCTCTCATCAACCTTCCTGATCACTTCATCAAAGAATCTTAACAAATCTGTGAGGCATGATCTCCCACGCATGAAGCCATGCTGATTACTCCTAATCAAACCCTGTCTTTCCAAATGCATGTATATCTCATCCCTCAGAATGTTCTCAAGGAACTTACCTACCACAGATGTTAGGCTTACTTGTCTATAGTTTCCCAGTTTTTCTTTGCAGCCCTTCTTGAATAAGGGCACAATATTCGTGGCCCTCCAGTCTTTCGGGACCTTGCCCATGGCTGACGATGATGCAAATATATCAACCAGGGTTCCTGCAATTTCTTCTCTAGCCTCTTACAAGGTTCTTTGATATATCTGGTCAGGATCAGGAGATTTATCCACCTTCATACATTCTAATTCTTCCAACACCTTCTCTGCTGTGATATGGACTGCCCCCAAGATAATGCTACAAACTTCCAAGTTCCCAAGTCTTCACGTCTTTCTCCACAGTAAGCACAGAGGAGAAGTATTCATTGAGGACCTTGCCGGGAGACTGGGGAGACTTGCAGGATCAATAGGGTTGTCATGGTGGGGAATTTTAATTTTTCTAACATAGACTGGGACAACAATAGTGGTAAGGGTTTAGATGGTGTGGAATTTGTTAAATGTGTTCAGGAAAGTTTCCTCAAGCAGTATGTAAAGGCTCCTATTCAGAAAGGGGCAAAACTTGACCTACTGTTGGGAAATAGGATAGATGATAGTGGGGTAGCACTTTGAGACCAGTGATCATAGTTCTATTAATTTTAAAGTAGTTATGGAGAGGCACAAAACTGGTCCACAGGTTCAAGCTCTAAACTGGGGCAAGGCGAATTTTGATGGAATTAGACAGGAGCTTGCAGGGGTTGATTGGAATAGTTTGTTTGCAGGCAAAGGGACCTCTGGCAAGTGGGAGGGCTTTAAAAGTGTGATACTAGAGTTCAAGGTCTATATGTTCCTGTGAGGGTGAAGGGCAAGGATGACAGGAGCAGGGAACCCTGGAGGACAAGAGATATTGAGGCTTTGACCAGAAAAAAAGGAGGCATGGCTCAGGTACAGGCAGCTGGGATCAAGGGAATCCCTGGAGGTATATGGGGGATGCAGGAGTTTACTGAAGAAGGAAATCAGGAGGGCAAAAAGGGGGCATGAGATAGCTTTGGCTGAGAAGGTAAGGGTGAATCCAAAGAGATTCTTTAACTAGAGAGAGAATAGGACCCCTCAAGGACCAAAGTAGACATGTATGTGTGGAATTGCAAGAGATGGGCAAGGTCCTCAATGAATATTTCTCCACTGTGCCAAATGACCCTAGGCCAGAAAGTTTAAAGGGAGTATTCTTCATCCAGAGAAAGGTGACTGCCATTGGTCAGGGGGTCCTGACAGTCAGTCAACGAAGTAATTGCATCTCAATCCAGGGGCTTGGGCATGGTCAGATGGTCCTTGGGGAGTCAGGGATCATTGGGGATCATGGTTAGTGGGCTGGTGGGCAGTCTTGCAGGTCAAGCTCAACCAGTCCAGGGATTAGCAGTACCTCAGTTGGGGAGCCGCACAGAGATGAGTCCAAGATCTGGCCTATTGTCAGTTTGGACTGTTGCTTCAATAGGTCAGGGGGCAATGGAGCACAGTCAGTTCTGAAGCTCAGTGCACTGAAAGTCAAGGTGGGGGAAGGGTATGGTTATCAGAAACTACTGCCATGGCATAGATGACATGGGATTGGAGGCAGCATGCTGGGGAATAGAGGGACTAATAACTATGGGGCAACCGTCTTTGCCACCCTGGACAAAAATCCAAAAGAACTGCAGATGCTGGAAGCTCGGAATAATTTTTGTGGACAGACGTAAGCGTTCAGCAAAATGGTCCAGGGGCTCGAGCATTATTTTGGGTGACTCCTTCGCAGAACACCTGAGTTCTATCCACAAAAATAACCTTGAGCTTCCTGCCCCCAGCCACGTCCAGCAGAGGGCAACGAAGAGGGAGCAGCATCACCCGAGCGCATACATTAGAACGTGGAAGTAGTCACCCGCACTGAAGAGCAGATCGTCGTGGGCCTGCTATCAAACAGTACTGAGCGCAGCATAGACAAAGGTTTTAGTGAGGTGGTCACACTTAAGGTGCAGGCACAGAGTAGCTGGGTGAGAACCAGGAAAGGTAAAAGGGAGAGTGCAGGAATCTTCTGTGGCCAATTCCTCTCAAAAACAAGTATACTGTGTTGGAGAGATAGTAGGAACTGCCGATGCTGGAGAATCTGAGATAACAAGGTTTTGAGCTGGGTGAACACTTACAAAACAACATTTTTCTGAAAAAGGGTCTAGACCCGAAACGTCAGCTTTCCTGCTCCTCTGATGCTGCTTGGCCTCCATATACCGTGTTGGATACTGTTGAGGGGAGGAATGACTGTTCAGGGGAAAGCACCAGTAGCCTGGTCGGTGGCCTAAGACTGGCTCTGGGGCACAGTGGGAAAGGGTAAAGGTAAACAGGACCTTAGTGATAGGACACTCGATTGTTAGGGGGGAGAGGCAGGAGATTCTGCGGGTGTAAATGGGAATCCAGGACGGTGTGTTGCTTCCCAGGGTCCAGGGAATCTTGGAACGGCTGCAGAACCTTCTCAAGGGGGAGGATGAACAGCCAGAAGTCATTGTTCACGTTGGCACAAATGTCACAGGTAGAAATAGGGATGTGGTCCTGCAGAGCGATTATAAAGAGCTAGGACAAAAAGTTAAAAACCAGGATCTCGATGGTGGTAATCTCCAGATTACTTCCAGTGACACGTGCTAGTGAGGGTAAGAACAGGAGGATATGGCTAAAGAATTGGTGCAGGGGACAGGGATTCAGATTCCTGGATCATTGGGATCTTTTCTGGGGCAGAGGTGAGCTGTTCAAGAGGGATGGGTTGCACCTGAACTGGAGGGGGACCAATATCCTGGCAGGCAGATTTGCTAGTGCTGCAAAGGAGGGTTTAAACTAGATTGGCCGGGTGGGGGGTGGGATCCTCAACAGCAGGGAGGCAAGTGCGAGCCTGGAAGGAGATACAGTGATCAGAAATAGCGAGTTGAAGTGACAGGCCAGGCTGGAACAGGACAGGGAGCGAGGAATGCCTGTTGGATTAAATTGTATCTATTTCAATGCAATAGGGCTGATGGGGGTGGCTGGTGAACTCAGGGTGTGAATAGGTATGTGGGACTGAGATATTATAGCCATTACTGAAACATGGCTAAGGGAGGGACAGGACTGGCAGCTTAATGTGCCAGGGTACAGGTGCCTTGGGCGGGACGGGGGGAGGGGGAGTTGTATTTTTGATTAAGGGGAGTACCACAGCAGCAGTCAGAGATGAAGTAACTGAGGGATCATCCAGTGAGGCTTTGTGGGTGGAGCTAAGAAATAAGAAGGGGATGGTGACCTTATTGGGGTTGTTCTATCGGCTCCCAAATAGTCACCTTTCTCTCGATGAAGAATACTCCCTTTAAACTTTCTGGCCTAGGGCCATTTGGTGGAAAAATGTTCAATGTGTTTGTTGTGTAAACTGCTGACACAAGTTGCAGCTGTGACATTGAGATAACATGGTGCTGAACAACAACGTGCCCATCCCACTGACTGTTCATTGCAGACAAACATGATAATCTGCCCGGATTTCTATCTGTGCAGAAAGACAAGGCGCACAGAAATCCTGTGAGCCTATGACTTTTCAATGAAAGGCCATGGAAAGGCAAGGCATACATGCTGTGAACACGCAAGTAGGCTGTTACAGAAAGGCGTTCGAACCCGTCTAATAATTAAAACCAAAACACCCAAAACTCACCTCATCTCATAATCTGTTACGAACAGGATTTTAAATGAAATGAACTCCTGACAATCACTCTATAGTCAACAAGTAACAATTTATTTATTTAACAGTGAAAAAATTAACAGAACTACTAACAAACTGAATAATTCCCCCTTAACTACTAACTATTCCCGAATAAAACAAAATTCTAATGGCATGCTGGTCCAATAAATAAAAGTCCCACTTATACAAACCAAAGTCATTTAAAAAAAAAAGTTAAAACTTAGACTTTCAAAACTAAAGTCAGGATGCATCTTCTGGAATGCTCCGTGTCCTCTCTGCTGATCCTCAGCCAGGAACGCCATTCTCCATCGAATTCTGGTATCCGAAACACCTCTTTCTGCTCAATTCTGATGTCAGGAATATTAGCTAAGAGTGCCATGGTACCTAGATGGTGCTTAATCAGAGAGCTTAAAGATTTCTGTGACAGCCAGAGTTTAACTCTTCTGATGACAGTTTGCTGTCACCCTGATTTTCAAAAACCCTCTTCATGTATACCGTCGATGACCTGTCAATTTTCTTATCAGATTTAAGTTCAATTGGTTTTCAGTCTGTAAAGTGCCTGGTTTAAATTAATTAGCTGATATTCAAGCTGGTTGCCTTAACATCAAAACAAGCTTAAGTTTCCAACCACACAGCCAATTGATGCATATGTTTCAATTTCAGAAGTGTCTACATCTGCAGCTGCTTGCAGACATTTTTGTCCAAATCTTCAAGCTTAGAAAAGCACATCACCTCTTAAAAGGACTACGCACTCTACCTCCCTATCATTTTTACACACAAATTCTAACTTCCTGCCTTCCAATTCACAAGTACTCTACAAGGTATAAAGTGAATGCGTGCTAAGGAAGTAAGCAAAGAGCCCTGCGCTGCACCCTGTTATAATGGATGAGGTGGGTGCCTGTCTTTGTATGGAAAATGGCCTAGTAGTAGCATTGCAAAGTAAGACATCAATGAGCTACAGTGGTGAAGAATCAGAGAATCCTTACAGTTTAGAAACAGGCCATTCAGCTCATCAAGTTCACAACAACCCTCCAAACAGCATCTCACCCACACACGTCCCCTAACCCTATCCTTGTAGCCCTGCATTCCAATGGTTAATCCACCTAACCTACATGTCCCTGGACACTAAGGGCAATTTAGCATGGCCAAGCCACCCAACCCACACACCATTGGACTGTGAGAAGAAACCAGAGCAACAGAAGGAAATCCACATAGACCTGGGGGGAATGTGCAAACTCTAAACAGACAGTTGCTCAAAGCTAGAATTGAAGCCGGGTCCCTGGCACTGTGAGACATCAGAGCTAACCACTGAGCTACTGTACAGAAATAAGTGTTACTCTGCATGAGTCGGAAATGTGCCATGATAATGTGTAGGGGCTGGTACATGTCCAATAGAACATGGAACAGTACAGCACAGGAACAGGCCCTTCAATCCTCAATGCCAATCTAATCCAATCTCATTGCCTATATCCCTGTATTCCCTGCCTGTTCATGTGTCCATCTAATTGCCTCTTAAGTGTTGCTAATGTATCTGCTTCTGCCATTCCCCCAGCAGCACATTCCAGGTAACTACCGTTCTCTGTGAAAGAAACTTGCCTCACACATCTCACTTAAACATTCCCACTCTCATCTAAAACCTATGCTCCCTGGTATTTGACATTTTCCAGCCTGGGAAAGAGAGTTTGACCATCCACCCTATCCACGCCTCTCACAATTTTATATACTTTTCTCTGGTCATTCCTCACTCTTCTGAAAACAATCTAAGTTTGTCCAACCTCTCCTTATAGCAAATACACTCCAATCCAGGCAACATCCTGATAAACCTTTTTTGCTCCCTCTCCAAAACCTTCACATTCTTCCTATAGTGTGGTGACCAGAACCGCGCACAATACTCTAGACGTTGAGGAACAAGATAGACATCTGGAGAAAATGCCAGAAAGCTGCAGTTATTCTGACTCTGTCGAGAATTGTCACTAAATAGCTTCTCTCCGCTGCCTAATAAAATAGCAACCCGAATATAAAGATAGCGAGATCAGATATTGATGAAAATAATTATTAGTTACAATAATGAGATATGACTAGGTTCTTCACCACTCACTCGTGAAATTCTCATCTAGCCATTAAACCTTGAGCAGAAAAATGTTAAGAATCTCAAGTTGAATTATACCAAAAGTTAGCTAAGTGTCAATTTCCTGAAGGGTTTCACTGCGTGTGCTCGAGTGAGTTATCTCACACAAGGTTCCACTATTCACCTCATTATGTATCCAGAGGAAGTGGTGGAGGCTGGTACAATTGCAACATTTAAAAGGCATCTGGATGGGTATATGAGTAAGGAAGGGTTTAGAGGGATATGCGTCAAATACTATCAAATGGGACTAGATTCATTTAGAATGCCATGGTCGGTATGGATGAGTTGGACTGAAGGGCCTGTTTCCATGCTGTGCAGCTCTATGGCTATATGTGCCATGTGTCTACTGCACCACACTCATGCTAGCTTGCATGCACCGTCTATGGCATTGCTCACCGTTGCCTGGATCTTCCAGCTTTCCTGTTTCCAGCACCATACTTAAAGCCCAGGAAATAACATGGAAAAACTTCTGAGGGCACATGGGGTACAGGTGACATTGCACTGTGAATAAGATATCGCAACCGGGAATACATTAGCACAGTCTGATTGATGTAGCTGCAGTAAAAGCTGCAGATGCTGTCTGTCCTTACAGTCACTCTACTTAATGTCCACTGAAACATGAGATCTTGCCTATGATGATTGTGAAAGCATCCTGTATTGTAGGATGTATATAAAGTTACTAATTCTAACTTTTATTAAACAACAGGAAAAGCATTAACAATCACAAGGAGCAGCATGGTGGTTCAGTGGTCAGAACTGCTGCCTCACAGCAGTAAGGACCTGGGTTTGATTCTAGCCTCGGGTGACTTTCTGCGTGGAGTTTGCACATTCTCCCTGTGTCTGTGTGGGTTTCCTCCCACAGTCCAAAGATGTGCAGGTTTAATGGATTGCCATGCTAAATTGCCCATAGTGTCCAGGGATGTGCAGGCTAGGTGGATTAGCCATGGTAACAGTAAGGTTAGGTGGTGTGTCTGGATGGGATATTCTTTGCAGGGCCAGTGGGCTGAACAGCCTGTTTCCACACTGTAGGGATTCTATAAACAAATTTTAAAAAAAGCTTCCTTTACTGCAGGGGCTAAACAAGGGCCAATTGAATTTTGAGAAACAAGCTTACAGCCAATGAATGATTGCTTAGCCCAACTCATGTCTTCTGGAACTGAATGTCAATTAAGTGCTTTCTGGCTCATAGTTCCCGACTCTGCATAATCAAAATAATGTTCCACCTCCTCAATGTCCTCATCTACCTCTCTCCCTGCTCACAGCATCAATCACATCCCCTCTTCGCCTGCTCCAGTTGTGCAGAGCACAGCATGTGAGGGTTAGGTGACACACTCTGTATTATCATGACCCTCCCCCAATCCAATCCAAGCATCAGGACCTCATCTTCAGGCAGCCAATTATCAGCTCCACGATGGCCCTGTTTCTGGGGAAAGTCAGCAACATTTCCAAAGTTGACTCGCAACCTTGTCAGAGGGAAAAGAGATGACGTGGTGCAATCCTGCAACAGTAAGAACGTTTACACTTTTGTAGTCAAGACTGCGAGATGCCATGCAGGCCCCTAGTGTCTCCATCGAAGCAGCTGGTTGCATGGAAATGTAATGCAGCTGTCACCTTGACAGTCACTGGGATAGAACGGCCACCCACTTGTTCAAGTGCTTCAGCAGCGGGCATAGTTGGCATCCCACTGACTGCCCTACCTCCTTTTGCACATTGAGTGCTATTTTATTCTGGAATGAGAGAAGGGGAAGGATTGAGTGAGATGCAAGTGGCTGGCATTGCTGTTAGTGCTGGTGCAGGTGGGGAAAGGCAGCAAGGCTTCTTGAGTGAGTAAGTAGGCAGTGCAAAGGCCGTGCAGAGTTAGTGGCGTGGGGGGGCTTGGGTGGACAAAACCGAGTGAGAAAGGATGTTTCAGGCAATTGTGAGAGCAGTGGAGGATAGGCCTTAAAGGGAGCTGGGTGCAGTGCAGAGGTAGAATGAATGTGAGGTATCAGAGAGAAGATGGTGCCACTTACCCCGAGAGAGTGGAGAAGGTCATGGACATTTTTCCTATGCTGCCGGGTGTCCCACTTGTTGGCTGAGGACACATGAACAGGGTGGCAAGCTGGCATGGTCTGGTGTTATGGCCTCCTCTGCCAGTTCTCAGTGCCACTCCAGCCACCAGGACCTCCAGGCTCCTGTCTATAAAGCAGAATACCAAACTCCTCTCATCAGCATGCCCAGAGCAAACGTCATGACTGGCACTGATTGACCAGATGCACAATAGCCTTTTAAAGTTGGCACAGGTACCAGGAATGCCAGAATATCCCAGCAGTGGTGAATCCTTCCTGCTGTGGCGGAGGGGAAAATTGAGGCAGCGTCGGATAAGAGGGATGTCACAGGGACGTGGTTGGTAGTTACTGAGGCAGAGTTGGGATAATAAGCCAAGAAAACCCTCTAGACCTCACAGAGAGGAACGCTTAATGAAAGTTAATGAAAATGACACTTAGCCAAAAGATGGTAAGATTCAGCCAACTTTCACTTAACTCACAGTCACTTAGGGTGGCAGAAAGTCATGAGATATTTGTGTTCCATCTAACTCCACGAAAATCAGTGCCCTTTTCCTTTCGAACATGTGGGTGCACCTTTAAGGAGCAATGGGTGGGCAGCACTATGTCCAGGCTCCTCATTGATAACTATGTCCATGTGTTTGTGATGTGAGTGCAGGCTGCTGAAAGGTCATTCAGAAATTGATCTAGGTGAGCCTTGTCCAGCCAAAAAGTGAAAAATAATTTTCTTTAAATTGATGGTTAACAGTCTCTCACGCCACACCAGTCCCTCCACTGCCAAGTGTAAAACCAGGTAGCAGGTAACCTAGAATTCTGGAATATTTCATCACAACTAGTGACTAACGTTGCCCATGATGGAGCATTTTAACGAGAACGACTGTAAAGTTGAAGACTTTCTCTTTTCTCCTTCATTTTTCTGCCTTTATATTCTACGTTCTGGTTTATTTTTCTGTGTTTTAATGCGGCACTGGAAAGTGGCAACACTACACAACAGTTTTCACTGTATTTCATAACAAAACAAATAAATCAAATCAGATCTGTGGGCTTGAAACCTGGGGCTAAGTCCCGATACTATAGGGTCAGAGACACTCTCTCCCAGATGAAGCATTAAATAATTCTTGGTTTACCTCTTCAGTGAACTGTAAATTAGCTTGATTGAGTAGCCCTCAGAAAATAGACGCAAGCTTCACAATGTACTAGTGACTTGCTCCTGGTGATCTTAGTCCATCCAACACCTACAGCTGGACGCATTAGCAGGAGAGTAATAGCATGAGTGGCTAGGATACCTTAAAGCCAACTTGTTCCATCATGAGATAAGAAGGCGTAGAGCTGGATGAACACAGCAGGCCAAGCAGCATCATAGGAGCAAGAAGGCTGACGTTTCGGGCCTAGACCCTTCATCAGAATGATCAGGCCCGAAACATCAGCCTTCCTGCTCCTATGATGCTGCTTGGCCTGCTGTGT
>NC_063348.1:6454125-6533137 GCF_021869965.1 Rhincodon typus
GGCCAAGCAGCATCATAGGAGCAGGAAGGCTGATGTTTCGGGCCTGATCATTCTGATGAAGGGTCTAGGCCCGAAACGTCAGCCTTCTTGCTCCTATGATGCTGCTTGGCCTGCTGTGTTCATCCAGCTCTACACCTTGTTATCTCAGATTCTCCAGCATCTGCAGTTCCTACTATCTTTGTTCCATCATGCACTGCTTAAAGGGGAGATGCGTTGTGACTGAAGTAACTTTTTGGGAATTGGGTTTGAAGAGGATCTGACCTGAGAAACAGTGAGAAATACCACATCTCGTTTCAGACAGGCTCCAAGGGTTATAGGCACTGCACTGGAGGCCTTTGTGGTGGAGGAGATAGAAAGGAGATGGCCACGTCTGCAGAAGGGAAGGAAAGAGGTCCTCAAGATACAAGATTAAAAGACAGTGTGAGCAGAAAGCCATTGTGGTCGATGTCAGGGACTTAGCCCCAAGATCTGGTGGCAGCACTGTAGTCTGAGTGACCCCACATAAGGTATCAAAAATGGAGAATACATTTTTAAATGGAATATTCTACCAACTGCACCCAAAGTTTCAGCCACAGCTGAATTCATCATTAATCAGCTGGCCATAATCCCTGAATATGATTCATTCTCAAGATTCCCTTTGGAAAGAATTTAACAATATATCAGCAGTAGCTGGGTGCTTTCGGAACTGTACCTGGTTAGCACCTTGGAAAGCCCCAAATGACCAGTAATTTGCACATAGTCAGGAAGGAGAGAACCCATCCGAAGTGAGACACAGCCCGAGTAAGTATATGGTTTAGGGAATATGAAGGCAGCGTGGGAATAGAACTGGTAAATCTTTCTTTTCTTTCTCCACATTAAGAGATTAAAATTCAGTAGAATAGTTACAAGATTAATAGGTAGCAGATTCAGCTGACTGAAGGACAGTCAATCACCTCAAAGTTAAATAGGGCCTCAATAGGTGTCAAATAAAACCGAAAGAACTGTGGATGCTGTAAATCAGGAACAAAAGCAGAAGTTGCTGGAAAAGCTCAGCAGGTCTGGCAGCATCTGTGAAGGAAAAAAACAGAGTTAACGCTTCGGGTCCGGTGACCCAAAGTTCTGAGGAAGGGTCACCGGACCCGAAACGTTTATTCTGTCTTTTTCTTTACAAATGCTGTCAGACCTGCTGAGCTTTTCCAGCAACTTTGTTTTTGTTCCTCAATAGGTGGTGAGCACTGTTGAAGCTGAGCTAGTGTGAGTCACCTCAACACTATTGAAAAACATTTTTAGTCACTAAAAGTCCCCATTAACAGATATTCACCCTTCTCGCTGGATCGCTATCAACTCCTTTGTCTATCCAACTGCTCTTCTCTCTCTTTGGGCTTGATCCTTTATCCTATCATTTACTCCCTACCTCATCCCCCTCCCTATCTTCTGCATATAAACTGATGTCTTCCTAGCTACCATTAGTTCTGAGTCACTGGACCCAATATGTTAACTTTGACTTTTTCTTCACAAGTGCTGCTAGACCTGCTGAACTTTTCCAGCAACTTCTGTTTTTCTTGCTAAGGAAAAGCAAGCCTGTTACAGCCCTCTTGTGGCACAATAGTTGTGTCCTTGCTCCTAAAAATTGGGAGGTGTGGGTTCAAGTCCCACCTACTCCAGAGGTATGTAGTAACATCTCTGAAATATGTTGATTATGAAAAATAGACTAATTTTTAAAAAAATAAATAAGGTACACATGGTCAGGAAGGAGAGATCATATCTAGAGTGAGACACAGCCCGAGTAAGTATATGGTTTGGGGAATATGGAGGCAATGTGGAAATTTGGTGCAGAGCGGAAGAGGTGTTTTTAAGGCCTTTTACAGGATAACTTAAAGCCCAGGATCAAGGGCCTAGTACAAAAGAAGGAGTGACATCATGGGAAAACGATAAGAAAGAGCAATAAAAGTTCTGCTGAGGGAATATGAGCAGCTAGGGAATAAATTAAAAAATGGAACCAAAAAGATAGCCTCTGAACTACTACCTGAGCCACAAGCTAATTGGCACATGGTCAACAAGATTGAAAAAAATTGAAAAGATTGGAGTGGGAGAAATGGGTTTGAATTCATAGGACATTGGCACCAGTACTGGGAAAGGAGGGAGGTGTTCCAATGGGACACGGTCCATCTGAATCCTGCTAAATAACTAGGATTGTGGATGGGGCTTTAAACTAAATGGTGAGAGGGTTCATTTGCTTGGAAAATTATGAAAATGGGGGAGGGCTCAGAAGCGGTTATTAAAAGTTTCCAGAACAAGAAATAGGATAGACAGTATGGAAAGGGTCAGGAATCTAACTTCAGACACAGCAGATAAGGGGACAACTATGAGAAGGGAGCCAGTTAACACAGGGCCAAGAATGTTGTAGCTAAATGCACACAGTCTATAAAACAAGGTAAATGAGCTTGTAACACAGATTGTAATTGATAGGTATGAAGTGGGTATCAAGAGATATGGCTGCAAAGGGATCAGGGCTGGGAACTAAGTATGTAAGAATGCACATCCTATTGAAAGGATGTGCAGGTGAGCAGAGGGGGAAGGGTTGCCTTGTTAGTAAGAAAGGAAATTAAATTGATCACAACAGTGATGTGTGCAAGGAGCGGTGCTGGGTCCATTGCCTCTTGTCATGCATGTAAATGATTTGGATGTGAACACAGGAGGTATGGTTAGTAAGTCTGCAGATGACACCAAAATTGGAGGTGTAGTGGACACCAAAATTGGAGGTGTAGTGGACAGCGAAGAAGATTACCTCAGAGTACAATAGGATCTTGATCAGATGGGCCAAGGAGTGGCAGATTAGATAAATGTGAGGTGCTGCCTTTTGGAAAGGCAAATCAGGGCAGGACTGAGATACCTGGTGCTAAGGTCCTGGCAGATTGCTGATCAAAAGGATCTTGTAGTTCTGGTTTGTAATTCCTTGAAAGTGGAATTACAGGTAGACAAGGTGTTTAGTATGCATGCCTTTATCCCTCAAGGACATTAGTGAACCAGATGGGTTTTTCCCAACAATCGATAATGGTTTCAATATTACATCTTAATTCCAGACTTCTTTTTTATTGAATACAAATTCTACAATCTGCTATGGCAGGATTTGAACCCAGGTCCCCAGAACATTACCTGTGTCTCTGGATTAATAGTCCAACAATTTGCCATTGCCTCCCCATTTTTACCATCTTTACATCCTAATCATGGATGAATTTTCAATTGGTTGAATGGACAAATAAGTTGAAAGGAGGGATTAATATACAACAAATTCCTTCAGGCAACTAGGGGTAGTCTTTATCAGGACTTAAGCTGCAGCTTACAGGAGTAGATGTTCAGGAGTGCAGGTTCATAGTTCTTTGAAAGTGGAGTCACAGGTAGACAGGATAGTGAAGAAGGCATTTGGTACAGTTGCCTTTATTGGTCAATGCATTGAGTATAGGAGCTGGGAGGTCATGTTATAGCTGTACAGGACATTGGTTAGGCCACTTTTGGTATACTGCATTCAATTCTGGTCTCCCTGCTATAGGAAGGATGTTGTGAAACTTCAAAGGGTTCAGAAAAGATTTACAAGTATATTTCCAGGGTTGGAGGGTTTGAGCTATAAGGAGAGGCTGAATAGGCTGCAGCATCGGAGCTGAGGTGTGACCTTTATAGAGGTTTATAAAATCATGAGGGGCATGGATAGGGTGAACAGCTAAGGTCTTTTCCCTGGGTAGTGGAGTCCAAAACTAGAGGTTATAGGTTTAAGGTGAGATGGGAAGAATTTAAAAGGGCCTTAAGGGGTAAAGTTTTCACGCAGAGGGTCGTGTGTGTATGGAATGAGCTGCAGGAGGAAGTGGTGGAGTGGGTGGGTATATGATTAGGAAGGGTTTAGAGGGATATGGGCTAAATGCTGGCAAATGGGACTAGATTAATTTAGGATATCTGGTCGGCATGGACGAGTTGGACTGAAAGATTTGCTTCTGTGCTGTACAGCTCTATGACTCCATACAATCTCTGGATTACTCTACCTGAGATACAGGTAGTAGTTATCTATATAATTTTACCTATTTAAATATCACAGGAAGTTGAATGCATGGCTCAAAGATTGATGTAGGTGAAATGGGTTTTGATTGATGGGACACTCACCGATCACAAATTATGAAGGAAGAGGATGAGTAAGTCATTTACCCTATGAGCCATTTAATAACCATATGGT
Source organism: Rhincodon typus (assembly GCF_021869965.1). Lineage (NCBI taxonomy): Eukaryota > Metazoa > Chordata > Chondrichthyes > Orectolobiformes > Rhincodontidae > Rhincodon > Rhincodon typus. Next base: position 6,458,327 of record NC_063348.1, read on the forward strand.
CTATCTAACTCCACTTTCCTACCCGCCTATCCCCCTCATAACCCTTAACTCTCTTGAAAATCAATAAATCGATCTAATTAGCCTTGAATATGTTCAACGATGCAGCCTCCCCTCTTGGTTCGAGAAGAACATTCCAAAGTCCAAGGCCCTCAGAGCAAGGATTTGCACCTCATCTTCATGATAAATGGGAAATCCTTTACTCTGAAGGTGTGTCCCCCTCTAGATTCCCCAAAGGGAGGAAACATCTTGTCAGCATCTCCCTATCAAACCCCTGTGAATCATATATGACTAAATGAGGTCACCTCTCTTTCCCCCAAACTCCAGTGAGCAAAAGCTCAGCTGGCACAACCTCATCAGATGCCACACATCCCAGCAGCTGGTGGACTGCTTCCTTCTCAGCATTTGTCAGAAAGGCCTCGTGCACCAAGGCCATCAGAGCCTGCTTGTTTTTTCTGTTTTTCCTTCTGCCATTCCTGTGTCTGTCTCAGGTCAAACTTTGCTTAACGACTTCCAGCCCTTCCACTTTAAGAAGTGTAAGGTGACTTTAAAGTAGGGTAGGTTGGTTTGAATTTGTGCTACTCTTTCTTTGCTCAGGCATCATGTCATTAAGTGGTGAGTTTAGCATTGTCTGTACGTTACATCCACTTAAAAGATAAGTCAGCACGAAATGTTTGCATTGCTAGCATCACAAGGGACAAGTGCCTTAACTCTGCAGCTGTGCCCTCAGATCCTGGTCTCTCCTACTAGTGGAAACATCTTCTCCGTGTCCACTTTATCCAGGCCTCTGAGTATACTGTAAGTTTCAATAAGTTACCCCTCATCCTTCCAAACTCCATCAAGTACAGTCCCAGAGAACACAACCACTCCTCATATGACAAGCCCTTCATCCCTGGGATCATTCTTGTAAACCTCCCCTGGGCAGCCTCCAACACCAACACATCCTTCGTTAGATACAGGGCCCAAAGCTGCTCACAATATTCCAAACGCGGTCTGACCAGACATTATACAGCCTCAGCAGTACATCCCTGCTCTTTAATTCTAGCCCTCTTGAAATGAATGTTAACATTGCATTTATCTTCCTAACTGTCAACTGAACCTGCATGTTAACCTTAACAGAATCCTGAACAAGGACCCCCAATTCCCTTTGTACTTTAAGTTTCCAAAGCCTTTCCCCATTTAGAAAATAATCTTTGTCATTATTCTTCCTACCGCAGTATATACTTTCCCACATTGTATTCCATCTGCCACTTCTTTGCCCACTCCCCTAGCCTGTCTAAGTCCTTCTGCAGCATCCTCAACATTACCTGGCCCTCACCTATCTGTGCCATCTAGAGGCTTGGCAACAATGCCCTCAGTTCCTTTGTCCAGATCATTAATGTATTAACTGCATAGCTGTGGTACCAACACTGACCCCTGCAGAAAACCACTAGTCACTTGCTGCCACCCAGAAAAAGACCCCTTTATCCCCCCTCTCTGCCTTCTGCCAATCCTGTATCCATGCCAGTACTTTTCCCCTAACACCATGGGCTCTTACCATATTTAGCTGCTTCCTGTGCAGCACCTTGTTAAAGGCCTTCTGGAAATCCAAATAAATCACATCCAATGGCTCTGCTTTGTCAACTTACTCATTACCTCCTCAAAGAATTCAAACAGATTTGTCAAGCATGACCTCCTCTTGACAGAGCTGTAGTCACTCAGCCCTATTTTCCCATGCACTTTCACATACTCTGCAAACTCATCCTTATTGATGGACTCTAAAATCTTACCAATGACCAAGGTCAGGCTATTCAGCCTGTAATTTTCTGTCTTCTGCCTTCCTCCCTTCTTAAACAGGGGTTTTACATTAGCCATTTTCCAGTCCTCTGGTACTCTCCCTGACTCCAGTGATCCCTGAAAGAGCACCTCAAATGCCTCCACAATATCCTTAGCTATCTCCTTCAGAACTCTGGGATGTAATCATTGTGTCATTGAGATATACAACATAGAAACAAACCCTTCTGTCCAACTGGTTCATGCCAAGCAGATATCATATATAAATCTAGTCCCATTTGCCAGCATTTTGTCCATATCCCTCTAAACCCTTCCTATTCATATACCCATCCTGATGCCTTTTAAATGTTGTAATTGTATCAGCCTCCACCACTTCCTCTGGCAGCTCATTCCATACATGCACCACCCTCTGCATGAAAAAGTTTCCCCTTAAGTCCCTTTTAAATCTTTCCCCTCTCACCTTAAACCTATGCCCTCTAGTTTTGGACTCTGCTACCCTGGGAAAAGATCTTGGCTATTTACCGTATCCATGCCCCTCATGATTTTATAAATCTCTATAAGTTCACCCCTCAGCCTCCGATGCTCCAGGGAAAATAGCCCCAGACTATTTAGTCTCTCCCTATAGCTCAAACCATCCAACTCTGGCAACATCCTTGTAAATCTTTTCTGAACCCTTTCAACTTTCACAACATCCTTCCTATAGCAGAGAGACCAGAATTGAATATTGTATTCCAAAAGTAGCCTAGCCAATGTCCTACACCGCCACAACCTGACCTCCAAACTCCTGTTCTCAATGCACTGACCAATAATAGCAAGCATACCAAATGCCTTCTTCACTATCCTGCAAATACCTGCAATGTTACTTTCAAAGAACTATGAACCTGAACTCCAAGGTTTCTTTGTTCAGCAACACCGCCTAGGACTTTACCATTAAATATATAAGTCCTGTCCTAATTTGCCTTTCCAAAATGCAGCACCTCACATGTATCTAAATCAAACTCCATCTGCCACTCCTCGGCCCACCTGTCCTCTGATCGTGGCCCTGTTGTACTCTGAGGTAACCTTCTTCACTGTCCACTACACCTCCAATTTTGTATTTTTCTGGTTCTGCTTTTTAATTGGACACCATGCTACTGTGATCAGTTTGCTCATTCTCTCCTGTGCTCATCCGCACAAGCTGCAGGAACATCAATACTGTGCGGCAATGCAAGGAATGAGGCTTCTCTCTTGCATTCTTCTGAATCATACATCTGTCTCTTTCATAGTCACCTCTGCTGCCCATGGCTGGGGACCAAATCTGAAGGATCTAATCTAAAGGGTATGATTGCCTCCTGGAACAACACAACCAGGAGGAATTTCTGAAGAAGGGTCCCAATCCAAAACATCAACTTTCCTGCTCCACTGATGCTGCCTGGCCTTCTGTGCTCCTCCAGCTCCACACTGTGTTATCTCTGACTCCAGCAACGGCAGTTCTTACAAAGAACAAAGAACAAAGAAAATTACAGCACAGGAACAGGCCCTTTGGCCCTCCAAGCCTGCGCCGATCAGATCCTCTATCAAAACCTGTCATCTATTTTCTAAGGATCTGTATCCCTCTGCTCCCTGCCCATTCATGTATCTGTCTAGATACATCTTAAATGACACTATCGTGCCCACCTCTACCACCTTCGCTGGCAACGCGTTCCAGGCACCCACCACCCGCTGCGTAAAGAACTTTCCACGTATATCTCCCTCAAACTTTTCCCCTCTCACCTTGAAATCGTGACCCCTAGTAATTGAGTCCCCCACTCTGGGAAAAAGCTTCTTGCTATCCACCCTGTCTATACCTCTCATGATTTTGTAGACCTCAATCAGATCCTCCCTGAACCTCCGTCTTTCTAATGTAAATAATCCTAATCTACTCAACCTCTCTTCATAGCTAGCGCCCTCCATACCAGGCAACATCCTGGTGAACCTCCTCTGCACCCTCTCCAAAGCATCCACATCCTTTTGATAATGTGGCGACCAGATCTCACAACCAGGAGGAATGTCTCCCTCCCTGATGGCATTGCAGTGTGCACAGTTCAGAATCCAGCTCATTAACTCTGAGCCAAAGAACCTCAACTTGCAGACACTTAGCTGCAGCTCCAAGGCTCTGGTGGCATAGTTCAAAAAAATCCAAGGCCACATTCAGAGCCTCTGGCAATGTTGTCCTTACTCCACTCTGGGACTGTAGATCTGTCTAACAAAAGGCGGCAGATATTAGATAGCGCCTCCTTTGCAAGATGAAGGCATTTAATACAGTGTTCCTTGCTGCAGTTACAAGGAGAGATTTGCTCCCTGTGCGGATACAGTTCGGTACCCAATGATTTTGTCACACATCTACGGTAAGAAAATGAATTAATATTTCATGACTTAAAATGTTAATACTTCTTAATTGAAAAAAAATTCAGAAATAAAACTTCTTCAGATAAATTCGTTTGATTTGTCATCCAAACTAATTGCAGCTTCGAGAGTTTTGTAGCAGCACAGGCAGAAACTTCCCAGCAAAAAGACGAGATGTCATCTTAGGTGAATTTTTTTTAAAAAAAACACTTAAGTCAATATTTTCATTACTAAAAGCCAAAGCAACTTGAGGCATTTTACATCCAGTTTTGCAGTACACAGAGCTGTTTATAGCAAAGGAGGTCAAAAGCTCACACAGGAAGAAAAACACGTTCCATAATCAAGATGTTTAAAAAGTGAAAGTCCATGATTTCAATTCAGCGGTCATAGGCAAACATTTCACATTTATATGCCTAGTGTCTACAGGCAGGCAATGGATAACAAAGGAATGTGCTGGTCCTTATAGAAATATGAGGATAAAAACAGAGGAAATTCTGTTTTGTGTCTACATACAGTGTTCATCCCATGAAGTGGACCGTTCTTCCATATTTAGAGGTTTTTCTGCTTGAAGCACCAGCCAACATCGAAGGCATATATTTGGCATCCACTTTCTGATTTCATGGTGACTGCAATCCTGGTATTTCTTTGGCAACTGCAGTGAATGCTCCCTTTTTTTTGTTTTCTTATTAAAATTCAGGATGTGACATTTTCAAGATGCTAACCACCATTAAAAAAAAACTCCACTAACTACTATCACTCTTGTCAACACCAAAACACTAAGAGTTGAGCAAAATATTTAAACTTTTACAGCAATTATTTGTGAGAGAAGCTGGGTGAGGGGGTATGTTTACAGGTTATACAGCACTTTCTAGATTAGACTTTTGGGGACTTTGGCAAGCTGAATATGGATTTGTTGTCTTTGTTATACCCATTGATTTATCCATGTTTACCGTATTCACTAGCCCAGTCTGTAGTATGTCACTGCATTTCTCTAATTATCTCATCTCTCTGTCTTTCTTTTCTGGGTCAATCCCTGCTGCCCTAAAGGAATTCAGGTCAACATTCTTATGCAAACAAGTACAACAGTTCCTCCTATCTAGACATTTTTGTTTTTGTCCAGATAGACATTTTTGCTGTAGCCTTTTTACAAGAAATACTCTCAATGGTTTATTTTCCATTGAATTTCACATGTCTGCTTGTTAAAAAATGGTGACCTTGTAATTAATTTATAACTAACAGGTCAAGTGACAGAATGCCAAATTACTTATATGGAGCATTTTTTAAACAATATATGTATGATAAAATAGAATTCTATAGAGAATTTCTTTAATACTTGTCTTATAAAGCAGGCGTACAACCTTCTGTCACTTTGGGGATGGCAATGCTTTTGGAAGCTGGCAAAACAATTCACTTTTGCTTTTTACTAGTTTCATTTTCCAATTGCTTTCAATCTGTCTTCTGGTTACTGATCTTTCTGCCCCAGAAACAATTTCACCTTATTTATTCTATCTTCACAGGTTATGTTTCTGAGAATCTCTCACAAATTTCCACTTAGACTTCACGGTTTTCGGGGAGAAAAAGCTCCGATTCTTCAGTCTCTCCACATAACTGAATTTGATCATCCCCAATAAATTCAAATAAATCCTCTGCAAACTGTTTTCCTTTAAGTATGGTGCTCAGAATTGAACATATCCGAGGTGGCCTGTCTACTATTGCTTAAAAGTTGAGCATAATTTCCTTGTTTTTGCACTGTATGCCTCTAATTTTACAGCCAAGGTTGCCAAATGTCTTTTTAAACAACTTTTGGACTGTTCTTCGACATCTTCAAAGATTCATATATGTACACCCCAGAATCGTCTCCCTTTCTGCACCCACAATCCAAATTTTATAATCTGCTTATATTGTGTCTTCTCATACTTCTTACCAAAATGTATCACTTCATTCTGCCCTGTGTTAAATTTCTTCTTTCGTGTATCTGTCATTTCACCAATCTGTCTATATCCTTCAAACTGAGTTCTTAAGAAGAGTTATAGCAGAAGTGAAACATTAACTCAATCTCTCCACTGATGCTGCCAGTTCTGCTGAAAGTGCCCAACACTTTCTGTTTCTCTTTCAGATTTCCAGCATTCACAGTAATTTTCTCTTATCTGTCTCAAGACCATTCCAATTGACCTCACTGTTACTACATTTAGGAATATTGAGTAGATTTTTAAATTATACCCAATACATTCAAATCTAAAGAAGCAATGTTCTAACACTGATCCCGAAAGAAGACCACTCTCTTGGCCGAAGAACAACCATTCGCCAGTACCATTGTTGTTTCTTTAATTCAACGTGCTTCAATTTTGCAAATCCTCCTATTCTGCGCCATGTTATCACATGTCTATACGAACAAATTCAACTGCATTACATTTATCAACCCTTTCTGCTTCTTCATGAAAGAACTGCCAAATTAGTCAAATGTGCTTTACACTTTGAAAATTCACACTGGTTTTCATTTGCTCATCCACACTTTTACTAGGGCTAATTGTCCTCAATTTATGGCACAAATCTGAATGTGAATCCAAGCAATGGCAGTGGAATTGGATGAAGAGAATTTGAAAACTCATGTCCCATTTTGCAATTTCAACTTGATTGAAGCAATACACCTTGAGTCCAGGGTTTCATGTCTCCAAGTTGCAGAGTGGACCCACTGTGAACTCGCATGGTGCAATTTCAACATGACTTAAAGAGCTAATGCAGAAAATGATTTCGGTGAAACAAGGAATGTTTAAGATGCTTGTATAACAAAGTCTAGTCCCATACTACCTATCAGAAAGAGCAATGATGTTAATAGTGATCCCTTGGGAGTACCCACTTTATGCATCCTTCAATTCAGAAAAACAACTGTTTACCAGCACAATCTATTTTCTGTCCACAGAGCCACTGTCCCTTTTGTTGCCATAGGATTCAACTTTGCTAATAAATCCATTTTGTGACATGTTATAAAATGCCATTTGAAAGTCTATAGCAAAAACTTCAATTGCACAGTATAATGACTGTGGAATGACAGCTGGGTGCTGTCAAGGGCAGTGGAGACATACTTTAGAAGCACAATGTGACAAAACATTCATCAAGGTGATGGGGGTGAAGGTAGTGGAAGCAGGGAGTGGCCAGATCAATGTGCTTAGGCATTGGATGTGTGCAGGAAATAATTTAGAGATCTAAACAAGTCAGGAAAAGTGAGCGCATTTGCTGAGTCTCCAACATCCTGTGGTATAAGCCCATCTTCCCACGCTGTCTTTCCAAGCATATTCCATCAGATGACTCCTTACATCTTCAGCAGTACTAGCTCCCACCTTCTGTGCACTTCATCACCTTCCCATTTATCCGTTCACTGCCCTGACACAAACCAAATCTTGTGAACTATGGTGTACCCTCTCCAAATGATCTTCATTCATTAGTTGAATAGCTGACCTTCAAAACACATGGGAGAGACAAAAAGAACAAGAGGTGGCCTACCACAAATAGATGAGGAGACTGAGTTTGAGTATCCTAATTTGCTGATAATCCAAAGTTAGAAGGGAAAGCAAGCTGTAAGGAAGATGTAAAAGGTTTGCAAAGGGATATAGATATATTAAGTTGGTGGGCAAGAACATGGCCAATGAAAGATAATCTGGGGATGTGTGAAGTTATTTATTTTGGAAGAAAAAATAGAGCATTTTTTAAACAGTTAACGATCTGAGAAATGTTGGTATTCAGAGAGACCCATGTGAACTTGTAAGTGAGTCACAGAGAGCTGACAGGCAGGTAGGTCAAGCATTTTTAAAATTCATTGATGGGATGTGGAGATCAGTGGTTGGCCAGTATTTATTACTCATCCCTAGTTGGTGTTGTGAAGGCTGTGATGAGCTGACTTCTTGAATTGCTGCAAGCCATTTAGTATAAGCACATTAACTTTAGAAAGGGAGCTACGTAATTTTGACTCAATGATACCGTAGGAACACCAATATGGTCTAAGTCAGGGTGGTGAGTGACTGGGAGGGAAACTCAAAGGTGGTAGTGATCCAAAGTATCTGCTTTCCTTGTCCTTTTAGATGGTAGTGGTCAATGGTTTGAGAGGTGCTGTCTAAGGATTTTTGATGATTTAGAAAGAAAACACTGGTGTTCATGACAAAGGAACTGGAACATAGTAATAACAAAGTTGCATTACAATTGGAGGTTACAATCCATACTTGGAGGACTCTGTATTGCTTTGATCTCCTTACCGAAGAAAAGATAAACCTGCCTTGAACCTGCATTAAAGGTTCTGGTGACTGATTTCTGACATGAGGGGATTGAGGAGAGATTGAGTAGACTAGACCTACATTCCCCAGAATATGAAAAGCAGGATAAGCAATGTAATTGAAATATATAGAATTTTGAAGGGGTTCACAGGGTAAAAGTAAGTTTCCTCACCAGCATCTTTCCTGAATGTAGTTAATGATTCTTTTTAAATACAACTAGTACAGAGGGCAAGGGGAGGTTATTCCTGCTGCTGAGTACGTTTTCGGCGGTGTGTTTAGAAAGACTGTTAACTGAAGAGTGAGGTTGAAAGAGGACAGAACACTCCCAGACATTGAATGCTGTGGGTATTGGCAAAAAAGTCATGTGAGATGGCTCATGACGAGCTTTTCGGCTTCAAGAGTAAAATGTCCCCTTTCCAACCAATTGTTGAACAGCGGGATGAGATTCTCACTTTCGCGGTGAGTACACTAATCGAATGAAATAACATCTCATTATTAGTCAATTGTACCTCACTGGCATATATTTTCTGTTTCTTCCACCTAGACACCAAAAATTCCAACAGGAACATCAGAGCAGTTACCTTGGCAGTTAGATTCTTGCTCCTCCATTATGGATAGCAGTCACCAGCATCTGAAGACAACCTTACACCTGCGCCATGTGGCAGCAGTGTTTTAACACTGAATGTTATCAACCAAATGGCCATGTCTCAATGTCCACAGGGAATACTCCTCAGTCAAGTCAAGGGAGACCTCCTTCTCTCAGGGGGTCCCATTACAGTAAGTCCAAACCATCATCCAATATCAGTCCATGGGCTTGTCAGTGGTCAGCCAGTTGCTTGGGCTGGTCAGGGTCAGGAGCTCCGTCCCCCTACAGCACAGAAGTGGGTCACACTCAGTGCATCCAATGCAAACAGCCCAGGGTGGCCTGGTTAGTCATTTGGGGAGCTGCACAGACATCATTCAGGGGTTTGGCCACACCTCAGTCAGGACTGTTTGTCCAAGTCGGTCCAAGGCAGTGGGCTATGGTCAATCTTTGGGGTCCATGAAATAAAAGTCAAGGAGGAGGGAGTCTCAGGAGATCAATTGTCAGGATTAGTGGCAGCATGCTGGGATGCGGAGGGATTAACAATTGTGGAGGGGGGCAACTCAACGTATAAAGGGTGGGGTAGGTGGGAGACTGTACAGTATGTGAGGAGAAAGGAATTATGCAGGGGAATGGGTCATCATCAATCAGCTATAGCCATGGCTTCAGCAGGAGGATCATTGCATAACAACATCTGTCATATTGATTTGATATTCCTGGGGCTGAGGGAGTAAAGTGGGATGATGAACAGTTAGGTAGATGGGTTGTGTGGTATTACAGGGAGGGTGATCAAGAAGGGAATGTGAACATTGGTGGGTTCATCAAGGATAAGAGGCTGAGCCTGAGACTCTGAGTGAAGCACAACTGCTGTTTCAATCTATCATGATGAAAATACCAAGTCTACAACGGAGATGAAAATGGCTGCCACTGCACGCAGAGTGGGCAAAATGAGTTTTTCATTCTGTGAGAGGAAGCCCTTCAAAGGGCAACAGCATCACACAGACACCTTTACAGTACCGGGACAGACAGCAGTGGGCACGACATGATGTACGTGAACCTTAGGCATTAACCGGCCATGTGGAATAGAAATGCTCGTCCCAAGCACTCCTGACCACACCATGCAGCATCAGGAATCTGTCAGTAATGGCTGTGATACACAAGCAATGCTTTGCAATTTCCACGGTCTTGGAACCTTCAGCTGCTCACTTCACACCTTGGGTCATAAAACTTTGTATAGCAGTAAGGATGAATAGGCTCTGTACCTTCATCCCTGTGGTTACTGCTTGATAGACATTCGCTCACACAGCTGATGATTAAAAGTGAACGCAGATTTACAAATGTGCGGATGCATTTATAATAAGGAGTCACTTGTGCCACCTACGGGCCCGTGGAAAGTCTTCAGTTAGCTTTAGACTTATGGCCCGGGACCTGGGAGCTTTGTGTCTAGACAGCCCAGAGTTGCTGAGTGTGTCCTGCCCAGGTGTATGTACACCTTCCTCAGCTTGAACTCCCACAGGCCAGATGGTAGCAGAAAGGGTGCAGGTAAAAGGCCCCATTTCCTCTCCTGAGAGAAGAGAGTCTGTAACTTCTCCTCCAGCTGGCTCCTTACTGGCACTGCCCTGTCTCCTTAGGAAGAAGGGCCAGCTGCAGTGAGGTCAAAGTCCCTTGCCACGTCACAGTCTCGTTGTCACTGAGCATCAAATAGCTGGAGAAGTGGGTGCTGTAGAAAGCTTTGTTGGTGCTTCCTCTGAGGGATCTGTGCTTTCTTCCTCTGAGGCGGAAAACGAGGTGTGGTGAGTGGCTGCTGAGACTACACAGACGCTATTATTACCTGCAAGAGACAAAACAGAAATTACATGTTGACGTAGGGTTAGAAACACAGGTACATTAAGAGTACATTCAGAGTGGTGGTAACGGGAGAGCAACACAGCAATGCACGATGACTCTTCCTTAGTTGCCGGAACACCTTGTCATCACCACATGAACAGTTGTGGTCCTTACCAGCCAGGGACACCATTCTCCCCTCATTGGGTGTGAGAAGCTGAATGTTGGGCATCCTCCACCTATCCTGGCTCTCTCTGCCCCATGGTGACCATTTTGTCCTGTCAGGAGACAAAGGAAGGGATTGAGTGAGATAAAACTGCTTTGAAGAGTTGTTGCATATGAACATAGGCTATTTAGGAAGTTTTGAATGGAGCTTGACAACATTTAGGCTAAGACCAGTAGGTTTTAAGTAACATTCATGACACACAAGTGCTAGGCAATAAACATCTGTAAAAAAGGAGAATTGAACTATTGCTGAAACCCACAACGTCAACCTCCTCACATTATCATTTCATCAGAAACAAAACTCTTCTCTTTGTGCTTGTTGACCTACATTAGCTCCCAGTCAAACAACTGCTTTTTAGAACTTGCATCATTGCTTTCAAAATCCTTCCATGGTCTTGTTCCTCACTACCTCTGTAATCTCCTCCAACTTCATAACAATCCAAGAAATCTGTACTGCTCTAATTCTGGCCTTTTGGACGTCCCTAATTTTAATTATTCCAAACTTGGAGGTATGGGCCTAAACTTTGGTATATCCTCCCCATACCTCTCTGCTTCATTTTCCTCCTTTAAAAACTTGCCCATTTCTTGCAAGTTTTGACACAAGCTTAGGCCAGAATTCTGCATCACTGTTAAAATATGTCAATTGTTATGCTGTAAATGATGATAAAGCTACAAGAGCAGCTTACTTGGAGCTATACAGGGTCCATAGTCTTGGCTGAACACCAACATGTGATTACTGAGGTCACAGTACCATCACCGTTTACCTCAGAGGTTTATCTACATAGTCATTAAAGCGTATCTCTTCACCTTTGATCGAGCTTTGGGTCATCTGACCTAATATTTCTTTATGTGGCTCAGTGTCAAGTTGTGTTTCATAATGCTTCTGTGAAGAATTCTGAGACATGTTATCACATTAGAGATTCCATATAGATTTAACTTGTTATACATTGGAGCTGCGCTAACTGTAGGATAACTGCATCCCAGCCATCAATTCCATGCTCATTGTACAAAACCACATCGTGAATCTTCACAGACTCTTTCTGGAAGAGTTAAACGTTTAATTTAGAGTGTTGAAAAATGGGACATGTGATTCAAAGTGCTCAGGAGTGGAATGTTTCTTTTAGGATGTTGTGTGTTTATGTTCGATGTGTGCACTAGGACAATTAAAGAGAATTAGATTTATAGCATCTGTTGGAAGGAACACAGTTTCTGAAACAAATTCTTTTAACTGCATGATTTTATATCCGTTCATATACTTGTGCAGTTAGGACCATCCATAAATGACTTAAAATCTGAACTATATAGCCTTTGCAGGGGTATCTCACAACTGGAGTCCTTAGCTCTGATTCCTCGAATTATTTAACAGTTCTCAGAAACTGGTTATTTGTTTGGTGAAAGTTATTAGGCATACGTGATTCATTATCAATTCCACAAGTGTTAAAATGCTCTGGAGCAATGTTACTTCTGAGAACAACAACTTGGCTCTCAGTGACCTACTTCCACTCGGCGACCTTCCACCTAGTTCGAGGATGGCCAACTCCATTCAGCCATAATTTTGTTCCTCCATGGGAACAGGCTAACATTTCACGGGGCTTTGAGCTTCCACCTTCAAAAGGAAAACTGGAGATCGGCTGCTTAGCGATTTCTGGTTGCTGGTATTAATTGACCACAGTCTTATCCCCACGGAAAACAGCAATGGAGCTTAATGAGATAAAAAAATACCACAAGCACTGGAAACATGAAATGTAAACAGAAAACGCTGGAAGCGCACAGCAGGCCATTTGGAAGGTAAAGATAGGTGACATTTTTTACAGCTATTAAAGAAACAAAGAATTCACAACAGAGAATTCAGTTTCGAGGAGCAATTCCAATATTAGCAAGTTGTGTGAGCAAAGAATTTAATCTGATGTAAGGTTACACAACCAAAGTAACAAGAATCAACTTTTTTCTTCACAGGTGCCAATGGACCTCCTGTTTATTTAGAGTTTTTTGCTTTTCTTTACACAATTTGTTCACTCTACATTGGGCTAAGGGGATCAAAGGATATGAGGGAAAAGTGGGAACAAGCTATATCGTTGGATGGTCAAGCCATGGTCACAATGGCAGAGTAGGTTTGAAGGACCCAATCAATGGCCTACTCCTGCTTACATTTTCTACGTTTCTATGTTACACAGCCAAAGAAATCCCATCGCTCCTGAAAAGACCCAAGATGGTGAGCAGGAAAAGGTGCATGTTTTTGCTAGGAGATACACTGCCCATCATTTTGGACAAATGCTAACAAAAGGCCTAAACCCATCTTGGAAGAAGCCACAAGTTGCAGTTGCACACAAGAGGAGTAATATTTGCTCGGGATCACCGTTCAAAGACTAGTTTGCACTAGAACAGTTGAGTGTTGGACTTCAACTGGTGAAACCAGCTCTGGAATCAGCTGCAACAAAGAAAACAACTGATTTACTCAAGAAAGCAGCCTAGGAGAAAGCTCCTACTCCTCTAGTCACTGCTCTCAAAGCCAAATCCTGCCTCCCTCTTTCTCCTCTTCTAATCCTCAATTGCCAATACCTACTTACCTTGAAACTGAGTACTTGTACAGACTAGCTGCCTTCATTTCACATAAGACAGAGCAGGAAAACATGTTGCACTTAGGCAGAGCACAGATGCGCCATTGTCCTTTTTTACAGGCCAACTGCTTCATTCAGTTATACTTGGCAGGACAGAAGCAAAGTTGTTAATATTTGTTAGCTACATATTCACTCAAGTTCCAAAAAGATTTAAGGATAGAATGATCTGAAGCCAATACAACTCTTCTTAGACAGTCTGTCAGGATTAAGAATCACTTACTTCCATTCCGATTCAGTGGACTGAGATAGTTGGGGAATGTGATGCGCTTTGTGCAGACTTGATGGGGCGGGTGGTGCTTGAAGGGCCAAGTGGATGAGGAGTTTGGACGTTAATGCACTCCCTCTGACCTTGACTGACTCCCCGTGAAGTCCCGCAATGTGTTTGATTTCACAAGCAGGCCTTGCTAAATGCTGGTCCCATCACCCTACAGGGACACCAACTTTACTCAACCTCTTCCTTTGAGAAGCTGGATCATTCCTTTCGAACTTGCACAAGTTACAACTCATCTGATTCTGTATTATGCAGTCCAGTGAAAAGGTGGTACTTGTTGACATTTTCTAAAATTAAAACCAAATAGCGAAACCTAGAAATTCAGTTGCACAGTGCACATGGATCAGGTGTTAAATGGCTTCCTCTGCTTCCAGTTCAGTTCGCAAAAAAAACATGCTCATTGCACTCTATGGGTAAAGACCAAAATGAGGGAACCTCAATGTAAAAATGGAGCCTAACCCTCACGAAGGCCCCTCTACAAGACTCATTTAATCTGAAGTGCATCAGCTACACATGGTAATACCAGGTCTACCAGTAGCCTAATTTTTTTTTCCTTCTTATTAAGACTATTTTTCTAATCCATATGCTCAGGGATGTTGTTACACACTTCTGGAGCAGGTGGGACTTGAACCTAGGCCTCTTGCTCCTAGGGTAGGGACACTAACCTCTGCATCACAAAAGCCCTTCACATGCAGCCTAAAGAGTTGTCCTTAAAAAGCACTAGCTACGAAACCATTATTTATAAAACTGTACCTATCTGCATGTTTTAAATGTGGGGTTGGGAGCAGCTGCCCCACTCTACATTCAAAGCCCATAAGGCACTGCCAGACATTGCCATGGATTCCTGCAGCCACAACTTCCTCCTGACCCAGTCACCCAACCAGGCCCATGTTCACTTACCAACTTCGCTGGCAACTTCTGTGAGCTCTCTCTTGGAGGCGGCAATTCCTTAGCTGAACAGAAATTAGGCCCGAACTCCACAATCGGAAAAGCCTCAGGTCTCACCTTTCAGATACAGGGACTGTTCCCGCACCACTGCTGAACTGAAAGTGTCAAATTCCTACATGCAAAAATCATAGTTTAAAAAAACTTAAGGACACTTGTTACACGTTATGGAGCCTCATTTTTTCTCTTTAACATTTTCTAGACTTCACCTACTGCCACTTACCTCAGGGATAGTTTCACCAGTGCTCGACCAATAATTGTCAATGTCCTTTGGTTGAAGGACACCTTATCAAATTGATTAGTAAACATGGCTACCCCCATCTAAATTTAAGATTATATATTATTCATAATATCTCTGTGTATTTATATTTTGCCCTCTTTCTTTGAGTTTAAAGAAGATGTGGTAGTAATTCCCTTCAATTTTACAAGACTGAACTCACTTAGTGCTAGCTGCTAGGTTTTGCAACTGACAGAATGCCTACAGTGTAGAAGCAAGCTATTTGCCCCTTTGAGTTCACACCAACCCTCTGAAGAGCATCCCACCCAGCACCCACCACCCTGTAATCTTGCATCTCCCATGGCTATTCCACCTAGCTGACACATCCCTGGGCACTCTGGGGCAATTTAGCATGGCCAATCCACCTAACCTGGATTGTGGGAGAAAACCAGAGCACCCACAGGGAACCCACACAGACAATGTGCAAACTCCACACAGTCACCTGAGGATGGGATTGAACCTGGGTCCCTGACACCATGAGGCAGCAGTGCTAAGCATTGAGCCACCATGCCACCCCTTTGTGGATGCACCTGAGGATTTTCCTTTCCATCATAGTGTTTGCCCCAATTCCACCTCTGTTCGTTTACTTTTTGCTAGACTACTTCATGGCCCTGGAAAGGTTCCCACTAACTCCATAGAGTCTGTGGACCTCAGACTGAGAAACAGAGGGTTTGAACTTAAACATGAAGCCATCCATGTTTTTGCTCTAACTGTTAATAGTCTTAGGCCAAGATTTATCCTGTTTCCTTTACCCAACATCCATCAGTGCAATTCCAGCTCAGGTTGTTGAACAGTTACCTGGATTACAAAGTCTTACTGATTTTCCCTTCGCTAACCAATACAGAGACCATGTTCGCATCATACCTCACGAGGTTATTGCACTGGATATCGGGTCTGCTGTGTCACCACAAACCTCAATGTTAAAATAAGATTCAGAAAAGATTCGCCGATTTACAGACTTCCAGACCTAGGGTGATAGAAAGCACAGATCAGGTTTCTGTACTGGGCAGGAATCAATGTTTATTCCAAGTAATTAGACTCTACCTACCTACTAACTGTTATAAATTGTCAGAGTACTCCACAACAAATGAAACCTCTAATCCCCTTGTAAATTACCCTCTTACACATGCAGAGACAAGTACACACACACACACACACACAGATACACGCGCACACATACACTAATGCACACACATACACACACACAGAGTCACAAGTGCACGTATACACTAATGCGCATAGACACACACACACGTTCACACACACACACACAAACACACACACACACACACACACAAACACACACACACACACACACACACAAACACATACACACACAAACACACATGCGGGCAGGAAAAACACACCTGGACAGAGGGAAAACTGGGAAAAAACAGTTCGGGCTACTCACATTATCTGTTAAGTTGGTTCTTGCTGATCAGAAGGTTTCTTCTCATCTTTCCTTTTGTGAATGTTTCCATTGGTTTGCAAGAAGCACAGGCTGGCTCGTTCACTGAATTATTAATTAAAAGTCACAGCTTACAACAAGGAAAAATAACCTGGTCTTCCTCAGGTTTAAAGTGGGTTTTGACTGCAGGGAACAGAGAGACAGCTCCTGAGCTGGTGGACATCTGATCACTTCTCTATATCTTGTCCCAGCCCAAGTTTTCAGTTAACTGAGAACCAACCACATGGTTGTTAGCAGGCTAAAGGCCTTTGAAAACAATGACTGGTCACTTGCTCATAGACCATTCAACCTTCTGTTGCCAACCAAAGTTTTATCTGCAGACACCCTCGCCTCCAGTTCATTTATAACCTAAATTTCAATTACTGCTTGTTCAATTAGCCACTTCTCCGGTTACCCACTTCCTAAAACATACTACCAGCCTTGGTTTGTGAAACAGTTCTGCCTCATTGCAGTCCACAATTCTAAAAAGCACAAACGTATGGATTTTACATTTAATGTAATAAAAACGGAAAGAACTGCGGATGCTGTAAATCAGGGACAAAAACAATATTGCTGGAAAAGCTCAGCAAGTCTGGCAACATCGGTGAAGAAAAAATCAGAGTTAACGTTTTGGGTCCGGTGACCATTCCTCAGAACTAGTCACCGGACCCAAAACATTAACTGTGATTTTTTCTTCACCGATGCTGCCAGACCTGCTGAGCTTTTCCAGTAATTCTGTTTTTGTTTACATTTAACGTGCCTGCTGCACTTGACTCTGATAACAATTTTTTGTCCTATCTGTACCCTACTTGAACTCAGCTGCCTCACCCACAGTGATCAAATCTGAGACCTTTTCTCAGTCCATATGGCTCATGTTTTGATGGCTAAGAAATTAAAGGTTGAAAAGGTTTGCATTGAGATTTCAGCAAGGCATATGTCAAATTGCAAATCAGGGTTATAGACAAGCAGAATTCCTACTCAGTAGTGCATGTAATAGCACCTCTCACCATCTTAGATTGCCCCAAAGCTTTTGAGTGAATGAATTTCCTTTGATGTCCTGTTGTGGTGGGGAGGCGATGGCCTAGTGGTGTTATCGCTGGACTATTAATCCAGAGACCCACATAGTGTTCTGGGGACCCGGGTCTGAATCCTGCCACGGCAAATGGTGGAATTTGAATTCAATAAAATATCTGGAATTAAGAATCTAGTGATGACCATGAATCCATTGTCAATTGTTGGAAAAACTCATCTGGTTCACTAATGTCCCTCAGGAAAGGAAACTGCCATCCTTACCTGGTCTGGCCTACATGTGACTCCAGACTCACAGCAATGTGATTGACTCTCAACTGCCCTGTGGGCAATTAGGGATGGACAATAAATGCTGCCTGTCCAGTGACGCCCTCATCCTGTAAATGAATAAAGAAGTAATGTTGGAAACACGGCAGCCAAATTGTGCATAGTGAGGACCCCCAAACAGAAATATGATAATGACAAAATGATTTGATATTTGATGATGGTTGAGGGAAAAGTGTTGACCATGTTATCAGGGAGAACTCCCCTTGCTCTGCTATCAAATAGTGCGACCGGATCGTTCATGCCCTTGTTTACACTTGGCAAAAGATGGTACTTTGTCACAGTTATATGCTGATACCAAGGTGCCTGGCTGCGTAGATTATGAAGGCAAATTTCTTAGCAAATGCTATTGAGACAGCGAGAGTGTCACCTCATAGAAAATTAAGAGTTACACACACTAGCCCAAGCAAAAGGGATCATGAGAACAAATGTTCCAGCCACGTAAACAGAGTATCTCAATCCTGAGATTCTGTTATTGTATTGAACTGGCTCTTGGATATCTATTATTTTTTAATAACATTGTAAGCACAAATCTGATTTTCTGTGCTGAAAGTTTCTAATTCCCAGTGGCATTTCCAGCCTCTGATCTCCTTTAGTTTTATGCACTGAAAAGCACAGCTAAGTGACATCAATAAGTACATATTACAAGTGTTTCTGATTAAATGAATACATGATATCAGATTGCATGACTGGTAGTAAGGGATTATGAGGCTGTTTTTGGAGTGAGATGCCAGGTCATTTGCTATCTTGTGTATATTTTTTGTTACTGGCTCCAAGTTGAAAATATGTCAGTTTTACCTCAAAGGTTTTAGATCAAGCTGATCACCTGGAGAAAAAAAACAAAAATATATAGAGGGAGCAGATAAGCTGAGATCAAACGAGCATTTAGGCAATAGGTTTTACATTGTTACTAACTGTCTGAGAACGTTGTAATGTGCACAGATATCAGTGCAAAAAACACTTTAAGCCAAATTAAATGTAATTGTGTTTCAGTTCAACAGCAAAGGATTAGGATTGGCAATTGCTTCAAAACAGACAAACTGCCTTTTTGAACTGTAGTACAGTCAAAATTATCAAAATACAATAGACTTACTTTTTTTAAAAAAAACAACGCAACCTTAAAGAGGCACAGATTTCTCAGGCAAAGAGCAAAGCACTTATTACTGACCTGGCAAGAACCGACAACATGATTAATTAATAGCCCCCACCCCAAAATTTATCTTCAAAACAGACACAGTAGCTTGTTTATCATGGCACTGTTCACAGGCTGAGGGGCGTTGCAGAGTAAGGGGTAGGAATTGGGAGAGAGAATTAGCTGAAGCAACTGAAGGCACTGTCAAAGGAAGTGGATTTTCAAGATGACGTGAAAGGTAACAATATGTACAGAGTTGTGAGGAGAAATGAGAACTGCAGAAATGCTATTAAATTTAACAGAGAAGTAGAGGGAAAATGGCAGGATTGGAAATGAACAAGATGTTAAATGGAAAAAGGATTTTTATATTGTTGGGCTGGAAGCAGCATTGTCAGATACATGACGGGCTCCCTTCAAATTGATAATCGTCTGTTAAGATTCTTTAGATCTTTACTTTTTTGTCTCCAGTTCTGCTCTCCTTTGTTTAGATCATAAAATAAAGCCTTGTAATATTTCCCCCTTTTAAGAATATATCCAATCCTACTTTTGAAGCATATTATTGAACCCTCTTCAACTACCCTTTCAGGCAATGCTTTCCAGATCATTACAACTTGCCATGTTAAGAATAAGCTCCATGCTACTTCTGGCTTTTTTTGAATCAACCGTAGAAACATAGAAACATAGAAGATAGGAGCAGGAGGAGGCCATTCGGCCCTTCAAGGCTGCTCCACCATTCTTCATGATCATGGCTGATCACCCAACTCAATAGCCTAATCCTGCTTTCTCTCCATAATCTTTGATCCCATTCGCCCAAGTGCTATATCTAGCCATCTCCTGAATACATTCAATGTTTTGGCATCAACCACTTCCTGTGGTAACAAATCTCACAGGCTCACCACTCTTTGGGTGAAGAAAAGTCTCTTCATCTCCATCTTAAATGGTCTAGCCCGAATCCTCAGACTGTGACCCCTGGTTCTGGATACACCCACCATCAGGAACATCCTCCCTCATCTACCCTGTCCAGTCCTGTTAGAATTTTATAAGTCTCTGTGATATCCCCCTCATTCGTCTAAACTCCAGCGAAAACAATCCTAACCTAGTCTATCTCTCCTCAAAAGTCAGACCCGTCATCCCCGGAATCAGCCTGGTAAACCTTCGCTGCACTCCCTCGAGAGCAAGAGCATCCTTCCTCAGGAAAGGAGACCAAAACTGCACACAATTACCATCAATACTCACACTGCAAACAGTTTCTGCTTATTTACTCTGTCAAAATCCTTTATGATCTTTGAATGCATCTATCAGATCTCCTTTCCATCTTCAGTGCCACAGAGAACAATCCCAGTAATCAATAATCGGTTCATCAGTGACCCTTCTGCTCACACAAGAGCTTAGGCAATAATTGTTAGTAGATCATTTGATTGTTGTGCTTGAGCCTCGTTCCTTCCGAACCCATCATTCACATTCTTCGTCCCTAACCCAGGAGTTCTGAACCACATCAATTGCTCAAAACTGCCATCCAGACTGAGATAAGGCAAGTGCACAAATCAATATAAATGTATTCTTCCATCAGCTCTTGTTTAGGAAATCCATTTGCCCACAAGTTGTGAATGCTAATAAGATGAGGTGATTGATATCTTGTTCATGTATCACACTGTGGTCACAGCAAAGAACATCTAGCCAGTCATATCTGTGCTGGACTTCAGCAACAGTAATTCGCTTAACTCCACTTCTCCACATCTATGTTGAGCCCACAAATATTTCCTCCTTGGGTACTTATGCAATTTTTTTTTAGAATTCGGGATTGAATCTTGCTCCATCGCAATCTCTGAAAGAGCATTCTAGATCCCAATCATTTTCTGCAAAAGTACAATTTTCTTCAAGCATTGTTGCTCCCTTTTGACAATTGCCTCAAATTGATGTCCTCAGCTCCTGATCTTTCACCAATGGGAGCAATTTCTCTCAGCCTACTCTGTTTAGACCCTTTATGGCTCTCAAATCTTCCTTAACCTTGTCTTTTCTAAAGGGAACAAAACCACCTCCTCCAATCTATCCACAGAGCTCATCCCTGGAACCATTCTTGCATTTTCTGAAGCCTTCATGTCCTTCCCAAAGTGTGATGTCCAGAATCAGACACAACATCCCTGAGATTCCTGGCACTAGTGCCACATTTATATGGCATCAGGTGGAGCGCTGTTGGTCTGGAGCTGCCCTGCACAGCTCCTTTCATTTGCCCCAGATGTGTCAGATGAAGGAAGATTGCCACCACACCTTGTAGACAGGACCTGGAGGTCCTGGTGGATAGATAGTGAGAAGGCGGGTTATTGTCCTCCCCCCAGGACCAGCAGAAGAGACCATGGCATTAGACACTGCCAGCCTGTATGAAGGGTGCCACCTGGCTCAATGTTATTTCCATGGTGTGGAACGTCCTGTGATGCTGCAAGACAGCCACTGATGTTCTACACTCCACGAGGCTAAGTGCCACCATCCTCTCTCTGCTACTTCACACTCACTCCGTCTCTACCTCTGCACCCACATCCCACCAAGGGTCATGGTTTACCACTAGCACGGTTGCAGATATTTTCCCTCATTAGTTCCCGACCGCCCAAACCCACCAGATTAGCAATGCTACAAGGTCTTCTGCGCTGCCTTCTCATTGCTTGGAATCACTTCACTGCCTTTCCCCCAACCTTGAACCAGTAACAACAGCTGTCTGATCCACTTCCATCTCCCTTTGTCTCATGACAGGGGAAAACAGCCCACATTAAGGCAGAGAGGATGGGTGCTGGGCTGTCCAACATTGGGCTCCTCACCTGCTCTGAGGAGAGGTTTCTGGTCCTTGCTGGTGACCATTCGTGTGGCAGTACCCATGTCCCAGAAATTAGGATCATTGACCATTGCTGGGCCATTCTCCCAAACCTGCCACTGTGAATGTCCTCTTAACAAATCTGATCTTCTATCCCGTGTGCACAGCGCATTCTCCCCTTGTGTCCTGCAGATACTAGGGGCACCTGCACAGTCTCAGAGGCTAAGAGGTGGGCTCGGCAACAAAATCTCCTCCTCTATCTCTGAGGAAGAAGCCACAGACTTCTCAGAGGCTGCCTCCTGCACCCTTTACCAGCTCGGACACTGTCACCTTGGTGCATACTTCAGTCAAGGAACAGTTGGTAGCCCCTGTTGGCGAACACATAAATGCCACCTCTTTGCGGCTGGTCACCCCAGGCATCTGGCACCAGGAGGACTGCTGGAGATCAGGTTTCTGCTCAGCCCCAGGCAGGAGAGAACCCAATAGTGTCGCACAGTTCAAATGCACAAGCAGACATGGGAACAACAGGCAGGTTTGTCAAAGGCACTGGGTAAATTAATCCAAGATAGCGAGACTCCACTGAAGCATCGTGCTTCCTGCAACATGCAAGCATCTGACTGCTTCCAAGGACAGGTTGACAGCTGCCATAGAGAGCCAGGTTCAGTGCTCTCAGAATCTGCTGGACAAATGCACACAGACCTGCACCCCCTCACTACCGTTAAGTGCCAATGCCAAAGCGATGAGAGTTGTGGGAAGTTCACCTCACTCCAGGTGTCCCTTCCTCTCATAGAGACAGGACAGGGCCAGCAGGGACACAACCAGAGGAGGAACCACATTATTGGCCACCTTTCCCATCGACCACAAAGGCTTTGAAATTCCCCACTTTCACACCCAACCTTTCTATCTAACTGTCCCCCACTTTACCCCACCTTCCCCCCGACCCCAGGCATATCCCTGATATAGTAATGTGCTGCTCCCCCATAAAATCCAGGGTGGCGCTGTTGATGACTCCTCCTGGCCTTAACCTTTTCCCCCACATGTTCTATCCCTTCTCTAGTTAAATGTTGAGCCGCTCCCCCGCCTCCAAAATTTTAATCATCCCTACATCCCAGTGCGCTGCCTTAAAACTCCACAATTGAATCCCATGATTTCTTTACCACACAGTGGACCCTGATAATGTCTCCTTGTCTTTTAGTGGACAGGATTGACTGTGGCCCACCAGATTCCATGGACAGGAATGGAGACCTAATAGATGAGTGGCCAGAGCCCTGGCTGACCTCTGACAGTTCCCAGACTGATTTGCTGCAACTCTGAGGACTGACTGCACTGGAAACACAAGGTTGTCTGTAGCCCGCTCCCCAGACTGTATCATCTATAAATGCCCCGATGCTCACAACCCCAAGCAACTGTTTTCAGACTGATATCAGATGATGCCTTTGACCTCCTCTGCTTGGCCCACTGACTGAAGGATGTGTCCAATGACTGGCCTGAGGAACAATCTGATTCAACTTTGAGACACGGCCATTTGGTTGAAGCACATGCCACGTATTTTCAGGGTAAGCTGTTGGCACATGGTGCCAGTGTGAGACTGATGTCACACAGTGCTGTACACAAGCACGTCCAACCCCTTGCTGGATAACTGCTGACTAATATGACAAGCTGCCTGGCTTTGGATATGCACTAAAAGGCAAGGTCAGGCAGGAATGCTATCAGCAGAGATGCAAAGTGAGTCTGTGCACAGAGGACAAGCATGATGGCCAACAAGGCAATGGGATTGGTGCCTGTCCTGCAAAGGAACAAAGTAGCAATGTTCCAATGAAAGGGTGCCAATGTGCTCAAAAGTACAGAATGGATGGGCAGAACCATCTCTTAAGTGGTTCAGAGATGGCTGTAAAAGCTTCTGTGGGCATAGGAAGAGACAAAAAGATTTGTAATGGCAAATCTAGGTCCCTTACAGTCAATAAGAGAGGAAGACATGGGGGGAACAAAGAGATGGCAGACCAATTAAATATGCAGTTTCATTCTGTGTTCACACACAACAACACAAATGTCCCAAAATGATAGGGAATCTAGGGTCCAATGAGAGGAAGGAAATGGAGGATATTAATATTAGTAGGGCAACAATATTGGGGAAGTAGGTGAGATTAAAGACGGATAGGGTGCTACATAAGTGATAAGCATGCATAAATGGGAATTGGGGAATTGTACAGTGACATGAATAAGGAGCTGGTTGGCAGACAGGAAACAATAGAAGTATGAATAAAACAGTTTTTTTTCTGACTGGCAGGCAGTGACTAGTGGTGTACCACAGGGATCAATGCTTGGACCCCAACTATTCACAATATACATTCATAATTTAGATGAGGGAACTAAATGTAATTTCTCCAAGTGTGCAGGCTGAATTTAAGGGTGAACTGTAAGGGGGATGCAGAAACAAGTTGGGTGAGTGAGTAAATTCATGTTAATGACGTATAATGTGGATAAATGTGAAGTTATTCATTTTGGCCTCAAAAAAATGCAGGCAGATTATCCTCTGAGTGGGGATAGATTGGGAAATGGGGAGGTGCAACAAGACCTCAGTATCATTGTACACAAGTTGCTGAAAGTAAGCATGCAGGTGCAGTAGTCAGTGAAGAAGGCAAATAGTATTTTGACCGGTGTAGCGAGAGGGTTTGAGTACAGGAACAAGGTTGTCTGGCTGTAACTGTACAGGGCCTTGGTGAGACTATGCCTGGAGTACTGTGTGCAGTACTGAGGAAGGCTGCTCTGGCTATGAAGGTAATGCAATGAAGGTTTACCAGCAGGTGATGGAATTTGAATTTAATAACAATCTGGAATTCAGAGTCTAAAGGTGATCATAAATCCATTGTTGATTGTCGGGAAAAACCCATCAGCTTCACTCATGTCTTTTAGAGAAGGAAACTGCCATCCTTACCTGGTCTGGCCTACATGTCACTCCAAACCCATAGCAGTGAGTCGTAACAGCTGATGAGGGCTGCTCCATATAAGGACACATGGTGAACATGGGTCACCTACTCTCAATATCAACTTGACCCATTGCCTACCTTCATCTAAGGGTTAGTTTTTATTCTTTGGGAGAACAAAGCTAAACAATGTGTTGAAAATAGGGTACATATGGTTCCAGATAATTATTTGATGTCAGCTTATGGAACATATTGGTCTCTGTGATGTTTATTGTCACCTTCCTTTTGTTTTGCTTGTTAGAAATAGTTTATGTTTGCAGAAAACAAGTACCTGCTGTAACAACAGTTAGATCAGATCTCACGCTACATAGGAAATATGAGAAAAAAATCAATTTTAAAAGGGTGCCAATTTCCAACGTTCTGCTGTGTTTTCTTCTGTGCCTTTGGAACAGATCTCTGTAGATCTATATAAATATAGACACACATTGAAATAATGCCTTCCATGCTGTCAAGGCATGTCACAAGGTATTATACAGAAAATGAAGAATTCTTGAAGTGTAGCGTGTCTTGTAATGTCATTTCTGTACGTATCAACCATCCTTTGCATTTGACAAATGGTTTTACATTTCTTGCCACAATCCTTCCTATTTATCCAAGCATGTGAGCTGCATAGATGTCTGGCCTGAACCAATGTCTGTGTTGCTGAATGCTCATATGGATGTGTTGAATGACAAGAAAGGACAAGATCAAGAACCAGCATATTAAGAACGTAGGAATGGATCAATGGACATTGTGTAGATACTGAGATGGAAATATAAATTCATCTATTGTGGAGTAAGGGGGTACATGTGGTGAGGCAAGTGATGGGGTTGGCACTACCAGGAGGAAGGAGCAGAGGAAGACCTAAGATCAAATTGTTGTATATAGGTTTGAAAGGGTCAGTACTTAGTTAATTGCAATAAGTACTCCCTACTGTGTTGAAGTCCTGAAAACTTGTTCAGAGTAATGAAGGAACTTATAGACTATAGAGCTGAGTTAGTGTGCTCCTAACAGTTTCTATAGTAATATAAAATAAAACAACCACAGTTCTGAAGAAAGATCACTGGATTTGAAATGTTAATTCTGTTTTTACTCCTCTGATGCTGCCAGACCTGCTGGGTTTCTCCTGTTTTTGTTTGTTTCAGACTCAGTCGTAACATAGGCCATGTAATCTGTAAATAGTTGCAGTAATGCAATAATCTTCATAGAGTTTGCTCAATAAGGCTTTTCTAGTTAGACCATTAAGGTAGCTACCCTCATCCACAATATGCAACCATGTATTAGGGGAACGCCACACACACACACACACACACACACACACACAGACACACACACACCCCAGACGGAAAGATGCATGAGACTTAATTACAACAGCTTCAGAGGAGTAGTGGGTGACTGACAGAAGATGGAAAAAGGTTATCAACCAGTATTGTGGTGACTCTGAGTAAAAGGGAGAAGCTGAAAGAAGGAGTGACTCTTGTCATGTTGGAAAATTAGCAAGACCCGAAAATGACAACTTTTGTTAATTATTGATTGAATTGAAATATTGATTAGGACTCTGGAGAAAACTTTCTTTCCTCCAAGGCTGTTTTATATCTACCTGAGCAGGTTGACCAAGTTACTGTTCAAATTCTCATCCAAAAGATGCTTCGATCAGTACAGCAGACTGTGCAGCCTGAGCTAAAGTGTCATCCTGGCTGGCATGCTTATGACTCTGGAGTGGAACTTGGAGACAATAATTCTAACACTGCAGAAACAGTCTACTTGGCCTTTTAATATTTTGTCTACATAAATTCAGTATTGAATTCAGCATTGTAGGGTTTTGCATTCGCACTGAGACAATCATCAGAGAGAAAGAAAATACTCTTAATTTGTCCATTTAACAGCATTTTCCTGCATTAACAGAGGATGGAGATTTTCATAATCATAACTTTCCCCCGATTTTTTTTTGCACAAAACACGATTCGATGTTTTCCTTGCCAAGATAAACTATCTGTTTCCACACTGGTGGTGGCCACTTCAAAGTCAAACTCAGTCGGCTTCTCTTTTTACTTGAACAATGCAGTTGGAGGGCATGCCACTTCTGGGCACTTGTGTGTAGGCGTTCTATTTTGCTGCTTTGTGCCATTTGCTGATTTCTTTTATGTGTGGCTCTTGTCACTGCGTGTGTGTGTTTATGTGTATTTTTTGTACTCCTTACTTCTGTGAATTGATAAGGCCCAGGTCAAAAAAAAAGTCGCTCATTCTTTAAAACCTCTTAAGCTAGGTTATTAAAACAATAAAATTCTATACCTTCCCATATTTCGCATGTCCTTCTCCCCAGATCATCTATCAAATGATGGATTCAGTCTTACTCAATAGTGGAGAATGGGATCAGTGCTAACTGATTTCAAAGCTCATGGGATCCCCGCTCCTTCTAATGTCAGAATGACTTCAGAAATGCGTAAAACTCAGCGGTTGTGTTAAGTGGTTTGGCCAGACTTCAGTGGTAGAAATTTGCACTGCAATTCCTATCCCACATTGGATGCATAACTCTATTGCTTTGATTGGCAGAGGCTCACAACTTTCCTTGTGTTTCTTCAGCGTAATAACACGCAAGGCTGCCTGTAATGCACAAATGCACATCAAACATTGTGGCAGGCTCTCGTTTTCTAGTCCTGGTTGTGGACTCTGAGGAGTGGGTTTGTCTGAGATGTCTGAGTCCTTGCAGTTTTGAATCTCAGCACTGATATTATACTGCAGGTTACACACCCACAGAATCCACCAGCCACTGCTCTGTGCGTACAGGCTTAGGTAATTGTTCTGAAAGCATGGTGAGAGTTCTATATGCCTTAAATCCGTTTATACAATTCCCATGGGATCTAATAGAACATTTGTCTCAATTCATGTTGACACCTCTCGAGTTATGTCACCAACCACACACATTTCTTCATTTATTCAGAGCCTTTTATTATTTCAGCACTTTGAAGCCAGTTGAATACTTTTTAAAAGATCATACCTGTTCCTTATGCTGGCCAATTTACACCCCGAGTATCCCACAAACACCAAGAAAATGAATTATTAGATTATCTGTTTTATCAGGCATGTTGAGCAAAAAACAAAATAGTGCCCAGGCCATCAGGAGAAATCAAAACCAAAAGAACTGCGGATGCAGTAAATCAGGAACAAGTTACCGTTCCCTCCGGGACACCCTGGTCCACATTTCCTTCACCCCCAACACTTCCCCACAGCCCTACGGCACCTTCCCCTGTAACTGGCGAAGGTGCAACACCTGCCCATTTACCTCCTCCCTCCCCAGTATCCAAGGGCCCAAACATACCTTCCAGGTGATGCAACACTTCACCTGCACTTCCAAGAATCTAGTCTACTGCATTCGCTGCTCACAATGTGGTCTCCTGTACATTGGGGAAACAAAGCGTAGACTTGGCAGCTCGCAAAAAAGACCCTGAACTACCTGTTATAACAAGGTGTAGAGCTGGATGAACACAGCAGGCCAAGCGGCATCAGAGGAGCAGGAAAGCTGACATTTTGGGCCTAGACCCTTCTAGACAGCTCTAAACCTTGTTATCTCAGATTGTCCAGCATCTGCAGTCCCTACTATCTCTGAACTACCTGTTGCCTGCCACTTCAACGCACCACCCTGCTTCCTGGCCAACATCTCTGACTCTTGCTTGCTGCAGTGTTCCAGCAAAGCCCAACACACGCTGGAGGAACAACACTTCATTTTCTGCTTCAGATGGAAGATGGACCGGAAGAGATTGAGGGAAGTTGCAGACCAGAAGAGATTGAGGGAAGTTGCTGACAAGAAAAGATTGAGGGAAGTCGCAGGGCAGAGTTCCCTAACACTTGACCTATATGCTGCCTTCACAACTTTAATAAGATCAACACACTCGATTCCAACTGTCTGCTCATTCCCTGATATCAGTGAACCATCCTCAATTGTTACAAGGTGTTATTTAACTTCACAACTTAACCCCTCAAACCCTGACAAGTTTCTAGTAAGTGGACACGGCATCCTTTCTAAGGCCAACATATCTTTCACAGCCAGTGATGTCTAGAACTGAATGCAGTATTCAAACTAGTGCCTTAGCTGAAGTGTAGCTTCTACCCATTTGTATTCTACTGTTCTTGACAAAAAGGCCAGCAATCTCTGTTCTGTATTAATGATCTGTGTACATGGGGTTACAATAGGAATAGGAAACACATATGTAGATGATTTTCTGCATTTGGCTTGAAGTTGGCACCAAAATGAGTAAGGAATAAATTATATCTATATTACTTACTTGCCCTTTAATCTGATGTTTCCAGATCCGAGTTCTGCCACTTCTGATAGTAAATAATTAGAAATGAATTTTCTCAATGTTTTTAGCAGTGCTGTAATTACATGCTGATCAGTGGAATATCTGGCATATTAACAGCAATCAGTTCCAAGAGCTGTGACAGATAATGGATCATTCTGGTCTAGGTGGCCCGTTTAAACTAAAATACAGCAGAGCAGCTAATGTGCCTGGATTGTGTTATGTGTGGGTTTATAGTCAGCAAGATTCTCCCAAGCAAACACCTCTGCTGTGGCTGTCCTCATCTGGAATCTTTCCAATTGGGAATAATTTGGCTGAAGGGCAAGCTAGAGTCGAATGGAGATGGGGAGCATAAGACGACTAGAAACTCCAGTTTGGGCAGAACAGTCCAGGCTTTTTTTTTTCATTCATTCACAGGATAAGGGCATCTTTGGCTACGCCAGCATTTATTGCCCATATGGGGGTTAAGAGTCAAGCACATTGCTGTGGGTCTGGAGTCACATGTAGGCCAGATCAGGTAAGGATGGCAGTTTCCTTCCCGAAAGGACATCAGTGAACCAGCTGGGTTTTTCTGACAATTGACAATGGATATGTGGTCACCATTAGACTATTATTCCAGAGATTTTATTTTCTTGAATACAAATTCCACCATGTGTCATGACGGGATTCAAACCTGAGTCCCCAAAACGTTATCTGAGTTTCTCGATTAACAGTCCAGTGATAGTACCACTCTGCCAATACCTCCCCCTTTCTCCCCTAAGCATCCTAATATCTGTACAGTTTTCTCCAGGCACTACAATGTCTAAGTATTCAGTCCCACTGAGGCCCTGCCATTTTAACTGGTCCCCTGTGATCCACCAAATGAAGTCAGTTGGGCCACAACTGAAGGTTATTCATAGAATCCCTACAGTGTGGAAACAGGCCCTTCGGCCCAATAAGTCCACACCGAATCTCAGAGCATCCCACCCAGACCCATCCCTCTATAAACCCACCTAGTCTACACATACCTGAACACCACAGGCAATTTAGCATGGCCAATCCACCTAGCCCGCACATCTTTGGACTGTGGGAGGAAACCAGAGCACCCGGATGAAACCCACGCAGACACGGAGAGAATGTGCAATCTCCACACAGACAGTCACCCAAGGGTGGAATCGATCCCAGGTCCCTGGTGCTGTGAGGCAGCAGTGCTAGCCACTGTGCTACCCCCAGCCACTGTGCCACCATGCCGCCCCCAATTAATGGTGACCACCAAGAGAGATCTGCCCTTAGAGAGGGAGCATCTTTCAACTGAAAGAAACACTGACCCAACAAGGAAGCCAGTTTGGAGCCATGGGATTCAATGGAACTGGAGACAGACCTAAAATCATAAGACAGCAAGTACGGTCAAGACAACTTAAGAGGGTAAAATTCAGTCCATATTGCAAAGAATTTGGAAAGGACTACAGTCAATTATCCAATAGAAAAATAGAAATGTTTAATCAAGGTAGATAAAATGGATCTACAGCCATTTTTAAATATGGACTTCATTTTAACAACAAATTATAGGTTTCTCAAATTATTGAAAATTCTAACTTGTATAAATCACCAATGATACTCAGTAACACTGCTGACCATCTCAAATTTGATTGCGTTTTGGAAATGGCCCTCATTTAATGAATTAAACATTGCAAGCAGTCAGGAGTGCAATTCTGCACTTTTGGTCACTTATCAATTCTCTATTCTAACCAGAATTCAACAGCCCCCATTTTGCGGTTGTCTCTTTCAAAATTGGTTCTTTTGCCTTGGGAATGTGGTTAAGAGTCAAAACCAACTGTTGGCTCAGAATGAAGGGATGCTCAATGCCAAGTGTTACATTTTAAAGGGCAAATGTATCAACAAATAAAGGGGATTTAAATGAATTCAGGATTGAGGTTTTTGGGCTAAATTATTGAGAGGAACCCAGTTTTTAGCTGAAATGTGACTTGGGAAGGTGGAAAAATTTTAAGTGAGCCTTGGAGAATGTTGGTCTAACTGGACTGAGAGGGTTCCCTTCTCTATCATATCTAAAGGTTTCATTTAACTGTTTCACAACTTGAGAGTTTGACAGCCCTTTGTCTTCATTATTCACACAATTGAGTTTGCATTTTCTCAGCTTCAGTAAAAAAAGACCCTCAGAGTTCTAATCAAACACGTCCAGTCTGGACCTTTCAAATTCAAACTTTTACAATGAAGTAATCTATTTCCTAATTATTCTGAACTTGCTTCTGTTCTTACGTTAAACTTTAGCCAGGTCTTCTGCAACCTGAAACCAAAAACTATCCAATCAATGGTTTCTTCCCCTAAGCAAAACAAAATGTTTCCAATTCTTCTAAACCAAAACCAAGCTCATGCTTTTCAATGTTCACTCTGTCCGATTGTAAAACCCTCACGATGCAAATCCCCGTTATCACTCCAGGAGCCTTCTCTCTCTCTCAAACTGGTTTCAAAAATCATAGCTCCCGAAAGTCAAGTTAATTATAAACTCCCTCATACTCACACAACAAAATCCATATGCCGCTAGTTCCAAATCCAAACTCCAAAATAAGTGTTAGCAATTTACTTATAAATTACTCACCTGAAGACTGGGAAAAATTCAAAATCCAGCAGAGGAGGATGAAAAATGTAATAAAGAGAGGGGAGGGAAAGAACTAAGCAGGCAAACTAGCGAAGAATTTAAAAACTGACAATAAAAGATTTTTTTTAAATATATAAAGAGGAAGAGAAAGGTCCAAGTGAACATAGAAAATGAATCAAGGGAGACTGTTTTGGGGAACAAGGAAATGGCAAAGGACTTAAACAGATATTTACTGCACGTTATTTGAACATTAATATAAAGAATATGGGATAGAAATTAAGTGTCATTGCCATTACTAGAGAGGTAGTATTAGACAAACTAACAGGGCTAAAGGCAGTTAAGTCCCTTGGCCTTGATGGCTTGCATCCTAGGATCCTAAAATAGAGATAATGGATGCATTAGTTGTAATTTTCCAAAAATACTTGGATTCAGGAGAAGGACCAGAGGATTGGAAAACTGCCAATGTGACACTTCTATTCAAAAAGGGAGGTAAACAAAAAGCAGGTAACTATAGGCCAATTAGCCTAACATCTATTGTCAGAAAAATATTGCAATCATTAAGGGTGTAATAGCAGAACATTTGGAAAATCATAATCTATTCACATAGAGTCTGCATGGCTTCACAAAAGGGAAATCATGTTTGACTAGAGTTTTTCAAGGAAATCTCAATGAGAATGGATAGAGGGGAACCAGTAGATGTGCTGTATTTAGACTTCCAGAAGGCATTTGACAAGATACCTCTCACAAAAAGTTAAGTTGTAAAATAAGAGACCTGGTGTTGGAGGTAGTATATTGGCATGGATAAAGAATTGGCTAATGGGCAGGAAACACTACATGAGGACTAGGTGTTCTTTCTCAGGTTGGTGACTTGTGACCAGTAGGGCTCCACAGTGAACAGTGCTGGGACCACAACTGTTTACAAAATGTATTAATGGTCTGGAGGAAGGAAGAGAATGGAAAATAGGTAGAAAGGCAGACTGTGAGAGGGATACACACAGTTTGCAGACAGAGAGAGAGATTGATAGTTTAAGTAAGTGGGTAAAAAGTTGGCAAATGGAGTATATCTTGGGGAAAGGGTAACTTGTTCATTTTGGAAGGGACAATAAAAGAACAGAATATTATTTGAATGGAGAAAAAAAAACTGTAGAAAGCTTAGGACAAAGTGACATGGGGATACTCATGCACAAAACAAAACACAGAAAGCTAGCACACAGATGCAACAGATGATCAGGAAGGCTAATGGAATAGTGCCCCTTATTTCCAAGGGTTTGGAATATAAGAGTAGGGAACAACTGCAACTGGAAAAGGTGCTGGTGAGACCACATCTGGAATACTGTGAGCAGTTTTGGTCTCCTTATTTAAGAAAAGTTAGCATCTCATTAGAGGCAGTTCAGAGAAGGTTCACTAGGATGTTCCCTGATATGGAGGGATTGTGTTACGAGTGAAGTTAAACAGATTGGTCTCTACTCATTGGAGCTTAGAAGAATGAGAGATTGAAACGTATAGGATTCCTAAGGGGCTTGATAGGGTAAACACTGAGAGGATGCTTGCCCACATGGGAGAGTCTAGAACTAGAGGACACAGTCTCAGAGTTAAGGGGTACTCTGAGATGAGGAGGAATTTCTTCTCTCAGAGGGTTGGGAGTCTTTGGAACTCCTTGCCACATGAGCTGTGGGAGCAGAGTTCTTGCGTTAATTTAAGACTGAGATAGATAAAATCTTGATCAGCCAGGGAAATGTAGGTTAGGGGGAAAGAACAAGAAAGTGGACGAGAAGATTGTTGAATAGTGGAGCAGGCTTCAGCAGTCAAATGGCCTACTCTGTTCCTATTTCTTATGGTCTTAATCAACTGTGGCATCAAATCTGCTCAACAGTTGTTCTCTCCCTCTGGGCTCCATCTTCACCAGACCCCTCCCCATCTTCAGCATCTACACCAACCAAGCTGCCTGAGGAAGAAGAGACATTGTTGTGCCTTCTTGACCGTCTCAACAATGTGGAAACTCCAGGACATGTTGTCGGTTATCATTGCTCCTAGGAACTTGACGCTCTCCACCTTCTCAACCTCAGTTCCATTGATGTAGATGGGGCTGTGTCCTCCTCCTTTCTTCCTAAAGATAATGATCAGTTCTTTTGTCTTGCTGACATTGAGAGAGAGGTTGTTACCATTGCACCATGACACCAAGCCCTCTGTGTCCTTCCTGTATTCTGATTCATCATTGTTAGGTATCCATCCTACTACTGTGGTGTCATCAGCAAACTTGCAGATGGCGTTCATTTGGAATTTGGCTACACAGTTGTGGGTGTTCAGGGAGTACAGTAGGGCCTGAGGACACATCCTGGGATGTGGGGGTAAGGAGGGGGCACCAGTGTTAGGTGTTACCATGGAGGAGGTGCTGTTGTCTATCTTCGCTGATTGCATTCGTGGGTCAGAAAGCTGAGGATCCGGTTGCAGAGGGCAGAGCCGAGACCTAGGTCTTAGAGTTTTGAGATTAGTCCAGAAGAGATTTTGGTGTTGAAGGTGGAGCTGTAGTCAATGAGTAGGAGTATGGCTTTGGTGTCCTTGTTATCCAGATGGTCCAGGAATGAGTGCAGGGCTAGGGATATGGCATCCACTGTGGACCTCTTAGGTTTGTAGGCAAATTGCAGGAGATCGAGGCAGGCTGGGAGGCTTGAGCTGACATGGGCCATGACCAGCTGCTCGAAGGACTTCATGGTTTTGGAGGTCAGAGCCACTGGGCGGTAGTCATTAAGGCATTTCTTAGGTATTGGGATGATAGTCATCTTCTTGAAGTAGGTAGGGACTTCGGCTTGTAGGTGGGAGAGGTTGAAGATGTCAGTGAATACCTCCACCAGATAGTCTGCACAGGGTATAAGTGCACAGTCCAGCACTCCGTTCAGGCCTGTCACTCCCTTTGGATTGACTCCCAGGAAGACCAATCTGACATCTACAGCAGTGACAGGTGGAGCAGGTGTGTCGGGGCCGATGATACTGCGCCACTGGCATTCTGCTCAAACCGAGCGTAGAAAGCATTGAGCACAAAGGGAGGGATGTGTCTTTCTCCACTATCTTGCTCTGCTTCATTCTGTGTCCCATAATATTGTTTAGGCCATGCCACAGGCGGCGTGGAGGTGGGAAGGGGTGGGTGGTGGTGCCGCACGCTTGGTTTGGGCCTCTAACTTGGTCTGGTACAGCCTCTTGGCATCTCTGATGGCTTTGCGGAGGTCATATCTGGATTTCCTGTATAGTTCTGGGTCATTCAACTTGAATGCTGCACACCTGGTCTTCAGTAGGCAGCGGATTTCCCAGTACATCCAAGTTTTCCAGCTGGGGAACACCTGGATTGACTTCTTTGGCATACAGTCCTCCATGCATTTGCTAATGAAGTTCGTGACGGCGGTGGCTTACTGGTCTAGGTTTTCCGCTGAGTACTTGAATACGGTCCAGTCTACCAATTCCAAGCAGTCCCAGAGATGCTCTTTGGCTGCATCAGACCAGCATTGTACTACTTTCTGTGAAGGATCCTCCCGTTTCAGCTTCTGCTTGTAAGCTGGGAGGAGGAACGCGTTGTGGTCTAATTTCCCAAAGTATGGATGGAGGATGGAGTGGAAGGCATCTTTGATGGTTGCATAGCAGTGGTCCAAGATGTTCTAGCGGGACAGGCTTTAACAAAAGGCATTTTAGTCTTACACCCAGCCAAAATAGAAAGAAAAAAGAATGAATATAATTTTAACTCTATTGAACAGATTAATAGAATTTTAACTACTGAACAGCAACTGTTCCAATATAGCAAACTTCCATAAACACAGCCTTGGCGAAGGAAAATTCAGTAAAATAGATTGTCTCATATGCAATGTTTCTCTGCTCCAGGAAAAAGCACCAAGAGAAATTTCTGGCAGAGAGAGAGAGAACTCAAGCATTTTGCTTGAGTATATCAGCTTCCACAACCAATTTCAAATCCCTAACAACCTAAAGCTAAACTAAAACCCTTGTTCTGAGGGAGTCTGACTATCGATTCATGCCGCTTCTACTATTCTATCTCTAAAACAAAAACAGTCCAGGCCTCACAAACTGTTTACTTTATTGGCTTGAAAGTGATAACTCAGTACCCCATGTCAAAACCTCTCTTCAAAAAAAAACGAAATACACCTCTTAAAGCTATAGTATGTCGCATCTGATTGTATCAATAAATTGACACATTCGTTTTCAATTTTGTTGCTGAGTCAAATCCTGGAACTCCCTTCCTGTGGGTTAGTCTACACCACAAAAACTGCAAGAGTTCAAGAAGGTAGCTCAACACTACTTTCTCAAAAGCAGTAATGGATGGGCAATAAATTCTGACCTAGCCAGCAAATGCTAACATCCCATGAATGAATATCAGAGAAAAAAAAATTCTGCGATGTCCACAGCAGTCATATTTGTACTTTGTTTCAGTTTCACTATGGCCTAGTGGTATTACCACTGAACTGTTAATCCAGGGACCCAGGTAATATTCTGGGTTACCCACGTTTGAATCCCATTGTGGCAGATGATGGAATTCAAAATTTTTTAAGTCTGGAATTTAAGCGTCTACTGATGACCACAAGTCCATTGCCAATTGTCAGAAAAACCCATCTGATTCATTAATGTCCTTTAGGAGAGGAAACTGTCATCCTTACGTGGTCTGGCCTACATGTGACTCCAAACCAACACCAGTGTGGTTGCCTCTTAACAGCTTCCTGAGCAATTAGGGATGGACAATAAATGCTGGCCTAGCCAGTGACACCTTCATCTGAATGAATGAATGAAAGAAAAGTTCCATTCTCAACACTATTGGTGTTATTTTTCTAAAACAACTGCCTGTCTTTGGTCATCTGCTCATTTTGGAGAGTTATATTCTCACTTCATTTGCCTCTACAAACAGCAAAGTTACAACATTTTTTTCTTTATTCATTCACGGGATGAGGGTGTTGCTGGCTAGGTAGCATTTATTGCCCATCCCTAATTGCCTAGCGGGCAGTTAAGAGTCAGCCACATTGCTGTGGGTCTGGAGTCACATGTAGGCCAGACCAGGTAGGGACATTAGTGAACCAGATGGGTTTTTCCAATAATCAACAAAGGATTCATGGTCATCATTAGACTCTTACTTCCAGAATTTTTTATTGAATTCAAATTTCACCAATCTGCTGTGGTGGGATTCAAACCCAGGTCCCCAGAACATTATCCTGGGTCTCTGGATTAACAGTCCAGCGATAATACCGTTAGGCCATTGCCTCTCCAACTAAAAAGGCTCTGATTAGACAAACAATTTGCCACCTTGTTCTACGTTCATCGGATGCAAAAGCTGCTTTGTTTTTCCATGTCTGCTGTTCTCTCATTGGTATATTTTAAAATAATTTAAATGTTCTAGCTATATTTTTTAATTGTATGATGAAAACGCTAATTACTAATTTTAGTCAGCATGTTATGAAAACTCTTGCTAGCTGTGTCATACATTAATGAATGGAAATAAAGAAAAGAAAATCTATCATTGCACAATTTCTCTTTAGCACTCGCCAGAGTTATCTGTGCTACCCTCAGGGGTATATGTACCTCACTTTGGGAACCACTGGACTGCAATGAAATAACTCCACTGAGGCTGGTTTCCTGTCACCAAGCCATCCTTTATTTACACATGGAAAGTCTTTGATGCTGATCCAGCTCCCTCAGAGTCAGCTCTCAGAGTGAACAGGATGTCTGACACTCCTGTTCATTTCCATCAGCCAGGGCTCCCTGATTGGACCAGATTAAGAGCCCCAATTGGGAAACTCATATTCTATGAGGTCCATCTAACTGTCCTCATTACAAAGACAGTGAATTTCCTGGATGTGGTCAGGATAGTTTTCCCGTAGTAATACTTCCTACTGTCAGCAAGGGGTCATGACATATCGGATTTTTTAACAAGTAACTGGATTGAAGTAACAGCCTAACTGCTGTTAAATAAATGTTCACAGGCAGTCATAATATGGTCAAGTTCAACTCAGTATTTAAACCGAAGAAACGGGAAACGTCTTCCCAAAATTTCAGATGTCGGATGAGACGTTATTCACAATAAATCTGTAAATGGATTAATGGAAGGTTTTCAAAAAAAAGGATTCAATGAGAACCAGTTCAATCAGGAGCAATTCAAAAAGGTTAAAAAAAAGCATGAAACTGAAAGAATAAATATATAAAAATGCAAAAACAGTACAGATCCTGGTGAATGGGGAAGATACAGAAAACAGCGAAGTGTGATAAAACCGGTAGTAGAAGCTACAAGGAGGGAAGATTAAGAGAAACTTGCAAAGGATATTAAACTCAATGCAATGCTTTTACAATTGCAATAAGGGGGTGGGAGGGGGAAGGACATCAGGAGCAATGTGGGCTTCTCAGGCAATCGATAACAGTGATATTGTCAGTGAAATTAAGGAAATGGTAGACATGCTGAATAAATAGTTTATGTCAGTATTTATTGTAGAGGAAGAGGCCAGCATGCCAGACATCCCAAGGAAACTATGAAATTGAACCAGGGTCAGGGACTAACCAAATTTAACATGAACATAACAACAGCAAAGAAGATAATAACGGCACAAAGGAGTGGCAAATTCCCAGGATGAGATGGTTTCCATCCCCAGGTTTTAAAGGGAGTAGGTGGCAACATTGCAATTGCACTAAACATAAACTTTCGAAAGTTTTCTCTATTTGGGAACTGCTTTAGACTGGAAATGTGTGCATATCACTACTATTTAAGAATTTGAAGGCTGGGGGGAAACAAAATGATGGACCATTTAGCCTAACTTTTTTTTTGTAGGCAATTAATAAAGGCTATATAGTAGGGTAACTGAACATTTTAAAAATTTTTGGCTGATCGGGGAGAGTTGGAATAAATTTCTTTAAAGGTGGCATGTGCCTGATGAATATGATCAAATTTCTGTAGCAGTAACGAAAGACAGGGGAATGTCTACGAATGTTATTAATTTGGTCTTCCTAAAGGCATGTAATAAAATTCCTCATAAGAGACTGATGGCTAAAGTTAGAGGCAAATTATTGACCCGGCTGAGGAGCAGGGGGTGGAGTGTATGGATAATATGCATTTACTCTAACTAACAGGATGTGACTAGTTGTTGTCCTGCAAGGAAAATTTTGAGCCTCAACTATTCAATCTATTCATTTACAACTTAGATGGTGGAGAAGAAAACCACACATTTAAATTTTGTCGATGGCAGTAAGGTAGACAGAATAGTAAGAAGTGTAGATGGAAGCACGAAATTGCACAGTGACTTTGATACATTTAAGAGAATGGACACAATTGTGGTGAAGAGAATGTCATGTAGGCAAATTAGGCACTTTACACGCAAAAAGAATAAAGCAAAAAACTTTATAAATGGTGAAAATCTCCAACGAGTGATCCACGTATAACCAATCATTATAATGTCATTTGCAGGTACAGAAAGTAATCAAAGAGAGACTAGAGATTAAAGGTGTTCAGCTATAGGAATCCCTAGTTAAACTTTACAAGGAGTACTGTGAGCAGTTCTGGACAATACAGCTTAGGAATGGTATTTTGATCTTCCAGGGGCTGAAGCAATGTTCACCTGAATGACACCAGGTTATGTAGGTGAAATGTTTATATAATTGTCAAGTGGGACCCACAACTTTCTGAACCAAGTAATAGCATTGAAAAGAAAAAAAAAGTCTTGCATTTATATAGTGCTTTTCATGACAACCAGACAGATGCATTTCAGCCAGTGAAGTTTTTTTGAGGTATTGCTGCTACTGAAATGTAACAAATTCAACTGCGGATTTGCGCACAACTCCTAGCAAACAGCAATCTGATATTGACCAGATAATCACGCAATAGGGCATAATTATAAGTAATCCCATGTAATTTATGCACAAAAGAAATGTGTCTTTGGAGAAAGATGAAGTTCCTACCAGAAACATTCTGTTGAAAACTTTCTCAAAAATTCTTCGAATCAGCTCCTCAACTTTCACAGTGGGGCTGGATTCACAGTTAAATGGACTTTTTTGCCACGGTCATGACAGTGCATCGTAAGAACCATCTCCTTGCCCTTACTATCAAGAAAATTGCAGTAATGAAGTAATATCTCATATGTACAGTCTGTTTATCATTTTCAGAATGTACAACCCTGCATTTAACAAAGTCGACCTGATGGAAAGGAGTTCCCAATACATAGCAATTTCACATCTTGTCCACTTCACTGAAGTCTCTGGAGAAAAAAAAAATGCAACAGATGTGA
Source organism: Rhincodon typus (assembly GCF_021869965.1). Taxonomy (NCBI): domain Eukaryota; kingdom Metazoa; phylum Chordata; class Chondrichthyes; order Orectolobiformes; family Rhincodontidae; genus Rhincodon; species Rhincodon typus. The sequence goes on from NC_063348.1 coordinate 6,498,316, forward strand.
AATAGACTTATGGTTCAAAGTTGTTTGGTTCCTATCAGGTAGATTAGGTTACATCTGCAGTAGAAACAGGACAGACTCAACAGCAGTAACAGCCTGATACATGATGAGGAACCACTAGCAATGCAAGCAATTCCACAGTGAAATATAAGGATGTCAATGGAGATAGTTCCAACGATTTTTTTTTGAGGCAAGAGGTAGAAAAGGTCAATGCGCATTAGGGATGTTCATCGAAAAGGACGAAAGCAAAGGAATTCCTGAAACTTTTCACAAAGGTGTAGCCACAATCTGCATACAACACTGGTACTGCTCACATCAATAAACACATGTAAGGAAGCACTTCAGGGTGAGAGTTAACTTTTTAAATATTCTATCTTATAGTGTTACAATGTTCACATTCGTGCTACAGCTCGACGGACTTGAACAGCTAACATTTACATTATCACTGTTTGGCAGCGCTCAATCATTGCTCTTCCCAGTTAAGAATGGAAAAACAAAATATTTAATCCCAGAACTGCAAAAACATTTCCCACATCGTGTTTGGAAATGGGTAGGCTACCTCTGACATCTGTGTCCAAATCTAAAATAAGCCAGCCAAATCAGCATCTACAGCCATTGCGAACTCCCAGGGGTTGAAAGTGAAATTATTTCAGGTCATTCCAGATTGGATTAATACTGCATTTGGAAAGGATGTTTTCTTTGTTGTTAACATAGACTATGAAGGACAATCTGCATCCTTAGTTGTCAGCATATTTTACTGTTTGCACTGTGCTGTTGTCCCATACATAATATTGTCAAGAACTAATGGAATCTATTCACCTCACAATCCTCTCCCCATTTGAACAATTAATAAACAATAGATAATCCACAGCACATTCTACTTATATCAATGAAGACCTTAATATATATAGGTACCTATCTACTGATTAAAAATATCAGGCTGAATTTTAACAGAAAAGTGGCAAAGTGTCAGTTCTGGCTAGATTCATTTGGACTCCCTGAGCCAGAGTGCAATTTCTTACACTGTTTTCCAAAACTCATTAAAGATGCAACTTGCCTGTATGACGCACTGTTATTTAATTTATTACATTCATTAAATCTTCCTTCTCACCACAGGCGGAAATATTCGCCACTGCCGGAACCTCGCAGAATTTCCAGGGCCAGCACTACCTTTAAAGTCCAGCTACGGTCAAGAACTGCCATTCAGGGGTGTCCTTCACTGTGCACATACTGAGGGAGGAGAATCAAAAATAGATGCCTCTCAGGGCACATAGTGGCACAGCTGACGCAGCTGGCATTGCAAATACAAGTGCACATTTGTAAATCTATTGCTATTTAAGACCCATGTGGCACAGCATGCCCATCCTTAGCCTCACCCACCTCAGAACCTTGTCTAAGGAGCGCTACTCTTTCCTCAATGCCCACTTTAGTATGCCAGCTTCTCATCGGGGCCAATTTAGAAAGCCTCCAAAATCTTCGAAACATCCGCTTTGATTCAGCAAACAAAACAAAAACCAAACACAAGCTGCATTTGCTTCTGGGAACGCCGGAACTTGCCTGCCTTTCAAACAGTAACAAAGTTACAGTCAACAAGTGATCACTGCACCCAGCCCTCATCCATTGTAACCGGTTTGTCGCACCTGATGTTGCAGCCACTCTATCATGTTTAAGATGATGTTTGTCTTAATCGATATCCTCGTCTTCCTCCTTAGAAGATTGCCGCCACTCTCTCCAGCTCTTCAGAGTCCACCATAACCATCTTTTCCTGATCCAGATCACAGCATGCTAGGATTATGTGGAAAACTCCTTCCGGATCATCGTGCAAAAGCCCCTGGCCCAAAAAGGCAAAGTATCAGAACCTCATCTATTGTCTGTTCCATGATAGCCCCGGTTGAAGAATGGGCTGCACTGAATCTATACTCAGCCTCAGTCAGAGGGTTATACAATGGAGTCTTCAGGCAGGGTCAGAGGAGATAACAATTATCTCCCAGTAAACATCCTTGTAAGGCATCTGGCCCTTGAAATGAAGCACAGACGCAAGAGTTCTCAAAGCATCATGGCATCTCCCAGAGTACCTGCTGCCGACTTCTAAGAAATGAGTTATAAAGAAAGGCTGCATAGGCTAGGATATTTTTCACTGGAGCATAGGAGGTTGAGAGGCAACCTTATAGAGGTTTATAAAATTATGAGGGGTTTAGATAGAGTTAATAGTAGTTGCTTTTTTCCCTAGGATGGGGCATTTCAAGACTAGGGGGCGCATCTTTAAGGTGAGAAGCGAGATATGAGGGCAACTTTTTTACAGAGGGTGATTCGCATGTGGAATGTACTTCCTGAGGAAGTGGTGGATGTGGGTACAATTACAACATTTAAAAGACATTTGGATAAGTACACGAATAGGACAGATTTGGAGGGATATGGCTCAGGAGCAGGCAGGTGGGACTAGTTTAGTTTGGGATTATGTTTGGCGTAGACTGGTTGGACCGAAGGGTCTGTTTCTGTGCTGTATTGACTCTGTGAATCTAAATGGATCTGTGATCACAGATGACTTGCACAATCGAATTGTCAATGTGACATGGGTACAGTCTATAGCGCCCTGTCCCTGGGGGATCATAGCTCTGTTGCCAAAACCTACTGCCGAGGCTACAGCACTGACCCCGTCGCAGAGAAATGACACGGAGTGGTGCGATCTGGCTGGTGTGTAGTGGTAACAGTCTTGAAACATTTGTGGGTCAAGGGTTGAGAGATCCCACACAGGTCTCCAGTGGATTGTTGGCAGTAACCAGTTACACCAAAGTTTAACACAGCCATCACCTTGATGACCATTGGAATAGCATGGCCACCTACTCCTTCATGTCGCAGGTCCCATTCCAGCAGCTGGCATAGTCTGTGATAGTGTCTTAGAACATCCCCAGACTACAGCAACATTGCACCTCACTCATCTGATGGAATGGCATCAAAAACAATAGACTCTGGCCCTCCTGAATAGCCTGAAGAAACCTTCGGCTGAAACTTCTTCACATTGCAGGCTGTTCAGCATCTGCTGGAGGTTGCTGCTGGTGCTGGGCTTTCTAACACACTGTTGTTCCTCAATTGCTCTTCCTGTGACAATAATCCCTACTGTGGCTGGATCCACTGATCATGCTTCCAATGAGCCCTGTGCGAAGAATATCAAAAACAGAACTGGTTCTTAGTAAAATAAGCAGTCAGCATTCACACCATAAATAATAGTTTAACACAGTCCTCCATATGTTGGAACATGGAGCACTCTGATAAGGAGGGCCATGGAATGTATGTAAATGGACCTTTGACAGAGTGACCATATTCCCATGTATGTAGCACAAATATGCCATTCAAATACAGTTTTGGACACTGTAAATGCTGAAAGTTTACTTATACTGTCTCACCACACCCACGTTAGTCAAGGGAGCAGCAATGCATATTAGGGCATGTTGGCAAACACTTACAGTTCAAGTTGAGAGGGAATCGGCTCCATGCCCTAGTGCCACCTATGGAAGGTTTGGGTTAGTTTTATGAATTGTGGCCCTCAGGTGCCACCTTTAGGATCATCCCTGGTTACTTCTGCTTCACCAAGATGACTATCTTCAATCTTCAATGACCAATGACATGGCTAAGATTTAGTGATCAGAATTTGTATCGCACACAGTTGGACATTGTATCCATTCCACATACAAGGTGCTATGACTACAGATGTCTTCAACCTGTACTGTGAAAGTGCTTGATTAATGCAATTAGCCCTCGAAGGACATGACATAACTCACCATCCGTGTGCTCAGGTAGAATTAAAGCACTCACTTTGTCCACTCTAGCTGTGGTGACAGCCATCTTTCATTTCCAGTGTGCACTTACAAATCATGTGAGTATAGAAGGCACCGCAGGTCGTGTTTCAGGCTCAGTCTGGTAATCAAAGGGGCCTCCGAACCTTCACTTTCTTTTCTTACTTGCGTGCTTTGCCAACATTATCAGTACTGAGTTTCCACACGTTCCCACATATCTCTTTCAATTACAATTTCATCCGTCAACATTATCCTCTGAACCTCAGCCCTCCAGCTTAGTCATGCCATTGTGCTTCACTGTCTCCTCAATAAGGCCAGGGTGATGGTGACCATTGATGACCAATCCTTCTACAGTAACCAAATTGCATTATTGTCTCCTCCCCTTATATGTTAAGTGTGTCCTTCACAATTATTGTCCCTCAGCATCCCAGCATGATGCCTCCAATCCCCACAACTGAGTTCCCCAACTTCCCTATGAGAGCAGTAGCCCCTGATAACCCCTTTTACTGCCATTGAGCTGACCCCCAGAATTGACTGCAAATCCTTTGATGGACAGTCCTGATGGATGAGTGACTGAGCCCCTGACTTATCTCTGTGCAGTTGTCTGACTGACACACCACGACTCCCCGATCTGGACCTGCAGAGCTGTCTGTGGTACACTCCACATACTACAGTGATACAGAGACCCGACTGACCATGTCCAAACCCTGGATCAAAAGTGTATGCTCTCCTTGACTTACTGTGCTGGGCTTCTGACTGAAAGCTGTCTTGCTTGATTTGTCTGACAACTACTCCCATTAAATTTTAAGACATGGCCATTTGGATGAAGCTTATGCAGGGTGTTTATCTCATAGATTGCTGGCACACTCTGCAGGTGTGAGATTGATGTAGTACAGTAATTTACAGCAACATGTCCAACCCTTTACCTGATCACTGCTGACAACCATGCCAAGGACATTGGCTTTATGTCTATGCTAAAAGCTAGAAGTATTGTGTACCTATTGTCTCTGGCTGAGGGGACAAAGAACATAAAGGCAAGGAAAGGCAGAGGTGCTGGGAGTATTCAAGTAGGTGCAAAGTGAATGATTGCTAAGATAGCCATGAGGAGAATTCCAATCTAATCCCCAAAGCGGGTGCCGGTCCCAACCTGTAAATGTCCTGCATTACAATGCAAGGTGCCAGTGCACATGTGAGTGCAAAACTGTAGTGTAATGGGATCATGAGGATGCAGAGAGGCTGGGATGAATCCAATGCCAATGTCTGTGCACTGGAAATACATGGAACCACTGCCCAAGGAGTGTGCCCTGAGGTATTGGTGATTGGTGCCCAAGACAGAAGGTTGAAGGAGCATGTGGTGAGCTGGACCTGCCAGGCAACAGCTCAGATTTTAACGTTGGGTATTGCTGCTGTCTATTTCTACCCAGTGGTTGGGAGAATATGGCAGCTGGTAGAATTTAAATTCAATTAATACAATTCATTAATTTAAAAATAATCAGAAATTGAAAGCTAATCTCAGAAATGGTGCCATGACACTATCACTGAACGTCATTTAAGAAAAAAATCTGTTTCACCATTGTCCTTCAGGAAATTATGGAAGGAATTCACTCCCGAGTGGAAGGAAATCTGCCATTCTAACCAGGTCTGGTCTACATATGACTCCAGACCAACCACAATGTAAACTCTTAACTGATCTAAAAAATCATTCAGTTCTACTAAAGCACCACAGAAAAGTCAAATAAGAGTGACACTGAGTGTATCACCTGACATCAAACCTAGGCACTGGAAATGACAACAGCACACATGGCCCTTTAAACCCTATTAAGTCTGATACCAGAATTGGGAGATCGGTCTCACAAATATGTCAAGATACAGTCCAACGTAGTCATAGTCATCAAGTCTTAACATCGCAGGCAATCATCACCATCCCTGGGTAAGTCCTGTCCCTCTAATGGTGATGACTGAATGGTGAGTGAGTTACCCTGGAAGTCTTCAACACAGACCTAATGGCGTCTGGTCAAACATGAGCAGGGAAACATCCTACTAATTGTAATCTATTGTCTCCCTCACTCATCAACTGACGAATGAGTACTCCCGGATATCAGACATCTCTTGGAGGAATTACTGAAATTTGCGCGTGTACTCTGGGAAGGGATTTAAATGCCCGTGACCATGAGTGATTTTTCAGAACAATTACCGATGGAGTTGGCTGAGCCTGAAAGGACGTGGATGCCAGATTGCTGGTGCAGGAACCAACAATGAAGGAAAAGCTTCCTACATCTGTCCTCACCAATCTACCAGTCACAGGCGAATCTGTTCATGCAGTATTGACCAGCAAACAGTCCATTTGAAAACTAAGTCACCTCCACATTGAGCGTACTCTCCACTTTTTTGCATGACATAATCATTGCGCTCAATAGGATCGATACAGAACAATTCTAGAAGCTCAAAACTGGCATCCATGAAGCACTGTAAGCCATCTGCAGCAGCAAAATTGTATTCACCCACAAGTTGTAACCACAAGGCTTGGTAGATCTTCATTCCACCATGATCCTCAAGCTAGGTGATCAACCTTGGCTCAGTATAAACAGTGCACGAGGACATGCCAGAAACAGTACAAGGCATACCTGAAATCAAAGTTTCATCCTGGGCAAAGATTACTTGCATGACAAGCAACAGAAGTATTGTGTAATAGGCTGGGCTAAGCAATTCCACAAGCAACAGATCAGATCAAAGCTTTGTATTCCTGCCACATTCAGTTGTGAATAGTAGTGGACTGCAAGGAGGGGGGAAGAGTCCACAAATGTCCACATCCTCAGTGATAGGGGAGTCAAGCACATCAGTGCAAAAGACAAGGCTGAAGCAATCGCAAAAGTCTTCAATCCTAAGTCCTCGGTGAATGATCCATCTCGGCTTCCTCCTCAGATCCCCAACGTTACGGATGCCAGTCCAGAGCCACTTTGATGGCTCCACACATTCTTAAGATATGGCTGATGGCACTGGACACGGCAAAAGCAAGGAGGTTGGCTAGCATTGTGTGACTATTTAAGAAAGGTGGCAAGGAAAAATCAGGGAACTATAACCAGTGAGCCTGACATGGGTGGTGGGCAAGTTGTTGTAGAGGATTCTAAGACACAGGATTTACATGTATTTGGAAAGATAAGGACTTATTAGGGATAGTCAACATGGCTTTGTGCATGGGAAATCATGTCTTACTAACTTAATTAAATTTTTTGAAGAAGTAGCAAAGAGGATTGATGAGGGCAGAGTGGTGGACATGATCTATATGGACTTCAGTGAGGCGTTTGACAAGGTTCCTCATGGTAGACTGGTTCGCAAGGTTAGATCACGTGGGATACAGGGAAAACTAGCCACCTGGATACAGAACTGACTGAAAGGTAGAAGACAGAGGGTGGTGTTGGACGGTTGCTTTTCAGACTGGTGACCAGTGATGTGCCACAAGGATTGGTGCTGAGTCCACTGCTTTTTGTCATTTATATAAATGATTTGGATGTGAACATAGGAGGTATGGTTAGTAAGTTTGCAGATGACACTAAAATTGGAGGTGCAGTGGACAGCGAAGAAAGTTACCTCAGAGTACAACAGGATTTTAATCAGATGGGCCAATGGGCCAAGGAACAACCGATAGAGTTTAATTTATATAAATGTGAGGGGCTGCATTTTGGAAAGGCAAATCAGGGCAGGATTTATACATTTAATGGTAAGGTCCTGGGGAGTGCTGCTGAACAAAGAGACCTTGGGGTGCAGGTTCATAGACAATTGAAAGTGGAGTCACAGGTAGACAGGATAGTGAAGAAGACATTTGATATGCTTGCCTTTATTGGTCAGTGCATTGAGTACAGACATTAGGAGGACATGTTGCAGCTGTACAGGACAGTGGTTAGGCCACTTTTGGAGTATTGCGTGCAATTCTGGTCTCCCTGCTATAGGAAGAATGTTGTGAAACTAGAAGGTGTTCAGAACAGATTTACACGGATGTTGCCAGGGTTGCTACAGAGAGACGTGGAATAGGCTGGGGCTATGTTCCCTGGATTTTCGGAGGCTGAGATGTGATCTTATCGAGGTTTATAAAATCATAAGGGGCATGGATAGAGTTAATAGCCAAGGTCTTTCTCCTGGGGTGTGTGAGTGCAAAACTAGAGGGCATAGGTTTAAGGCGAGAGGGGAAAGATTTAAAAAGGGACCTAAGGAGTACCTTTTTCACAGAGGGTGGTGTGTGTATGGAATGAGCTGCCAGAGGAGGTGGTGGAGGATGGTACAATTACGACATTTAAAAGGCATCTGGATGTATATATGAATAAGAAGAGTTTAAAGGAATATAGGCCAAATGCTGGCAGATGGGACTAGATTAAGTTAGGATACCTGGTCGGTGTGGACAAGTTGGACCGAAAGGTCTGTTTCCATGCTGTATATCTCTATGATTCTATGACCCTAAGCTATCTGCACACTGTAACACTAGTATCTAACCAACAATGTGGAAAATTGCCCAGGTGTGCCATGTCTAGAATCGGAAAGACAAATTCAATTTGATTCATTACCACCCCAGCAGCCTCCACTCAATCATCAAAGCGATGAAAAGCGACATTAATAGTGCTATCAAGTGGCACTTTTGCAGGAATAATCTGCTCACTAATGCTCAGTTTGGGTTCTCCCAGAGTTTCAATACAGTCTTGTTTCAAGCTTGGACAAAAGGCTTGAACTCAAGAGGACTCAAGAGGACTTCTTGCCTTCAAGAAGTATTTGTCTGACTGCAGCATCAAGGAGTCCCAGCAAAATTGATGTCAATGGGAAAAAAAAAACATCTTTTCACTGACTGGAATCATATCTAATATAATTGCAGCTGGTGTGGTGTAAGAGACCAATCATCACAGCACCACAATTTTGCTGTAGTTCTTCCTCAGGGTAATGTGCTGTTTTCAGCTGCTTCGTCAGTGGCCTTCCCTCCGTTATAAGATCAGTGTGGGTGAATTGGCCAATGCTTGCACAAGGCTCAGCAATTCCTTAGACACTGAAGCGGTCTGTCCCAAAAAAGGTAGAAAGACCAGGTCAACATTCATGTTTAGACTGAGGAAATGGTAAGAATTATTCGTACCACACAAGTGCCAGGCAAAAACAAAAAAACATTCCTAGTAAGAGAGAACCTAACAGTCACCCCTCGATTTCCAGTTTGCATCACTAAAATCAACCAGTATTAACATCCAGAGGGGGTTACCTTTGAGAGAGGACTGAACTGGACCAGCCCTATAAATACTGTAGCTACAAGAGCAGATCAAAGACTGGGAATTCTGAGGCAAATAACTCATTTCCTGTCTCCCCAATGAAAGCAACCCCTTTCTTAATTAATATAGATTAATATATATTTTAAGTCACTATTTTCAACCCTCGCCATCCACTTTGACTGCTGGCTCATTCCTGCCTTATCAGGTTAAAATTGTGCTAAACTATTGTTCCTAGAAATTCATTAACTCCTTTCGAACTGTTCTAGTGATCGACCACTTACGACAGCAGCTTCTTCCATGTGTCAACAACTCACTGCATGTGTATAAATAACAACTGTAAGCTATCCTGGTACATAGCTTATACGCATAAACCCCACCATGCCTTCACAATGTAAACAAGGACAAACTATTTGAATCAAAGTTGAGGATCTCATTAGTTTTGACACAAATTAAATCTTCCTGTAACTCTCGCTTTTGCTTCAACACAAAGATCCAGTTATCTAACCCAATGGGATCCAACAGTGTTTAAGTTAGGGATCATTCTCAGGATCTCCTTTGAATATTCTCTGGATCCTTTATTATTTACCACATGAAGGACCAAAACTGAAAACAGTATCTACAAGACTAACTATAGTCTTTACAAACGACAATATTAGTTTGTTTTGTTTTTATACAGAAATGTCCTAGTTATACAACTGAGTACTTTATTTTCCTTCAACAACCATTTTGACACTCCTCATCTTCAGGATCTCTCGATATACCTTGTTTCGCATTCTGATATCATATGTTGAATGTGGCAGTGAATCTCTGACAGTTTTGTTGTATACCTATCGTTTAGTACAAATATCAGTTTCCATCTTTCCTTTGTGGATTCTTTCCCTGTCCAGAAGCCAATTCCCCCAGTGAGGAGAATCTCAGCTCTTTTGTTTTCACACCACCAAATTAAAAATCACCTCAGAGCAAATTACAAACACTGCCACCAGGGAATTTGACGTGATTTTGCTGAATGAAATGATTTAAGCCCCAATAATGCGATAGCTAACTGTCATTCTTCATGAGTAAATTGGAAACACATGGCTGATGGTCGATAGACGAAAAAGATACCATGGATGATCTGCTGATGGGGTAAACAAACGTGTTCCAAGAGCACTTCTGAATTTGAAAAACAAGAAACAAAATGCTGAGTTTGTGTGCACTGTTGTGGTGTGGTGGTAGTGCCCCTATCTCTGAACTAGGAAGCCTAGGTTTAAACTCCACCTGCTCCAGAGGCATGCTGTAACATCTCTGAACAGGTTTTTTTTTTTAATTTTGCTGAGTTCTTCCATTAACAGGTCCAGGCAGTGGGTGTGATTAATTTAGTTGCAAAGCCCATTAAGCACAATGAAGACCACCAAAGGTGAGGGAGAGGTAAGGACAATGGGAGAGGGTTAAATTCAAATGGAATTGGAAGGGGAAATAAAGCACTCCTACTCACCGTGGTGCCCACCTCTCTCTAAAGGCAACCAGAGTATTGGTGGACACTGTGTGCAGCCTCTCCAAGGGAACCTGGGCACAAACATAGCCTCAGAAGGGAGGCAGACTGTTGGCAGCTATGACCCCCTCCACAGACCGCTGCCTGGACCTGTTCAAGGCCAGCCTGGCTAGGCCCAGGAACAGACTGACGAAGAAGTTCTCCGAACTGCCCACACCCATCCGCACAGGATGCCCAAAGATCAGGATCATGGGGCTGATGGGGAAAGGTTTGAAAAGGGACCTAAGGAGAAACCTTTTTACGCAGAGAGTGGTGCATGTATAGAATGAGCTGCCAGAGGAAGTGGTGGAGGCTGGTACAATAACAACATTTGAAAGGCATCCGGCTGGGTACATGAATAGGAAGGATTTAGCGGGATATGGACCAAATGCTAACAAATGGGACTAGATTAATTTAGGATATCTGGTCGGCATGGACGAGTTAGACTGAAGGATCTGTTTCCATGCTGTACGACTCGATGACTCAATAACCCTGCAGGGCACCACTATTAACCAGTCTCCACACATGACTACCCCCATTAAGAACAAAGCCAGATTACTACTCAATGTATGATCTGTCCACCTATTCCACAGGATTCTTCTTTAGAAAGTAACCTATCATCTGGTATTTTGTCAAAAACTCTCAAATTCCAAGTAATGTTTATATTTCCCTCCAGGAGTCCATCAAGCAAATGGGTTGAGATTGCAGCTTAGTATATAAAGATCATTCGGGGGTGGGAAGAGTTGCCTTGTTTACTTCCTTTTGCTTCATACGCCTGACTTACCCTAAGTCCCAAAGACCACCAAAACAACCATTCTACCTAAGCGGCATTAGAAGCTTAGTTGTAAAATCACATCAGTGTTTTGTGCCAAACCACTTCAGAACAATACGCAGCTATTTTATCAGGTAGGTTAAGGAAAGCAATAACATTTTAAACTTTGAGAGAAAAAAAAAGGTTCAGGAAGGAAATTGCTACAGTTCTGATATTATTTGTTCAGCTTTTGCAAAATGTTTATGCAGAAACCTCATGGGTCTACCTTGAACAGACTGCGGAGCTTATGAGGACAAAAGCCATGCCACTGTTCTCAGGCAGATCATGCGTGGAAGCACTGTGAGAGAAGGATGCTGAATAAATGAGTGTCCTGCACAGAAAGTAAACAATGTCACATGGCTAGACATGAAGCAACATTTGGAACGAGCAAACTGCCTTGGTGCCAGATGAATTCAATCTATTAAAGGGGAAATGGGTGAAATGAAAACAGTATGAAGACCGACAACAAAATGGACAATTGCTGGAATTACTTTATCAGCCTTGTATTCTACTTGGTCAGATTGATCCATCAGTTTACAAAATGTACTATTTCACAGTGACATTTTTTTAAAAATAGGACTATTGAAAGAATAGCAAGAACACAAACAAACTATGCTTGTCTGTCGGGTTTGTTTTTGTGGCCTTCCTTAATCCCAATACAATGCAAATGAAGGAAGTAATCTGAAAAGCATTCAAATCATTTGGATTGAAACTGGAATGTAGTGACTATTTGCTACAAGCAAATTCTGAAAAGGCAAAAGCTTCTTCAGCTCATTGCACTTGAGTGCTGACTTGACCCAAGATCTGATACTTAATTTGCAAGAAACATTTTGTTTTCTTGAATGAGAAAGTGCATCAAGGGTTTATCCAAATGCTATGAGATTGGGCAGATCTGGAAACATTTTCAGTGTGCTGTTAAAACATCAGTGTTATCTGGTATATAATTTTTTTGAAGGGATGCTAAAGTTCTAATCTGATCTTTGACACCAAAACCTGTCTGCAATAATTAATCAGGACGCCTCTAAATCCCAGCATTAAGACTGAATGTGGATTTGTTTGAAGGGGCTCAGTTTTCTTTCACATTGCCCAGTTGTTAACTACAGCAGCATTTCCAAAAAAAAATTCATCTGTTCTTTTTAAGGAAAGACTACTCTGGTACAAAGAAAGGGGTTCATTAGTGGTCCTTTATTCTCATTCTTCTCTGTACTGAGTCCTTTTCATATTTTGGCTTGACATTTTTCCAAACCGGCCTGGTTTGAGAATACATGCTTTCAGCCAAAGTGGAAGTTGTACCATGTGGTTGTGTAGTACTCCAAGTAGTTCAACACTGTTTCTCTGATTGTAAGTATTTTATCTGGTACAGTGAGCTGATGGAAGCTTGAGACCAGTAGTCAATTAGATATGATTGAGCTAGGTCTTAAAGCAAAAGAATTTCATTCACTCATGTTTTTCCTTCACTTGGCATGACAAACAAGACAGTGACTTTCTCATCTGCCTCAGCACAGTGGCTAAGTGGTTAGCACTGCTGTCTCACAGCACCAGAGACCTGGGTTCGATTTCCCCCCTCGGGTGACTGTCTGTGTGGAGTTTGCACATTCTCCCCGTATCTGCGTGGGTTTCCTCCGGGTGCTCCGGTTTCCTCCCACAGTCCAAAGATGCGCAGGCTAGGTGGGTTGGCCATGCTAAATTGCCCATAGTGCTCAGGGATGAGTGCTATAGGGGGATGGGTTCTGGGTGGGATGCTTTGAGGGTTGGTGTGGACTTGTTGGGCCGAATGGCCTGTTTCCACACTGTAGGGATTCTATGATCTATGATCCACCTGTCTCTTCCCAATTCTTACAGGCTGCCTGGTTAAAGGCAATTGAACTCAAGAATTTCTTAAAACTTCATCATTCCAAGTTTAACTGTTTGAATAAAAACAAAGTTGCTGGAAAAGCTCAGCAGGTCTGACAGTATCTGTGAAGAAGAAAACAGAGTTAATGTTTCAGGTCCGGTGACCCTTCCTCAGAACACATTGGCTTAACTGTTTGAAATTTGTATTCATTTCTCTGATACCTAGCCCTTGACTACCTATGGTTTACATATCATTCTTCTCTCACTCTGTCACATCATAAAATTGCTATAGTACAGAAGAAGGCCATTCAATCCATCACAGTACCAGACCAAATGAAACCCGAAAGAACCACGGATGCAGTAAATCAGGAACAAAAACAGAAGTTACTGGAAAAGCTCAGCAGGCCTGGCAGCATCTGTGAAGAAAAAAGTCAGAGTTAACATTTTGGGTCCAGTGATCCTCCCTCAGAACTGATGGTAGCTGGGAAAACATCGGTTTATGTGCAGAAAATAGGGAGGGGATAGGGAATAAATGATAAGATAGAGCCCGAAGAGAGAGAAGCGGAGTTGGACAGGCAAAGGAGTTGATAATGATCTGGCTAGGAGAATGAATAGTTGTTAATGGGAACTGTTAATGAGCAACAATGGATAGGTGTAAAGGCAGGTCATATGATAATAAGGCCTGGTATGTGGCTAAGACATGGGAGAGTTTAGGCCCTAAAATTATTGAACTCGATATTGAGTCCGGAGGGCTGCAGGGCCCCCAAGTGGAAAATGAGGTGTTGTTCTTCCAGCTTGCGTTGAGCTTCGCTGGAACACTGCAGCGAGCCTGAGACAGAGATGTTGGCCACGGAACAGGGTGATGTGTTAACATGGCAAAACCAGTACCAGGCCAAATCCAGCTGCAACTAATCAAGCAAATTTTGTTTTATAAAACATTATTTTCAATTTCACACGATCTTTTAAAAAAATGGCAAGATTTTGTTTTTTCTAAATTAGTTACTTGAATGCTTAATATGAACAATTTTACCTATCTTTGCACCCAATAGCAAGTTCCTTTCAGATTGCATGGGTCAGATTCGCATTAAAGTTTCCCTTACCTTGTCGCAACAATTTCAGTCAATCTTATATCTTAGCAGAACATACTTCCCACTTATTGCTAAATCGAGGATCGCTATCTGCTGTGGGTCATGGTCTGCAGGAACAGGGTTGAAACTCAATGTAAAGAGGTTTCTCACCAAATGATCAAGTGAAGTGTCCTTCATTCATTTGGGATGGCTTTGACCCTGTTCCCAGATTACTGACCTTCCCAGTTTGTTACTTTAGAGAATCAAAAGTTTCATGAATGGAACACATAAATGGCTCAGCTTACTATGCCGCTGCAGGTCTGTTGTTTCTGACTGTAAAGATTGTTTATCTGGCACTACAGATTCACAATTTCCTTCTGTGCACTAAATTATATGCCACATATAATCCATGGTTCTCATTTTTTTTAAACATAATATGAGACCTACTGACTCAAATTGTTTACTTTCCAAGGTGCAGCAATGAGATTGTAGACATGCTCGCCGATCTGGTGTGTTTGATTGCAAACTTTTCATCACCCTCCTAGGTAACATGGTCAGTGCGCCTTTGGTGAAGTGTCGGTGTTCTGTCCCGTTTGTTATTTATATGCCTCGGTAACAAACAGGACAGAACACCAGAGGCGCACTGACGATGTTACCGAGCAGGGTGACGAAACGTTTGCAACTAAACCCACCTGCTCGGCGAGGAAGTCTCCAACCTCGTCCACGACCCGAGCTACAAATCTTCTCAAAAGCTTTAAGATTTAGCAATGATTCAACTTAAAATACAATCTACTATTTTCTAAACTACCCCAATAATATGTGGCTACAAGAGCAGTTATTCTGCCATGATTGTCTCCTTTCCTAACTCATGTCTGATTAGATGTGATGGAATACTCACCTCTTGTCTGGAAGTTTGCAACCTGAACAATATTCAGAAAGCTCCTTACTATCCAGACTAAAGCAAGGCATCTGCCGCCTCAAGACGTTTATTTCATGTGTGATTGGTGCAGGTATCCTCGATGAGACGCACTGCAGCAAGTCACCAAGGCTTTTTTTGACATTACCTTCCAAACCCTTGACCTCGACCCTGAAAAATGACAAGGAGGGGCAAGGGAACATCACTGCATGCCAGTCCCTTTCCAAGTTAGAGACTATCCTGATCTAGAAAGAAATCACCATTCCTTCATAGTCAATAGGCCAACATCTTAATGACACGGTGGAACTACATTCACCCATATAGATTGCAGTAAGAGACACCACCAGCTTCTCAATGCATCTAAAGATGGGTAATATATGCTAGCATTGCCAGCAAGGCCCACAAGCCCATGAATTTTTAAATCATTTTTTAAAACATTCAGTCACGCGAGTTGCCAAATGTTTCTCTTTCTGTGACTAAACTTCAAGACTCCTCCAACATTGGCTAATTCCTTGACTAGAGTGGAATTACAGCAGAGCCTGATTCTATCCCTCGTCTATGCCAAAAATTGATGAAACCCTGACAGTAACTTTCTCCCCAGTTGAATGGAGAGAGGAGGAGTTACTAATGACAGGGCTAAGTCAGAATGGGCAAAAACATTTTCATGAATGTAGAATGAGTCTACAATCATCTATTACGTTTTGTTCTGTTTTTCACCCATTACACCCCTCTAGGCCATTGAAAGAGGACAGGATAGCTAACTGCATATGGCCATAGCATGTCTCCAAAAGTCCACTGAAGCAGCATAGTCCCTGACTTGTCTGCTCATCTACCACCGGTACCTGTCTCATGTAGAGAGACTGGGGAGAGAGCAAAGAGATTTATATCTTCACAAGACAGCTGCACAACATCCTAACAGAAGAGGAACGAAATGGAGAAAAGGCTGTAATTCCCTTCAAGCCCCTTCTTTACAAAATGGAGGTAAAATTTGGCGGTCGTTGTGTCCATTTTTCAGATGTAGCGATGAAAAGTTAACAGTGGGCGGGTTTGATCAAGTGGGGCCACTGCTGAAGTAGTTGGGTCCTTCAGTCGTCCCAAGCAATCATCTGAAACTGGACTGGGCACATTGAGAACGTAAATGAGGAAATCTATTACTGGTCTAAATACTACCCTGTTTAAACGATCTCTATAAAGCAAAGCAGTGATTGTGGCTGTTCCATTCAGAATCTTCAGTCGCTGCTATAGCCTAAGCAGAGGCTGCCACCAACAGGTGGTTTGTTTAAAAAACGAATCATTTTCAAAACTACCAATGCTATTCATTTGGGAAGGATGAATGATCTCTGAACTCCACAGTATCCAGAGCAGAACACCGCAACACGCACCCCCCACCCCCACCACCTGAGATGCCCAAAACCCAACTAATCTCCCCAAAGAACTGACCTCTTGGCTCGTCTGATCAAGGCAAATTGACCAATTTTCAGTTTGTTCAAGTGGGCTAGACCCCTGCAAAGGCAGAAACCCTGGTCTTTCACTCAATCAAGATTAACGAGACCCATTTGTGGGGCAGCCTTAGTCTTATGCTCTTGATTCAGGTGTGTGCTATAGCTGCCTGAGTTGGAGCACCATTAAATTTCTATCCCCAATTATACAAACTGCACCATGAATACTCCACCCAAAAACATCTAACCCTCTGTGATGTGAATTAATAACTGATAAACCTTCCAAGATGACAATTGTCTGAAATTCCTTTCTGACCCTTAGATAATCAGGGAAAACTCAAGTTAAGCGTGTTAATATAATATTGCAACCTTAATTATTCAACCCTGACCAGTTGCATTCCACAGATGACATTCCCATGCATCCAGCAGACCAGAAATAATTGTCTTCCATCGAGAGTTTCATCATCTTGCTTATAGTTATCTTTGTAATGCGATTTCAGCTTTAATCAGATATTCATGCATGTTTATGTAAAACAAAAGAAAATAAGTGGGTGTAGCATTGATTGTTTTATTGGTGGATACGTAGTCCACAAATTCATTGGCTTTTCCTTATTATGTTTGTAGTTAACTTTGCAAAAGGCAATGTGTGTGTGTGGGCTGGGCCCCTACAGTTCAATAACATCCATAGCAAGAGAAAGCCATTCAGATTATTTCATTGTGGACTACTTCTGGCTACTTCACCTCTTGTGAACTTTAATTTAGTGAACACGCATTTGCTTCAAAAACTCTCCTGAAGATAAATACTTCACTCCCACTTGTCAAAAGTTATCAAACACCTGCCACAAACATTGAATGTGTAGCCAAAGAGGGAGCTGTGTCAGTTACATACAGAGCTGTAGAATATTCCTATTAGAAAAAAAATAGAAGGGTAGTTCTCCCAATCTGTCTCCTGTAATTGATAGAAATTAATTTATTCACAGGGTAAAATCCTTGACAACTTACTCCTCCACCCCTGAATATGTTGACAGTGGCACAGTGGTTAGCACTGCTGTCTCACAGCGCCAGGGACCCGGGTTCAATGACCCCTTGGGCAACTGTCTGTGTGGAGTTTGCACATTCTCCCCGCGTCTGCGTGGGTTTCCTCTGGGTGCTCCGGTTTCCTCCCACAGCCCAAAGATGTGCAGGCTAGGTGGATTGGCCGTGCTAAATTGCCCATGGTGTTCAGGGATGTGCAGCTTAGGTGGGTTTGGGTAATGGGTCTGGGTGGGATGCTCTGAGGTTCAGTGTGGACTTGTTGGGCCAAAGGGCCTGCTTCCACACTATAGGGATTCTATAGACTATGGACTTATCCAATGCCCATACACCACCACCCCTTCCCCAAATTAATATGGTCAACAATAGCTGGTTCATTCTGACAGTATTCAGAGATGATTACATTACAGCATTATTTAATTCTGTCCTTCGTATATGACTATTCCCACTGACACAGCTGTATGTTATCTAAGAGAAGTTAACTTAATGTTGGTTTTATTTGATGGGGTTGGACTATTAATTGCAATTTAACTAAAAATACAGGGGAGGTGTTTACAATGTTTGATGTGAACAGAAACTAAATAGAACCAACAAAGATATTTACAAAGTCTGGTATTCAAAGCCTAACTCAGGTGTTCAGATCCCTGAGTTAATATTTTGCATATGTTTACAGCGATGCACAGGCAACTACAAGTTATAGGATTATGTTATTCAGAATTATTGGTGGGAAAGTGGAGAATGGTTTTAATATTGTAAGTGGTTAGGGTCCAGAATGCACTGCCTGAGATTGTGGTGACATTTACTGTACTTTCTTAGTTTCTATAGAAAAACCACTGGAAGAGAGCCTCCAAGATGAAAACTCATCTGACCCAGCAAATCCACTGTGACCATGTGAAACATTGTGAGTGGGCACTAATTCTATACTGCCATGGATCTGATGGGAATCATGGCATCTCAACACTTTAGGTTTAGATTTAGATTGAGACTTTATTGTCACTTGTACTCGAACACGGGTTACAAAAGTACAGTGAAAGGTTTTCAATGTTGCGACATACAGTGCCATCTTAGGTCCAAGTACCTAGGTACAAAACTTTAAGAACAAGGTAAACAGAAATAAGGAACAAAGTCAAAAGCTAAATGTTACAGTCACTCTGACTATAGTGTAAACAAAATCAAGGATTAAAGTTAAAAGATCAACATTGCAGTCTTTCTTAAGTGCTTAGCCATACTGGGATCACACTTCCTACAAGGGCTCAATCTCCTTCACTTTCCTTGCACTGGCTTGATACCCCCTACTCTTATTGTCAGATGTCTGGGGATACTCCATCGCCACAGTGGGCTCGCTCCTGGGATCTCAGACCGCGAAAGTCCCAAACCAGGCCTTCACTGCTGCCACACACTGGATGGGCCAAACTCCCAGTCCAGGCACCATCCATGCTGGGCCTCAAACTGTCCTTCGGTCTGCACCTGGGGCATTGGGAACTTAAGTTTCTCTGTCACTCCAATATTCACTGTCTCTGTGCGTTCCAAATGACTCACCGTGTTTCTTTACTACTTTTTTTGAAATGTGAAAGAGAGAAAGTCCGTGACTTGAAGTGTTACAAAGAAGAACTGTCAAAGTTTGCTAAATAAAAACTACATACAATGCACTCAGCAGGCCCTGTTAGCCAACTGTCACTTCTCCCACCACATAAACATGTGGGAGAGGATTGAGGGAGTGGGCACCTCATATTTAAAGTGTCACATGTGTGCCCATGTGGTACATTGGATACCGGTTGAGTAGCTCCAAGAGATTGATTAATTGGGAATCGTTGTATTGGAATGAGGGTCAATCCCTTACATTTTAGTCAGGATCAGTTCCTTAAATTTTGGGAGGCATTTAAATTATCAGCTACGCAGTGAGTTTCACAGGCTTCAGGAAACTCAAAGGTGATGGGACCTGTCAGATCCAGAGCTCCAACACTCTTTGTGGAACAGGAACAATCAGAATACAATATGGGTCAACCCTCATCCAGCCCCTGACTCTCCTGTGATCTGAACCCAATTACTTGTGATATCTGGAGACTACCTACAGCAGCAGAAAGAGGAATGTCCAGGAAAAGGTCACAGAATGTAAAGTATTAACTTTTGAGAGATTATAAAAGGTGTAGGGCAATTCAAAATAACAATAAATATAGACTTTCCGGCCACTTTCATAATTGGGTTTCTACTTGCTTTTTGTAATGATACATTAAAGATTGAGTCATTCCACTAAATAATGTTTGCGTGCCTCTCTTTAAGGCAGGCTCTTCCAATGTATATTCACATCAACTTTATCAATAAGGTTATCAACTGATGGTTGTAGCAAAAGGACTCCTCTGAGCCTTCTAATTGTAACCTTAGTCAATCACCAATTTTAGCTTCAAGCAAATGGATGGACAGCTATGGTATTTGCTGTACACCTCAGCAGCATTCTTGTCAATTTTAACATTAAAATAATAACACGTCACATTTGAGAAGTGGGCTCTAAGGCAGTCTGGAATTCAGTAAACCAAACTGGTTGACGAATTGTGCAAACAACTCTGAAAAATCACAACTTCTAGAAATTAGTCATTTGGGTATGTTGACGGAAAATGGTTGCTCATGTTTACAACAAGGCAACAGATAATGGAAACTAGTGTCAAACCAGTCACCAGATATAGAGTGTGACAAACATTAGTCAGGCTGCTGGCTTTAGGAGCAAACCAGATTTTGGGAAAATCCAGAAGCAGTCAACACTTTCTTTTACATCTATTGACAGAAAAATAAGCAAACAAATACTCACTGACATCCCTCAGGATTCAAATAATGATTTCCAGGAACAACAACTTGTTAGTCATTTAGAGAAAACTCTCAATTTTTATGAGGGCAGAGACAAAGACTGAGCTGAAAGTGAGAGATTTAAGAAGGAGACAATTCTGATGGAATTCTAGGAGGGTGAAATCAAAGTGGGAGATCACACTGTGTAACAGATTTTCAAAGAGAGATGGCAAAGGAACGGAAATATCTATTTTGGAATATACCTCCCCTAAGAATCCTTTTTATTAACACTGGATAGTTAATTTTTGCCAAAGGCATTACAGTTAAACACAGCCAGAGAGAAGACAGCATCAGTTTACACTTCTCACAGTGAATTAGCCATTTGACATTTTCTGAATTGAGCCTCATCACCTGTTTTGGGTGTGTTCCTGGTTTGAGAAAGCTTCAACAATCAAGTTGAGAAATAACATGCAGCTTCTAAAGATTAAAGATGTGCTGCTTAAATTGGTGTTTTTGGCTCTTGTGGAACATTGGTTGCATCCCTACCTCTCAGATAAGAGACCAGTTCAAGTCCCACCTGCTCCAGAGGTGTGTACTGACATCACTGAACAGGCTGATAAGAAAATTTAAAATGTGCAATTTTGGACATCGGAAAAATAAAATGTGTGTTTTTAAGGGCTCTTGTGGTGCACAGTGGTAGTATCCTCCCCCTGAGCCAGCAAACCTGGGTTCAAGTCCCATCTGCTCCAGAATTCTGTAATAATATCCCTGAATCGCTTGATAAGAAAATATATAAAAATGCTAAGATTGCAGCTTCAATCGCCACACTGACCAGTTTTCAATCTTAGAAGTAGTCTTTTGTAGCACAGTGGTAGTATCCCTCCCTCTGAGCCAGCAGGTCTGGGTTCAAGCCCCATTTGCTTCAGAGATGTAGCATAGCATCTCTGAAAAAGTTGATTAAAAATACCTAAAATGGGTGTATTTTTTTAAAAGGGCTCTTGTAGAGTAGAGGTGTGTGATGACAGCCCTGAACACGACAGGTTGATTAGAATTTTTCTTTAAAAATGGATGTTTCAACAGGCCATATGTGGTGAAAAAAGCCATTTGTTTGTGTGTGATAGCACTTCTGGATATTCAAAATTAAAATTAACTTATCTAAGATCAAATAGAACCATGGTTTCAGTGTGTGGTATAATGCTGATTGTTCCACATATTGTCATTAGTGGCAGAGTAAGAGTTGTTTAAAGTATCTCACTGTCACCAATCCTCCATTGTCTATACATTGTTTAGAGCTTGTCAAATGATCACTGTTAGGTGATACACTGCCATACAGTCTTTGCAGAAGAGACACTGCTCTTAGTTAACAAAATGGTTTATTGCATGATAGCAAAAGTAGAACATTACAAGTCACGTATAATCATTTGGTCTCTCAGGCGTCGTACATAATACAACTGCGCTCTGCAAAGGCTAGGTCTAAATGCATGGTCTTCACCTATAGATATGATCAACATCAACTGAATCAGTGGAGCTAATGCAACCACAAAATTAACTCTTCAGAACCATTACTTTTCAGAAATATCCTTCATGGTTGACCCATGATATAACCATAGCATATTTTACAATTTTCCTTTGGATTTGTAAGGATAGGAGGTCTTTCACTTGAGGACTGCTAACCTTGGTTCTAATTTCACCTGGAGACTCTTTTCTCTCTCAGATGTTCTTTGTGGAGGACATGCTTTAGTCCTTGTTCTTGATCCAATACCTTATTAATCTCCTGAATTCCCTTTGAGAGGTCCTCTTCCCTGATAAAGCAAGCAATTGCTCCATAACAGGAGCTCGGGGACTTTAATGTTGTGAATGCCCATCATAGAAGCCGCTGCTGAAACAAATACTTTTTTCCTTATAATACCCAGGTTCTGGACCATGCAATACCTTTCTAATCGGAAGCAGTAGTCTCTTTTTTTGCAGTATCCTGGATGTTTAGACCAGGCAGTTTCTTTGTCTTGAACATGTCCTAAATCTGTGACCATTGATCTTGCTCCCAGTGAGTCACATGCAGCTCATCTCCCTTGAGTTGTTGTTCAAGCTAAATGTTGACCATCCTTCTCTGTGGTGAAATGAACTTTTCAGACTCTCGGTCATGTTATTGAAACATGGTTAATCACTCAGCTCTCTCTCTTTCTGCCACCAGAGTGTTCACGGTTGCATTTTAGTTGACAGAAGGTTGAACCTACCCACTAATCCTGTAAATCTGTGACTTCCTGTATGTAGACCACAAATGCAGTAAGCGCAGAGGCATGTCTCAAAAGTCTAATGGGAGTAGTTATCACTGAAGTCTAGGAAGGCACCCATTAGTCAGGGGGTCCTGGCACAGTTAGCCAATAGCACCCTCTGATATCAGTTTGAGCATGCTGAGATGCTAGTGCATCCAGGGAGATGGTGATGGTTAGCCCTCACAGTTCAATGCTGGCAGTCCAGGGAGTCACAGGGACAAAGTCAGGGAGCTGTACTGATATCAGTCAGAGTTCTGGTCACTCATCATTTGGTCCTGTCCTTCTAAGTCACTCAAAGAGGCAGGTCACAGTCAATTCAGGGGATCTGACCATTATAAATCAACGGAGGTTATCACCAAGCCAGGGCTACAGGAGAGAGGCTGGGGAACTTAATTGTTGGGATTAGAAACAGAATGCTGGGTGCCTAGTGAGTGCCGGTCCAGTGAGTGAGAGGTAGCAGAGAGGAAGTGGTGACCCCTACACTTACAGAGCCTTCTTTCTGAACTGCTGGGCATTCCTTTTCACCTCAGACATAGCACTGAGCTGGGCTGCAACATCTGCCTGAGCTGGCTGTGTCTGGCGATGTGGCCTCCCATACGGGAACCTGGGATAACCTGGTTTGTCTCTGGAGGCTGACTTTGCTCGGTTGCTGCTTCACTCTCACTCTGCTGGCAATCTCATTTCAGCTACTGATTAACCGACTGGGAAAAATTGTCCTGCTGAAGCCGTAAGTGAGAAGTTCGCTTGTCTTCAAAACATTTGTGTTTTAGTTCTAGATTCTCTACGCCTGGCAGCGGCATGGAATTCAAATCTGTGCCACTGCTCACCACGTGTGCCCTGACCACTATTGGCACTTTACCGTATTAGTCACCTCTGCCAGTATGTGGTTCGGTTTAAGGATTGTTAGACATACATCACTGTCATCAAGCTCCTTTTTTTTTTTCTTTATTCATTCATGTGATGAGGGTGTTGCTGGCTAGGCAGCATTTATTGCCCATTGCTAATTGCCCAGAGGGCAGTTAAGAGTCAACCACATTGCTATGGGTCTGGAGTCACATGTAGGCCAGACCAGGTAAGGATAGCAGTTTCCTTCCCTAATGGACATTAGTGAACCAGATGGGTTTTTCCCAACAATCGGCAATGGGTTCACGGTCATCATCAGATTCGAACCTGGGTCCCCAGAGCATTATCAAGGTCTCCAGAATATAACAGTCCAGCGATAATACCACTAGGCCATTGCCTCCCAATATTCTGTACCTGTGTTTGAGGCCTGTTAATAATTAACATGGAGGGTATACCACTGTAGTGTCTTTTCAGAGAGGCAGAGTTCTTCATTAATAAGATGATAGCAATGGCATGAAAGCAATAAATACAATTACATTACGAGTCAGGCACAATTACTAGAACTCCTGACAGCCATAAAAAATACAATAGCTCCTTACAGAGACTCATGTAGAACTCACTGCCTCCATCCACAGGTTATATGTAACATCAACAGAATAGGTAGAACTAATGCAGCTTCAACATTAACTCTTCCAGAACCAGATTTTTCCAAACAGATCTTTCCCCATTTCCAACAGTAGGTAGGCTGTCTGGGAGAAAAGATTCACTAGGGGAGCCATTACTGCCAACTGTCCACACCATTTCCCGGCCTACTCTCCAGCATTCACGGGAGCAAGGAAAGAAACAGGCCTGTGCAGGAAGAGAGCTCTCAATTTTTCAATTAAATAGAGATTTTCATGAACACAGGATGTTTCAAAGCACTTTGTAACCAATGAAATAATTTTGCAAGTTGTCAAGAAGGAAATACAACAGGTCATTTTGCACAGCAAGCTCCCACAAGGAAGCGATGTGGCAATGACCAGTTGTGTGACATTCAATCAACTGCCCTGGGCAAAGCATGCATTTTAAGCAAATAGATTTAGATTTCAAAATAGCCATCGTCAGCAACCCTGCCCCCCAAACCCCTCCAACAAAAGCCTCCACAACACTGACTAATCTACATTGTGGCATGTTGCCACAAAAATTCCACCTCCGGCCACCGGAGGCAGATGACCTGGCAATCACTGGTCCTGGCACCCAACCAACTTCTGAAAATTACACCAACCAAAGGAAATTGGCCAAGGTCAGAGTCACAGGCACAAGGTAGGAGGACGCCAAACCCAGTCGAAATCTGTCGCCATTGCAGCGCAGGGGAAAACCTGCTCCACAAAGTCTACTTGGCAGGAGTTGATTGCCAGAGTAAACATAGTTACAAACACACTGGAGGCAAAAGAGGAAAGAAAGATTAATAGTCTCAAAGAGTCTGCCAAGCTAAAGCACGTTAGTGTTTCACTGCAGCAAGTAGAAGGGCAAATTATGCACGCCACAGTGAATTTCCTCTCACTCTGTTACATCCCAAGTGAGATTGCATGCTAAATGATCAAAAAATAGCTCTTTCCAACCTTCCAACCTTTGTGTGTGTATGTGTGTATGTGTGTGTGTGTGTGTGTGTGCGTGTGTGCGTACTATAGTCGGGCTTGCCCTTTTCCTGTCAGTTCAAAAATATACTGTTGGCACATTCAACGATTCGTAGATGAGAGTTCACAAAGCAAACTTGCAACACAACTAACTATCTGTGTTTAATACATGTTTGTTGACTTGTCTTGGATGTGGATCATTCTTGCAGGTTGCTTGTTCTTTCCAAATTTTATGCACTACATACCTCACATTGCCCTCGCCTTGCTGAGCAGAGAGTCACCTAACATAAGTGAGCAGAGCTGACTGGGAAGTGGGCCCCTTAACATTATATCGCTCAAATAATTTTTAACAGACCATGCTCAACCTCCCATGACTTGAAAATACATAAGAGGTTCAGCTGGGGTAAAGCTGGAAGCCTCTGCATGCAACCATCCAGTTTCTATTATTCTTCCTGCACTCGCTGACCTGTTGAATTAGCTGCTGGCTGCTCCAGGGAACATTGATTTACTGAACAGCTCTTTCACAAGTTAGAAATACCATCCTGTGTGACTGTGAGAAAGGTAAACCACTGCTCCTAGTTTTTCTTCCCCTTTGACATGCTTGACCTCACCGTCCTCCTCCAACTCTCGTCACTGTCATCTCACTGGGTGGGACTCCAGTTGCTGAGTTACATTGACAGGCATACAATCCTGGCCAATGAATCATCTGCAATGACTTATCTTCCCAACTCTGCAACATTGGCTCAGATCCTCCAGTCAGTGGGTGGGGGAGAGCGCCCTGTGATTGACTGTGATTAAATTTGCCCACTTCCCATTTTAAGTTGGAATTTCTAACTCCAAATAAGGATCTACAGAAGGCTAAATGGCAAGTGTAGGCCCAGCAGAAGCACATCCCTTTCCTCATCATAAAACGAAGGCATGTCCCTTAAGGTCTGCTTCATTTCATTGAGTTAGTGAGCCTCCCCTCGCTGACCTTCTCTCATCCCCAAACCTAATGCTCAATCCCAAAACAGTCCAACCCATTCCCTCACAACCCACCCATCTTCAAGTGTCTAGTTCACCTCAGCCCAAAATATGCTCATGTCCCCTTCGCCAATTTCCCATCCACACTGACTCTTCTGGCATCACCTGGACTGTCAGAGATTCCAGAATGTGGAATCCCATATTCTGGAATACAGGGATTCTGGAATTCCAGAATGTGAGTCGTGAGTGGGTTCGCAGAAGGGGGTGAATATTGTCTGAGAGGGGAGGAGTTAGCCAGGAGAGGTGGTGAACATTGCCAGGTTGGACGCTGAATGTTGCTAGGACAGGGGACAAACAGTGCTGGGATAAGGGCTGAATATTGATGGGGCATTGGAGTGCTATGATGTTCCAGTGACTTGCTTAAGTTTGCTGTTCAACGGGCTTTACACCTCCTACGAAAACCCCTAAATAAATCTATATGAAAAAAGGTCAGAAATCACACAACACCAGGTTATAGTCCAATAGATTTATTTGAAAACACAAGCTTTTGGACTATAACCTGGTGTCGTGTGATTGCTGACCCTGCCCACCCCAGTCCAACACCAGCTCCCCCACATTACGTTAAGAAAAGCGCATAAAGGACCAACATCCCAAGTATCTATGGTTCTGACTACTTGATCCCACTTTTGTAAGGAATCATAGAGCAAGATGCATCAGCAATTTAAGTAGAGTCATTCACTTCTCCCCATTTTCTAAGATTTGGGCCATTGTGCCTGGCATCTCCCAGCTCAATCCTTCTATTTCCCAATTGCATGCTGCCTTTCAGTGACATCATCAGAATGCACAGCATTAGTTTTAACATGGAGATTCCCAGTTCCAGATTACCAGCACATTTTTCATAAGCACCATTGTTTCTAAATTGTCAGATTTCTTGTCCAGGAGAGAACAGGTAGAAATTTCCTCCAAGCAAATATTGGGAAGACCTGAACCATTGTCTTTCATTCTTACATAAATTTCTGTTACCTAACTTCTGACAATATCCTTCTCCATGGAAAATAATCAGCCAGTCCCTATCTCAATAACACGTTTAACTACTTACATTCCTCCAATGCCAGTATCTCAAGCATTGCTGGTTTTAATTGGTCCACCAGTGGGAATTATTGTTTCAAGTGGCTAGCCTGTTAGCTCAGGAATTTCCTTCCTAAAAGTTTTTTCTTCCTTTTCCTCAATGATATTGCTGCTTAAATTTTTGATCATCGCTCAATAGTGCCAATGTCAACCTTTTTTTATTGTTCCTGGGACAGATTGGGACATTTTGCTGCATTGCTAAGGAAATACGAGTTGTAACTTGATTGAGTTTTTTTGAAGAAGTAACAAAGAGGATTGATGAGGGCAGGGTGGTGGACATGATCTATATGGACTTCAGTAAGGTGTTTGACAAAGTTCCTCATGGTAGACTAGCTCGCAAGGTTAGATCACGTGGAATACAGGGAAAACTAGCCACCTGGATACAGAATTGGCTCAAAGGTAGGAGACAGGGGGTGGTGGTGGACGGTTGCTTTTCAGACTGGAGGCCTGTGAGCAGTGGTGTGCCACAAGGATCAGTGCTGAGTCCACTGCTTTTCGTCATTTATATAAATGATTTGGATATGAACATAGGAGTTGTGGTTAGTACGTTTGCAGATGACACTAAAATTGGAGGTGCAGTGGGCAGCGAAGAAAGTTACCTCAGAATACAACGGGATCTTGATCAGATGGGTCAATGTGCCAAGGAGTGGCAGATGGAGTTTAATTTAGATAAATGTGACTGCCGCATTTTGGAAAAGCAAATCAGGGCAGGACTTATACACTTAATGGTAAGGTCCTGGAGAGTGTCACTGTTCAAACAGACCTTGGAGTGCAGGTTCATAGTTCCTTGAAAGTGGAGTCACAGGTAGACAGGACGGTGAAGAAAGTGTTTGGTACAGTTGCCTTTATTGATCAGTGCATTGAGTATAGGAGTTGGGAGGTCATGTTGTGGCTGTACAGGACATTGGTTCAGCCACTTTTGGAATATTGCGTGCAATTCTGGTCTCCCTGCTATAGGACAGATGTTTTGAAATTTGAAAGGCCTCAGAAAAGATTTACAAATGTGTTGCCAGGGTTGGAGGGTTTGAGCCAAAGGAAGAGGCTGAATAGGCTGGGGCTATTTTCCGTGGAGCATCGGAGTCTAAGGGGTGACCTTATAGAGGTTTATAAAATCATGAGGGGTATGGATAGGGTGAATAGACAAAGTCTTTTCCCCGGGGGTGGAGTCCAAAACTAAAGGGCATAGGTTTAAGGTGAGAGGGGAAAGATTTAAAAGGGACTTGAGGGGCAACTTTTTCATGCAGAGGGTGGTGTGTGTATGGAATGAGCTGCCAGAGGAAGTGATGGAGGATGGTACAATTACGACATTTAAAAGGCATCTGGATGTATATATGAATAAGAAGAGTTTAAAGGAATATAGGCCAAATGCTGGCAAATAGGACTAGATTAATTTAGGATACCTGGTCGGTATGGATGAGTTAGACTGAAGGGTCTGTTTCCGTGCTCGATCTCTCTATGACTCTCTGAGTCTATTTTGTTATCCTTTATAGGTTTTCACATGTTTCCAAACATTTGGCAGGGTGGGTATGAATGATTCATTCTGATTTCTGAGTCTTCCTGTTTTATGCACCAATGAGAAAACTGACCTTGAAATTTGCTCCCAGGCTTCTGTCAACGCTGTGAGATGAACCTAAAGTCGATAGGAACTGCGTGAGGCAGATTCATAAAAGGACAACTGTATAATCAATCACTTACACTATGCTTTAAGAAAAATACCAGTTCAACATTGACAATAAATTAGTCAAGAAGGAATGGAAGAGCAAGGGACAAATGATATGAAAAGAATGAATCAGAATTTGTGGAAGAGAGATATTTGCAAGCAGTCCTTTACTGCTAAATACCTTCATAATGAAGTCAGAAGTCACACAACACCAGGTTATAGTCACCTGACAAAGGAGCAGCGCTCTGAAAGCTTGTGATTTGAAATAAACCTGTTGGACTATAACTTGGTGTCATGTGACTTCTGACTTGGTCCACCCCAGTCCAACACCGGCACCTCCATATCATTCATAATGAAGGTCTGAATTTTGGGGATGAACGGCAAATTTCCTTGCTACATTTTTCCCTTCATGTGTTACCAAAGTGAGTACATTGAAACATTGGACAGATGCTTCCAGGCACCAAACGATGTGGACATTGGTGAGAAATTTGGCAAAATCGCAGGATCAATGTTGAAAGCAAAAAACTCCCACTTTCCAAACAAGCGTTGAAGGCTCAGATGAAATTCTGACCAGCGAGCAGCAAGAGGCCTAGTTGCATACATTAACATCTCATTCTTAATTCATCTCACCTCTTTGATATGCAGTTTCGAAATCTCCCACCTTTTGGATAGTAATGAGAGGGTGACAATTCCTGATTTGAAGGTCAGAGCAGTTACCTGGCGACACCAGCTCGCTACTTGCTCCTCCAAACCTTTGGCTTGGACACAAGTCATCAATGTCCCAGGGCACACTGTAACCACTCTTCCTTCACACCCAACACCACCTCCCCCACAGCCCCATGGCACCTTCCCCTGTAACCGGCGAAGGTGCAACACCTGCACATTTACCTCCTCCCTCCCCAGTATCCAAGGGCCCAAACATTCCTTCCTGGTGAAGCAACACTTTACCTGTACTTCCCACAATCTAGCCCACTGCATTCGCTGCTCACAATGTGATCTTCTCTGCATTGGGAAACAGAGCGTATACTGAGAGACCGCTTCGCAGAACATCTACGTTCTGTTCGCAAGAACGACCATGAGCTTCCAGTTGCCTGCCAGTTTAACACACCACCCTGTTCTCTGGCCAACATCTCTGTCTCTGGATTGCTGCAATGTTCCAGCGAAGCTCAGCGTAAGCTGGAAGAACAACACCTCATTTTCCACTTGGGGACCCTACAGCCCTCCGAACTTAATATCGAGTTCAATAATTTTCGAGCCTAAACTCTCCCATGTCCTAGCCCCATACCCCACCCACCAGGCCTTGTTATCACATAGCCTGCCATTACACACTACCTATTGTTAGCCACTAACAGTCTCCATTAGCAGCTGTTCACCCTCCTCGGCAGATCATTATCCACTTCTTTGATTGTCTAAATGTTCTCTCTCTTTGGACGCTATCCCCACCTATCGTTTACACCTTACCCTTACCCCCACCCTATCTTCTGCATATAAACCGACACTTTCCTAGCTACCATCAGTTCTGAGGAAGGGTCACTGGACCCAAAACGTCAACTCTGATTTCTCTTCAAAACTGCCGTCAGACCTGCTGAGTTTTTCCAGCAAATTCTATTTGTCTTTCTAGTTCTGCCATTGTCATTTCCGGTGCCTAGGTCGATGAAGGGTGGTATGTCGGTCACATTTCTTTGTTGAGATTTTGTAGTGATTGATACAACTGAGTGGCTTAGTAGGCCATTTCAGGACAAGTTGGGAGTCAATCACATTGCTGTGGATCTGGAGTCATATGTAGGGTGGATCAAGTCAGGATAGCAGATCTCCTTCCCTCAAGGACAATAGTGAGCCACTTAAGTTTTTCCAATAATCAATAATAATTTCATGGTCATCAGTAGATTCAAAATTCCCATTTTTTTAACAGGGTTTAGGGATGCAGAAGGGATGAAATTGTGAAGGGATGACAATCCACATAATATGGAGAGACAATAGAGCATGGGAGGGAAAGGGTTAATAGTGGCTGGGAGCTGGTGGTTAATTAACACTCAGTACCACCCTCGCTTTGATGGGGGACAATGCATGACAATTTCTGGCATGTTGACTTGATATACCTTGGCCTCAGGTGGTAAAATGGGGAGATGAACAATTGGGTAGACAGTTTGGGTGTGAATGTGTAAAGTTCAAAGCTGAGGGGTTTGATGGTGGGGGGACACCAAGAAGGGAATTTTACTTTATGGGGTGTACCAAAGATCTAAATCTGAACTCAAGACTCACTGTGTGAAGCATGACCCCACTGTAAAGGACAACAGCGTTATGTGGACACCCATACAGTGTAGGTGAAATACACTTATAGCGAACTGTAAGTAAATCTTAGGCATGAAGCTATTGAGAGGACTACACATCCTGCTCCTTTCTCCACCCCCCACCATGACCCCAGCAGTCCTAACCACAATGTGTATCATCAGGAATCTCAGTTGCCCTGTGCCATTTAGGCCCAAAGAAAATAAGGACAACCACAAAAGTCTACCAGGGCCAACTGGAGAGTGGCCTAAGTACAGAAGATGGAACTCCACTGAGACAAAATGGGAGGCAGAGGATGAAGAAAGTTGCTGAGGTCACAAAGGTGACATGAGTGAAAACATTGTTACGATGTCTGCTGGGGTATAATTTTGCTGTTAGATCTGGTTAAGTCACATCATGTGAGAGAAATGCAGTCTCTAGCCACTTACAAGGATGGAAGAAGTTGCAATCACCAAACCTTGGTTATCCCTCACAAGTTACCCAACTCCTTGGCCACAGACAGCCTCAGACATCAGAGATCCTTAAACCATGATACCCACGACTCTAGCCACGGTGATCACCATGTGAGATCCATGAGCAGATCATCTGTCAGAAATGTCAGAAAGATAGCAAGTGATTATTGAAACAACTCCTCAGCCTTCTCACCTATGAGAATGAAGCTTCATGTTGTGCCTTCATATGCTGTGGTCTGGGGGCTTCTCAAGGAGATCGTTGTTGTGCCCCTTACAACCACCCACCACACCCCAACACACCCCCCACTATCCCACAATTCCCCCCCAACCCCTCCCCGCCCCCCGCCCCCTGTAACAAACTTTTAGGAATGTGGCAATATCCAGTTATACATAGCACAACCACAGTTGGAATGCTATCCTGGGAGTAGTATTCTGCCAATACACACACACACACACACACACACACACACACACAGACACACACACACACACACACACACACACACAAGGCTCCCATTCCACTTTACAGATCAGGCCCTTGCAGTCTTACATTTTACTGTGAGCATCTAGTAGCTGAGAATCTTCATCTTCCACTGCTCCCTGAGGGATGTGTTTGTGACATTGAGGAACCAATTTCCATTTTGAAGTGCCATGTTCACATGACGGTTGCTTTGTTGACATGGCAAGGACGGAATTAGTGCTCCTGATTGCTTGAGGACAAGACTTGGAGTGTGCATTCTTCAACAATGAATGTCCAGCTGAGAAAGTGCAAAGTGAAGCCCAATGGGTGGCATTGCTGAATCTGTGCAGCCATGTTTGCTGCTAGATGGGCTCCAATTCCATGTGTTTTACTTCATCCCAAATTTTAAAAAAGCAGTAACTTACTCTGCTCACTTCTTATGTGGTGTCGGAGATTTATGTAGTTGTCGTGCTGTTGACTTTTGAGCTGATGAGGCAAAATTCAAACTTTATGTTCTTGGAGTGATTTACAAGCTCTGTCTGTGATGCAAAAATATCACTCCGCTGCCATTTTTCAGCCTTTTTTGGGGTGTTGCTTTCCCTGTGGCCCCTATGAGCTTTCATCTTCCCTCAATTAAATTGAGTTACGTTTTATTACAATTAATATGTCCACTTGAAAACTCCCTTGATGGGCATACACCCTCCTCATATGGAGAACAGGGTGACTATGATCTGTGCAAACTCTCCCTCTCAGAGATTCCAGATCCTTCTCATTCACTGTGATGTCCCATCCTTTGGTTAGAATTTTCTTCAATCACAGAGTAAAAGATAAGGCTGAAGCATTCACAGCAAACTTTAGCTAAAGTGCTGAGCAAATGATCCATCTCAGCTTCCTCCAGTAGACCCAGCATTACAGATACCAGTTTCAGCCAATTCGATTCACTTCATACGAGATCGAGAAACAGTTGGAGGCACTGGATACTGCAAGGGCTACGGGTCCTGACAACATTCCAGCAATAGTACTGAAGACTTGTGCTCCAGAACTTGCCGCTCCCCTAGCCAAGCTGTTCCAGCACAGTTACAACATTGGCATCTACCCTACAATGTAGAAAATTGCCCAAGTATGTCCTGTACACAAAAAGCAGGACAAATCCAACCCGGCCAATTACTGCCCCATCAGTCTACTCTCAATCATCAGTAAAGTGATGGAAGGTGTCAGTAACAGTGCTATCAAGCAGCACCTACTCAGCAATAACCTGCTCAGTGATGCCCAGTTTGGGTTCTGCCAGGGCCACTCAGCTCCTGATCTCATTACAGCCTTGGTTCAAACATGGACACAAGAGCTGAATTCCAGAGGTGAGGTGAGAGTGACAGCCCTTGACATCAACACTGTATATGACCGAGTGTGGCATCAAGGAGCCCTAGCAATACTTGAATCAATGGGAATCCAGAGGCAAACTCTCTGCTGGTTTTGGTCATACCTTGCACATAGGAAGATGGTTGTGGTTGTTGGATATCAGTCATCTCAGCTCCATCTGCAGGAATTCCTCAGAGCAGTGTCCTAAGCCCAACCACCTTGAGCTGCTTCATCAATGACCTTCCCTCCATCATAAGGAATGTTCACAGATGATGCACAATGTTCAACACCATTCACAACTCCTCAGATACTGAAGCAGTGCATGTTTAAATGCAACAAAAACTGGATGATCTGCAGGCTTGGGCTGACAAGTAGCAAGTAGCATTCGCAACACACAAATGCCAGGCAATGACCAGCTCCAATAAGAGACAATCGAACCACCACCCCTTGACTTTCAATGGTGTTACCATCACTGAATCCCCCAGTATTATCATTCTGGGGGTTAGCATTGATCAGAAACTCGACTGGACTCACCACATAAACAGAGTGACAACAAATGCAGGTCAGAGGCTTGGAATACTGTGGTAAGTAACTCACCTGTGATTCTCCAAAGCCTATCCACCATCTACAAGGCACGCATCAGGAGTGTGATGGAATACTCCCCACTTGCCTGGATGGATCCATGACAGAACAGCCGGCTTGGCGCCACATCCACAAACATCTGCTCCTTCCACCACCAATGCTCAGTAACAGCAATGTGTTCTAACTGCAAGATACACTACAGCAATTCACCAAAGTTCCTTAAACAGCACCTTCCAAACACTCAACTGCTTCTATCTAGAGGGACAAGGACAGCAGAAACATGGGAACACCACCACTTCCCCTCCAAGCCACTCACCATCCTGACTTGGAAATATACTCCCATTCCTTAACTGCTGCTGGGTCAAAATCCTGGAATTCCCACCTTAAGGGCTTTTTGGGTCAACCTACAGCATGTGGACTGCAGCGGTGAAAGAAGGAAGCTCACCACCACCTTCTCAAAGGCAGCTAGGGATGGACAATAAATGCTGGGCAGCCAGTGATGCCATGTTCTATGAGTAAATTAAAAAATATTCTTAAAACTCTAGTTCAAATTTCCAGAGATAGTAGGAACTGCAGATGCTGGAGAATCCGAGACAACAAGGTGCAGAGCTGGATGAACACAGCAGGCCAAGCAGCATCAGAGGAGCAAAAAGGCTGACGTTTTGGGCCTAGACTCTTCATCAGAAATGGGTGAGGGGA
Source organism: Rhincodon typus (assembly GCF_021869965.1). Lineage (NCBI taxonomy): Eukaryota > Metazoa > Chordata > Chondrichthyes > Orectolobiformes > Rhincodontidae > Rhincodon > Rhincodon typus. The sequence goes on from NC_063348.1 coordinate 6,533,051, forward strand.
AGGGGGTTCTGAAATAAATAGGGAGAGGGGGGAGGCGGATAGAAGATGGATAGAGGAGAAGATAGGTGGAGAGGAAACAGACAGGTC
>NC_063348.1:6533237-6534029 GCF_021869965.1 Rhincodon typus
GATAGGTCAGTCCAGGGAGGACGGACAGGTCAAGGGGGCGGGATGAGGTTAGTAGGTAGGAGATGGGGGTGTGGCTTGAGGTGGGAGGAGGGGATAGGTGGGAGGAAGAACAGGTTAGGGAGGCGGGGATGAGCTGGGCTGGTTTTGGGATGCGGTGGGGGGAGGGGAGATTATGAAGCTTGTGAAATCCACATTGATACCATTGGGCTGCAGGGTTCCCAAGTGGAATATGAGGTGCTGTTCCTGCAACCTTCAGGTGGCATCGTTGTGGCACTGCAGGAGGCCCAGGATGGACATGTCGTCTGAGGAATGGGAGGGAGAGTTGAAGTGGCTCGCGACTGGGAGGTGCAGTTGTTTATTGCGAACCGAGCGTATGTGCTCTGCAAAGTGGTCCCCGAGCCTCCGCTTGGTTTCCCCGATGTAGAGGAGGCCACAACGGGTACAGCGGATGCAGTATACCACATTGGCAGATGTGCAGGTGAACATCTGCTTGATGTGGAAAGTCTTCTTGGGGCCTGGGATGGGGGTGAGGGAGGAGGTATGGGGGCAGGTGTAGCACTTCCTGCGGTTGCAGGGAAAAGTGCCGGGTGTGGTGGGGCTGGAGGGGAGTGTGGAGTGGACAGGGGAGTCACGGAGAGAGTGGTCCCTCCGGAAAGCAGATAAGGGTGGGGAGGGAAAGATGTCTTTGGTGGTGGGGTCGGATTGCAGATGGTGGAAGTGTCGGAGGATTATGCGTTGGATCCGGAGGTTGGTGGGGTGGTACGTGAGGACGAGGGGGATTCTTTTTTGGTT
>NC_063348.1:6559029-6685973 GCF_021869965.1 Rhincodon typus
TATGATGCTGCTTGGCCTGCTGTGTTCATCCAGCCCTGCACCTTGTTCTCTTGAGCAAAGTGAACCTGCTTTCAAACAATCCCCAAATTGAATCATTAACATCATTCAACAACATACAAATGGCAAATTTGTTTCCTCGGATCATGGACTAGTGAACCTCAGAAATTGAAAGTAGAGTCGCAGGTAGACAAGATAGTGAAGAAGGCAGTTGGTATGTTTGCCTTTATTGGCCAATGCATTGAGTATAACAGTTGGGAGGTCATGTTGTGACTTTACAGGACAGTGGTTAAGCCACTTTTGGAATATTGTGTTCAATTCTGGTTTCCCTGCTACCGGAAGGATGTTGTGAAACTTGAAAGGGTTCAGAAAAGATTTACAAGGATGTTGTCAGGTTTGGAGGGTGTGAGCAATAGGGAGAAGCTGAATAGGCTGGGGCTATTTTCCCTGGAGCATCGAAGGCTGAGGGGTGACCTTATAGATGTTTATAAAATCATAAGGGGCATGGATAGGGTGAATAGACAAGGTCTATCCCCTGGGGTGGGGTGTCCAAAACTAGAGGGCATAGGTTTACAGCAAGAGGGCAAAGTCTTATTTGGGACCTAAGGGGCAACCTTTTCACACAGAGGATGGTATGTGTATGGAATGAGCTGCCAGAGGAAGTGGTGGAAGCTGGTACAATTACATTTAAAAGGCATCTGGATGGATATACAAATAGGAAAGGTTTAGAGGGATAGGGGCCAAATGCTGGCAAATGGGGCTAGATTTATTTAAGATATCTGGTTGGCATGGATGAGTTGGAACAAAGGGTCTGTTTCCGTGCTATACATCTCTATGACTCAATGACTTAACAGGAAATATATTGACAAATTAAAGAAGCTGGAGACCCCAGGGTAGTATTTGCCATCATTTTATCGCAGTAAATGTAATGAAACAGGCTCACTTGATCAATCTAATGCATCAGACAGCCTTCCTGCTCCCATGATGCTGCTTGGCTTGCTGTGTTCATCCAGCTCTATGTCTTGTTGTCCCATGATGAAATGGGGCCCAGCTTGTTCCCTGGTCGTTCAGCCAGCAAATCTCTGCTGAATTGCTTTCAGCCGCCCTGGGTTACAGAGGAGAAATTCAGCTGGAGCTTCAATCAGCGTCAAAGTTATTTTTGTTCAAAAAAAAAACCCAATAATTTCCCCAATTTTTCTTCCCTTCTTCTCTGAAGGTGCTGGCACATGTTCCACAAACTTTGGCAGTCACTGTAATCTTCAAAGCAATTGTTCTTCAAATGTACAGCCTACACATGTACACATCAGTGGGTTATTCCATCACACAGGGCCCAGTTTCTGACCCACTGTCCATATAGAAACATAGGAAATAGGTTCAGGAGTAGACCATTTGGCTCTTTGAGCCTGCACCACCATTCAATATGATCATGGCTGGTCATACCATTTCAGCATCCTACTCCCGCTTTCTCTCCATACCTCCTGATCCCTTTAGCCACAAAGGGCACATCAAGCTCCTTCTTGAATATGTCTAATGAACTGGCCCCAACAGCTTTCTGTGGTAGAGAATTCCACAGATCCTCAACTCTCTGAGTGAAGAAATTCTTCCTCATCCCAGTCGTGAATGGCTTACCCCTTAGCCTTAGACTGATCTGCTATCTGATATCTATATCTGATATCTGCACAATAACTATTGCTGCATAGGGTCAATGATAGTGTTCAGAAGCAAGAACCTGGCCTGATACTTTTCCATCTCTAACCCAGAGATGTTAAGGCCCATTTTGATACTCCTCCTGCTGCCCTTTTAAATCAGTAAAGCACATTCCCTCTCTATGGCTTAATAATTTCCCCAAGCTGCATATAAAATGCTCAAAAGATAATGCTAAACAGTTAAAAATATTGAAAGGGAGTATGAGTTTATTGAAGGAAGAAAATTGCTGTTCTAAAAGTGAGTTAAAAGAACATTGTCCAGAAAAATAAAGAAATTTACTTTATGACGCATTGAATTATTGATGCTCAAAGTGAAATTTTGTGTAATACTTGCTTGAATTCTTCTATCACTTCAAGTCTGACATTCATTTTGTTTTGACGGCGAAATCTCAGGACCTTTAAAAAAAAGGGCGGGACGGTAACGAGAGAGAACACATCAATCATTCATACTCTTAAAACTCAATTATTCATAGTCTTAAGTCAAATGCACATGCATTTGCCTGATACAAGATTCAGTGATGTCAGATTTTGTTTTTGCCTCCTGCATGAAGTAGACTAGAGTTGTCAGGAATTGGTGGCTTGTCACACACTGTATAGCCTTGTGTTTCTGTAGAAGTGAGCAAGAATGAATTCCACATTTATGACTTTCTTCTCATTGAGTCAAACCGGTTATTTCAGACATAATGGCAACAGATATCAAGGAGGGATATGTTAAGCTACTTCCACACACGAAACAGGAAGAAGACACTCTGCAAGTGGGATAAATTGGTAAATAGGTGAAGCCAAAGTCCAATCTGCAGAGGGTTGGTTTTGATTTGGAAACTTCTGAATAACCAGCTCTGGGAGAGCTGGGGAAATAAATCACATTATTGCAGAATCATTGCAGTGCAAAGGGAAGCTAATCAGCCCATTACATCAGCATCAGCTCTCCAAATGAGTAATTCACCAATTTATACCCCTGCCATCACCCATAAACCTGCACATTCTTCCTTTTCAGCGAGTAGTGTTATTCCTTTTTGAATGCCCTTGTGCCTCCACCGCACTCACAAGCAGTACATTCCAAACCATAACTACTTGCTGCATGTGGAAAGTTTTTTGCTCATGTGGCTTCTGATTCATTTGGCAGTTACTTTAAAACTGTATCCTGTCATTCTCAATCCTTTGAGGTGTGAATAGCTACTCCCTATACATTCTGTTCAGAACCTTCATGATTTGGAATCCCTCCATCAAATCTCCTCTGTGCCTACTCATCTCCAAGGGAAACAGTCCAAAATTTTCCAATTCTTCATAACTAGAGTTCTTCGCCTCTTGAACCATTCTCATGAATCTTTTCTACACTCTCTCCAAGGCCTTCACATCCTTCCTAAATTGCAGTGCCCAGATCTGGACACAACACTCATCTAAGAGCAACCTTATCTCTATGTAAGTTCATCAGCATAACTGCCTTGCTCTTGTACTCTGAGCTCCCATTTATAATGCCTAGGGCATCGTATGCTCTATTAACTCCTCTCTCAATCTGTCTTGCCATCTTCAATGACTTAAACACAAACGCAACCAAGTTCCTCTGCTCCAGCACCTCCTTCAGAGTTGTACCTCTTCTATTGTACTGTATCTCCATTTCTCCAGCCAAAGTGAACCACTTGACATTTCTCTGCATCAAAGTTCATTTGCCACTTGTCCACCCATTCTATCAATTTCTCTATGCCCTTTTGAAGTTCACATTATTTTCCCCATGGTTCACAATTTATATCATCTTACAAATTTTGAAATCGTGCCCTGTGCACCAAGTTTTGTTCCTCAAATTTGGGAGCTGTTTGAATTTATTGACACTTCCCCACCACTAAAGCAAATAGGCAGACAACCCTCTTCCCAACCCCACCTCCACCACCGTGTCACCACCCCCCCAACCCAAGGCCTCAGATTTGTCCATCCCCCACTGCAGCCTTCTATCACTGCTTGCCTGCTCAGTTGCAATGTGAACATCAGATGTATAAACCTGCAAAGTAGAGGAAGTAACCTCCGATGTTGTGAAAGATGCCACAAAACTCATACAAATATCTTCCAAAGCATTGACATGACGAGTTCAATTTCATAGAATTCCTACAGTATGGAAACAGGTCATTTGGCCCATTGAGTCCATACCGGCCCTCTGAAGAGCATCCCACTCAGACCCTACACTATCCCTGCAACCCTGTATTTCCCTTGGCTAATCCACCTGACCTACACATCCCTGAACACTACAGGCAATTTAGCATGGCCAATCCACCCTAACCTGCACATCTTTGGACTGTGGGAGGAAACCCACGCAGACATGGGGAGACTGTGCAAACTCCACACAGACAGTCGCCCAAGGTTGGAATCAAACTCAGGTCCCTGGTGCTGTGAGGCAGCAGTGCTAACCACTGTGCTGCCCCTTCAATTGCCTTTCATATAGGCAAGGAAGTAGCTCTGAGGCCTTAGTATTTATGGGATTATTTACTTGTCATTTCTTCATTCTCCTCGATTGCTCTCGCCTTTCTTTCACTTGTAGAAAGTAGCGGAACCCCTCCGTCCCTCCACAGCTAAAGGTAAAAATCCCTGTGAAAATCTGTTAGTGTTAATTAGTGTTAAATCTGTTAATTAAGTTAGCAAGCTGCATCACTCAACAAGGTACACAGGACAAGGCTTCATCATTAAAATGCTGAAGTTGACAAGTTGAAGCTAGTTTCTCACGCACTGTCAATTTCAGCCCTCTTTGATTTTCCATCATCCCAACCCACTGTTATAAGTGAAATGTCCCCCTCATCAAATCAAACAGCATGAAAGCAAATCATTTGGCCCATTGTGACTTTCCATTTTTATGTGGCAAATGAGCACCCGCCCAATGGTCTTTTGATACTTCTGAAACTGAATCCATCACAGTCTCTGAGAGATAGTAAGAACTGCAGATGCTGGAGTCAGAGATAACACAGTGTGGAGCTGGAGGAACTCAGTAGGCCAGGCAGCATCAGAGGAGCAGGAAAGCTGACGTTTCAGGTCGGGACCCTTATTCTGAGGCCGAACGGCCTGCTTCCACACTGTAGGGATTCTATGAAATTAAACTTGTACTGTCAATGCTTTGGAAGTGATTTACACGAGTTTTGTGGCGTCTTTCACAACATCGGAGGTTACTTCCTCTACTTTGGAGGCTTATACATCTGATGTTCACATTGCAACTAAGCAGACAAGCAGTGATAGAAGGCTGCAGTGGGGGATGGACAAATCTGAGAAGAAGGGTCCCGACCAGAAACGTCAACTTTCCTGCTTCCCTGATACTGTCTGGCCTGCTGTGTTCCTCCAGTTCCACATTGTGTTGTCTCCATCACAATCTCTGTTTGTTTTTATTCAATGTCATAATGATTTGTACAAAGAACATTTTTCCTCATTTTTCCTCTAGCTCTGCTGCCAATTATTGGGAATCTATGACTTTTGGTAAATGAGGTTGTGACCTTGAAATAATGTAATGGATATTTTCTGCATGGATTTTTTTTACATTTTTGATGCCACACCACATATAAGGCTGGTTGCCAAAAACGAGGATCATTGTCCCAGTTCTAATGATGAACACCAGGCCTCAAAATGTCAGCCCCTACTCCATCACCAGACGCTCACTCCAAACAGACAGTTGCACAACGGTGGAATTGAACCCGGGTTCCTGGTGCTGTGAGGCACCAGAGATTACCACTGAGCCACCCTGCCACTTTGACAGTGCAGACTTGATAGGCTGAAGGGCCTCTTTTGTATGATCCTACTACGCTCAATTTACTAACATTCTGTCGACATGCCATGTTTGAGCTGTGAAATGTGCTGTGTGAATGCAAGACTCATCAATTCAAAACACATGGGAACCGATAAAAGAGGAAAAATTTTGATGTAACACTCGAGAGGTACAATAGATACAATTTTTTTTAACAAGCTTTAGCCTGTCAACAATTTAAACACTTGAAATCACCTCAAGCCAACTACAATTTCGAATGCAAACCCTCTTTGTTACACTGTTGAGATTCAAGCCCTCACACCATCTATATGATCTATAAAATGTCCCGTGCACTAAATTCATCTCAGATGTGGGAACTCGATTAATAATGGGACCAAAAACAAAAAGTTTCTTTTCTTTAAAGTATAACACATTATTAAATAAAATTATAACTCCCTGTGCAAGTAAATCAGCCAGTTTAAACTGTGTCATGTTCAGTATGAAGATGAACTCAGTGAACTTGTCAAATTCCCACGTATTTACACAGAAACTCAGAGTTCGTTCTTGCAGAGTGTTCTTGAGTTTCTCACAATTTACCCAAGTTCAGAACTTTCAAAGCCACATTAGTACATTAAAAAGAAACCAAATACTACAGACACCAGTCTAATGTTTCCTGCATTAAGCCTGAACCATGAATACTGTTCACTTCAATCTTGGATGGGGCTTTTGCTTTTTCCACTCTTTAACCACACCTGGAAGGTAGAAAGTTCAAATGCCCCAAATATGAGGTAACCTTTAACAATTACGTTGAGCAGGTCTTTATTGTGAAGATAATATAACTTACCAAGGGCTCACACTCATAAAAATCCCCCTAATATTACAGGTATAAAGAAACTTGTGGCTTTCTAATATGTGTCATTTTTTAAAAGTGCACCACGTCTCAGATCTGTAGATGGACTATTTGCATTAGAGTTGTATAAGAGAAATTGTGCAATATTCAAAAAGTTATCTTAGCTCCCAAAGGAAACATTTCATAAATGCTTAAGACAGTTTTCTATAGACAGCTACTCCATCAAGACAAGGGAGCTTAACTGCTTGAAAGTTATGTTCAATCTTTACAAGTCACTGGCTAGGCCTCATTTGAAATATTATCATTTATACTGGGCACCACACTTTGTCATTCTAAACTTTGAAGTCAATCCTGAAGAGATTTATAAGAATGATACTAGGGAGGATAGAGTTCAGGTGTTTGGGAAAAATAGAGAAATTGATCAAAATTATGAAAGTTTTAAGCGAGCAAATAAGGATAAATGTTTGCACTGGCCCAGATTTCAGATAACTGGCAAAACAATCCAGATGGGAGATGAGGGAAAAATTTATTGCGCAGCTACAGTCTAGAACGTACTTCCTGAAAAGGTGTTGGAAGCATATTCAACAATATCTTCAAAAAGGGAATTTGGATGTATACTGAGAATAAAAACAAAATTGCAGGGCTATAGGGAAAGTGCAGTGAAGTGGGAATGATGGGTTTCAAACAGCCAGCACTTTCACAATGGGCTGATTGGCTTCTTTCTGTCTGTAAGAATCCTGTGCTTCTATAAATGGTCACAAATAGTATTTAGAGGTAAGCTAATCCAACTGCTGCAAGAGAACTGTAGATGCTAAGGTCACCAAAGTAATAAGAACTATTAATATTGATTGAATGTCAACTCATATATGGGTTTGAAACTGCGAAGAGTCCTAATTGAAAAAGGGATCACATTGCGAAAAGGAAGAACCAAAAAGTTGAATAAACTCCCAGTCTTAATGCTGAGGTAGGAATCTATGAGTCATTCACCCACTCCTCAAATCTTTCATCTTTATCGTCTTGTTTGAGAGCTACCCCAGTGACGTCTCCCTATGTTCAACTCTCATGAATAAAGACGGTGAGGCTCCTGGAGAGAAAGCGCATCTATCCCAGAGGTGATCATTCAGAATCCTAGCCCCATTGTTCCACCAAGATAAAGAAATAAAAACCATTTATTTTTATGTAGTTTGTGCTCTGAAAACTAGCCTTCTTCTCAGATTTACCAGGTAGCTGACAGGGTTGGCAGCTTTTGAGGTACAGACTGTCTATGTTAATTATCTAAGTGATACCATGTCCAACATTTGGAATGGTCAGTGGTCAATCTTTGTCGGTGAATGGAGGTCCTATTCCATCAACTGTCAATAAAACAAGATTCTTGTGATTGCAGTGTCTGAGCTGTGCTCCATCAGAACGTTCCTCAGGAAAACACTGTGTAACATAGCTTTACTTGGCCATGAAAATATATTCTGAGAATTGCCCCACTGCCTGACTTTCTGAAGTCCACTTTAGATTTGCCAGCTTTGATTAATTGTGAAGGCCCCTTTTTGTTTTAGTCAGGCTTTACTGTCAGCTTGGAATCAAAAGGAGAGGGAGGCTTATAAATTAACTGTGTGCCCCATGTTGCTGCAGTGCTACAAAGGCCGGAGCCAAGCGTGGAATTCTGTGGGTTATCTTTCTCACACAAGAGCTTTTGTGCACAGATGGCGGTGCAAAAATCACAAGAATTACCACAGCCCTCGAAAGGTTTTAAACATTGCCAGTGAAACATTCTGCTAATTGATCCATGTTGTTTCTCTATTATTTCTATCTTTTCAGAAATATAATGACTCTTTTTGCTCATGAATAATTTGTATTATTTTCGCAGAGTTCCGAAGTCCCTGGCTGTCCCTGCAGAATTCCCCTGCCCAGTGAAGCCGTTGAGGCTACCTCATTGAATGTTTGTAAGACAAAGATGGATTTTTGAACAGTGAAGGAATTAAGGGTTATGGTGAGCAGGCTGGTAATATCAGCCATGGTGTTACTGAATGGTGGAGCAGGCTTAAGGGGCCAGATGGCCTATTCCTGCTGCTATCCCTTGTGTTCTTATGTTATTCAACTTTCAGCACATATCTCCCTAGCAAACTGATCAACGACTTATACTTTGAGTTCCGGCTCCCCATGCTGCTTTTTACATGCCCTCATGTTTCTGCTCATGTAGAGTCAACAGTCAACTGCAATGTTCCCTCTAAGCTGCATGGATGTGAACCTGCACAACAGACAAGAAATTATGAACGGTCAAAGAGGCCCTGCACAGGAAACTATGCCTTTAAGATCTGTCCATGAGTAGCCACATAGCCATCTTAAAGGGACCATGCAGTGCAACATTGCTGACATGTGTGCAAGGACCTTTGTTATGGTGATGAAAAAACATGGAAATGGAATCATAGTAGGTACAACAGGATAGAAGGAGGTTGAAATATGACTTTGACAGAGGCCCACAAACAGACGACAAAACCCCCCAAGTAACAATGAGGAAAATAAAAACGAGCTTCAGGCAACAGATTCACTGTTGACCAGGCCACGCTGTCACCCAGATCCACTTTCACTCCAGAGCATCTTTTGATGATAAAAAAAAGACCTTTAGCAGAATCTTCCCAAGAGCAATGGTGAGAAGGTTGGGAAAATCATGTGAGATCAACAGTGACGAGTTTCTTGGCATTGAGAGCAAGAAGTGCCATTTTAACAACCAAGTGTTAAACAGCAAGACACAATTCTCTCTAAGGAGTGGCTGGAGGCTTTGTACATGCAAATAGCATGCAATTGACATCTTCATTATTGCATTGTTTCACCCTATGGACGTGCAGTTTCCCACTCACCCACCCACCGGACAATTCCTGACTTGGATGTCAGAGCGGGAACCTAGCTAATCCAGTTCACTGCTTGCTCTTCTGGCTCTCTACCTTGGTTACCAACATCTCAGAGTACACTCGGTGGGCAGAGACCACAAACATCCCCTATCCACCAGGACCTCCAGATACCCCTGAGCAAAGCAGTCTGCCAATTTCTGCTTGTTCAACCTGTCTGGCACAAATAAAACAAACTGTGCAGGGCAGCTATGGACCACGAGTGCCAGGCCAGATGCATAACTGGGCTTTAAAAATGCATTGGTGCCAGGACCCCAGGAGGACCCACTGCGAGGGTCAGCACATCCATCAATGGTAATTACTAGAATACAACAAGTGGGGGGGTGCTACAAGGAATCGGTACATAGGAAGTGAGGTAAGTTTGGGAAGTAAGTGGGACTTCAGTTTCTAATAAGATTCAGTCCTTTGTGTGATGGTATCATTGGTGAAATTGAGTTGCTACTTAATGCGTGCACAGCCAAATTGCTGTTGCACTGACTTCAATGAGAAAGGAAATTGGGCAAGCTGTATAATGGATGATTAATTCTCTCCGTCCATTTTAGACCATTAGCTGAAGTTAAACCAACCTTGTCTTGACTCGCAAACATATATCAGTTCCAAGTCAGCAGGGCAAAACAGATTTTTAGCTGATCAGCAGTGAATTTTTCACTGCATCCAATCTACTATCTACTGAAATTCACAGACAAAAATAGAAATTTCTGGGGAAACTCAGTAGGTCTGACAGCATCCCTGGAGAGAGAAACAGAGTAAACTTTTCAGGTCCAGTGACCCTTCATCAGAACTAGATCCTGTTTTTATTTTCTTTCAGATTTCCAGCATCAACAGTCCTTGGTTTTATTTACCTTTAGGATTTTTGTTTTTTTCTAGTGTCATGTCACTTTTGCTTGGTTTGAATTTAAAAATCTTAGCAATATTTTCTAATTCAATACCAAGTAAAAACTGGCAGAATGTATAGCGGCTGATATCCATCAAGCCTATTATATACCACTTGTGGAGATTAATTTCTCTCCCCATTTATACCAATTACAGATTTAGTTCTGCCTTGGTCAGTCTTCAAAATAAGTTATAAACTCCCTTATTCTCTCAAAGTCATGCATTTTTCAAATATCAATTTGCCTCAACTGAGAGCAACACATTAAGCCAGGAGGTTGTAAACACTCAAGAGTCAAAACAGGGTGGCATGGTAGCTTACAGTGCCAGGGATCTGGGTTCAATCCAACTCTTGGGTGACTGCGCAGAGTTTGCACATTCTCCCCGTGTCTATGTGGGTTTCCTCCAGGTGCTCTGGTTTCCCCCTCCAGTCCAAAGATGTGCAAATTAGGTGGATTGGCCATGCTAAATTGCCCTTAGTGTCCAGGGATATGTAGGTTAGGTGGATTAGCCATGGGAAATGCAGAGTTACAGGGATTGGGTGGGATGCTCCTCATCGAAGGATCGGTGTGGACTTGATGGGCCGAATGGCCTGCTCCCACACAGTAGGGAACCTATGCTAATCCAGACAAGCACTTCAGTGGATTACTGAAGGAGTGCTGGATGGTGTTTGGGGATATTCTCCTTCAAATGAAACATTAAATCCCCAAACATATCTGTTCAGCTGGGTCAGGGTTACACTAAAAATTCCTTCAAGAAAGAGTCGATCACTTTTACTCCTCAATCAAAAATTGATTAAATTATAATTTACCTCAATGATATTTGTGGGACAACACTGGGTATAAAATATAAAATGCATAAAACAATGTCTAACGCTTTCTGATATTATGCTGGACATCATAAGCTTTCCCAAAGTCTTTTTTGTTGTATAAGCACAGTTCTCCAGCCAGATTGATCATGGTCAGTGTGAGCTTAGAGTCAATTTGAGAAGGTTGTCTGGAATTATACAGAGGGAGTCTAATATTAACCTATGGTGACAATGTGAAAATGACTAATGTCAGATCCTTGACATACTCTGCATCTCTCGAAGCTTTGCTGTTCCTTTCTATTATCTTCCATTGACATAGACATACAACAGGTATACTCCAGGCAGCCAAATAGATACTGTCTATTTTAAACTATCGACAAATGCTCAAACTCACGGATGCATTAGAGCAGGAGGAAAAAACAAGCCTGATTGTAGAAGATGGAGATTTGGGCCTCCCAAGACTTTAAATTTAAATAGGGTTAACCCTGAAAATGGATGCAAGGATCATTTTGGACAATAAAACCCAAAGCCACAGAAGAAGACTGCTGCACAATCCTAAATGTGTGGTAAACTGTGTTGCCTGGATCCAATGCCAAGAAGTATGAGGGAATCTGGCACCAGTTTAGCAGAGAGCTTGGAGACCACACTTCCAATTGAAGCCACTATCACATGCAGCAGCAAACCTGTAGAGAGCAACCAGGCTGCAACATCTAATGGCTGGCATAGCAGCTAGCCTCCACCCAGAGTGCGGCATTTGAAAATCCTACTGCTGCCATGCCATCTCAGCCCTGGATTATCGTACTCATGGAGCTTGCCAAGGTGTCATCTCAGCACTCCAGCAATTTGACCTTGACAGAGTTCTGGAATTGCTGACAGGAGGCATCGCCCGCAGGGAGAGGCTCCTTGGGATACAAACTGACTAATATCTCTCCAGATGACTGCATTCACAGCCTCATCTCCACTATTCAGCGAGGACGGTTGCCTGCCAGCTGGACCAGGCTGCTGCCATCTGTGCTGAGAAGATGCTGCCTGAAGCCAAGCTTTCTATGCGCATGGCGCTGGAGGTCCCTCTCCAAGATTATCTGCTGTTTCCACAATTGAAGGTCAAAAGCCAAGCCAAGCTGCAACCACTGCATTAGGATAACGGCTCTCAAACACTTCGGTTTGCAGACCACTTACGGTCATAGGGTTATAGATGTATACAGCACAGAAACAGCCCCTTCAGTACAACTCTATGCCAACCAGATATCCCAAATTAATCTAATCCCCTTTGCCAGCATTTGGCCCACATCCCTCTAAACCCTCCCTACTCATATACCCATCCAGATGCCTTTTAAATGTTGTAATTGTGCCAACCTCCACCATTTCCTCTGGCAGCTCATTCCATACACGCACCACTCTCTACATGAAAAAGTTGTCCTTTAGGTCCCTTTTAAATCTTTTCCCTCTCACCTTAAAGCTACGCCCTCTAGTTTTGGACTCCCACACCCCAGGGAAAAGACCTTGGCTATTTACCCTGTCCATGTCTCTCATGATTTTATAAACCTCTATAAGGTCACCCCTCACCCTGCAACACTCCAAGGAAAATAGCCCAGCCTATTTACCCTTTCCCTATAGCTCAAAGGCTCCAACCCTGGCAACATCATTGTAAATCTTTTCTGAACACTTTCCAGTTTCACAGCATCCTTCCTATAGCAAAGAGACGAGAATTACTTGGGGCAAAATCACCCAGCCAGAACAAAACCACCATTTCCACTTCCCATCATAAAAACAAAACCATTGGATTAGTGCTATTTCAAAACTGGAGGAGTGAGCTGTTACTCTTATCCCACTGCACACCATAAAATAAAAATACTTCTCCCAGATACCAAACTTAAATCTCTATCAGGTTTCAAATTTCATAAAAAGGTCTTGCAATCAGGTTTGTAAATAAGCACAATTACTGGTTTATCATCAAAATAAAATATATTCTGTGAAGATGTAATGATTGATTAATAATATAGAAGTCATTCATATATATAATATAGGAAGAGTCAATAATATAAGATCAAAGATGTGCAAGTTAGGTGGATTGGCCATTCTTAAATTGTCGGCAGTGTTCAGGAATGTGTAGGCTAGTTGAATTAACCATGGTAAATGTGGGTTTACTGGATATTGTATGCTCTTTGGAGGGTCGTTGTGGACGTGATGGGTTGAATGGCCTCCTTTTGCACTGTTGGGGTTCGATGATTCTATGATCAGAATGAAAGCTTATCCTCTAAATACCTCCAAACCACAGGCAAATACATGCATAATTCGGGAACAGAGAGAGAATGGATTTCTCTTCAGAGAAATCAAAGGACTGTGGATGCTGGATCTCGGTAGAGATTGGCTTTCTGAAAAAAAAAACACTTTGTCCAACAAAGGCAAAAGAATGGAGCATAGAATGTCTCAGGGTCTGTTGCTCTAATGTTCTGGCATGTGTGCTCAAGTCACAAATCAACACGTTGTTGTCTCTGGAGTCTTTCAGAAACTGTTTGCTCAGGAAATGCAACATTGAGAAGTTCTCACAGTCACTCTTTCAGAAGAACAAAGAGGTTTCACCTTGAACTCAACAACAGGGTTTTCTTTTCAGAAATAGAAGAGAAACGGCAGCCCATTCACTCATGTTTCTTGATCCTAACTAAAGAGTAACATAGAAAAATACAGCAAAGTAGGAAATAGGAGCAGACTATTCAATCCTTCAAGCCTGCTCCAGCATTCAATATGATCATGGCTGAAGATCTAACTCAGTATCCTGCTCTTGTTTTCTCCCCATAGCCTTGGATTTTCGTGGATAAATCACCACAAGTTACCTTTAATTTGGCCAACTATTAAAAAATCTCACCAACAATCAACTACTGAAACAATTATTTAAACTTTACTGCAAGTAGCAACCAAAATAAGACCCCGCAAGTGAGCAAGTTAATCCTCACAACCCAGCTTGGCTATTACCCAATTAATGATGAAATGTGGCCAGGATTTCACCAACAGCGGACTGTCTCTGGAGGTTTTCAGAGTTCGATCCTTATGCAAAGTTTTTCTTTAGAGTTCTGCAAAAGGTAGAGTTCTAGTGTACAATTCTTGTATAATTTTCTCTCTTTCAAATTTGTGCTGTGACATTATTCATAATTCAATCGATTCTTTCATCCACAACATTACCTTCCTGGAGACCTCAAGTCTGCAGCTTGCTTTCTTATCAGACACAGCTCCTCTGTTCCTTATTACATTTAGGGTTAGTTGTCTGCTTTCCTGCAATTAACCCCTTTACTTCAGAACATTCCTCCTGCACACAGAGTTAATTGCCCATTTGTCATGAGGCAACAACTTATCGAGCTGTAGTTATCTCCTCTCTCTCTCCCAGGAAACAGCTTGTTTGTGTTCCTTCAGCTTCTTTTCAGGGACGGCTAATTCGCATGTTGTTTTTAATCCCTTTTATAAGACTGTCTCCCTGTCTCTTTCATCTCAAGAACCAGTTTATTCCAGAAATCTTTTGCTGCTGCTTTTCACTTTTATCTTTTGTGATCCCTTCAATCCATGAACAGTCCTGAAGCCCATAATATAGATTAGCCCCAAGAAACACATCTAACTCGTTGAAAATGTTCCATGTTTTGATCTCAACTGCTTTCTGTGGCAGAGAACTCCAAAATGCTCACCACCCTCTGGGCGAAGAAATTTCATCCCATCTCAATCCTAAATGGCTTACCCCATATCTTCAGACTGTGACCATTGGTGCTGGGCACACCAGTCATTACAACATCCTTCCTGCATTCACCCTTTCTAGACCTATTAGAACTTTATTGGATTTTCGGAGATCCCCTTCATTCTGCTAAATTCCAATGAATATAATCCTAACTGATCCAGTCTCTCTTCATATGTCAGGAATCAGTGTGGCAAAGCTTCACTGCACTCTCTCAATAAGCAGAACATCCTTCCTCAGGTAAGGAAACTAAACTGCACACAATACTCCAGATGTGGTGAAATAACTCCATAGAGATCGGTATCCCATCACCAAGTCACTCTTTATTTACACATGGAGAGCCCTTGACATTGATCTAGCTTCCTCAATGCCAGCTCTCAGAGTGAACATAACTTCTGATGCTTCTATGTATATCTGTCAGCCAGGGCTCCCCGATTGGACCAGATTAACAGCCGCAATCAGGGAACTCATATTTTATGAGGTCCACCCAGCTGACCTCGTTACAATCACTCGTGCTCCCATGATAATTTTCCATCCTCTACGCTGATCTGGTCTCTCCGGGTCCAAAAATGTTTCAGTTCTGGTTTTGATGGCCCTTGGTTTCCCTCACCTCCACCAGCTATTTTGGTTTTGCCAGGACCAGCTCTTTGTGCATCCAAATCTAATATTGTCAGCTGTGACTGGAAGTACGCCCAGAAAATTTAAAATTATTACAGTCTCTTCCAGTGGCGGTACCACCAGTGGTGTTACTGCCAGCGGGAGGTAGCTCAATGCATTTGCATTTGCTACTTGGTCTCCCAGACAGTGTTCCATCTTGTAATTATACGCACTTAGTATTAGAGCCTACCGCTGATTTCAGCCTGAAGCTATGGGCAGCACTGCCATGTCCTCTTTAAGTAGATCTTGCAGGGTTTGTGATCTGTTATTATTATAAATTTACATCCGTAAAGGTTTTGGTGGAACCTCCTGACTGCAAATATGACTGGCAAACCTTCCTTCTCTATCTGGGCATATTGACACTCTGCAATAGCCAAAGTCCTGGATGTACACGCTACTGGGTGTTTCTCTTCACTAGGCCACCTATGGTCAAATACTATCCCGGTGCTGTAAGGAGAGGCATCACATGTCAATACCAGATCTCACTTAGGATCATAGTGTCCAATACCTTCAAGGATGATAGCTGTTTCTTCACTTCTCTGAAAGCTACGGCTTGGTTACATGATCATTTCCAAGGCTGACCCTTTTTTAAGAGTTGATGCAAAAGTGCCATGGCGGAGGCCAGGTTATGAATGAACTTTCCGTAATAAATCACCAGCCCAAGGAAAGATCTAAGCTCTGGTACAGATGTGGGAGCTGGGCACCTTTGATCGCCCTCACTTCATCCTCCAATGTGTGTAACCTGGTCTTGTCAACTCTGTAGCCCAAGTAGGTCATTTGGGGTGCCTGGAACACACATTTTTCCCTCCTAAGGCGTACACCAGCTTGGGAGAAATGTCTAAGGACTATGTTAAAGTTCACTAAGTGGTCTTTATTGGTCTTCCCTGTTACTAGCACATCATCCAGATAAATGGTGACCTGGGGTAGACCTTGTAAAATGTTCTCTATCATCTGCTGTAAAGTTGCACAGACTGACGATAACTCAAATGGCAGTCTCTTCTATTTGTACAAAGCCTTATGGGTATTAATTGTAGCATACTTCTAGGAATTGTCATCAAACTGCAATCACAAGTACTCATGGCTCATGTCCAGCTTCGTAAAGGCAGCATCACCCCACCCCCATCCGCCCACTTTGCATATAAATTGTCTTTGCAAGGGATCGGGTATTTATCCAGGTGTGAAAAGCAATTTACTGTTTGTTTAAAATCCCCGCAAAGGCGAACCAACCCATCAGGCTTCACAATCGGTACAACCGGTGTTGCCCATTCCACAAATCAGATTGGTTTGTTGATTCCTTTGCTTCCCAGCCTTCTTCCCATAAGGCAAATGGCACTGGGCAGGCCTTGCAAAATCATGGAATTGCCTCCTGGTCAACATGCAAAGGTAGCCTTGGCCAAGGTCCTGTATAATTGCAGCAAGACATTACTGTTCCTGTACTTGAATCCTTTCACTATGAAGGTCAACATACCCATTTACCTTCTACCCATTTACCTTCTTCACCTCCTACTGCACCTGCATGCTTATTTTCAACAACTGTTGCACAAGGACATCCAGTTCTCATTGCAGTTCTTCATTTCCAAATCTATAGCCATTCAGATAATAATCTGCTTTCATTTTTGATTCTGCTACCAAAGCGGTTAACCTCTTATTTATCCACATGATACTTCACCTGCAATGCATTTGCCCAATCACTCAATTTGTCCAAATCACACTGAAGGCATCTCTGCATCCTCCTCACAGTTCACCCACCCTCCCAACTTTGTGTCAACTGCACAATTGAAGATAATACATTTAGTTCCCTCATCTAAATCATTAATAGATTAATGTCTATTGTGAATAGATGTGGCTTAAACACCAATTCCTGCAGTACCCCACTAGCCATTGCCTGCCGCTCAGACAAAGACCCATTTATTAGAATATAGAACATAGAACATAGAACAGTACAGCACAGTACAGTCCCTTCGGCCCACAATGTTGTGCTGACCTATTATCCTACTAAGATCAATCTACCCTGCATACCTTACATTTTACTATCCTCCATGTGCCTATCCAAGAGTCGCTTATAAGTCTCTAAAATATCTGACTCCACTACCACTGCCGGGAGCGCATTCCACACACCCACCACTCTCTGTGTGAAGAACCTACCTCTGACATCTCCCCTATACCTTCCTCCAATCACCTTAAAATTATGCCCCCTCGTAATAATCATTTCCGCCCTGGGAAAAAGTCTCTGGCTATCCACTCTATCTATGCCTCTCATCATCTTGTAAACCTCTATCAAGTCACTTCTCATCCTTCTTCGCTCCAATGAAAAAAGACCTAGCTCCCTCAACCTTTCCTCATAAGACTTGCCCTCCAGTCCAGGCAGCATCCTGGTAAATCTCCTCTGCATCCTCTTATAAAGCGTCCACATCTTTCCTATAATGAGGTGACCAGAACTCAACACAATAATCCAAGTGTGGTCTGACCAGAATTTTACAGAGCTGCAGCATAGCCTCATGGCTCTTAAACTCAATTCCCCTGCCAATGAAAGCCATTCTTCCTCTTTGTTTCTTGTCTGCCAGCCATCTCTTTATCCATGGCAGTACTCTACTCCAATAGGTACTTGACCAGATTTCAGAGCTTCTGCAGTTCTGAAGAGTCATACCAGGCTGGGAAGGTTAATTCTGTTCCTCTGTCCACAGATGCTGCCTGATCTGCTGCATTTCTCCAGCATAGAGTGCTCTCTATGTTTGTTTCCAGCCACAGCGTAGAAGGAGGAAGACTCACAGAACTTCAGAGCCACCTGGACAATAAGAGACAAGCCTGACCCCATCCTCTGAGGTTAGAGTTGTAACTGCATCAGGCAGTAGGTTTTCAGTAAGGCCCTCTTTGACGAAGTACAGATGTCTCAAGTACTTGGTATCGCTGAAGTTCAGTGAAAATTTCCACCTATGAACACTGTATTCTGTGAACAGCCTTTCTTCTCCTCCTCCCCCATCTTGTACCATCGTGCCCTTTCCATGTGGCTTCTCTGATTCCTCCCAATCATGCTTAATGCCAAGAGAAAAACCTCACAAACTATTCTTGTCTAACAGCAACCACTCAATGTTACTTTGTGTCATGCAGTCTCGAAGTTTGAGCTCCTCTGGGACCATATCTGTTCATGTGGACAGGGCAACACATCCCCGCACCCACTAAATGTCTCTCTTGCCTTTTGCCCTTGGGGAGCTTGGCCACGACAGCACCAGTGGCATCGACAATCGCAACAAGTGTGGGCCCAGCAGCAAAAGATGGCACTGGAGCATGGCAACTTTGTCATTAGTGGACCCAGCATAAGACTGGAGGCAGTGGCAATGGCACCAGCTGGTTCAAAGGGTTACCCTTTTGCATTTGTTCAGGAAGGTTGTGGACTCTCGACGCTTCAGTTGATTCCAAGATGGTGGCAGCATTGGCAAGGTGGGCCCAGTGGCAAGTGGTGGTGCCAGAATGTGGCGACTTCAATGCTGGCGGGTCTGGCACAGGCGGCAGCCAGGCACAGGATTCGAGGCATTGACGTTGGCGGTAGCGAAGCATCAGCTGCAGCGCAGGTAGCATTGTCAAGCCTGGCTCAATACTCAGGGCAGCAGCGAGAGTGACCTGGACATTTTCTTTTCCTTTGGTTTCTGCTTGTTTAACTTCTACTCTTACTTTCTAATTCCAACTATTGTGTTAGAATGTGCCAGAGAGTGACGACTTTGTAGACTTTTCAATGAACTCTTATACTTGGGTATACATGACAATAAATAAAATAACTTTTTTTTAAAAATTTGTTCTCAAGATATCACCAAATCATGACTATCTAACTGGTTTGCGTTCGTGTCAGCAGGGCCAATGTTTATGCTGTTTGGACAAGCTAGATTCCACTTTCTCTTTCATGTGGTTCCAGACTTCATAGATCATAGAATCCCTACAACACAGTGTGGAAACAGACCCTCTGGCCTAACAAGTCCATACTGACCCTCAGAGCATCCCACCCAGACCCATCCCCCTCAAACCCACCTAAGCTACACATCCCTGAACACTATGGGCAATTTAGCACGGCCAATCCACATAGCCTGCATACCTTTGGACTGTGAGAGGAAACCGGAGTGCCCAGAGGAAACCCACGCAGACACGGGGAGAATGTGCAAATTCCATACAGTCGCCTGAGGCTGGAATCGAACCTGGGCCCCTGGCGCTATGAGGCAGCAGTGCTAACCACTGAGCCACCATGCTGCCCTCCCTCAAGGCTTTTTACACTCTACTCCGTGACCATAGCTATTTTCATGGGAAATTCATAATGTTCAATTTTCGTTTGACTTGGGACTTAGTTCATGGTCAAGTTTCACTGATCAAATTCAGTGATGGCAGACTTGGGTCGCCAACTTTGCAGTAGCAAATGCAGCACTTCTGAACATCTAGTTCAGCTATATCTTCAGAGCACTGGTGTGGGGGGACTGGGGCATGGGTGGGAGGTGATTAGTGACCATCTGAGGCTAACCACTGATCCAATCAAAACATCAAAACTTTGGCTTAATTGTAATGAACAATGAAATGTCAAATAAAAATGAAGGTGTGTCCAATGGTGAAATGTCGTAAAGTAATGCAAGCTTCCTTCATTCATACTGCTTGCTCCTTGGAGATAATTTTAACCATGGATGATGCTGTGAATCAAGAGATCTCAAATGAGCTGAATGTTATACACTCCACCCAATTCTCCATTTGATGCAAGGGAATATCAGGCATCGTGTACAATGGACAGACAGTTTCTAGTATTTTCTAGTAGTTTCTAGCATTTTATACCATCACCTGTCTTTAAAATTACCAACTTTTGGTCGGATTTTCTAACTAAATGGACAATGGAAATGTCTGTATGCTTTTAGCAGACACAGGAAGGATTTATTATGAAATCAGATCTATCAACTGTTGTTCTGGTTTTAAGGAGACAGGTTAATTACCACCAAATGCTTTTTTATTCCTTTCTCTCTGGGCAAGACCATGGTTACTGCCCTTCCCTGGCAAAATGATAATAAGCTTCCTGATAGTTTAAATTACCAACTAGACTATCTCACAGGTCTTATTCAGAATCAACTTTGTGGTTCATGTTTAAGTCACATGCATGTCAGTCATGGGAGGAACAGCTGTCTCCTTTTCCCAAAAGCATTAATAAACCAGGCCAGATTCTGGAAACCACTCTACTTTTGTAATTCTTATTTCCCCTTCATGCTAGAGCAATTTCACAACTTTATACTGTAGGCTTTTAGTTCACAACCTTCTGGGTGAAGAAAAACCTAAAAGGATTGGCACTTGTACAGCCTCAAGACATTGCAAAGCACAACTAAGGAAGTAGTTTTGTACTGTGACACTGTATCATGTACTCAACAGCCAATTTACACTCAGTAAAGTCCTACAAACAGAAATGAGCTGATGACCAGATAATCTATTGGTTGAAGGATAATCTTGACCAGGACAACAGCAAGAACTCTTCGCGCTTCATAAAGTAGTACTATGGGGTCTCTTACATTTGCCTGAAAGAATAGACCGTCTCATCAGAGAGAAAAAAATAATAAGAACAAAACCAGAAGAGCCACAGAGACCGAGTAAAATGCCTCAAATTTCTACTTCTTTTGTGTTGTCGTTAAATGTCTCTGTGATAAAGCTAGTGCTTAAACTCAAGGGCCAGGAGAGGTCAGCGATAATGAAAGCCCAAGGGAGGAAGTGACAGTGGGTCTTGTGTTTAAGGGATAAAGGTACAGAAGAATCAAATTTGTTTAAAATGGGATGGTATGTGGGTTTGATGGGCCGAATGGCTTGTTTCCACACTGTAGCGATTCTATGACAAAGTAGTGATGTGCGGCAGGAAAAATGTCTGACCTACAAAATATGGAAAATATCTATTGTTATTTCTAATCTTGGAATGATTAAAAAAGACTGTTTAACCAAGGCATGACAACATGTGGCTGGAGACACGAGTCTCTGGCCAATTTTCTATCTTACCATCATCAGATCCATACGCTCCCTAATGTCTATCTGTCTCCTGAATGATTTGCCTGATCCTCTACTGCCCCAGTAGATTTCCCAGCACAACATAAACCCCCAGTTTCTGATTGATTTATCAATATTTGATGAACTACTTGATGAGGACCAGCACAGGAGAGAAGAAGTTAAGTTGCAATCATTTGCAAGAAGAGGTTGCAATCACAGAATGTTTATAATTTATGTGTGGAGATAGAATCTGATGATAACCACAAGTTCTCTCAGAGAAAACTTTTATATTTCAATTGTTAAAATAACTCTACTTTAAGCATCTATTTATATTTGGTCATTATCTCATTTCCATTTTTGGTATTGTGTATGTGCAAAAATGTCAGATTTGTTTCTTACATTGCAACATTTCAGTTTGCATGTACTTAACTAGCTATAAATTTTTGGGTCATCCTGAGGTTATGAACGATGCTACATAAATACATCTCTTTCTTTCCTCTTGCTTTCTACAAAGTCTCGAAACATCTGTTTATTTTAAAAAAAGACACTGAAAATCCATGTAGGAGCAAATTACTGTAGATGCTGGAAGCTGTACTGAAAACAACAAATGCTGGGTTGACTGTATCCATTTGACCAATGGAGGGTCAGCTAGCAAGAATGTGACAGAATTCCTGTAGACAATAGAAAATGTGTATCTTGAGGCATTACAGAAAATGAAAATGAGTGGGATGCCACATCTTTTTGAAAATCAGGAGATAAGGAGTCATCGAAGAAGTTACAGACTGCAAGGAAGTCATTTGACTCATTAAATTCATGCTGTTATGCTGACTTTGTCTATGTTCACCTCTTTGTCTCCCTCACTCTTTCCTCTCCTTCATTATCTTTCTGTTTTCCCTCCTCCTCATATCTTTGCTTGTGTCTCTCTCCCTCCCTTTCCTTCCCCTTCCTTTCTCCTCCAGTCAGTCAGACAGTCCCATTGCCTGTTCTAACCCTGTAATCCTGAAAGGTTATTTGTATTCATCCAATTTCCTTTTAAAAGTATTAACTGTGACTACTTCAACAACTCTTGTGATTTTTTTTAGCTCAAACCTACGATACAGTATTGTTCCTGAAGCTTCAGAAGGTTTGGAGAAGCAGGGCCAACAGAGGAAATATTTTTGGAATGCAAATTAAATTTGTCAGACATGTTGATGGAAGTCACAATATTGAAAGTGGCAGCAGATTTTAAATTTAAAAAGTGAGATTGTACACATTTAGCTTATGCAACATAAAGAGAAATGCTTATCAAAGCCCACTCCTTATTTATCCTCCGACCAATATCTTAAAAGGATCATCATGCTTGCTGAATGTAAAGTGACTGTTCTGTCTCCTGTAAGAATGATTAAGGCATATTTTGAAAGCCTGAGGTAGTGACAGCAAAGTTGTTATCTAAGAAAGTGCAGGGACAGCATTCATAAGATGGAGGTGTCAGTTAAGGTGGAAAATTTTCGACAACATAAACCGGTCCATCGTCTTTAGCTGCATATGGATATCTTTGCCTCGGCATAATCATCAATAATAACTTTTATTTATACCGTACACAAACATTATAAAGGCACAACACAAGACAGAAAATTTAATAGATGACTTGTAAAACACATAAAGAGATATTAGGGCAAATGAATAAAAGTTTGGATGAAAAGTCACTGGCCCCGAAATGTTCACTCTGCTTCCTTCCCACAGATACTACCAGACCCACTGAGTTTTGCCAGCAATTTCAATCAAAAAGGTAGGTTTTTTTAAGGATAGTAGGAACTGCAGATGCTGGAGAATCTGAGATAACAAGGTGTAGAGCTGGATGAACACAGCAGGCCAAGCAGCATCAGAGGAGCAGGAAGGCTGACATTTTGGGCCTAGACCCTTCTTCAGAAATGGGGGAGGGGAAGGGGATTCTGAAATAAATAGGGAGAGAGGGGGAAGCGGATAGAAGATGGATAGAGGAGAAGATAGGTGGAAAGGAGACAGACAGGTCAAAGAGGCGGGGATGGAGCCAGTAAAGGTGAGTGTAAGTGGGGAGGTAGGGAGGAGGTAGGTCAGTCCAGGGAGGACGGACAGCTCAAGGGGTTGGGATGAGGCTAGTAGGTCGGAGATGGGGGTGGGGCTTGAGGTGGATGGAGGGAATAGGTGGGAGGAAGGACAGGTTAGGGAGGCGGGGACGAGCTGGGCTGGTTTTGGGATGCGGTAGGAGGAGGGGAGATTTTGAAGCTTGTGAAGTCCACATTGATACCATTAGGCTGCAGGGTTCCCAAGCGGGCCTCCTCTACATCGGGGAAACCAGCTGGAGGCTTGGGGACCGCTTTGCAGAACACCTACGCTCAGTTCGCACTAAACAACTGCACTTCCCAGTCGCGAACCATTTCAACTCCCCCTCCCATCCCTCAGACGACATGTCCATCCTGGGCCTCCTACAGTGCCACAACGATGTTACCCGAAGGTTGCAGGAACAACAACTCATATTCTGCTTGGGAACCCTGCAGCCTAATGGTATCAATGTGGACTTCACAAGCTTCAAAATCTCCCCTTCCCCTACCGCATCCCAAAACCAGCCCAGCTCGTCCCTGCCTCCCTAACCTGTCCTTCCTCCCACCTATCCCCTCCTCCCACCTCAAGCCCCACCCCCACCTCCTGCCTACTAACCTCATCCCAACCCCTTGACCTGTCCATCCTCCCTGGACTGACCTATCTCCTCCCTACCTCCCCACCTACACTCACCTTTACTGGTTCCATCCCGCCTTTTTGACCTGTCTGTCTCCTCTCCACCTATCTTCTCCTCTATCCATCTTCTATCCGCCTCCCCCTCTCTCCCTATTTATTTCAGAACCCCTTTCCCCTCCCCCATTTCTGAAGAAGGGTCTAGGCCCGAAACGTCAGCCTTCCTGCTCCTCTGATGCTGCTTGGCCTGCTGTGTTCATCCAGCTCTACACCTTGTTATCTCAGGTTTTTTAAGGAGTGTCTTAAGGGGAGAAAGGGATGTAGAGAGGCAATGAAATTTATAGAGTCAGTTCCAGAGTTTAGACCCAGATGACTAAAGGCACGGCCACTAATTGTCAGCGATTAAAATCAGGAATGCTCAAGAGGCCAGAATTAGTGGTGCACACACATCTCAGAGGGCTGGAGTTGAGAGAGATTGGGAGCATTGAGGATATAGGAGGATTCAAAAATGAGGATGAGAATTTTAAAATTGAGTTACTGCTTAACTAAGGACCAACGTTGGTCAGCGAGCACAGGGGTACTGTGTGAAAGGGAGGCGTTAAAAGTAGGACAGAGCAGCAGTGCTTTTAGTTATCTCGAGCGTATATAGGGCAGACAATGTGGTTGGCCAGGCATGTGTCAAAAAAGTCAGGCCTAGGGGTGACAAAGATATGGATAGTTTCACGACCAGTTAATGTATGGAGACAGTAAAGTGGGAGGGAGAATCATATAGGAGTGGGAGAGTGTTACAGGGGTGGAAGTAAACATCTTAGTGATGACATGATTATACAATCAGAAGAAAATCTTTGGATCAAATACCACACCAAGGTTTGTGACTAATCTGACTCAGCCTCTGAGGGACAGAGTCAATCTTAACAAATGAGCTTTGAGACAGGGACAATGTTTATTTGGTGGTCACATTAATGTTATTTGTTATTACAGGTAATATGTTATGCTATGAGAAGAAACAGCAAGGTATGGGCATCTTTACAACTGAAATTTGTATGTGTGTTGATATTGCTTTCAAGCTCATAGTGTTTCACTTGTCCAAAGTGCCAATTTTCATATCTGTCTTCAAATCTTTAAACTCCATTGTGTCACGCAGCCTCATTAACCAATGCTAGCTGACATTCCCACTTGCACACTGCACTCTTCCAATCAGTCCTCTCATGTATTACAATTCCCTCTGCTCCATGAGCAGTGTCAGAATGGCTCTACTTTCAGTGCATCTGAAATCACCTTCCGATACGCCTCTCCTTCACTGCGTTAAAAACCTACTATCCCTTCATTTATTCAAAGACAAGCAAGTAGGATGCAGGAACTCTACTGAACCAGCCAGCACTTTGAGTGTTAAAGGGAGAGACCAGATATATATAAAGGTATTGATACAAATGAATATATTTTCCACTCGAGCCAATTAAATGATGTAATGGAAGACTGCATTACTTTGCTGGATTTCAAGTAGCAATTATTCTAAAAGATGTCAGAGATTTCTGGGAAAATCTAAATGCATTTGTTTGTGATATAACTTGTTGAAGGGGAAAATTTCTGCTTCAATTTCCCTTGATTTACCTGTGGATGTTTTGCCACAGTCAAGGATTACATTCATTGAAATGTCTACATGTTAAAGCTTTTTTTATTTTCCTAGGGCCATGAAAGACCCTCCTCTTGCCAAAGTACGCATGTGGAAACGTTTATGCTTCCCAGCTCTACATTTAGGAAATTCATATTTTGACATTAATGTTTGGGGTTTCAGAACACATTTCACTGAGATAGCACAGTTGAAGCTTAGTTCTTTAGCATGACTGATTGCAGACAATGCATTTGGTATTGCTCAGTTTATTCGCCTGCCTAAATGATTCAGTGAGTGTACACTCTGAATACCTTTGTTACACAGTTTGCTTGCCTCAATGTGCACTGATTTCCATTGTGGCTTTGGGCTTTTTCCAGGAAGTTTCAAAATTGTTCCTGTGTTGCTGCTTTACCTTCTTAAACTGGATTTTACCGTAAGGAAACTCCCCTGTGCCCCATAGGAATAATGAAGGGCGCAGTTGTGTCAGTATATGGGCATGTCAGGATCATAATGACCTTTAGGCCTAGGCAATTTGCTGAAGAGAGAAAATACAGTTTTCTATTAACTCAGTGTTTGTAGATGTTTCCACACAATTTCCATCTGACTTCTATGACTCTTGTTTTTCATTCTGGAAATGTTACAACTGGGTTTTTGGCTAGACTGTGACTGCCTTATGTGTGAGTAAAAGAAAATGAAGCAAACTTTTCTGAGGACATTCTGTGTAGTCTTGACAATGGTGACTATACTGTTGTCCTTTGTAGATGAAGCCTGAAAGCACTCACTGATGTCATATGTCCATCTGTTTATGATTGCATCTGTATTGGCTGCCCAATAACTTTAACATGTAAATATAAATTGGTCCTCAAAATGTACTTTGGTGAAGTCCATTCAGAATCAAACATTTCACATTGATCCTAATAATCGGTCCTTTTTAGCTTAAAAGGAGAATCCTTTAAATTGTTGTTGAAATATTTAGCTGTAGTAGTTTCCCAAGGCAGAATGCATTTTCAGCCATCTTACAAACTAATTGAAATGTTGACTATTAGCATATGAGTTTGATTTCAAGATGGAATAGATTAAGGCCCTGATTTCCAAATATCAATCCTGATAAAGATAGTGAAAGATTGTGTCAATAGGCTCAGTGGTTAGCACTGCTGCCTCACAGAGCCAGGGACCCGGGTTCGAACCCACCCTCGGGCAACTACCTGTGTGGAGTTTGCACATTCTCCCCGTGTCTGTGTGGGTTTCCTCCGGGTGCTCCGGTTTCCTCCCACAGTCCAAAGATGTGCAGGCTAGGTGGATTGGCCATGCTAAATTGTCCGTAGTGTTCAGGGAAGTGTAGATTAGGTGGGTCTAGGGGGATGGGTCTGGGTGTGATGCTCTGAGGGTCAGTGTGGATTTGTTGGGCCAAAGGGCCTGATTCCATACTGTAGGGATTCTATGAAATATTGAACTAGACTGTAAACACATACTGTATCTAATACTTTCTAATGTTCTCAGGTTAATCCGATAGACTGCGTTACCTTTCGAAGTGAGGTTAAAGTGTGTTTTGAAGTGTCACAGGACCTATTACATCTCTGTGAACAGGCTATGTGAAATGAAGCATCACTCCCACAATACTGCGCTCTTATCAGGGATAGATTGTTTCCCTATATGGGTCAGAGGGCACAATCTCAGAGGAAGGGGTCACCCAGTTAGGACGGAAATAAGGAAGACTTTCTTCTCTCAGCGGGTTGTGAATCTGTGGACTTATTTGCCACAGAGGGCTGTCGAGACTGTGTAATTAAGTACATCCAAGGCTTGGGTAGACAGATTTTAAATCAGCAAGGCAATCAAGGGTTCTGGGAGGAAAGTACAATTGAAGATTATCGGATTGGCCAAGATATTATTGAATAGTGGAGCAGGCTCAATGGGCTGAATGGCCTACTTCTGTTCTTACAACTTATGGTCTAATGGTAGCAGTCAGTATGAAAACCTTAAGGACTGGGGTGAAACCTGAAGCCCACTCCAATATAAAATAACTACCACAAATAAAGAGAAAACTACTTGT
Organism: Rhincodon typus; assembly: GCF_021869965.1. Lineage (NCBI taxonomy): Eukaryota > Metazoa > Chordata > Chondrichthyes > Orectolobiformes > Rhincodontidae > Rhincodon > Rhincodon typus. The sequence continues at coordinate 6,586,589 of NC_063348.1, forward strand.
TAAGGAAGGTTGAAGATTTAAATAATGAGTGAATTAGAAACATTAATCAAACAAATAAAATGAGTCAAAGCAGTAAAACAAACAAAAGAGGTAAAATAAAAAGAAACAGTCTAATTTGCCTTGCTTTGCAACCTTTCCTTCTCTTACTCATCTTCCATGCAGTAAAAGACTTTTTACCATTAGTCGTGTTAAAGACTGACACTTGAAAAACTTTAAAAACAGGTTTGAATCCAGATAAGTATTTCTTCCGTCTCTAAGCGACCTTGAGTAGTCCCAATGTATTTTATCGTAGGAGTAAGTTCACAAAAGAAGACTGTCCTTTAAATAAGAGCGAGATAAAACCGTAACAATCATGGATCTGAGATACAACATCGTTAGTTTCAATACTGCGTACTGCAAGATTTGTATCTGAGCTGACGGTCTAAGGGTAATACTGGATGACAAAAGTGCAAATGAATTCTACAACTGAGCACTAACAACCCTTGTATAATAAGTAGCTAAGGACATAAATCTAACAAATACCAATACAAGGGATCAGCATTCAAAAATAAGGGGAGTCAATGAAGTTGTAGACTTGCTCGCTGAGCCAATGTGTTTGATTGCAGACGTTTCATCACCCTGCTAGTTAACTTCATTAGTGCACCTCCAGTGAAGCGTTGCTGTTCTGTCCCGCTTGTTATTTATATGCCTCGGTTTGCTGGGGTGGTTGGCATTACTTCCAGTTCTGTTTCTCAGTTGTTTGTATATCGGGTCCAGTTCAATGTGTTTGTTGATGGAGTTCCAGTTAGAATGCCAGGCTTCCAGAAATTCCCTGGCGTATCTCTGTGTGGCTTGTGTTATTATGGATGTGTTGTCCCAGTCGAATTCTGGTCCTTCTTTGTCCGTGTGTATTGAGATCAATGAGAACTGGTCATCTCTCTTGGTGGTTAGTTGGTATTCGTGTATCCATGGGACAATACCTCCATAATAGCACAAGCCAAACAGAGACATGCCACAGAATTCCTGGAGGCCCGGCAAACCAACCGGAACTCCATCAACAAACACATGGAACTGGACCCGACATACAAAACACTGAGAAACAGAACCGGAAGTGATGCCAACCACCCCAGCAAACCGAGGCATATAAATAACAAGCAGGACAGAACACCAACGCTTCACCGGAGGCACACTGACCATGTTACCCTAGCAGGGTGATGAAACGTCTGCAACCAAACACACTGGCTCGGCGAGCAACCTCATCCACCACCCAAGCTACAAATCTTCTCAAAAACTTTAAGGGTAGTCAGTTTCACGAGACTTGTTCCTAGGGTGGCCAGACGGTCCTATGAAAAGGGATTGGGCAAACTAGGTCTATATTCTCTTGAGTTTCACAGAATGAGAGGGGATTTTATTGAAACTCACAAGTTAATTAAATTAACAGACAGTTTGGATGCGTATAAGATAATTTGCCTTGGTTGGTGAGTCTTGTATCAGGAGGCACAATTTAAAAGTAAGGGGAATGCCACTTCAGTCTGAGATGAGGAGAAATTATTTTGAGGGTTGTGAATCTTTGAAATTTTCTACCATGAGGGGCTATGAAAGCCCAGACTTTGTTTTGCGGCAAAGATTGATAGATTTCTGATTACCAGTAGTGGTACAAGATAATGGGTACGAGGTGGGCAAAAGGCATTGAAGTGTTCAATCAGACATGATTGCATTGAATGGAAGGGCTGAATAGCCTACTCCTGTTCCTATTTAAGACAGAGATTAGGAAACCTTTATTTCTCACAGAGGGTTTTAAGTCTTTGGAACTCTCTTCCTGTAAAGGCAGTGAAAGCAGAGTCATAGAGTTATACAGCACGGAAACAGACCCTTTGCTCCAACCAGTCCATGCCGAACACAATCCCAAACTAAACAAATCCCACCTACATGCTTCCAGCCTGTATCCCTCCAAACCTTTCCTATTCATGTATCTATCCAAATGTCTTTTAAACGTTGTAATTGTACCTGCGTCCACCAATTCCTCTGGAAGTTAATTCCACACGCAAACCACCCTCTGTGTAAAAAATTTGGCCCTCTTGTCTTTTTTAAATCTCTCTCCTCTTACCTTAAAAATGTGCCCCCTAGTCTTGAAATCCCCCATCCTAGGGAAAAGACAACTACCATTAACTCTAACTATACCCCTCTTCATTTTATAAACTTCTATAAGGTCACCTCTCAAGCTCCTAAGCTCCAGTGAGCAAATTCCCAGCCTATCCAGCCTTTCTTTATAACTCAAACCTTCCATATGCAGCAACATCTTGGTAAATCCCTTCTGAACCCTCTGCAGCTTGATAATATCCTTCCTATATCTGGGCAACCAGAACTGGACACAGTATTCTAGAAGAGGCCTTATCAGTGTCCTGTACAACCTTTACATGACTTCCCAATTCCTTTACTCAAAGGACTGAGCAACGAAGGCAAGCGTGTCAAGCACCTTTTTAATCACCCTGTCTGTATGTGACACAAACTTCAAAGAATTATGTACCTGCACCCCTAGGTCCCTCTAATCTACAACACTACTCAAGCCCTACCATTAATTGTATAAGCCCTACCCTTGCTTGCTGTTGCCAAAATGCAATACCTCGCATTTATCCAGATTGAACTCCATCTGCCATTTTTCAGCCCATTGACCCATTTGATCAAAATCCCTTTGTGATCTTAGAAAACCTTCTTCGCTGTCTACCACGCCTCTACTTTTGGTGTCGCCCACAAACTTACTAACCATGCCTTCTATATTCTCATCCAAAACATTTACATAAATGACAAACAAAAGAGGATCCAGAACCCATTCCTGTGGAACACCACTGGTCACGGGCCCCCAGTTCAAAAAGCAAACCTTCACCATTACTCTCTGTCTCCTGCCATTAAACTTATTATGTAACCAATTCGCAAGCTCACCCTGAATCCCGTGTGAGCTAACTTTACTAATTAGTCCTTGGATATATTAAAGACAGAGGAAGATAGATTCTTCAGGGATTCTTCAGATAGGTGGGAATGTAAAAACATAGAAGATAGGAGCAGGAGGAGGCTATTCAGCCCTTCGAACCTGTCCTCTATTCATCACAATCACGAGTGATCTTCCAACTCAATAGCCTAATCCTGCTTTCTTCCCATAGCCTTTGATCCCATCTGCCCCAAGTGCTGTATCTAGCTGCCTCTTGAATACATTCAATGTTTTGGCATCAACCACTTCCTGTGGTAATGAATTCCGCAGGCTCACCACTCTTTGGGTCAAGAAATGTCTCCTCATCTCCATCCTAAATGGTCTACCCCGACTCCTCATACTGTGAACCCTGGTTCTGGACACACCCACCATCAGGAACATCCTGCATCTACCCTGTCCAGTCCTGTTAGAATTTTATAAGTCTCTGTGAGATGACCCCCTACCACTTATCTGAACTCCAGTGAAAACAATCCAAATCTCATCCATCTCTCCTCATACGTCCGACCTGCCATCCCTGGATTCAGCCTGGTAACCTGCACTGCACTCCCTCGAGAGCAAGAGCATCCTTCCTCAGAAAAGGAGACCTAAACTGCACACAATATTCCAGGTGTGGTCTCACCAAGGCCCTCTATAACTGCAACACATCCCTGCTCCTGTACTCGAAACCTCTCACAATGAAGGCCAACATACCATTTACCTTCTTTACCGCCTGCTGCACCTGCATGCTTACCTTCAGTGACTGGTGCACAAGGACACCCAGGTCCTGCTGCACACCCACCTCTCCCAATTTACAGCCATTCAGGTACTAATCTGCCTTCTTGTTTTTGCTTCCAAAGTGAATAACCTCACATTTATCCAAATTGTGCTGCATCCGCCATTGATTTGCTCACTCACCCAACCTGTCGAGATCATGCTGAAGGATCTCTGCATCCTCGTCACAGTTCACCCTTCCACCCAACTTGGTATTATCTGCAAATTTGGAGATGTTACATTTTGTTCCCTCATCCAAATCATTAATAACTATTGTGAATAGCATCCTCCAACAATTCTGGTATCTGATTTGTGTCCTCTTTTGTGAAGACAGAACCAAAGGGTCCCACCACCAATCCCTGTTGCACCCCAGTAGTTACTGCCTGCCAATTTTATAAGGACCCATTAATTCCCACTCTTTGTTTCCTCTCTCCCAACCAGTTTCCTATCCATCTCAATACACTTCCCCCAATCCCGTGCGCTTTAATCTTGTACATTAATTTCAAATGTGGGACTTTGTCAAATGCTTTCTGAAAATCCAAATATACTACATTGATTGGTTGACCCTTGTCAACTCCACTAGTTACATCTTCAGAGAATTCCAACAGATTTATCAAGCATGATTTCCCCTTCATAAATCCATGTTGACTGTGTCTGATCCTGCCACTGCTTTCTAAATGCTCTGCTATAAAATCACTAACAATGGATTCAAGAATTTTCCCCACTACTGATGTTAGGCTCACTGGTCTATAATTCCGTTTTCTCTCAACCTCCCTTTTTGAACATTGGAGTACATTAGCCACCCTCCAATCTGCAGGGACTGTTCCAGAGTCTATAGAATCCTGGAAGATGACAATCAATACATCCACTATTTCCAGATCTACTTCCTTAAGTACTCCACAATGTAGGTTATCAGGTCCTGGGGATTTATCAGACTTCAATCCCAACAATTTTCCCAGCGCCATTTCTCTACTAATATTGATCTCCCTCAATTCTTCCCTCTCACTAAATCTCGCATCCTCCAACAATTCTGGTATCTGATTTGTGTCCTCTTTTGTGAAGACAGAACCAAAGTATGTATTCAGTTCCTCAGCCATTTCTTTGTCCCCTATCATACATTACCCTGTTTCTGTCTGTAGGGGACCTACATTTGTCTTTACCAATCTCTTTCTCTTCACGTACCTATAGAAACTCTTAGTGTCCGTCTTTATGTTCCCTGCAAGCTTACTTTCATACTCTATCTTCCCCTTAATAATCAATCCCTTGGTCCTTCTTTGTTGAATACTAAACTGCTCCCAATCCTTAGATTTATTATTTTTCTTGCCAATCTGTATGCTTTTTCCTTGGATCGGATACTATCTTTAATTTCCTTTGTAAGCCATGGATTGGCCCTCATACCCATTTTGCTTTTGTGCCAGACAGGAATAAACAGTCGTTGCTGTTCCCCCATGTGTTCATTGAATATTTGTCACTGCCTACCCATTGTCATCCCTTTAAGTTACTCTCCCTAATCTATCAAGACCAAATCACGCCTCATATCTTCATAGTTTCCTTTATTAAGATTCAGCACCCTAGTCTCCAAATCAACAACCCCATTTTCCATCTTGATAAAAAAATTATATCATGTTATGTTCGCTCTTCCCCAACGGGTCTTGCACAGCTAGATTGGCAATGATTCCCTTCCAATTTCACAGCACCCAGTCTAAGATGGCCTGTTCTCTAGTTGGTTCCTCCACATATTGGTCAAGAAAACCATCCCGTATACACTCCAGGAATTCCTCATCTATAGTATTGTGGCTAATTTGATTTGCCCAATCCATGTGCAGATTAAAATCACCCATGATCACCCGATATTCCCTTATCACATGCATCTCTAATTTCCTGTTTAATGCCATTCTCAACATCACTACTGCAGTTTGGGGGTCTGTATATGATACCTACTAATGTTTTTTGCCCCTTGGTATTTCTCAACTCTACCCATACAGACTCCACATTGTCAGAGCTAATATCCTTTCTCATTATTGTGTTAATTTCCTCTTTAACCAGCAATGCTGCTCCACCACCTTTTCCTTTTTGCCCATCTTTCCTAAATACTGAATCCCCTGGGACATTCAGTTCCCATCCCTGGTCACCCTGCAGCCATGTCTCCATAATCCCAATTATATCATATCCATTTACATCAATCTTCATGATTAATTCATCCACTTTACTGCAGATGCTCCATGCATTAAGGCACAAAGCCTTTAAGCTTGTCCTTTTAACAGTGTTTGGCTCCTCCTTATTTTTCTCAATAGCACTGTTTGAATCTTGTTCTTGGTTTCTCAGCCTATCACTTTTCTTATTCCCTTTTCTAGCTTTTGTTTGCTTTTGTGGGGAAACCCATAATCTTGTTGAATGGTGGAGCAGAGTTGAGAGGTTAAGAGGTGTCCTCTTGCTCCTAATTCAAATGCTCAAAATGTCCTATTAAAACTTTTGACTCCTCTTTCAAACAGCAGTCAGCCTCTTGACTTTTACATGTTCTGGCCTACCTCTCCATCATCATTATTTTATTCTGTCCCACAAAGGAAATCCAGTGCTCAGTTCTGTTAAAATATTACACGTGAAATTTGAAACTACTTTTTCTATTTTCAGATACTCACTGAGCTTGCTGTTCCTTACGAATATTCTCAATATTGAGCTAATTTGACTAATAGCACCTGTAATGTCAATCTACAATTATCCTCTCATGCCCCTCATCCGGGACCAGCAAGTTTTCAATTACCAGCCTGCCTTAACTATGAAACTATGTGACAAAAACACATCTACTTCCATTCAGAAATATTCTGTAGGTGCGGTGTTCATTCTCCTAGGTGCCAGTTCACAACTTAAATGAACAATTCAGGACATGAAGTTCCTTGCAAACTCTCCTTTAATCCACTGCTTTTCTTTTCTTGTGCGTGTAGAACTGCACATTTAAAACAAGGCATTTTTGGTACAAAATTATGAACAGTAATGCCTGTTTTTTGAGCACTACCTGTGCTATTTAACGTCTAAAACAGCACCTGCAGCATGTGCACACTTGAAGCTAGCTGTCCCGTACACCATATCATTGACAGCATTAGCCTGTGCGCAAAGAATGGCCACAAAGCTGATTTAGTTACAGCAGTGTATTTTGGAGTTCCAGTGATGAGTGGCCTAATGAGCCTCTGTCTTGGTATTAAACATCAGCGGGAAATTAAAATAAGGCAGTGCAGGACAGGATGCCAGAGGAAGGAAGGGAGGACAGGAGAAGGGTCACTTGATAGGAGGCCATATCCATCCAAGGTGGTCAGAGGAAAGTTCCCCTAATCTGAAACACTGCATTTCAGTAAAGACAGCCTCACCGGAATCCACCATTTGCTGTAGCCCAAACCCAACCTCAATGTAAGGAAAGGATGGCGTGATCAATGGCTGTAAACATTACGATCCCTCGCAGGCTGGGGCTGGAGATACTTGCAGCGTTTCCTAGTTTATAGTTCACCGTGGGTGGTTTCTCTAATCAATAAGGAATATTTACATTCCACTCTTTCTTGCGAAAGAGTAGCAAGTGGAATGAGAAGAGATTGCAAGGTTTAGTGGCCCCTTAAATTGGCAATAAAGCCAAACCATTTCAAAGTATTTATTTGGTTGCTCCCTCCTGTATTACGACTTTTGAAAGTCTTGACATTCCCAAGAATTCTGACAAAAAATGTGAAAGTGAAATGTGATTATGGGACCTGAGCCAGAATACTTGTGAATCTGGGGTGAGAGAGCTAACTCTGAGCCACATTTGTGTAATCAGGCCCAGAGTAGATCTTATTGGCTTGGTAAAGCAGACAAGTGTAAGATAAAGATGGGAGAGGAGGTAATAAAACACATGCCTTAGAAATGGCAACACTGGAGGAAGCAGGAGTATTGGCAAGATGGTAAGTCCCAGAAGAGGTAGAGTGGAAAAATAGTCTGTGGATAAGTGATAGTACAATTATTAGCATATACCAGCTACAGAGGGTACTCAGGCCACTTTTGTTTACTCTCAGAAGAAAAGGTATACAGTCATGCAGAATCATTCTCACTGCACATTACCCTCTGGATGATAAGGTATGGTCCAGCCCTCTGTGATGCTCTGTGAAGTGTCACACTCATTCATCCTTTCCCAAACTCTCCTGCAGCATTCCCTGATTTCCTCAGTGATATGGGACAGCTAACGGTACATTGCTTTACACAATCCTCCTACAGTAACCCACAAGGAATTCCATATCATTCCCTCCCAATCTTATGATGAATCCACACTTCTTAATGGTCAAATGTTCTCAGAGTCAGGAGAAGTGCCTTCTTTGATAACAAAGTGCCCCAGGTACTTTTACTTTCAAGTGAAACTGTGACAAGCAGATTAAGACAGTGTCTAGTCTTAAAAAGATCTCCTTGAATGTCAAGCCAAAGGTGTGTACGTCATCCAACGACATAAAGAAGGACTGGAAATAAGATCACCAAAACTTTATTCACATGCATAAAGGTAGCACGGGCCTTTCAGAGACCAAACAGCATTCTTGCGAATTTGTAGAGACCCCTGGTGCCTGTTCAGAATGCCACCTTCTCAATGTTTTGTTTAGCAGTGGGAAGCTAGTTATTGCCATGAGCCAAGTCGAGACTACAGAAATATTTTGCAAACTTGCAATTCTTCCTAAATCCTAAGTAGAGGATAATCATCTTGATGTGTCTTTGTGTTGATTACTAAGTAATCAGCACAGATCCTCAGTTTTGTCTTTCTCCCTCATGAGAACTAGAGGAGAGCAATCTTAAGGACATAATGATTCTTGGATGAAATTTTGCTCCAAAGTCTTCTGTAAGTAGTCCTGAGCTGCCTCCTAGTGACGGGATGGGATCAACTGAAAGGAATCTTTACCGGATGGTCATCTCTAGCCACATTCTTGCGGCTAACCAGGTCACAGTACCCAACGTCATCATCTTCTTCACTGAAAGTTGTCCAGTACTTGGTGAGATAGAACATTTTGCCCCCTCTGGGTCTCCTCCAAATCACCAATGTCCATCTTTGAAATGAGGTAAGTGACATCGCCTCCAATTTGTCCATTATCCATGGCAATGGTAGATTTAGGGAAGACTTATCGGTATTCTTGGTTGGAGCTAAACATCTTTGCCACTGAAATTGGCAATTTGCATGGGCACTCTACCCTTTCTCCCACAGTGATGAGGGCAGCTCCTAGAGTTACACTAACTGGAAACTCTGCTCCATGTGATATGCAAAGTTCAACCAGGGCCTAATGTTGATTAGGTGGAGAGTGCTGTCAGAGCTTTTGGGAGCAGTGATGGTGTGGGCATGCAAAAGGAGAGATTCACTTCTATTCAAAAATTTCTACAGTCCATACATGTTGATACACCTTCAGCGCACGGAGCCAGGTCAAAGACTCCTGTGCCTTGTGCTGATCTCGTAATCTGCCGCTCATAACAGTCAACAGTCATGTTCTCCAAGGATTCCCTGATAGCTCTTAATGCATTTGACCTCAGCACCACAGATATTCTCAACTTCCTTCCGTCCACTGGAGTTTTGATCAGGTCACAAACCACTATACACCTGAAGCGATGATTGAGGACAGATAGGGAAAGCTTAATGTAGCCAATGACAGGGAGGCAGAAACTTGAATGAGAAAAGAGACATCAATCAACGAACAACCCCTCAGCAAGATGCTCATGGAAAACTGATGAGTAATGATTAGCACCTCCACTCCTATGTCCATTAGTCACAATCACTGTAGGGCAAATTTCACACTCACTGTAGGGCAAGACTCTATCACTTTACATAGGACAGAACCTCTTCCTGAAAGAACTTTGTAATCCCCTCTCTCCCTTGCCTGGCTGAGAGTAGGAGTTTGTCTAGTTTAATGCCTGGTGAAAAGGGAAGGCCACTGCACTGGATGAGGTGTCTGTGCCTCATGGAGGTATCAGTTGTGGTCATTGCAGGCAATCTTGTTTGATGTCCCTGTTCCAATTCTACACCTCTTCACGGCATCCCTTGACTAGGTTCCACTGCAAGGTTTATTATGGACATAAAACAGCAAGGACTGGACCTGAGCTTGTTTTGCAGCAACTATTGTACCTGCCTCTTCAGCCTGAGATCCATATCCCCACTTATTCTGACAGCCACCTCTCTAATGTTAGCATCTTTCCTGGTCACAGGAATCCTATCTTTTCCCTGTCATCTGGAATGATGTGATTTCTCACTTCAAAGAAAGGTCATTGAGGTTGTCACTATTAAGCCTCCTCCATTCTAGCTGGACACTCCAGTTCTTTACTGCATCTGCTTGGTGGCCCATCAGTATCCCGTCGTTGGTGCATTGGGAAGACTCAGGAGGGCAATGCTGCCAAGCAACTTCATTAGCTCCAGGGATACTGAAACCAAAAATATAACATGAAAGTTGCAAACACGGACAGTCCAAGGATCATGAAGTAGGGATTCTTTATTCCACTGGCATCAGATTATTGCAACCATGAAGAAAAATTAAGGAGAAATGAGGAACCATTTAAGGTATTTAGATGGAATGAGTCTGTCTGTTACATTGGGCTCCTTGGTTTGTCTGCTATCCCTTCCCATCAGCTGGCCTTCCATCAAAGATACCCAGTATTTCCCACAGACAGTCCATTCAACTGCCCCAGCTATTTCTACCTCCCCCTGTCACCATTGCCACCTGCTGGTGGAGATCCCAGAAAACTACTCAGCTAATTTGCTCAGTGACCTCCACTATCATTGACATTCACTGTTGGAGATCCTGTTATACCTATATAACGGTTTGGGAATGCGAATAGACAAAAACCACAGTTGGGCATTTTCAGGTACCGCACAGAATTGGCCCCTGTAGCTGTTCAACACAATAACACCTTTACACTTCTTTGTCTCTAACTAACTCAATGCATGACACCATGGAAATGGAAGAGGAAAGCAGCAATTGAACTTGCATGGCTGTCTAATCCATGCCATTATTCACCCTTTCTCACTCACTCTTTAGCTCAGAGATATCCATTCAGAAGACATAGATCATCCTGATGAGGGCTCTTCACTGGCTGAGACATGGAATGTGTGGAGATGAGAGGATTTCAGTGACCTAACAGCAGAAAGCATGAATTTCAGAAAGGTGAACCTCTGGGCCGTACAGCCTGCAGATTCTGTTCCCCGAGGTCCTGATGTAAATAGACAGATTCTAGTTGAATATTACATTTACATTGAGAAACATCCTGAGGAATCATGATTGCAGAGTCCTATGTCACCCTCAGTGTCATTGTCTCCGAGGGACCTGATATCATTCGGCACCATTTGGAAGAAGTTCTGGCCCAAGGATGAACTGACAGCAAGGCATCCAACTCTGGTCCACAGGCCCTGTGGGATGATGATACCAAGAGATGAATGACACAATGTTTGCGGCTCTGCAGAATCTGATGCTACTGCTGATCTGTGAACGTTCAGATCCAGAGCTTAATGCATGAACATAACTGAAATCAACACTCACAAAGCAACTTTCTCTCCTGATGACAGTTCAAGCTCTTTTACCATCAGAGCCTTCAGGTTTGTGTTCATGTTAGTGTAAAGGAGCAGGGTGCCCTTCCACCTGAAATAGCACAGTAACTTGCTGATGTACCCTTCCAGGAGACAGAAGCCATGAGAAGAAAAATAATTTCCAACAAGTTCAAAATACCACGATGCAATTGACTGCCACTGGCATCTCTGACCTTAGGCTATCCCCTCAGTACAGCATCAGGGTAGTTTTGAGAACAATACAGAGAGGAACCAGAGGAGTGAAAAGAAATACATACTGTGAATATATCCACATTAATCTAATTTGATTAGGCTCCTGTGCTTAACACGGTGTTTTATGATCTTTTCTATGCTTGTTCTGAACCGTTCCCTCCTTAAGCAACCCTCTTCAGACATGAACATGTCAGCAGCATTATTAACTCTGCCAAAAGAGTGGTTCCCAGTTGGTGTTCACCTCCTTCAGTTTATCTTGTATGCATCAGCCTCGTGGTCCTGTTTCTCCTATAACTTCATTCTAACAGGTATGAGAATGGTTGAACTGAATCACTTGACTGAAAGGTGGCAAGCAAAACATTTCTTTTTGCCTGCAAATGCTGAAAGGCAACTTGAAGAACGTGTACTTGATAACACAGCTCAGAAAAGAATTTTCAATTGGCATCATCAAAAACAGCTCATCCGCTTCCTGACTCATTGATGTTGGTAGGATCTTTACAAATGCAAATTGGCAACTGTGCCATCCTGTATTACCAGAGTAACTCCAATTCATCAATATTTAATTAACTATGATTATAAGAAATAGTAAACAGATGCAAAGGAAGTGGTAAGAGTTGCAAAAGACAAGTACAAGAAAAAAATGTGAGTAACACCAATTATTATGTATATTTCAATTTATGTGTTGGCAGAAGATCACAATTCTCACTCAAATTTGTACTTGATCAAGGGAATGTGGTGCTGTTGGCTAGACCAGCGTTTATTATCCATTCTAGTTGCCCTTGAGAAGATAATGGTGAGCTACCTTCTTGAATCATTGCATTTCAGGTAGGTAAGTGCCCACACAGTGCTATTAGGCTGGGACTTCCAGGATGTTGACCCAGAGAATGAGAATGGCCAAGAGTAACTTCAATGGCATACACAGGAGATATCGATATTGAAAATGAGTAAATGGCAGGGTTGCTAAATATTTGCTTAGTCTTCTTCATTATAAAGAAAGAAAATTAAATACTAGAGATATGAGCAATACTAAAATAAATCAAGGGTAAGACCTGACTAGACTTAAGACTACAGATAGATCAACGAGTTTCCATCTTTGCTTTCACAGCGTAGATGAAAAGCTTGTAGATGCTTTAGCCATGATTTAAAACTATCTTGTTTCAGAAGCTGTCTACTTGAATTGGAAAACAGCCAATGCCAATCCATTATTTATGAAGGCTAGCAGAGATGAACAAGGAAATTATCGGCTAATTGGTCTCACATCTGTTGGGGAGCATTTCTACAAATCTCTTCTTAGGAGGGAAATGAATGACTTGTTGCGATCTAAGTTGCAGGTTCCATATCAGACATGCATACAAACAATTTCTAAGCAATAAATTACTTTTTGAGGCATTGCTACTTGGCAAATACAATATCCCCAATATGCATTGATTCCAGAAGAAACAGTGTAGTTGAATGGCTAGTCAATACATTGGTGTTGTTGTTTGAAGAATGAATATTGGTCAGGGCACCAGGAGAACATCTTGTTCACTTTCAAACAACATTATAGGCTTTATTTTATCTTTGCACATTGAAAACCAGCTTAAAGATCTCATTTGAAAGATAGTGACTCCAAAAAGGCAGCACTCCATTAGCACAGTTCTGAAATGTCAATCCATGATGTTCCTTGGGCTACCTTCTCTCATACTTTGTTCTTCAAACATTACTGTTTCCCTTTGATCCTGACACCACTTCCCAAGCTGACCATAGCACTCTGCACCAATGGAACCATTACCAAACATTTTCACTAACTATGAATGCACAGGTTCTAAAATGAGTCACCTTCACTTGTCTACATAATTTAAAATCCCACACCACCTTGCAATCTGCTCAAAAAGGCTTCGTAAAATATAACAACATAGGAAATGGCACGGGCTATTTAACACTTTGTGATTGTTCCACCATTCAATTAGGTCATGACTGAACTGTGATCTAACTTCACATATTTTTGTCCCAACTACATTTTCACTTTTAGTTTGCAATAATCTATTAATCGCAAATCTAAACTTAAAATTGATCTTGCATCAATTACTATTTGCTGAAGAGAGTTCCAAATTTGCACCAATTATATTGCGTTCAATTGTTTTCTAATTTCACTCCTGAAAGGTCTGGCTGTAATTTTTAGGTTGTGCCACTTAGTCTTAGACTCACTAGAACTAGTTTCTGCATATCTGTTCTATTTTGTCCCATTAATATATTCAAATTCAATCACATCACCCCTCAATCTTCGAAATTTCTGGGAATGTAACCATAATTTCTGTAATCTCTCCTTGTAACGTAACCCTTGAAGTATCATGTTGGTAAATCTACGTTACTACTCCCTCCAAGGTCAATACAGGGCTGGGTATTACATGTTCCTGCCTGGTGTGCTTTCGGGACATGAGGGTGTGGGGTCATGTGATGTATGTCGAACGGCACCCCATCATCTTCCCAGTCCCATAACACAGAGGGTGGGCAGATGCCAAAAGTAGCAGCCTGCCCACCATGTGGTAATAAATAATTAAGGATCATTTGAGCTTGTTAAAAGCTCAATTAGCTCTAATATTACCCTACTGATACAATGAGTGGGCAGGTGAAAGTGGACACTGTTTTATAGAAAGGGCTTTGGGTCTTTGGAGGGTGCCATCTGCTCAACTGGGAAGTTAACAATCCCCTTTCATCTTACCCTCAGGTGTTTTAAAATCCACACGCCCAAACTCCATTTTATCCAACATCCCCCTCAAGGTGGCAAAACCTTCTCTGAACAATGTCACCAACTGAGCTGGATGAGGGGTTGCATCTTTGGATCTGTCTTTATATCCAGTAGTTAAGGGAGGTGATGGCCTAGTGGTATTATCACCCAGGCTATTTATCCAGAGATCCAGGTAAAGATCTGGGCACCTGGGTCCAAATCCTGCCATGGGAAATGGTGGAATTTGAATTCAACTTTAAGAAAATCTGGAATGAAGAGTCTATTTGTTCACCTATGTGACATGGGCAACATGATGACTGTGAAACCATTGTCGATTGCCATTTGGTTCATTAAAGTCCTTTAGGGAAGAAAACTGTTGGCCTTTCCTGGTTGGGCCCCAGGCCCACAGTGACACTCACATCCCTTGAAACACACTACAGATCTCTGGCATTGTTAGTCAATCCAAAGTTGGGTCTTTCTGCCACTAAAGAGCAGAAGTCTCACTCCGCACTGATTATGGGCTGTAGGTCTGGCTTGGTTTATGTCTGTCAGCTCCCCACCAACTTTTCATTTGCAAGTAGCCCAGTTCACCACCCCATCTCCCAGAAATTTCTTCCCAAAGTCTTTTCTAAGTTGTGTTGTCCAGAACTGTTCACATTACTCCAGGCCAGAGATGTCAATCATTCAAAATAAGGATTTTAGGACGAGAGAAGATGACTGCTGTCCACCAGTTTAATCCTTGTTAGGAAATGGTAACTAATGGAATACTTCCCGCTCATCAAATATCTCATCAAATATCCCTTTACTTACCTCTTAAATTTTCCACTGAAATACACATCCATAACCTGACCAAATAGTTAATTCAAAACATCTTCCTGGCTAAAACAATTATTAATTCTTATTCTACAGTCAACCTGCAGTCGAGAGGGAGCTGACAGACATGAAACAAGCCAGACCCACAGCAAGTGATCAGTCCAAAGTGAGACTTCTGCCCTTCAGTGGCAGAAAGTCCCACCTTTGGATTGAGTGCAAAACGTTCTGCCAATACAGGAGGTGCAAGAATTCAGCTTGACATGATGATTTGTCATCGCCTCAATATTTTCTGTCATGCTTTTGGGATTGCCCCGAAGCTTCACTTTGTTTCCATATGATACAAACGCAAAAAACAGGAAGTTACAGCGTAGTGAATCATGGGTGTGTCTGCACAATGTTTGAAAGTGAAGGCAAACCCAAGCCATGTCTGCCTGTTTAGTTGCATCCAAAAGGCCTGATGGTATTATTCTTAGCAATTATTAAAGTAGTAGCACTTAAGGATGGTTGCTCAGACTCGTGGAAATGGTATCTTATAGGGAATCCGTGCTAGTACTATTGTTTTACGACCATAAGAGTCAGGAACAAGAGTAGGCCTGCTCTGCCATTCAACAGGATCATGGCTAGTCTATCCATCTCAGCCTTAAATATACACAAGTACTCCGGCAAGGAATTCCAAAAACTCAAAACCCTCTGAAAGAAGAAATTCCTCCTCATCTCAGTCTTAAATTGGTCCCCCTTTATTCTGAGACCATGCCTCTGGTCCTACACTCTCCCATGAGGGGAAACATCCTCTCAGCATTTATCCTGTCAAGTCCCATAAGAATCCCATAAGTTTCAATGAGATCACCGCTCATTCTTCTAAACTCCAGTGAATAGAGTCCAAACCAGTTTAGCCTTTGCTCATAAAGCAATCCCTCCACATCAGGAATCATCCTGGTGAACCTTCTCTGAACTGCCCCCAATGACATGATATATTTCTCTAAATAAGGGGACCAAAACTGCTCACAGCACTCCATATCTGGTCTCACCAGCACCCTGTACAATTGCAGTAAGACTTCCCGACTGTTATATTCCAATATCTTTGAAATAAAGGCCCACATTCCATTACCTTTCCTGATTTAAGTAAATGACTTTGACTTGGGACTCAGATGGACAATTTTAAAATCTGTGGACAAAACCGATTGGGAGGTATCGTTATATTGGGATATAATGGAGGATATCATCAGCAAACTTGTGGAATGAGTGTATTAATGATAAATGAATTTCAATATACAGTGGTGGTACCTTTGTGGGGAGGATTTAGGAGGCCACCTACCCCAGGAAAATAAGATTGTATCCGGAGTAGAGAAGTAGCAGGATCTAGAAGGACAGGTTCACAAATAATTAAATCTAGCAAAACAAGATCACAAAGACATAAGAATTCAAAAAAAAACTCACTGTGGCTACTTTTTAAAAGGATTCAACTGAAATAAAAAGCAATAAAGTTACAACAAACTATTGAGAAATTTAGGCTTCAACCACACCAGATGTATGTGTAGAGTGGTCTGTGAACTGCAAACCTGTACAATTAATTTAGCACTTTTTAGTTGTTTCAAGTGTTACAATTCAAAATTTACCAGCAGTAAAAGCTTTGGGCTCAAACAAGATGTTATGCCCTCTGGTTCTAGACTCTCCCACAAAGGAAAACAACCTCTCAGCATCTACCCTGTCAAGTCTCCTAAGAATCTCATATGTCTTAATAAAATAAGGTCACCTCTAATTCTTCTAAACGCTAGTGAGTACAAGCCCAACCTACTCAACCGCAAGGAAATCTCTCCATACTTAGAAATAAACTAGTGAGTCTTCTCTGAGCTGCTTCCAATGCCAGTATATATTTATTTTGATAAGGGGGACCAAAACTGTTCACAGTATTTTAGGTATGATCCAACCAATGCCTTGTATTATGAACAAGACTTCCCTATTTTTATACTCCGTTCCTTTTGAAATAAAGGCCAAAATCCCATGAGCCTTCCCTACTACCTGCCAAACTTGTAGACTAGCTTGTTGTGATTTATACATGAGGAGCCCAAAAAGTCCTCTGTGCAATTTCTTTCTGCAGTCTTTTCCCATTTAAATAAAACTCTTGTTCTAATAGCAAAAATGAGTAAACACACTGAGGCTCTTTTCTCGAGTGAAACCTAGAGGTGATCTGATGCAGGTCTTTAAGAGTATGAAGTAGTTCAGTAGGGTGGATATACAGCATAGAATTCTATTTATGGAGAGTCAAAAAACTGTGTTGTAAGACCGTCACTGAAGAACGAATAAGGAATTCGGGAAGATCTCCTTTACTGAGACAGGGGTTAAATTGATGATTGTGCTAATGAGGCAAAGCATGCAGATGCATTTAACAGGAAATTAGATTAGTACGTATGGAATAAAGGAATAGATTGATATGTTGAGGGGTTGAGATGAAGTAAGGTGGGAGGAACATAAACACAAGCAGAGCCCCAATTGGTCAAATGTCTTGTTTTTGTGCTGTCAATGCAATCCTACTTTATTTCATGGCTGTTTCAGGTACATAGGTGCCCACATACTAACAGTGATAATGGTTCACAGCAATTTATCGGCTATTGCATGATCAAGGATGTGAAAGGTGCTACATAAATGCAAGTTTTCGCTATCTTTGTCTTACATTCTCCACCATTGTAGCATTGCACATGTTGTTTTCCTAGGTAAAAGGACACTTAGCAATAAGTTCACTTCTCAAAGCAAAAAGGCACAGTATTAGCAATTGTACTGTGATAGGGTGCCACATAAGGTGTAGAAAATAAGAGCTCTTGGTATAGGGATAATGTATTGATATGGATAGAAGATTTGCTAGCAAACAGGAACTAGGGGGTAGGCATAAATGGATCTTGTTCTGGTTGGCAAGAGGTAATAAGTGGTGTGCCACAGGGATTAGTACTGGAGTCACAACCTTTTACAACTTATACAAAAGATTTGGATAAAGGGACAAAGGGTATTGTTGCCAAATGTGCAAAGTACACAAAGATAGGTAGGAAAGTAAGTCGTGACGAGAACATGATGAGGCTACAAAGGGATAGAAATAGCTTGTGAGTGAGAAAGATCTGGCAAATGGTGTATAATGTAAGAAAACATATTTTTGTCCATTTTGGAGGGACAAATAAAAGAGAAGAATATTATCAAGTGCCCTCGACACCTGAAGAAGGAGTGAGACTCCGAAATCTAGTGTCTTCAAATAAACCTCTTGGACTATAAGCTGTTGTTGTGTCATTTTTGACCTTATTTAAGGAAGGGTATAAATGAATTGGAGGAAAAGTTCACAGAAGGTTGAAAGAACCTGGCATGGGTAAGTTGTCTTATGAGGAAAGGTAGCACAGCCTTGACTTGTACTTATTAGATGTGTAAGAGGCTACTTGATTCAAACATAGGATCCTGAGGGATCTTGACAGAGTGGAAATGGAAGGAATATTTCCTCATGTGGGAGATTCTAGAGCTAGGTGACACTATTTAAAAATAAGGGTCACCCATTTCAGAGATGACAAGAAACCTCATGGTTTGTGATTTTTCTTTGAATTAATTCATGGGATGTGTGTTTCACTGGCTAGGTCAGCATTTAATTCCCATCCTTAACACACCTGGAGAAGGTGGTGGTGAGGTCTCTTCTTGAACCGCTGTAATCCTTTTGGTGTAGGTACATGAACAGTGCTGTTAAGAGAGGGAGCTCCAGAATTTTGACACAGTGACAGTGAAACAGCAGGGATATATTTCCAGGTCAGGGTGGTATGTGCCTTAGAGGGGAATTCGCAGGCAGTGGTGTTCCCATGGATCTGAAACCTTTGTCCTTCTAGACGGTAGGGATCGTGGGTTTGGAAGGTATCATCTAAACAGCATTGCTTTTGTTGCAATGTATCTCGTAGACGGTACCATTCCTGCTGGGGTGGCATGGTGGCTCAGTGGTTAGCACTGCCTCACAGCGCTAGCGACCCAGGTTCAATTCCACCCTCAGGCAACTGTCTGTGAGGAGCTTGCACATTGTCCCCGTGTCTGCATGGGTTTCCTCTCACCATCCAAAGATGTGCAGATGGATTGGTCATGCTAAATCGCCCATAGTGTCCAGGGATGTGAAGGCTAAGTGGATTAGCCATGGGAAATGCAGGGTCACAGGGATGGGGTGGGTATGGGTAGGATGCTCTTTGGAGGTTCAGTGTAGACTCAGTGGGCTGAATGGCCTGCTTCCACACGGTAGGGATTCTGTGATTTTGCATCAGTGGTAGAGGGTCTGAATGTTGGAAGTGTTAGATAGGTTCCTTTGTCCTGGGGTGGTGAGCCTCTTTAGAGCTGTTGGAACTGAACTCATCCAGAAAATGGAGAATTTTCCATCACCCTCCTGACTTGTGCCTTATAGATGGTGGACAGGTATCAGGAGGTGAGTTAGTCACTGCAAAGTGCCAAGCCTCTGGTTTGCTCTTGTAGCCACAGTATTTATGTGACTGTTCCAGTTCAGTTTAATAGTCAACGGAAAGCTCCTCCTCAAAAGGCAGTAGAAGCGGAGTCTTTGATTTCTCGTCAGGCAGAAGTAGATAGATTCTTGGTAGACAAGGGAGTGAATGGTTATTGTGGATAGAGGAGGACATGGTGTAATTAGATCAGACATGATCTTATCGAATGGCAGAGTAGCTCAAGGACCCAAATAGTCCCCTCCTGATCCTAATTCCTGAGCTTTGCATGATTCTCTTGATGCTGCTAACTACTTTGGATTGAAGGACAGGTACAAATATAACACAATTACAATAACTATGCAAATTAATCCAGTTGGGTCTTTTCTAGAATCAACTGATTTGAACCTTCTTGGTCCACAGTGACCAGAGATTGACCGAGCAAGCCTGAAGAATAATTTAGGTTGTCCTGTGAATTTCTGCTGACATTTGAATGGATCCTGAATTAGTACCAGGTCAGCAATTGTTTACAATGGAACACAGCTATTTAATTTGTGTATATTTATTTCTGAACTGGCATTTAATCTTTCCTTGGAATAACAACATAGAACTGTAAAAGTCTCTTTACTCCCATCTGACACATTGATGTACATCTTGCCAAACATTATAAATCCTTAAAAAGAACACTGAGCACTTTCAAACTGCTGACTAAAAACTAGCCCATAGGAAAAAAAAGCAAGGCAGGCAGTAATGTGATACAGGAATAGTGCCACTGAGAGGGAATTTTATATTTAACAGCAATACAATGGCTAGGTGCTGTTAGCTCAATTAATTGTGGAAACCATGGCTTACTATTCACTTCCTCGTTAAGCGCCGATTATGTCTGCCATAAAATTTTAAATACATTGAACATGCTTCTGATGACAGCCCATTTTATTACACGCCTTCAGCTTCCTAACTGTCAGCCAAATGTCTTGCAATTAGGTTTTCCACACAAATACCATACAGCAGGGCTCTGTATTAGATTTATTTGTCAGACGTATTGAATGTTTGAAACACTTAAAATGAATGCATTATCACCTCTATTTCAATAATGCACAGTTCTATGGAAAAAAATCAGGTATTTTGATATTTGAAGAGCCTAATTGAAAGACGAAATACCAACCAACAGAAAGTACCAACCAACAGATGGAAAATTTGTAACAGGGCAGAGTTATGTGTATTGTGCAAGATAACCACAGTTCAGCACCACAAGTTCCCTGAGTTCTCACTTCACATAACCACTGGGATGGTGATGTGTCATTAATAGATCACTGGATTTTAAAGGCTAAGTAGGTCAAATCATGAATAGAATTTAGTCATGGAGATGCAGATTCAGTCAACATGGAAGAGGATGACCTTTGACCTTTGCTACACTGGACAATAGCTCAGTAGTCAGCACAAGTCATGGAGTCCATTCAATCATGTGAGGGGGATAGCAGCTAGGCGATGGGTGACAGCACCATCGGTCAACAGCATCCAGCCCTGACTGTAGTGTTCAAATAATGTTTGTCATAACTGAGTGATTACGACACTATACATTTTGTGAAGAAAGCTAATCTGTTGAATGGACTCTAGTCTCAAATAACGTAACCTGCAACGTAACCTGTATGCCTCTAAGTCTTCTTGATCCGTACATCCTTTGCTTGCTGTGAACTGCCAGTACCGCTCGTAAACAAAGCTTCTCACTGTATTTCGGTACACGTGACAATAAAATCAATCCATCAATACTCCGAGCTGTGAACAGTATGGGAGATGTGGGTGTCTTCCCTCTGATGCTGGGAGTTGCAGAATAAATGAGGCACTCTGACAGAATCTCTGTTCTACTGAATAGGATTCCAGACTTCTTTTAAATTTCGGCTGGCAGAACCAGAAAAGAGAACAGACCTCTACTCATGCCCTGAAGCTGCTCTACCTACTGAGTCCACCTCCAAAGCAACTGAATTCTGACTTCAAGGTTTCAATGACTTTACTCTAGAAAGGGAATTTTCAAGTAAGTAACAAACCTGCAGTGAAGTTAGAGATTGGCCTTACTTTCATTTTCTTAAGTAACTTTTATCCTTATTTCCTTTAAATCTGCTATCTGTGTTTTAGTTGATAACTATAACTTTTTACTTAGATAGCTTACAGCAATAATGGTGTCATAAACTAACCTTTAATCTTGTTTAAAGCATTAAGCTGTGCTGCTGGTTATTTTTCAATTGAAATGCTTGGATACTAAAACAGAGCTATATGTAAGCTGTATAAATTCACAGTTCACCCTGCAGACATGTCTAGTGGGGTTGTGACACCTTTCCACTGCTTCACTAACAAAGGTAGAGAAAAGGAAAGCAGTCCACCCCTGGTTGAGAAGAGCACCCCTGAGAAATCCAAATTCAAAACTAATCTCCTGCACCCTCAGAACCATGGTGAACATTTTCAGAAACAAGACCCCGTGAATAAAAGCTGAGAAATACCACAGAGAAGATACAGAATAGCTCCACATTCAGCAATGCCTCCCTATGGGCTCTCCTCCAGATAGATTCACAGAGTCATAGAGGCCTACAGCTTTGAAAAGGGCCATTTGGCCCATCAAGTCTGTGCCAGTCAAAAACAGCCACTTAACTATTCTAATCCCACTGGCCCAGAGCCTTGTATGCCTTGGTATAGCAAGTGCACTTCTGAATACCTCTTAAATGTTATGGGGGTTTCTGTCCCTTCCACTCTTACAGGCAGTGAGATCCAGATTCCCACAACCTTCTGGGTGAAAACATTTTTCCTCACATCCCCCCCACCCCAAAACCTCTGCCCCTTACCTTAAATCCGTACCATTCTGTCATTGATCCTTCCAGCAAAGGGAAACGTTCTACCCTATCAATGTCTGCCATAATTTTATACAACTCAATCATATCTGCCCTCAGTCTCCTCTACTCCAAGGAAAACAATTTCAGTCTCTCCAATCTCTCTTCATAACTAAAACTCTCCAGCCCAGGCAACATCCTGGTAAATCTCCTCTGCACCCTCTCCAGGCAAATCAGGGTAGGACCAATACGCTTAATGGTAAGGTCCTGGGGAATGTTGCTGAACAAAGAGACATGGGAGTACAGGTTCACAGTTCCTTGAAAGTGGAGTTGCAGGCAGACAGGACAGTGAAGATGACATTTGGTATAGAAACATAGAAGATAGGAGCAGTAAGAGGCCATTCGGCCCTTCGAGACTGCTCCGCCATTCATCACGATCATGGCTGATTGTCCAACTCAATAGCCCAATCCTGCTTTCTCCCCATAACCTTTGATCCCATCTGCCCCAAGTGCTATATCTGGCTGCCTCTTGAATACATTCAATGTTTTGGCATCAACTACTTCCTGTGGTAATGAATTCCACAGGCTCACCACTCTTTGGATGAAGAAATGTCTCCTTATCTCCATCCAACATGGTTTATCCCGAATCCTCAGATTGTGACCCATGGTTCTGGACACACCCACCATCGAGAGCACCCTCCCTGCATCTACTCTGTCTAGTGCTGTTAGAATTTTATAAGCATCTATGAGATCCCCCTCATTCATCTGAACTCCAGCGAAAACAATCCTACCTGGTCAATCTCTCTTCATACACCAGCCCCGTCATCCCTGGAATCAGCCTGGTAAACCTTCGCTGCACTCCCTTGAGAACAAGAGAATCCTTCCACAGCAAAGGAGACCAAAACTGCACACAATGTTCTATATGCTTGCCTTTATTGGTCAGTGCATTCAGTATACGAGTTGGGAGGTCATGTTGCAGCTGTACAGGACATTGGTTAGGCCACTTTTGGAATACTGCGTTCAATTCCGGTCTCCTTCCAATAGGAAGGGTGTTGTGAAACTTGAAAGGGTTCAGAAAAGATTTTCAAGGATGTTGCCAGAATTGGATGCTTTTAGCTATAGGGAGGGGCTGAATAGGCTGGGGCTATTTTCCCTGGAGCGTTGGAGGCTGAGGGGTGACGTTATAGAGGTTTATAAAATCATGAGGGACTTGGATAGGGAGAAAAGCCCCAAGGTCTTTTCCCTGAGACGGAGGTGTCCAAAACTGGACGGCATAGGTTCAAGGTGAGAGGGGAAAGATTTAAAAGGGACCGAAGGGGCAACTTTTTCACGTAGAGGGTGGTGTGTGTATGGAATGAGCTGTCAGAGGAAGTGGTGGAGGCTGGTACAATAACAACATTTGAAAGGCATCTGTAGGGGTACAAGAATAGGAAGGGTTTAGAGGGCTATGGGCCAAATACTGACAAATGGGACTGGATTTATCTAAGATATCTGGTCGGAATATTTGGTTGGACCAAAGGTCTGTTTCTGTGCTGTATGACTCTATATCCCTCCTATAATATGGATTGCAGAACTACACACATTGGTCTAGTTGAGGCCTCACCAACACTTTTTTACAGTTCCAGCATAATCTCCCTGTTTCTTAAACTCTATGCCTCAGCTAATAAAGGCAAGTGTCCCATATGCCTTCTCAGCACTTTATCCAACTGTGCCACTACCTTAAAAGACCAATGTACATGCATATCAAGCTCCCTCTGACCCATGGCGCTTCCCAGGGTCCTATCATCACGTGTTCCCTTGCCTTGTTTGTGCAGCCCAACTGCACCTACATTTATCCAGATTGAATTCTAATTGCCAAAGATCAGTGCATCTCACCAGCCTGCCTATGTCAGCCCGTAATCTAAGCCTATTCCCATCGTAATTTACCAGCCCACCCGCAATTTTTGTAGCGTCTGTGAACTCACTGATCAGCCCTCCTCCATTCAAGACCAAAACATTCAGTTAAACCAAAATCAGCAAGGGCCTTTCTACTACTGTGTTCATCACTACAGTGCTCATATTTTTACACATCTCTAACAATTGTAATTGTCAAATTCCCCCTATCGTTGGTTAGGAATTTAGCTAATACACCCAGTTTAGTCCCTATTCATTTTTCCATAATTTTCTCCACAGTCTCTCCTTTGTCTTTACCATTTATTACAGCAGACAGATGCAATATTCCATCTGCCATGTCTGTGAAATGTAAACTGAAAATGTTTCTGTCCTTGCCCCACACTTTTAAATCCATGGTTAGTACTTAGTTATAATATTGTGCTAATAGAATTGCAATAGCTGTGATAGTGTCCACTAATACATTTTGCAAACAGTCACATTTTTCACGAATCTCTTTAATAAGATTTGCGCACTCTTCATTAACAACCAATCCTCTAGTAGGATTTTAATCTGTGACAAGAATGATGATGTAACTTTAAGACAAATTGTTTGTTTTCTTTCAAATTGATGTCACCTGATGCCATTAACACTTTCTTCATATTCCTAATAAAGGAACACTCCATGTGGGATCACCACTAATTTCAATGACTCTAACATGTTGTCATCCACATCAACCTGAAGCAAGTCAAACTTACCTTGACCTTACTCTGTTCCTTATTCCTGAATGAAACTAATTAACATTTTAATTAATCCATCCACATATTGCTGATACACAATCACTGTCCAACATGGTGTAATTAAGTAACTCTGTGTTTACTACACTCATCATTAGACTGAAGTTTCTTGTGACCAGTTCAATACCCTTAAGTTTGTCATCTTGTCCTTTTAAACTTTCCCTGTTGGTATCCCTTCAAAAGCTTCTTAGTTCCCTTTTGGAAAATTTACCACATATTGACATTTTGAATCACATTCTGAAACACCCATAAATAATTAAAAACCAAAAGAACTGCGGATGCTGTAAATCAGAAACAAAAACAAAAGTTGCTGGAGAAGCTCAGCAGGTCTGGCAGCATTTGTGAAGAGAAACTTTTGTTTTTGTACCTGTAACTTCTGTTTTTGTTCCAGTAAATAATTCCGAGTATTCCTGGCTCTTCACTCTTCTGCAATAATTAATCCATTCAAGTCGCCTGCCAGATCTGTCAAAAAAGTCTCCATCTTCATTTCAATTATAGCTTCTGAGTTCCAATGCAAAAGCATGTCCCTTTCTTACAATCCAACACCAGCAGCCTATCTGCATGCAGCATTTTAGCCCAGCCCAACCATTTGAAAGTAAACACTAATCCAGTAATTTGCAAATAACATCTCTGCAATGTTGTATAGAATCATTTGTTCTATATTTATTACAGTCTGATCATATGCATGTCATAAATTTTGTTCCTTATAAAATTTGTCTATAAGTATCAGTATGTTATGAAAAACCTTCCTCAGTTTCCAACCAATGGGCCTCCAGCTCTGAAAATACTTTGTACCTGATCCTGATTGTGACAGTACCAAGATAGAGTTGGCACGACGTTTTTTCGGCAGAATCACAAAACCTCCTGCCGTCAACCACCCTTACCCCAGCCTCCGGCCATGTTGACAGCAGGGGAGGCCATGTCTGCCACAAACCCCACCACCCTCCCCTGGCCCGAGCACTCACTATATTCCAGGCTTAGCCTGGCTTCTCCGTTCCCAGACAGACATTTGACAGGATCTAACCCTCCAGCACAGCATTCCACACACAAGTGCTGCAGCTAACAAGGAGACCCCCAAATCAATCCCCAAGTTCGAAAGAGAGAGCGGTAGCCTTAACCTGGCTCTGGGAGCACCACCTTAACCTGGCTCTGGGGGCACCACCTGGGGGCACCTGGCTCTGAGAGGACCCGCGCATTGCAAATGTCTGGCCACTGTACGCTTCTCCACCACTAGCCAAACATTCTGGCTACATGCAACCTCATCCATTCATTCATTTTATACTCGTTAACATTTTATAAATCCTCTTAAAAGCCTTTGGATTGCTTTCAACTTGGAGACAGATGCTGATTCTAATAGACTCGTGGCCAACCGAGGATGGTGGGCAGCCTTATGCCAAGGTTATACTTTGTTTTCCCTTTGATTAAAAAACATGATCTGTATCTTTATATTCTTGTTTTTTTCTGTTGGTCATAAGGGTTAGATTCTTATTTATTGTTCACACCCACAAGTTGCTCAGACTCCCAGGAACCATTCAGATAGTTGTTGTCTGGCAGATGTCACCATCCCACAAACCAATCAGCTATTTGTTGTTGGCCAAATCTCACTTTGTCTACATCCCCCGGTGCCACTATCTACAAACAGACTCTCCCACTGCTTGAACAAAGCAACAGCGTAATCACAACTTACAATGAGTTGCAGTAACTCGCACTTTAAAAGTGTAGTAATTCCTTCCATAATCCTTAATTTTAAAACAGTCCTTATCCCATTACAGTCCACAATCAAAAATGCAGGGAAAAAGAAAGGATACATTGTTTACACAGCGTCTATCTTGATAAGCTCTTTCATTCTTGTAGGATTCAACAGGATCACCTCCCATTCTACTAAATCCCAGAGAGCAGAGGCTAACGTACAAAGCCTATCGTCACAGAACAGCACTCTCATCCTTGGAAATAACCTCGTGAAAGTTTGCTACCAGCTCCACTGCAATTTCTTTAAACAAAAATAAACACAAAGTGCTGAAGATGTTAGAGAGCTGAAATGGCAAAAGGAAAGTACTGAAGATACTCAGCAGCTGTGGCAGCATCTATAGAGCGAAAAACATCTGTAGATGCTGGTGATGTAAAACAAAAACAGAATTGCTGGAGAAACTCAAAAAGACTGGCAGCATCTGTGAGAAGAGAGCAGAGTTAACATTTTGAGTCCAATGACTCTTCATCAAGAGCAATTTCTGTTTTTGTTTGTGACGTCTGCACATGCTCACTGCAAATGATCTCCAACAGAGCACATGTACATGCATGTCCAATATTAAGCTGATGTTCAAAAATAAAATAAAAATCCTATTTTGCAAAGCACTTTATTTTTGTTACAAAACCTACTCCTTTTTTAGGTATTTCTCACTGTTTTAAGATATGTGTGTTACAAAACATGCTTTTTTTTAGGTATTTCTCACTGTTTTAAGATATTTATGAGAGATGTTGCTGCTAGTGCACAAGTGTGAGATAGCACAACCTTAAGATAATTCACCAGATTTTAAATGGTCACTTGATAGTACGGAATCTTGCTAGAAAGAGACATGTTGCTTTCTCCCTCACTCTCATTAGGACAAATGAAGAATGCCAAATTTCAAGCAATTACAATTTATGCTACAGGAGAAAAGGGTGCTGAATGATTGGCATGTCAACTCTGATTGGCCAATGTACTGCCATAAAGAATCGATGGAGACCTACAGGCTCCGCAATGTTGCTGGGTAATTCAGAAAGGTGTAACGCTTGAACATATTCCTTTTATGTGCAGAGAACGGATCCCTGTGTAGAGGGTTTCCTGTACCTTACATTGTGATGATTTGAAATTTGCCATTCTTATAATTTGTCCCGATGAGGGCCAGACAAAAGTATCAGCAACTTGCCCCACTTACTAGCAATCTTCAGCATTCTAAAGAAAACTACTTACAACATTCAAAAAATAAATATCACCCCATTCTCCCACCGTTGACAGATTGTTTAAAGAAAATCCAGGATCCAAACCTGGATCTGCATCTTCACTAAAAACTAATCAGTTGCTCCATGAGCCATACCCTGTCTTTGTACCAAGTTTTGTTGAAATCCATCTATTAGTTCATGAGATAAATTGTTAGCATGAAGGCCTATCTTCTCAATCTCATTACTCACCTGAGTCATACAGACCATCAGGTTAAGCTCACCACCAGTTGTCTCTTACTAATGAGAGAATAGTCGATAGTTCTCTGACACTATGGTCGCTTTCGTACTGTTTACAGGCAAGTAACCTTCAAGCAGACTCTTTCAATGGTGGAGATAAGTATTCAAATAAATTTGTCAAACATGGCTTCTCTTTTTATCTGATTCCTTTCTTCCTGTTCCCTAGATGACTTTCTTGTAATTTAAAATGGAGTGTCACAACACTAGAGAAACAAAGACATCTTAATTCCTAAAATAGAGGAGGACAATGTGTGAGGTTTCAGATCTGGGACTGAGCATTCACAAGCCTGAATATCTCCTCATCTAACTTTTTCACATGACAGTTAATTTTGATACTTCGCTAGACAGCAATGATATTCATCACTGATTCACAAACACCACTTCTACAATTTGTCCTGCTGAGAACCTTGATAGATCCATGTCAAAAAGCATAGCATCACTGCACACTATTTCACCATCAAGAGGTTATTAACAGGTCAGAGCGATCTCCTGTTCAGGATCATCTGGAAATGCCCTTCTCAATTAGAAATGGAATAGAATGGGAAGGTAGGAGGGGGGTGTGGTGTAGAGGCATCCTCATGCCATTTTGCCAACTCACAGTTGGATCCTGTGAAGCTGGTCTCTTGCAGGTGATTGTGTCTTTAACAGTGGAAGCAAAAGATGGTGGGAAAGATTATTTACGAAATCTGTTCCATTCTCCTACAATATGACAATGTGAAATTGGTCTTTGGGCAACAGCAGAAAATCGGCAAATTACTTGGCAATCTGCCTGATTTCCTCTTCACAATTTCACCCTAAGGTGTTTTAAATACAATGGCAGCCTCTCACGCCAACCAGCCTCAGGCTGTTTTGGAAGATGTTCAAATTGGTGGTTTATGCTACCCACAGAATCAGGAGGATACTGAACTGACTAACTATGCCCTTCATCGATGAAAATATGTGTATCTATGTACTCATGGGATTCTGGGTGTTTGATCTTTATTGGTGGTACACAGACAGAAGCTGCTGTGGAATTAACTTCTTTATGCGTGTAGCCATTACTGTGGGCTACAATGTCACATGGAAAACTGCAATTAGTTATCCTGGGCTGATTCTTTTTTTATTTAAGTCTCACTGGGTTTCCTGGTCACATAGAACACTGTAATTAACCATTCGGTAACATCATGCTATTGCAATGTGTGTCTAAGTGGACTTCTACTACAGAAAGCTGGTTTAGAAAATGCTTTCCAAGGATAACCCCTACTGCTTTAAAAGAACAAGAGAATTGTGTGCTCAACCTCAAGCACTTTACTGAGAATATTAAACTTCTGGGTTGACTTCTACTTGGTTTTATGTGATGTTTAAGAATCTAGGTTGCTAATTTTCCAGGATGTTTTAGAGTTGCCAGGCATCAAAGATTAATCTGGACACCACAATGAACAACAATAATAATATTGACATACAGCATCGTTTGTACTCTATTTATTTCTTCTGGTTATAACAATACTGGAGATCGGTGAAAAGGTGCTTGACTGGGCAATATAGTTTGAAGGCATAGGTCATGTGGTGAAACCATAACTTGGGATCTTCAAAGAGGTGACTAATGAGGAAGTAGATGCTTCGGTGTCAATTTACCAAAATTCTCTAGAATCAGCAAAGATTCCATCAGACTAGAAGGTCGCAAATATAATCCCTCTATTCAAGAAGGGACAGAAACCAAAAGAAAACAGGAAGCTAAGGATCAGTTTGCTTGATGCCTATCAGAGGGAAGGTGTTAGAATTGATCATTAAAGAGTATATCGCTGCAATGTAGTAAAACTCAAGGAAAACAGGAAGAGTCAGCATAGTTTTGTGAAAAGGAAGTCATGTTTAACCAATCTATTGGGCTTTGTTGAAGGAATGGCATGCTGCCAATAAAGGGGAGTTTACAGATGTACTTGGATTTGCAGAAGATACTGGAAGGGTGCTATATCAAAGTTTATAGCAGAAAACAAAAGCTCATTGGCGGGGGTAACATATTTGCATGGATAGAAAATTGGTGGGCTTGCAGAAAACAGTGTGCATAAATGGATCTTTGGTTAATTAGGATGTGACAAGTGGAGTACTGCCAGGGGTCTGTGCAAGGTCCTCAACATTTTACATCAATTTTGTGGAGGTGCCGATGTTGCACTGGGGTAGACAAGGTCGTAAGTCACACAACACCAGGCTATAGGCCATCAGGTTTATTTGGAATCACAAGCATTTGGAGCGCTGCTCCTTCATCAGGTGATGTGTCACTTCACCTGACAAAGGAACAACGCTCTGAAAGCTTGTGATTTCAAATAAACCTGTTCGACTATCACCTGGTGTCATGTGACTTCTGACCTTTTACATCAATGACTAAGGAGGGGAATAAAGGAATGTTAATTAAATTTGCAAGGCACAAAGATCGTTGGAAAGCAGTTGTGAAGAAGACATAAGGAGTTCACTGAAGGATAGACATAGGTGGAGTGAGTGAGCAAAAGTCTAGCAGATTTAGTATCGTGTGGGCAAATCTGAAGTTGTTCACTTTGGCAAAAAGAATATATAAAAGAACCCACATTTCTTGAATGGAGAACGACTACATAATTTCAAAGTGCAAAGGATCTACGTCTTCCAAAGCATGAAACAAAAAGATTAACATGCAGGTACAGCATTAGAAGGCAAATGGAATGTTACCCTTTATTACAAGAGGAATTGAAAATAAAAGCAAGGATATTGTGCTTCAGTTGAATACTATGTACAATTTTGGGTTCCTTATTTAAGGGAGAACGTTAATGCATTTGAAGGCAGTCTAGAGAAGGTTTACTAAATTTATCCCTGGAATGAGTAGATTCTCTAATGGGGATAGGTTGGACGGGCTGGACAGTGGAGTTGGTTAAAGAGAACAAACTTGTAAAACACCATTTATAGTCAATTAATCTGATTGAATTGTTTGATGAAGTAATCGAGAAGGTTTACGAAAGGAATGTAACATATATTGCTTACTGACTCAATCCTGCAATTCTAGGTCCTTTTTCACTTCATCCAGGCCTGTCACACCTTCATCTCATGGACATTCAGTCTTAGCAAATTGTGTTGATGCATTTTTTTTTCAGCTCATTATGGCCCTTTTCTTTGGTTGCCCTCATCTATTCTAATTTTGAAATGCACATATTTTGACTCCCACAGATGTGCAATGGCTAGATCAAGCAGGGTTTACACCTGGAAATGTGAAACATTGTGGAATTAAGACAAGATATAAAAGTTGTTCACTAATGGGACTTGGGATTCTGAGTGGTCTTAAGCAGTGTAAAACAAGAACAGAACTGGTTTATATCTGAATACAAACATCACCATTATTAAGTCATCTATCACTATCACAGATGTTCATGGATCTGCTCAGTGTTTCCTGCTTTTCTATTTCTGCTTTTGATACTGAAGTTTCGATAATTTATAGAATTGATGCAAGTCATATATATTCAAGTAATCCAGGTGCTCCACTAGTATGTCACCCACACCCTCCAAGTAGTTTTGCAATCACTGCGCTGGTTGATGTGTTTTTTTAGGCAACCATTGTTTACTTACATCAATCCCTCAAACTACCAAATCGAATGTGATTTTTTTTTCTAAGTTGTCCTTGAAAACGAGTTCTCTTTTATCTTTTCCCTTTCTGTTATTCAGAGAGGACACATTAGGAGACAGTGTGACTGGGATACCATCAATATGTTACTTTGTTGGATTATTTACATTTGATAAACCAACTGCTCTGGTAAATTCCTTGTTGTTTGTCTGTGTCTGTCTTTAGAATGCCCACAATGTTGTGTGATGAAAGTCAAGATTAGATATGGCTACAGGAAAACAGAAACCAAACAATAAGCAAAAGGAAGCAGAGATTTTGGAAGAATTGTAATAACACCCGCAGCTACACTGGCCCTATCCCCCACCTCTTCCTCCATTATATTGATGACTGTATCGGCGCCGCCTCATGCTCCCACGAGGAGCTCGTACAGTTCATCCACTTCACTGATACCTCCCCACCCCAACATTAAGTTCACCTGGACCATCTCCGATACTTCTCTCTCCTTCCTGGACCTCTCTGTTTCCATCTCTGGCAACCACCTGGAAACCGATATCTATTTCAAGCCCACCGACTCCCACAGCTACCTAGAATACACCTCCTTTCACCCACCTTCCTGCAAGAATGCTATCCCCTATTCCCAATCCCTTCGCCTCCGCCGCTTCTGCTCCCGAGATGAGGCAGATGTCCTCGTTTTTCAAGGACCGTGTTTCCCCTCTACAGTGGTCAAAAACGCCCTCGACCGTGTTTCTCGCGTTTCCCACAATTCATCCCTCACACCCCTATCCCACAATAATAACAAAGACAGAATCCCCCTCATCCTCACGTACCACCTCACCAACCTCCGGATTCAACGCATCATACTCCACCACTTCTGCCACCTGCAATCTGACCCCACCACCAAGGATATTTTTCCCTCCCCACCCTTATCTGCCTGTCGGAGGGACCGTTCTCTCCATGACTCCCTTGTCCGCTCCACACTCCCCACTAGCCCCACCACCCCGGCACTTTTCCCTGCAACCACAGGTA
Organism: Rhincodon typus; assembly: GCF_021869965.1. Classification (NCBI taxonomy): domain Eukaryota; kingdom Metazoa; phylum Chordata; class Chondrichthyes; order Orectolobiformes; family Rhincodontidae; genus Rhincodon; species Rhincodon typus. Next base: position 6,619,302 of record NC_063348.1, read on the forward strand.
TTGCTATACCTGCCCCCTCACTCCCATCCCAGGCCCTAAGAAAACCTTCCACATTAAACAGATGTTCACCTGCACATCTGCTAATGTGGTATATTGTATCCGCTGTTCCCGATGTGGTCTTCTCTACATTGGGGAAACCAAGCGGAGGCTTGGAGACCACTTTGTGGAACACCTATGCTCAGTTCGTGACAAACGACTGCACCTCCCAGTCGCGAACCACTTCAACTCCCTCTCTCACTCCTTGGACGACATGTCCATCCTGGGCCTCCTCCAGTGCCACAATGATGCCACCCAAAGGCTGCAGGAACAGCAACTCATATTCTGCTTGGGAACCCTGCAGCCCAATGGTATCAATGTGGACTTCACAAGCTTCAAACTCTCCCCGCCTCCGACCTCATCCCAAAATCAGCCCAGCTCGTTCCCGCCTCGTTGACCTGTCTATCTTTTCTCCCACCTATCCGCTCCTCCCACCTTACTGACCAACCCCCACCCCTACCTCCTACCTACCAACCTCATCCCCGCCTCCTTGACCTGTCCATCTTCCCTTGATTGACCAACCCCCATCCCAAATCCCTACCTACACTCACCTTTACTGGCTCCATCCACGCCTCCTTGACCTGTCCCTCTTCTCTCTACCTATCTGCTCCTTTACCCACCTTCCATCATCGTCTCCACCCCCCCCATTTATTCCAGAGTCACCTTCCCCTCCCCCATTTCTGAAGAAGGGTCCCGACCCAAAACATCAGCTTTCCTGTTCCTCTGATGCTGCTTGGCCTGCTGTGTTCATTCAGCTCTACACCTTGTCATCTCAGATTCTCCAGCATCAGCAGTTCCTACTATCTCTAATAAAACCCTTGTTCACATATAGAACCTGGTGAGAGTCAGGTCTGGACTTTCTATGAGGTTAAAAAAAAGCACACAATATATGATGATAAAGATGGAAAATAGTTTAAAGCTGCCTTTTCCAGCATCTTTTCTTTCTTCACTGAGATATACCAATGCTGGGGGATTGATGCATTCCAGAGATCGAGACCATTTGGTTACGGATAGTCCTCAGGCAGTTGTGACCTGCAGAAAAGAATAATCATTTATTGTCTCTGGACAGAAAACCAACAACTATTCCACCAGATCATAGAAAACATGAGTATGTTTGATACAGCAAAAAGTACTCTTAAGAAATGGTGAGCCATACAAGACAAACATAAAGCAACACACGGCAGCATTACAGCGGTTAGCTTTCACATGCAAATCTGGCACACTAACTAACAAACATATTTTTGACCATCTGCGTGAAAAGACTTTAATTCTATGGAACATGAAAAAGGGAAAATTCACAATCTTGGTAGTCCAAATCATATCTGCAGTGTATGATTTGAAGAGATTACACAGAACGGCACCCTCATACTCTGGGTTGCAGACACAGTTTGCCGATCAGCTCATGGACAAGAGTTACAGATAAAGAGACTGCAACAAGCTCATCGACACCTGCCCCATTATCATCAGATACCCTCCAAAAATGTGCCCAAGTTGGAAGTATCCATTGATTTGCAACACTACATTTAGCTCAAGAAAGTGGAACTCTAGCTCAAATATGAATAAATTCACAAAGGTATTAAGGTCATGGAAGACTTCATCAGTTTGACACATAGAAGAATGTGGGGAATAGGGTAGTTTTTATGAAAGATCAACTCTGAAGCCTTTGTATAGCTCCATGTAGTTGTCTCTGGGAGGATCTAGTCAGTTCACTTGCAATTGCTCCACTCTATTAGTCTTACCTCTACTGTTAACAACAATGTAGTTTAGGTTTTTGATATCTCTTAGGAGATGCAACATGCCACCTTACTACTACTATATAACATACTTTCCCTGTTGCTCAAGACGTGAGTCTCCTGCCAAGAGTTCCACATGGTCATCCATTCGCAAGTCCCTAAACTAATAATAACAAGAGGAATTGGTGGCAGCATGTGTGAGATTCTAGCAAAACCATTTCTTACAATGGGAAAGTGTCTCCTGACACCAACCAACTGATGATGCTCTATATCTTTACCCATTCCCACTGCCCAGACCTAGCTGTGACATAGGATGTTTCCAGCACAGACCACCCACCTTCTTCTACCTATGGACCCCATGATCAAGTTTGCTTTCTCCTGAGCATACTATATTCCCATCCTTTTGTCCCCTGAACTACCATTCTCTGTGTTTGAACTCCACTTCCACCTACCCACTCACTCCTTCACTTCCAACCTCACCCACGTTCAACATAAATAACCTGTTCCTAGCTACTACCAGTTCTGAAGAGGAGTCACTGGGCTCAAAATGTTAACTCTGCTTTCTCTCCACAGATGCCAATATATATCGGAGGGTAGAAAGTTTGAACAATCCATTCATATACGATTCTGCAAATATCAATTTACTTCACTCTCTCTGACATTCACATCCTGCTGAACATTCCTAAGCTATCATGACAATTCAGTGAGAAAGTCAGAGCGAAAGCAGACAAAATGGTAAAGCGATAAATGAAAAGTGTAATTCAATAGGGGAATACAGTCAAGGAAACCACAATTTGTAGATGGAAATTGTGTTCACATCAAAGGAATCAATCGTGATTACAAGTTCACATCATCTCCATCAAGACTAAAGTAGATCAAGCAATTGCTCAGTACTGATGGTTAACTGTTGCATGGCAACATAAAGTGGAACACAAGATGCTTGACCACAAGTAGAACAGAATATTTTGAGATTAGCAATTTTGAACATAAATTTCCTCTTGCAACGTAGGACTGCAGTGTTGGTCATCCCCCTCACTGAGGTGACCAAAGTTAGAAGTCACACCACACCAAGTTATAGTCCAACAGGTTGATTTGAAATAACAAGCTTTCAGAGTGTCGCTCCTTCATCAGGTGATCAAGTAGAACTACAATTTCAAGCTTGTAGATCTGTGCCATCATCAATAACTTCAAGCTTCAAAACACTATTGCTGTACTTAGAGAAAACACACTTTGAACTTTAAGAAATGACTGGCATATACAACATATATACATATGATGATTTAATTTCAAATAAAGTCCTTTAATTTTAAATGGACTAATGTTGGTGTTCAATTATTGAAATGCTGGATGCATGTCTCCCTGTGCTGTGTGTACAGCAGTTACAGAGAAACAGGAACCAAATATTAAGCATGAGAACGCAGACATTTTAAAAGTATTGTGTAAAGTTCCTGTTCACACATAAAAATCTGCATATCTCTAAGGTACAAAACACAATACCAATATTCTGTCTTCATGTATGATTAAAGGACCCTGTTGACATAAAATCTTAAAGTCCAGAAAGAGATCATTTGGCCTACTGTACCATCAAGCTATCCAACTGATTATACAACCATTCCCCTTCCCCATAGTTTGATTTTTTTTTCCTTTATCGAGCACGTATCATATTACATTTGGGTTGTACTATGGTCACAAGGTCAGTGTGTCCTGCCTATCTCCACACAGTCTCCAGTACAAGAACTGGGTATTTAACATTTTTAGAGGACATATGCACAAAACATAAACACGTTTAATTGCACAGAACTTTTATTTTCTTCGCAGACCTCACCGGTGGCTTTTAAACAAAATAGTAAAGAATCAACAATATAAAATGTTAAGATCCAAGATCTCTTTCACTGTTCCCTTTTTAACTTAAGTGGGCTCCTGGAATCACTTATCTCTATCAGTCTGTTCCATAATGGTAAGAATAATCCGAATTGTCTAATCCTGCCTTCATGACACATGTGGAATAATGTCTAGTCTGGAAGGCTGTAATTAATCATGGACTTTGTTGATAAATATAATTCATAAACCATGACAGCCAATTCAGGCAGCTTATGAATTGTCAGCATGAATGCAAGATTGAATCATAGCTTCATTATTCCCTCCATCATTTATTTCAGTTGACTACTTTAACAGCACTACTGCTTCCCAGATAGGCTTAAGGGCCATGGTCTACTTACTTTAGAAGCAGCACAGAATTAGAGACATTGGATAGAGGTCTACAAAAGGGCTGGATGGCATGCCTATTGATAAATTATTCCCATTTAACTGACTGGGGGGCAGCAGGAACAGATGTTAAACTAATAAGAGCAGCAATAGACAGTACCCAAAGCCTCTGGAATACACTGCTAGCTGGTGCAGTGGATGCTGATTCTCTGTTTTTCTTTAAGAGGGAGCTTGAGTAGGGCAGAGATCGTATCGTTTGGAGATGTGTATCTACAGATATTACATGGTCTGTGGGATTTCCTGGTCTGATTTTGATCACCTCAGAGAGTCGCAGAAGAATTAAGCAGAATATTTTAACTTTTGTTGACCATGAGGTAGCATGCACTGGCTTTGCCTTGCCCTGGTAGTTACATTGGCTCCAGGAATGGGAGTGAGGAGATTGTGTCTAGATTGCTCCACAACATGGTTCTGAAGATCTGTGCCTTAATCCTGAGAGCTTGTACTGCTTCAATTGTTTGCTAGAGTATTCTGGGTTTTTTGTCTCACATTAATGTGCACATGATGCTAATAGCCTTTTCTCAAAAATTGAAAAGCAGCACTTTTAGACTTAGCCATCATCTAATTTGAGTGCAGAACATATGTCTCTTAAAGGTAATGTAGTTATACAGTCTCTACCCTGAAAAGATTTCTTAGAAATAGTTAAAATGCACAATCTTATAATCACAAAATGCCAAATAAATGTTGCTTAGGCTGCATAAAATTAGTTGACCTCTAAAATTATACACGAACAAAGGAATCAGTTCTTTCTTTCCCCAAAGATAAAATCAGTTGCTGCAACTATATAAACTAAATAAGATGGATGCTGGAAAACAAAGAAAATGCTGGAGAAATTCAGCACCTCTGGAAGAGAGAAACAGAGTTAACGCCTCAAGTTCAAGATGACCGTTCTTCAAAAGTAGTTACATCCAAACGTACAAAATAGGAAAGTGTAAAAGTAGGCCGTTTGGCCCCTCAAGCTGTTCCAATAGTCAACAAGATCACGGCTGATCTGTTTGTGTTTCAAATTCCACATTGCCATCTATCCCCAATAATCCTTGATTCCCTTGTCTGACAAGAATCAATCTCCTTAGGCCATAAAAGTATTCAATGGCACCAATTCTACTGCTTTCTGAGACAGGGAGTCCCAAAGTCACACAACCCTCAGAGAAACCTTGGTAAGTATCAATTTGCTTTTAAAATAAAAACAAAAAGCATTGGTAACACTATTACATGGTTCAAACTGAAAGGGTTTGTGTTGACCTCAGTAATATGGTCACGGACATCTTAAAAACAAATATTATTGGAATGCGGGTGTTTCTAAGAAGCAGGCACTGAACGCACATTCCTTCTTGCTCTGGCCCTGTAACTGCTGAATCAGATTGTTGAAACAACTTGCTCGACCAGTCAGCAGGCAGTTAAAAGTCGGACACATAGACACCAGACCGAGTAAACATGCTCACCATCACTTTCTCAAGGGCAGTTAGGTACGGGAAATAAATGCTGATCTCTCCAGCCATACTCTGTCCTTAGAATTACAGGTGGAGTATCATTAGTGTTCTTTTGTGTCAACTGAAATCAACATTTAGAGCAAGACTTGAACTCAGTTTCTCTGATTATTGTTTCAGTTTTCTGAACGCTGAGCTATTTGTTGTTGGCAGAATGAAGTAAGCCTTAATCTACTTTCTTGGAACTGTAGTACATTGATGGCAGTTTTCTGCATCAGAGTGTCTACTGTCAAATTGAGGGCTCTGACCCACTTTGTTTTGGAGGAGGAAGCACGCTGCACTATAGCCTATAATAAAGTTCTTTAATACTAAGTCCATCTAAGATCCAGTAACAGAGCACTGACCATGATGTAATCACGGAGACCTTTCAGATATGTATAGCTCAGAGGCAGTAGGGTGAATGTTTACTTTCAATACCAGTCAATCTCTGTTCAACTCCCATTTCCTATCTTAAATTGGGCTCCATTGACCTAACTAAATGAAAAATTGTGTGGATTTTTAGATTGAAAGGCTGATCAATGTTTGGAGTATAAATGAAAATTGATTCTGGGGACTTCATCTTCTAACCATTATAGCTACTATAAACTGGTCTAATCCCATCCGTGTCCATCTATGTCGAGGACAAAAACTAACACAGGACAAATGCCTGCCAATCAAAATGGAAACTTTAATCAGGGCCAATACACAAGTTTTCAAATGAGCAGGATTGGACTTCTTTTTAAAAAAAATTATTATTCCATAAATACTTGCGGTGCCTTTAAAAATTTAACCACATAGAAAAAAAAACTTAAACACTAACAGATACATTCTTTATTCTGCTCTGGGACAGAAGTCAACATCATGTGTTTGCAGAAACACAATTATGTGTTGGACTTGTTTCTAAGTAAAGCCTTGGAAAACTACAGTCAAGGCATTCATGAAGAATTTTTAGTAGTTTTAATGTGGGAAAGCCCTCTTGCGTTAATTTCAAGGATCACGGTTCATTTTACTAACTGGAAAATCCGTGACATCACATATAGTAACATTTTCAGTTGAAAAGTAATAGTATTTCTTCTGTAGCCACCAAATTAACTCAGTGTTTCCTGGCACAATTGGTGTAGTGTTTCTTAAGAATCAATGAGTTACTCGAGCTGACTGCTATTTGTGCCCCAGAAAGCCAAAAGGTCTTTCACCAGCTGGATGAATTAAAGAAAACAATTATGTAATTGCACTCGGCAAAGGAAATAAAACAAAGCATAGTGGCCTGCTTTCAGATCCTGATGGAGTGGTGAGAAAAGTAGGTTACTGAGAGTGCTCTCCAGTGAGACTCTCTCTTCCAGAAACCAGCATTCCAAAACAGCAAAACATAATCCTCACAGCTGTGTGTGTGGGTATGAAGTGAAAAACATGTTAGCAGGGTACAAGGATTTCCATTTGGATATTAGAATCATGATGATAGAATTCCTACAGTGTGGAGGCAGGCCATTCAGCCCATCAACCCCACACTGACCCTCCAAAGAGCATCCAACCCAGACCCCCCCAACCCTAAAACCCCGCATTTCCCGTGACTAATCCACCTAATCTAGACATCCCTGGATGCTATGTGCGATTTAGCATGGACAATCCACCCTAAACTGCATATCTTTGGACGTGGAAGGAAACCGGAGCACCCGGAGAAAACAGACATGGGGGAGAATGTGCAAACTCCACACAGACAGTGCTAACCACTGGGCTACCGCCCAGGATCTATTGAAGATCTAAACAAGGAAATCAGTGGCAATCATTAATGATTGCTTTACACTTTCTGTATGGAAAGTGATGGAGAAAAGTAAAGCACCACAGCTTTGAGTCTGAAGCTTTAAACATTTAATAGACTATACGAGATGGAGTAAGTCCTCTGTTCAAATCTATTAGACAAAGCTTAAACTTTGTAGCGTCCATTAAATGATTTCCTGGTACCCACAAAATATATCACCGATAGATTTTCCTTAAGAAACTGAAAACATAGTGTTTTGGTAGTACAAAACTGAGTACTGCTGGAAAATAAAACAGATTTTATGAAAACTTTTCACCTTGTACTTGTCCGGACTATTCATAACAATTCAACTCAACAAAAATGCCATTTGCTGGGTCATTTTCAGGGCAATTCTCTGACCGGAGTCAAATTGCGTGGTTTAAAATTTAAACAAAGCCTGGAATAAACTGTCAATCTTCATTAACTGTTACAGTCTCCATGGCAACAGCTCTACCAAACAGAGTCCACTTGCCGACCAATCAGCACTCTCCTCTCGGGTGGTTTAAATCTTGGTTTTCTCCTTGATTTGGTTTCCTTGCAAATTGTCCGAAGGATTGCAAGATGAAAAGCTTCAACAAAATTTGGCTTTGTGCAGAAATACACTGAATATACTTACAATCAGAAATTCTTATTAAACAGCATAATGTTTAGGATTTAATAGAAAGGATTTTTATTAGGTTAAAAGTTCCAAACTTTTGTGTTTATAAGAATATAGAGCAGTTCTCGAATATCAAGAGGGTGAAGTATATGGTGTAACATGATGTGATATGGTACACTGGGTGTGTGGATGTTTGGAATTATAACATACTGTGGTCTAATGTGTTGAGCACTACAGCATTGCAAAGTTTCCTGTGGTTTAGTGTGATGTACTATGGCATTGCAGTGTTGTTTAAAATAATTCTTGCACAGTAAATTGTGTCGCACTGCATCGTTTTGTTTTCCTTACATTCAGATGAAAATTTGTTAGTTGACGAAAGTGGTATATATGATGGTTTTCCTTCGGGGCAGCACCATTGTCTAAGCATAACTTTAACTACAGCCCAAGGGAACAATGGAAATGGCTGTTTCTACAGTTTCATGGGGATCTGCTGGCATTCACTGGGCCATCAAAGGAGCATTCATGGCTGAGGAAACCTGACCTTGGTCATAAATTTGATAAGGTCCCTTCACAGGAGAGATATGATACACCAAGCCCCAAAAGTCTGGTGCATGTTAGTGCATAAATGTCAGGTTCAATGAGAGGAACTGGAATGTTTTTATTTGCCTTTGGAAAAATATTTACCTTTAGGAATTGTTCAAAGAGGCCTCTCCCACCTGCTCGCAAGCAGAGCTTGGTGCAATTAATTGGGCACTGAATTCATCTCTGGACCTGTTTTTGAGGATTGCATCATATAGCAGTGCAGACATGGGACAAGGTCGTGACCTGGAAATTATCTGATCAGCAGGTTCGGGGCCCTGATTGAAAACCAAGCCCCTCAATCTCATGGAAACGTTTCACTTGTCTCAATTAATAAATCTGCTGGTCCTCCTCATATTAATAAATAAGCTCAATGAGGATACACATAAGAATTTAACAAGAGGAATTAAAATGACTGCAGATTGTGCACTGAACACAGCTCTCTCAGCAGAAACCGGGCAGGCAGGCAGTTAAAATGGATGCACCTACTTAGCTCCATGGATCCCTCGGAAAATCAGCTCCAAGGATTTCAATTGTAACCGAAGTGCTGTGCTGCAGAAGCACAGACAGCTCCATAAGAAAACTGAGACCTAATCTATCCAAGTCCTCCTACACCATGCCACTGTTGCTCTCCTGCAACCCTCCCATGACTGAATTGACATTACTGGAAGCTGCTGTCTCAGATTCACAGAGATAATCTGACAGAACTACAGAATTATTTTTCATAGAATCCCTACAGTGTGGAAACAGGTCCTTCGACCGACAAGTCCACACCGCCCCTCAAAGCATCCCACCCATCCCCCTATAACCCACCTAATCTACACATACCTGGACACTACAGGCAATTTAGCACGGCCATTCCACCCTAACCTGCACATCTTTGGACTGTGGAAGGAAACCGGAGCACCCAGAGGAAACCCACGCAGACATGGGGAGAAGGTGCAAACTCTACACACAGACTGTCGCCCGAGGGTGGAATCGAACCCGGGTCCCTGGCGCTGTGAGGCAGCAGTGCTAACCGCTGAGCCACGGTGCCTCCTTATACAAACTTATTCCCCCCGCCTGTTGACAATTGCATCTTCCACCAGATTTGAGCAAGAGACCAATGTGGCCTATGCAGATAAGTCCCCAAGTGTAATATACTGGAACTCAGTGAAACCTATATTATTTTCTGTTCATGAACATGATGGTATATATTTGGTAACCTACAGATCCAAGTTAAAGACCTTAAAAGACACCTTCATCAAAAATTGCGGTCATTTATGTTGGTTCTTCGAACTTCTAGCCCACGGACACTTGGCTGAGGATTGGTTCCGTTGTCTATATGCTTGAAACATCTCAGCACAAATTAAATGCCAGGCTTGCTAGCAGTTTGAAACACCCTTAGGTGTAATGTAAATCCAATTTTTTTTCTTTCATTCAGGGTCAAGAATTGGTCTCAAATGGGGAAAAAGAACATGATTAGCTGTTAAAATGTGCGCATATCTCTTTGCAGAAACCAACTGGCAGCACTGAGAAGTTTCCCACTGCATCACAGTAGAGAAGTGAGGACTGGCCTTAATCATCAATGTAAAGTCTTATCAAGTAACTGTTTACTGGAAATGTTGCACAATACTAGACGGAGGTGATCTCAGCTATATTACTTCATAATCCCTGCACAATAACCAATAGTACAACGGATTACTTCACAGTTTGGAATTGAATATAGCGTTACATTTTAAACCATTTGGCTCAAATGCATTAGACATCAGGACATTAGAATGTAGACTCAAGGCCAACAAACACAGATCATGAACTTTGCCCACAGGAATAGCACATCTTAAAAAGGAACAAGTTGGCCAGTTCAGCAGGTTTACACATTCTTCTTTTCTAAACTTGGTTTATAACTGGTGCTTGGAATCATATTTACTACAGAACCTGAATTAAAGTCACTGTTTTCAACAGTGAACCACAGTTCATCTTAATGACATCATTATTACAAGTCATGATCTTCAAAATGTTTGCGCAAAGTGAAGACCATATCTTTCAATATAAAACATATTTCCTGTAAAATACCAGGGCAGAAGTATAAAATATAATTACTTGTTTAGTGAATAAGCCTATCCATTTATTGCCTTGCATTACAAACAGTTGTACCCAAAGCATATTCATCACTCATCCACATCAATGTGAAGAAAAGGAAATAGTTACGTAGTGTTTGGCAAACTCAACATTTTCATTACAAAGCTCTCCTAAATGAACCTTCCACTCACAATATCTATTAACATAACAAGCAAGATTGGGGGCAAGAGACAACAAGGTGCAAAGCTGGATGAACATAGTAGGCCAAGCAGCATCATAGGAGCAGAAAGGCTGACGTTTCGGGCCTAGACCCTTTATCAGAAAAAGATTGGGGGGCAAGTTTCTTAAAGAAGGAAAATGCAGCTTGGTGTGAAAACAAGTGAGTTTCCTGCAGCAAGGAAAGATAGCTATAGGGGTACAAAAGAATGATTGAAGGGCTGGAATTCTGAAAATTGCAATTGTTTTTTCCCTTTGTGAAGTTCCATGATTGATCTGCTGTGATCTGTTTAATAGACCAAAGATAGGGGGTCATTTTAAACAAACATTAGTTGAGAAAGCCAAGGTGATTGTCTGATATGCCAGTTTTACCCCAATTGCCACCCAATTTTATTTCATTAATTTTAATAGAGATTAAATTTGTGAGAGTTGCACAAAGTGTCAAATTTAATTTCCTCAGTTTGTTGATAAATGTTAGGTTTTGATTGCCTCCATAGTCTCATGCTCACTTCAAATTTGTACGTACTCACCACAAACTTTCACACCTCATATTGATAATTAAATAAAGAATGTGATTCAAAATGTTTGGCAAATTAATGAAACATACTATAAACGTAAACACAGTCAGAAGTGTCTAGTAATTCAATCGCCTTAGTAAATACTCATTTGTGAAGTGAAAGCCTGGAGCAGGCTCACTTGTTTCAGTTTTCCCTGCTGTTTCTAGTTTATCGGTGTCCCTTACTGTTCGTTGTCCCGCAAGTTTGTGAATTCATCTCAAAACTCCAGCTGTATCAATATCTTGGCTCACAATTTGTGTTTCTCTTGAAGTCCAACTCCCACACTCTTCAACTAAAGAAAAAACCTTTCCCAAGCATGGAGTATACCAAAGAGCATTATAGTCAATGAATCCTCTTGGAGTGTAGCGCTGGTGATGTAAAAAACAAGCAGAACGGTCAATTTGCACACAGCATAGCCCAATCAACAGCAATGCGGTAACTGGCTAAAACAACTCTAAATCTTCTACAGACTAGTGTCATGGAATCTTTCGTATCAGTCCAGTCATAAACCACTGGCTGCAGAGGTACAGATTCAGACAGAGATAGAAGTAGCTACTCTGGTTTGGTTTTCTTTGTCCCTAACCCAAGGCCATTAAGATCAACCATTATGTTCCCACAGTCAACTAATTACGGTCAGCTACTTCAACAGAAGGCAGAGTTTTATCTGCGACCTTTCTTGATAATGCCCAATTCAGCACCATAAATATATATACACATATACATAGAGTCATAGAGTGATACAGCACAGGAACGGACCCTTCAGTCCAACCAGTCCATGCCGAACACAATCCTAAACTAACTAATCCCACCTGGCCCATATCCCTCCAAACCTCTCCCATTTGTGTACGTATTCAAATGTATTTTAAACGTTGTAATTGTACCCACATCCACCACTTCCTCAGGAAATTCATTCCACACATGAACCACTCTGTGTAAAAAATGTCCATATCCGGCAATATCCTGGTAAATCTCTTCTGAACCCTCTCCAGCTTAATAATATCCTTCCTATAACTGGGCAACCAGAACTGGACACAGTATTCCAGGAGAGGCCTCTCCAATGTCCTGTACAACCTCATATGACTTCCCAACTTCTATACTCAAAGTACTGAGCAATAAAAGCAAACATGCCAAATGCCTTTTTAACCACCCTGTCTATATGTGATGCAAACTTCAGAGAATTATGTACCTGAACCCCTAGGTCCCTCTGTTCTACAATACTACCCAAGGCCCTACCATTAATTGCATAAGCCCTACCCTTGCTTGTTGTACCGAAATACAATACCTCACATTTATCCAGATTGAACTCCATCTGCCATTTTTAAGCCCATTGATCCATTTGATCAAGATCCCTTTGCAACCTTAGAAAACCTTCTTCACTGTCTACAATGCCACCAATTTTGGTGTCGCCTGCAAATTTACTAACTATGCCTTCGATATTCTCATCCAAAATTTTTTTAAAATGATAAACGAAAGTGGACCCAGAACCAATCCCTGTGGAATACCGCTGGTGACAAGCCTCCAGTCTGAAAAGCAACCCACCACCACCACTGTCTCCTGCCATGAAGCCAATTATGTATCCAATTGGCAAGCGCACCCTGAATTCCATGAGACTCAACTTTACTAATTAGTCTACCATGTGGAACCTTGTCGAAGACTTTACTAAAGTCCAAGTAAATAACATCTACTGCACTGCCCTCATCAATCTTGTTGGTAACTTCCTCAAAAGACTTAACCAATTATGACAGATATGATTTTTCTTGCACAAAACCATGCCGACTATCCTGAATCAATTTTGGCCTCTCTAAATGTCCATAAATCCTATCTTTTATAATCAACTCCAACAATTTACCCACAACCGAAGTTAGACTCATAGGTCTATAATTACCCGGTTTCTCCTTACAACCTTTCTTAAATTGAGAAAACCATTTGCTTGAATCCATTTTGTATATAGAGAAAAAACAAGCCGTTGTGAGAAATCACTCAGTCGCCCATTCAGGAATTAAACAAGCTGAACAGTTTAGATATAGACATAGACATAGAAGCCTACAGTGTGGAAACAGGCCATTCAGCGCAACAAGTCCACACTGTCCCTCCAAAGAGCATCCCACCCTGACCCATTCCCCTACCCTTTGCCTGTAGCCCTGCATTTCCCATTTCTAATCCATCTAACTTACACACCCTGGACACTTCAGGCAATTTAGCATGGCCAATCCACCTAACCCGCAAATCTCTGGACTGTGGGAGGAAACCAGAGCACCAGGAGGAAACCCACGCAGACACAGGGAGAATGTGCAAACTCCACGCAGACAGTCGCCCCGAGGGTGGAATTGAACACGGGTCTCTGGCGCTGTGATGCAGCAGTGCTAACCACTGAGTCCTGACTTAGTATCCCTCTGCTCTGAAGCATCTTGCTATGTCGCATTGAAAGAAAATAGAGTGATTCTGACAGCAAGGGATTCTTTAATTCATGAAAAGTTTAAACTAAACACTGCCAGTATTTCTGAAGACCATAGTTTGTCAGACAGCACAGTAACTATGCTTTAAGCAATCCAAACAATGTAGTTCAGTTATAACGTTGATAACAAAATACACCCAGTTTAAATGTTTGATGTACCCATACCCTGTTATAACATATTTTGGAAAACTGGAAACGTTGCCAATCAGTTTAATTAGCCACAGTAACCCAACCAATATGCTAATCGAGACTGAAGCAGGAAATAAAAAGGAAGAGAAATACAACCAACCTGTTGCAATTGTAGTGAACAATGATGGAAAGTGACACTGGACCTGAAATGTTAACTCTGCTTTCTCTCCACAGATGTTGCCAGATCTGCTAAGTTTTTCCAGAAATTTGTTTGTTTTTCTGTTTTCCAGCATCTGCAGTTCTATAGTTTTTTTGTCCCTCTATGAATGAAATTCCACATTCAGAAAGGATTTACACTAAAATAAAAGATCAGGATAATCTCACTTAAATACATCAGACTCTTGGGGAAGATGACTAATCTTGTATTTACCATTTATTCAAGTAGACGTAAGTACAAAGCAACTCATAATTCCGCAATTTAGAACCTCTCTCATCAGTGACAGCAAGTTTGGCAGTTGTGATAAAAGGTCATTGGCCTGAAAAGTTAACTTTGTTCCTCTCTCCACGGATGCTGCCTGGCCTGCTGAGCGTTTTCAGTTCTTATTATAGTCCCAGCAATGTTCTGAATCACTTCCTCTCATTTTACTATTAGACAGCAAATCAGATTTGACAAGTGTTATGTATCAGCAAGGAAGCAGTACAGTTAAGGTAACTAAGGAGCAAGTGATTCTGAATCACCATGTTTACTTTCTCAGGCACAATGAACTCTTCAGCACGGCAATTTCCACATCTTTCTTTCACACTGCCAGCAAACAGTAATTAAAACAGAAACAATTTGCATTTAAATAATGCCTTTCATGACTCAGCATGTTCCTAAACATTTCACAGCCAATGAGTTGTGGTCAGTGTTGTAATGGGCGAATAAGATTTTGGCGAAATAATCATCTTCTGTAGTGTTACTTGAGGGTACTAGCCAGGACACTAAAAGAACTCCCCCTGCTTGTCTTCAATTAGTGGTGATGACGTGGAGGTGCCGGTGTTGAACTGAGGTGGACACATTCAGAAGTGACACAACACCAATCCAACAGGTTTATTTAGAAGCTTTTGGAACACAGTCCCTTCGTCAGGTGCAGTGAGACAGCAGGGCACACAGACACAGAGTTGATAGGCAGAGAAGTCAAAAAATCACACAACTGGTGTGAGTCGAGTGTCAAATGAAAAGTCTCTGCACATGACCAAGAGTGTTAGATGGTGTCTAACATGCCTGTAAAGTCAATGTCAGTGCTTGGCTGTCATGGCAACCAGGCAGAGCGATAGGAATATACAAAAGGGGACATCTTATGTCAGGCACTGAACTGTGGGTGTGAGGCTGTCTCGGAGTTTTAACCTGGAATTAGGCTGGTTTTATTCCAAAAGGTGGAACTTATAAGAAGCCACACTGACTGACTGTGACTACAAATGGCGGATGCAGTATAATTTGGGTAAATATGAGGTTATTCACCTTGGAAGCAAAAACAAGAAGGCAGATTACTACCTGAATGGCTGTAAATTGGGAGAGGGGAGTGTGCAGTGGGACCTGGGTGTCCTTGTGCACCAGCTGCTGAAGGTAAGCATGCAGGTGCAGCAGGTGGTAAAGAAGGCAAATGGTATGTTGACCTTCACTGCAAGAGGTTTCACGTACAGGAGCAGGGATATGTTATTGCACCTGTACTAGGTTTTGGTGAGACCACACCTGGACTATTGTGTGCAGTTTTGGTCTCCTTTTCTGAGGAAGGATGTTCTTGCTCTTGTGGGAGTGCAACGAAGGTTTACCAGGCTGGTTCTGGGGATGGTGGGCCTGACGTATGAGGAGAGAATGACTAGGTTGAGATTGTTTTCACTGGAGTTCAGACGAATGGTCGGGGGGCATCTCATAGAGACTTATAAAATTCTAACAGGACTGGACAGGGTAGGTGGAGGGAGGATGTTCCTGATGGTGGGTGTGTCCAGAACCAGGGGTCACAGTATGAGGAGTCGGGGTAGACCATTTAGGATGGAAATGAGGAGACATTTCTTCATCCGAAGAGTGGTGAGCCTGCGGAATTCATTACCACAGGAAGTAGTTGATGCCAAAACATTGAATGTATTCAAGAGGTGACTAGATATAGTACTTGGGGTGAATGGGATCAAAGGTTATGGGGAGAAAGCAGGATTAGACTACTGAGTTGGATGATCAGTCATGATCATGGAGAATGTGGAGCAGCCTTGAAGGGTTGAATGGCCTCTTCCTGATCCTATCTTCTATGTTTCTATCAGCAAATAGTCAAACATCTTGGATGAAATGATTCACCCCACAAATTTAAATATACGTGTGTGTGTGTGTGTGTGAGTGAGAAAGACGGAGAAAGAAGGAGATACAGCTGTAATATCCAGCTGGCATGTGAAAGATAACATGCTTGAGAGTGTGCAGGCAACGGCCTCAACCGTGATCTTGGCTTCACATCACACTACAGGTGACCCCCACCACACTATTCTGTATCTGTAAAATCTTCCTTACTTTCCTGTTTTGACAGCATCACCTTGATAACTTGTTATGACCTCTCTATCTTAATTAGTTTGTACAGTTTTGAATTACCTATTACATTGTCTCACACACGCATACACATATACTCTCTCACATTCACACACTCTCTCTCAAACACACACACACACATTTTTTATATATATATATATATATATATATATATATGTAAATCTATGGGATGAATCTTTTCATCCAAGATATTTGTTTATTTGCAAATACATTTTATTTTGTTCAAAAAACACACAATGTGTAGTCACACAGTCAGCCAGCATGGCATCTTATAAATTCCAGCTTTTGTAATAAAACCAGCCTGATTCTAGGTTAAAACTCAGACAGATTCTGAACAAAGCCTCACACCTACAATTCCGTGTCTCACCTGAGATGTCATATATTCCTCTGCCTGATTGTCATGACAGCACAGCACGGACATTGACTATATAAGCACTTTAGACACCATCTAACACTCTTAGCCATCTGAAGAGATTAATTATCTGACACTCAGTCGTATGATCTTTTGATCTCTCTGCCTATAAACTCTGTGTCGGTGTGCTGTTCTCTCTCACTGCACCTGATGAAGGGGCTGCGCTCTGAAAGTTTGTGAGATTCCAAATAAAGCTGGTGTCGCATGACTTCTGACTTCAATTAGCGCTAATGTGATCTTTTACATCCACCTGGGAGACAGTTTTACATCTCATCTAAAAGACGGTACATCTAGCAGTGCGACATTTCCTTACTGCCTTGATTATTTGCTCAAGCTCCTAGAATGTTACTTGGGTTCACAGCATTTTAACTCAGAGCTGTCAATTAAAAACAGATGCAGTCACAGAAATAGCTCTGAGGTTTCTCTTCAATAAGGCCATCCTCAGAATATGTAGATCTTCATTCAATTTTCCAATGCACATCTCACCAGGGCAGGCACGGAACTCTTTGTGGAGTCTGGAATCAAGACACATTCTGGGAGACAGATTAGAAAGGAGATACAGCTGTAATATGCAGCTGGCATGATGCTCGCATGGAAGTCAAAGATCGCTAACATTTAATTCACTAAAACTCAGCTTCAGCTGAAACACCATGGAGATGTGCTAGACAGATATAAAAGAAACGCAAAATAAAGTAATAGAAGAGAATGCAATATGAGAACAAAAAAGGTGTCATGTGCTTGTCAGTTTATAGCTCCAGGTCAGAATAAACCAGTGAGTGCCATTCATTCTCTCTAAAAAAATATTTAAATGGACACATTTGAAATATGGTGGATACTTACTAGAGGAAGGAAATGTGGAAGGATAGTTGGATAGATTGAGTACAGCACTTAAAAAGAATCAAATATTTAAGGATTCTAACTTCATTAATCATATTCAATTCTTTCTCTAATGTCAGTGGTTAACCAAAGCAAGCTCATAACATAACTGTGTGGAGTACATTACCACCTCATTTATGGTGCTGTAATTCAGTTGAAAGTACAGGACATTGCTTGTTCATGTGGGGGCTCCTTCACCTTATTAATGGCCACTATAATTTAATGCCATATCCTCTAGTCTCCTAGTCATTATATTATATGTCAGATCCGTGGAGATATCCATCTAATGTCAACACAAACGGTCAGACATTCCTTGGTTTTAGAGGGTGAAGTAAAACTTCGACTAATCTCAACAAAGCTTTAAACTGGTACACCCTCCCTAACAGCTCTGTGGGTTCACCTAGTGGTTCAAGTGGCTCCAGTGGTTCAACAAGGTAGCTTGCCATTACCTTCCGCAGGGCAAATTGCAACGGGCAATAAATATCCAACATTTGGCTGATGAAAGGATTGTTTTTTTCAAATTCCAATCCAAGGCTCATTTTACTAGTTCAGCAATCTCCCAATGTTCTAAAGAATTTCAGAAAGAATTGCAAAGTTGAAATCATCGGAGAAAAAAATCAAAATAGGTCAGTGGTTCAAGACACATTTAAGAGTTAGGCTCCTATTCAGTAAATATATGAAAACTGGTGACTATATTTCAAAAAATTAACTTAATTGGCTTTAAAGGTGTTACATAAATGCAACATTTTCTTTATTCTTCTGACTTCTTCAAAACCTATAACTATCTTGGTACATTGTAGCACACTACATCAGTTCACTTCAAGTAGTTGATTTTTGCAAATGAATTAGTCAATTATTTCAAACAAGCAATATAAAAAACAGGCATACTAAGGCAAAGCTAGCTGTGATGATATTGAACAATTCAACAGCTTTGAATTTAGAGGAACTGATTTTATCCTACAAGGTGTTATAGATGAAGTGGTTGGAGGAAGATGGCAGGAGGAAAAAGAAGTCACAAGAAAAATGGTTTTATAACCTACTTGAACTCAGTACTGCCTCAGGCAAAACGGACCTCTATTATACAAAACATTTTAAAGTGCAGAAATGTCTAACCAATGGTATAAGGAATGATGTTGACAGTGGAGTACTGCTGGACACGAGATTTATGATTGGAAAATGTGAGACCAACTACAGACAGGATGAAGGTTTATTGTTCAGACTGATCGAGAAGTGTCACCAAAGTGGCATTTTAAATCAAATGGATTTCTTGCTCATCACCATCTTCTCATGGATTATTAGGGATGCTGGCCTGGCCAGTGATGGGCATACCCATGCACAAAAAGAAAACCTCCAGGCCGGGTGCTTGTGATAGATGGATACTCAAGGGAATTCCTCAATCATATTCATCATACACTTGTCATACAATACTCATTTCTGTCATACGCAAAGCTGTTTGCATCGAGTTATTTTCCTAGGTCACATCAATTTTGGGTTCACTGAAAGGAGCATCATCAAATGTCAAGTTTTAGAAATTTGCATCACACATTCTGAAGAGCATGGGTAAAAAGTGCACGGGGACACAAGCAAAGACACCCTAAATAAGGATTGTACCTCACATTAGACCAAAAGATATCATGACAGAGCTAGAAGCCATATTGTTCCATGAGGAAGACAAAGACATGATGAACTAGGTTTGGAACAGCAAGTGTAGCTTTTGCTAGAGGTTGAACTGAGCATAAAGTCAGTTTATGTAGTGTTTTGCTGGTGTCCTGTTCTGTTGGTTTTAATTCGGGGAAGTATTCTTTAGCTGATGTATGTTAAATTTTGATTTTAGAGAGTTATTGCTCCAGGAATAAGGAGCTCTTTTAGATTTAATATAACTTGCAGCAATCCTACACTAAATATGCACCATCACCTCTTTACGCCATTTCTTTATGTATTACACTTTCTTTACCCATTAAAACCATGCATTCCTTTAATGAACTAATACTCCATTCCAGATATTTTAATCAATCTGTTTAAATGTTTATGACTTATCTCTAAAGCAGGTGGGACTTGAAACTGGACCTCCTGGACCAGAGAAAGGGACACTAACACTGCACCATAAAAGCCCTCAAACGCAGTTCCACCACTTTCATCATTACATTTGGGGTTGGATGGTTTGCGCTATCGAGAGAAGCTGGGGCTATTTTCCCTGGAGTGTCGGAGGCTGAGGGGTGACCTTATACAGGTTAACAAAATCATGAGGGTCATGGATAGAGTGCATAGACAAGGTCTTTTCCCCAGGGTGTGGGAGTACAAAACTAGAGGTCATAGGTTTAATGTGAGAGGGGAAAGATTTAAAAGGGGTCTAACGGACAACAGTTTCATGCAGAGGGTGGTGCATGTATGGAACGAGCTGCCAGAGGAAGTGGTGGAGGCTGATACAATTACAACACTTAAAATGCATCTGGATGGATATATGAATAGGAAGGGTTTAGAGGGATATGGGCCAAATGCAGGCAAATGGGACTAGATGAGTTTAGGATATCTGGTCAGCACGGATGTGTTGGACCAAACAGTCTGTTTCTGTGGTGTACATCTCTATGACACTATGACTTCAATTGCAGTCTGAAACTTTGAAATACTGAGTGAGTCAGAACAGCGGTGACTTTTGCAGTACCCTGGTGCTGTGGAAACGAAAGGCGATATTGACAGAATTGGAATTGCTTCTAGTCTCAAGGGTAAAATTAAATATCGGCTACAGAATTAAACAAATTAAAATATGAAGTTTGTAAATAGTGCTGGTAAAAGGGTGCTAGAAGCTGTATTGTAATTTGGATTTCACTAAGGACCAGAAAAAAAAATAAGATTGGAGAAATTTCCAAAGCCTTAAAGCAACATTTTGAACGCTCCACTGATGTTACACATTAACGATATGTGTTTTACATCAGAGTTCAAGGGGGGAAGGAGACTGATCAGTACGTGGCAACACTGACACATATAGCAGAATCATATGAGTCAACACAACTGACATAAGAGACCCACTGAGACAGCATGTCTGCTGGTAAAGAAGAAACCTACTCCCAGGAAAACTAGAAGCTCAGAGGTTGTCTATTATCAGCTAGAGAGTACTCATGGGAGATTAGACAAGGCTTTGCATAATGTTGAGATGCAGTCCAGACCAAAAAAGAACAATATAATGGTAAAAAATGAAGAAATGTCTGCAGGGGACCAGCAGTAAGGTCAAGGCCAGAGCATAAGATGTAAAAATTGTGGTTAACACCACATATAAGGAAAAAGAATGCACGTTCAGCATAGGGAAAATAGTATTCAAGCTGCCAGAAACTGAATCACTTTACACACCAATGCCTAACTAGAAAGACACAAAGCAAGCCTATAAAGATGCTTAAAACAGTGGGGAGAGTAGCTGAACAGATGTCAGACGAGAAATGATTTGAGACTGTGAGAATGGTAACTGCAGAAGGGCAGTGCATCTGAAGTCAGAATATCATGCAACAACACGACCTTCACAGATCTGTACAAGGCAGCTCAAATCGATGACGCAAAAAATTAAGCCCTTGAAGGTAAAGGTTGAGGATATATGATGAAATGATGCTTATCCCAAGAAGACAAATGAAGCGGGGATTCCAACGCATTGGGAAGAATGAAGATGTGCAGTTCTACAGAATAGACATTAAGCAAAACGTCGTCATCTTAAAGCTTGGATTGGTGATTCTACAAGTGCCAGAAGAAGTTTTCACAAACCACTAAACCATCATTTGCTAAGCAGATCTTCAAACATTATAAAGATGCTTTTACAGGTCTTGAATGCCTTCCTGGTGAATATCATCTCAAAGTAGATGAGAGTGAGAGACCAACTCAGCATTTGCTGAAGAGAGATGCTGCTTGGCCTGCTGTGTTCATCCAGCTCTACACCTTGTTATCTCAGATTCTCCAGCATCTGCAGTTCCTACTATCTCTGATACAATTTGCTGAAGAGATTTCTGGCTGCCCTCAAATCCAGTCCGAGAGAGAAACGGAAGAGCTAGAAGACAGCAATAACAAAAATAACAAGAACCACAGACTAGATCAGCAGATTGGTAGCAGGGAAAAATCCTGAAAAGCTGAGAGCATGCATACATCCAAATGGATCTCAAATAAAGCTTTGAAGAGATCTTGCTATTCTACGGTAACTATTGAAGAAATTTTATCACGACTTGTCAAGGCAAAAGGTCTTTACTACCCTCAATGCAAAGGAGTGTTTATTGGGAAGTGATGAAAGCAGCAGTTTTTTTTCCCCCGAATACACTCTGATTGCTATTTGGGAGATCCAAGTGGCTGTGCACGCTATTTGACATTTCCATTGCTCTGGAACAATATCAACAGTGCACGAGATAGTCAATGACCTTAGTGGGCTGATATTGTGGATGATCAGCTCATGTATGGATGAGAAAGATGGCAAGATAGAGATGCGGAAGTGTGGCAAGCAGGGAAATTACATTACAGTCCCAATAAATTCAAGACAGCTGGTCCCCCTGCACTGACCCCCTGAATATTGTCTAGTTCAGCCTCAGAAAGTTGCCAGACGGACAAAGTACTTTGTTAGTGAGCAGTGATCTTATGGCAGGAACCAAAGACACAACCTGATCCACTGTGTATTTTCACAATTTTCTCTTATTGAAAATCGACACAATTTGGGAAGAAAGTGAATGCCTATGCAGGAATGCAATAGCATTTGTTGGGGCGAGAAAGAAACACAGTTTAGTAAGGTGGATCTGCCTGCCTACATTTGCTTTGACAAATGCATGGAGAACAGAGTTAACTTCAGTCTAAAAATAGGCCTGCTCTCTGTGAGTGAGATGATTGAATTTGGGTGACAGCCTTCCATGCCTCCTCCTTGATTCTAAATAATATAAAATTACATGTGAATTGTGGTTATGATCTAAACCTTTCTTTCTCACAAACAACAAGGGCATGAAATACTAATGGGGTGTGATTCAGCAGTTTTGTGCTCTTATTACAGAACCCTTACACAGCTCTTAATGTTGTATCACAAACTGATCTACATACAATCACTGTAAAAGCATCACATTGTTCTCCACATTGCTAAATTAATGGCTGAGAAAACCTCAGCCGGATCATTTCAGGACACGGGTCTCCTCTGGTGTGATCAGTTGTTTATGTTGCAGTCTGGAAACAGCCTTAAATGTTAACACATCAGCATAGGAACGTTAGTGACAATTGGTCAATGAAGGATGCACTGGTTCAGATGAATTCCCTGTGAGGGAGGCAGAAATGGCTTGATGCAAGATTCTTGATTTTATCTCCTGGTCTGGGAAAAAAATTGATGAAAATGCCATTGTAAATAATCAGTTGCATAGTTAGTCATTTCTGGATGGGGATGGGAATTGCAGCAGTATGATTAATTAAGGCTACACGGTGACTTTACCAACAGTGATACCATATTTACACGAATTAACTGACTGGGCCACACCAACAACAAAGCCATTGAATATTATTTGTCCTGTCAGTTGTGCACACCATTACCAATGGGCTATTTTCAGTTGTATCACATCAGAGAATCTACTGCAGTTAATTACTGTCCGAAAGGCAGGAGTTACTCATAGAAGAGCTTTTCAAAAAAAACAGTTCGTGCTTTTTCTGAAGGCATAAAGCACAATACTTGAGACTTAAGATGATTCAGTCCCTTTGGAATCTTGGTAGAGGACAGTTATCAGTTAGCATTAAGACACATAACTCCAAAACCTGCTGGAAGTTTTAAATACAGGATGGACCTGTCGGTCTAACCTTGCACATTCAGTCTTGATAGGTCTCCTGAGGAAAGACTCACAGGATCTCTCGTTGGAGCAATTTATTTTTCTTCTATACATTATTTTCCTGGCAAAGAGTAAAGCTGTACTGTCTTTCAAAATTGGTGAAAACTGACCTTTTAAAAAAAACTCAGCAAACACTGGAAATCTAAAATAAAAACAGAAAATCCTGGAATTGCAGAGCCAGTCTGTCAACATCTGAAAGGGAAAAACAGATTATTATTATACCAGGGCCCTCGAGCCCACCTAAAAATGTTCACCTATTCTCGCTTTTCAAATACTGAAAAATAATTTGGCTCTGGTGAGGAATAATCTTCAATTTAGCACTGGGATGCAAAACTCGTGCAGTACACTGGGAGCCCAGAACAGAAAGCATCTGATTTCAAATCGGTTCAAATCAGTTGTAGAGGTCGAAACCATAATAGACAAGAGATTCTTGTGAAGTTGCATTTCCTGAAATCCTCAGAGATCATTAGATCACTTTACGGCACTGGTGCCAGGCACAGGGAGTACACGTTCCTGGCTTTACCAACAGTGAAGTCCAGCCAGCATTACATTGTAGAAGCTAGTTGAACATTGCACGCCTTTTAGTGTTAGCTTAGTGTTTTCAGTTTCTTTGCTTTAGAATGAAGGCAGAAATTTAGGGTAGAATTTAATGCCACTTGGGAGCAAGTTGGGGTTGAGTTTCAATTGCGCAGATGGCATGGAATACAGATCCAGTAGTCTACCTGACTAACATCCAATTCAGTCAAAAGATAGAAAAGGTCAGGACCAGCTTTCCTGCTTCTAGGCTTACCAAAGCTCTTAAGTAGCCAATTAATGATAACCCCTCACCTCATCAATGCTAACCTTCATCCGCAGTATTTCAATTCACCCCGTACAGTCTGTTCTAGAGAGCAAGGGCATAGAACTTATTCACCACAATATCTGGGCATGTGGTGAATGAATTTGGGGGTGAGGATTGGCAGGGGTATTCACTTGGTCACACCAGTAAATTTAATCATCAAACAAAACTGAAGGACTATCAAGAGTAAATTATGTTATCCATAAATTTGCGTTTCTTGATATCTTTTGTAAAACAAAATCACAGTGGAAACCAGACTTCCACACAATCCTGGCCACATCCTTAGATCTAATCAATCATCATGGTCAGTTTCCATAAATGGTGCCAGTTAACAGGCTTTTGACAAACTTTGTAAAATTAAGGGTTTTAAAATAAATTCCAAAACACAAATTGATATTTGTGTCTTCACTTTGACTGGGACAACACCAAAATCCTGGGACAGGCTAGGGAGAGACAGGCACGAGAATTCCCAGAAGCCTGGCACTCCACGAAGCACGCTATTAATAAACACATTGAACTTGACCCCATATACATTCCACTACAAAGGAAAACCGTAAGTGAGGCAATCCATCTCAACAGAACCCAGAGTTTAAAAACCAGGCGGGAAAACACACCGACGCTTTATCAGAGGCTGCACTGAGGATGTCACCCAGCATGGTAACGAAGCGTCTACGAAACAAGAAACCAGCATGGCGAGCCAACCAACCTCAATACAAATTGATATGCTTTGAAAGTGGTCAATTTTATTTCTAATTTACCAAGTTAGCAACTTATACACCAATGTAACTAGTATATGGTTCTGTATAGCTTTTAAAGTAACTTAGTGTTCAAAATTGTATTATTTACAGGTAATTCCATTCAATTTCCCTTCACTGCGCATGGTCCATTTAAGGTTGCCACACAGCCACACATTTACATCTTAAAGGGACTCTCTTTTTTGTACAGCCTGCCTGTTCCCTATGTGGATAGTTCTGGACTATTGCACTGCAGTGTATCCATATATCTTAAAGGGAATGTTTGTTTGACTCTCTAATTAGAAGCTCTAATTATTTCTGATAGAATTGTTTTCAGTCATGTTAATAAAACAGCACTAGGTTACTGCCGTTTCACATGCATCAAGGAAAATTTCTTAAAGCATAATGACAAATAATGCATCCTAAAATGCTGCCAAGCTGTACTGGTTAATAGGAGATTACACACTGAATGCCATTGGAAACATGAGCAAAAAAGCCCATTCTTTGAAACAGGCATAATTCATACCCCAATCGCTCATTGTGCCTGAAGTGGAAATACTTGGCCAGTATGTTTCCCTAGTAATAAATACAATCTAAAAAAAAAACTGATCATTGTGGGTTGACTATTTCAGTGTTTACTCGAAATGACTCAAAGGGCAGGGCAGCATGTAATGCGCTGTCCCACAGATCACACCCTTCACTCCACCCACAAGCAACAAACCCATAGGGTGATGCTGGGCAGAGGCTAACTGCTTAGCCACAGGAAGAAGAGGTTGGTAGTGGGGGAAAGGGAGAAATAAAAAGCAGTTACACTACAAGTTTCTCTTGTATCTTTCCTAGCAGCTGATTTCAAAGGCACAAAGACACAAATTTTGGAGTAGATCACCTACACACAGTTGCAACAATGATTGAGTGACAGCCATGTGGAAATAGCAGAAAAGATACAGATAATGTAACTACAATGAAGAGGCATCTCCCCGTCAAAAAAAAAGCTAAAGATGCTGCAACCTACTACAGGCAGTCCCTCGATTGTGGAAGCGCTCCATTCCCAAGTTGATTTCAACACAAGTTGGAACACAATCCAGGTCAACTTCAAGCAGCTGTTCATAAGTTGGGAATGTTCATGTGTTGGATATTTAAAATTACAACCGATACGGAAACGCACTTTTAAGTACGAGCATTCCCAAGGGACACCCCCGCCCCGCCCATACCTGCATATCAAGCAGCCTCAGCAGCGAGTGATAGGCAGAGCTAAGCAATTCCACAACCAACGGATCAGATCTAAGTTCTGCAGTCCTGCCACATCAAGTAGCAAATAGCGGTGGCCAATTAATCAACTCACCAGAGGAGTAGGCTCCTGAGCCCAGCACGTCAGTGCAAAAGGCAAGGCTGAAGTATTTATATCCGTCTTCAGCCAGAAGTGCCGAGTGAATGATTCATCTCAGCCTCCTCTGGAGGTCCCCGGCATCACACATACCAGTCTTCAGCCAATTTGATTCATTCCACATGATTTCAAGAAACAGTTGGAGGCACTGGATACTGCAAGGACTGTGGTCCCTGAAAAAATTCTAGCAACAATACAGAAGTCATGTTCCAATACTAGTGACACTGCTAGCCAAGCTTTCCCATACAGTTACAACAAACAGCATTTACCAGGCAGTGTGGAAAATTGCCCAGGTATGTCCTGTCCACTTGAAGCAGGACAAATCCAACCCAGTCAATTACTGCCCAATCATTAGCGAAGTAAGGGAAGGTATTGTCAACAGTGCTATCAAATGACACTTCCTCAACAATAACCTACTCACTGATGTTCAGTTTAGGTTACGCTAGGCTCGTTTAGCTCCTAAACTTATTACAGCCTTGGTCCAAAAAAAAAGGCAAGAGTCAAACACAAGCAAAAGGAAGGGCAACTGCCCTTAACAACAAGACAGCAGTCTAGCATTAAAATTGAGGTCAACAAGAATCAGGGGAATTCTCTCCACTAGTTAGTTATACTGAGCACAAAGAAAGATGGTAGTAGCTTTTGGAGGTCAATTATCTCAGTTCCAGGACACCTCTGCAGGAGCTCCTTAGTGTAGCTTGTGTGACGAGCACTACTGGGTACTGTGTTCATGTAAATACAGCATTCCATATCTGGTTTCTACCATTTTCTGTTACCTCCAGAGACACCTCCAACATACCTACTTCTTAAGTTCTAAACATAACCAGTACGTTTCACAATGGACTTAAGACAAAGCAGTAGCTACCCATATACTCTAAAGATGGGCCTTGAAGATTTCAAGTGCTAGGGGTCATTCTCTTTTGGCAGCTTCTCTAACTGTGGGATTGTCATTGGGGAATAAATATTGTTGATGCACTGTAAAAAAACAAATTGCCTTTGTTGTTTGCATGGATGGCTCTCTCACATTTTGTCATTGCCAGAGGCATCAGGTTTTGTCGTCAGACTATTTGTCTAATATCCACACCTATGAGCTATCCTTCCCTCTAGATAAACACCGCAAATTCCAAAAGCATTGTTTCAGTTCAACAAAGTTCACACCTTTCACAAAAATTCTAATGCTAACCCAAATCTCAGGTTGAACTAGACTGTTGGCAACATTGGTGTAACCCTTTGACTGAGAATGGAGTTTCCTGCCCCATTCTCCTTTCATTACAAAATAACCTACCTCCACCTCCACAAAAATGGTTCATTCCCATCCCTGCCTCAACCTTCTTGATGCTCTAAGTGTCAGCCATGGTTTCATTAACTCCAGGTGAGGTGGGAGTGACTGCCCTCAATACCAAAACCACATTTGACAGTGTGTTGCATCTAGGAGCTCTAACAAAACTGGAATCAATTGGAATCAGGGGAAAACTCTTTGTTGGTGGGCAAAGTTTGCTGGTCAAGCCTGGCACAAAGGAAGGTGGTCTAGGTTTTGGAATAAATCATTTCAGCTCCAGAACAATTCTGCAGGGGCAAATCAGCGTAAAGTCCTAGGCCTAACCATCTTCAAGTGTTTCACCAATGATTTTCCCTCCATCATAAGGTCAGAAGTGGGGATGTTTGCTGATGATTGCACAATTTTGAGCACACGATACTCTTCCTCAAATATTGAATCAATCTATGTCTAAATGCAGAAAGATCTGGATAATATCCAAGTTTGGGTTGACAAGTGGCAAGTAGGATTTCTGCCACACAAATGCCAGGCAATAACCATCTCCAACCAGAGAGAATCTAACCATCATCTCTTGACATTCACTGGTTTTACAATCACTGAATCCCCTACTATCAACATCCTAGAGGTTACCATTGGGATTCAATGAGGATAAATCATAAGGAATAGGGACAGGAACAGGCCATTAGGTCCCTCAAACCCATCTCGGCATTCAACAAGATAATGCCTGTTTTGACCCGTCTCAAATCCTCTTTTATGCCAGTTCCTCTAAAACTCTAAATCACCAATATTTCAAAATCTATCAATCTCATTAAATACTGTGATCTAGCATCTACAATTCCTTCGAGTAGGAAACTCCAGACATTCATTACTCTTAGAAAAGAAATTCCTCTAAACCTCAATGTGACATGAGTGCCCCTTACTCTGTAACCACATCCCCTAGTTTGATGGTTGAGTCCAGCGCTGAAGTAGGGTGGTTGGGTCCCGGAAGGGTTCCGTCCAGTGGGGTCGGGCAGAGTATGACAGTGGTTCAATCCCAAGGGTCCAGACCTGCTGGAAATAAGGTAGGTGTGCATGTGCGTGAGTGTACATGTGCAGGCGTGCGTATGTGTTTCAATAATAAAATATATTTAATTACTATGACTACATAAACAGGTCAGAGGCTTGGAATACTGCAGCAAGTAACTGGCATCCTGTCTCCCCAAAACCTGTCTACCATCTACAAGGCACAAGTTAGAAGAGTGATGGAATACTCCCCAATTGCTTGGATGAGTGCAGCTCCAATAACACTCAAGAAGCTTGACACCATCCAGGACAAAACAGCCTACTTGATTGGCACCACATCCACAAGCATCCGGTCCCTCTGCTACAGATTCTCAGTAGCAGCAGTCTGTACTATCTACAAGATATACTGCAGAAACTCACAAAGTCTCTTTAGACAGCATCTTTCAAACTCAGAACTGCTTCCATCCAGAAGGTCAAGGGCAGCAGATATATGGAGACGCCATCATGTACAAGCTCTCCTCCAAAATCACTCACCAATCCGACTTGGAAATGTATCGCAATTCCTTCACTGTCGCTGCGACAAAATCCTGTAACTCCCTCACTAACAACATTACAGGTATACCTTCAACACATGGACTGCAGCAGTTCAAGAAGGCAACTCACCACCAGTTTCTCAAGGGCAGTGGTAGGAAGCAACTGGGACGACTAAGGATGAACAATAAATGCCAGCCCAGCCAGCAAAGCCTATATCTCATAAATGAACTAAAAAAAATGACAATTCCAATGCTCTCCTGGTTGGTTCCCCATCTTTCACCCACCATTAAACTACCTTGTTAAAAGCTCCACTGTCTGCAGCTTATCACAAATCAATTCCTACTCACCAAACACCCTAATCACTAACCCTTCAAAATTCAAATTCACATCTACATGTTTACTGCTATCTACTGCCTCTCTCTCTAACCTCCTTCAGCCCTCCAAGAACTCAACATACCTCCTACTCTGGCCTTCTGCACATTCCTTCAGCTAACTAGATCCTAAACACTGGAATAAAAATGCAGGCTGTCATTGCTGTAAAGGGCCAGAATTGGAGATATGCAGATGTCTTGGAGGGTTGCAAGGCTGTTGTCTGTTTTTGCTCAGATGTATTGCTTCAGTCCAGATCTTTCTACCTCTGACACGAATAAGGAAAATAAATTACAGACTTTCTCGAGATTGCCAAGATGTCTGAAGAAGCACACAGCAGGTGAACCCAACTAGCTGCCGAGCTGCAAAGCTTAGCCGGGAACACGCACAAAAAAAAAATCAAAGAATGCACTGTCTGAAAGATACATATGTTTAACAAATCCTGTGGCGTAAGGTTTATAGTGCGTGGAGTTGCTGTACGGATCGTTTCATATGCTTCTCTGGTCTTGTGGGCCTCAGTGACGTCTACTCTTCTTTTAGCTGCTTCCAAAATGTTATAGTAATTAAAAAATGGTCCCAAGAGTGTGGTGTCACACTGATCCAATGCCTGCAAATAATGGTTCTCCCTTCAGCTGTAAAGCACCTATTGATTTCAAAAGAGGATAAAGACTAATGGACAAATTCCACAGAATAACCCAACACTAATAACAAACTTCCAAACAATACTATTAATGAAAGCACTAGCAATGCGTCTATTCTTTTCAACCAAATAGATTCCAGTCTCAAGTAGCTTTTGCAATATTACATTAAAACCTCATCTTTTGTAATTATTTAAAAGAGGCATTGTGATCACCTTAAGTTTACTGGCAAAGCTAATAAACTTGCTCACAAACACACTGTATCAATTGTTCCTGAAACTGATCACACAAGTACAACAAAAATTAAACTGTTATGCTGAAGTTAGAATGACTTTTTAAAGAGAAAGATAAACTCCAAAAAGTTTGCTTGTTCCGTGGCTTTCAGAATTTTCTGGTTGCATTTATACTGTAGATGAACTGTTTTGCTTTTTGTGTGGTTTTCCAGTTTGTTGAGGTAATCTTGCGGTATGAGAATAGGACAGAAGCCATTTCCACTTGATTTCTGCTGCAATATGGTTTCCTCCTCCCCCTGCACCGAATTCTCTTGAACGTTACATTCCTTCTTGTACAGATTTTGGAGACGTGAATCTGACACATTGATGACAGAGAGATTATAAGTCATCGATGGAGTGTTTATTTTCAAAATTTAACTTTTCCTGACTGCTTTAAGAAGAAATTCAGGCTGACAAAGCCTACCCACACAAGAGCTAATAACCTCCATAAAAGTGACTCAAACAGCAGGAGGCAAATTAAACACAAGATTGATCTTCAGGGTCTTAGTGCATTCTTAATATTGTTTCACAGACAATAAGAAGTATTGTGTCCGAGCATTTAGTCTGCCCAGTGGCCAATGTCATAACTCACTGATTAAGAACACATTAAGTTTATACCTTTGATATGAGGTGGAATTTAAACAGATGACAGTAGGCTTAGGACAGCTGGAATTAATGAAGGATATAGATATCATTCATCTAAAAATGGGGAGTTAAATAATACAATCAGCAGGGACAGGAAATTGAACCAAGGACTGTCTAGGTATGGCATAGCTTTGTATTTCATCAGGCGATGCCTTTCCCAACTGACGATTTGATTTCCTTCACAAAACATTGGGGGGAAGCAGTGGCCTACTGGTATTATTGCTGGACTGTTGACCTAGATAACGTTCTGGGGACCCAGGTTCGAATCCCATCACAGCAGACGGTGGAATTTGAATTCAATAAAATATCTGGATGACCAGGAACTCACTGTCGGAAAAACCCATCTGGTTCACTAATGCCCTTTAGGGAAGGAAACTGCCATCGTTACCTGATCTGGCCTACATGTGACTCCAGACCCACAACAATGTGGCTGACTCTGAACAGCCCTTACGGCAATTAGGCACGGGCAATAAACGCTGCCTGGTCAGCGATGCCCTCATTCCCTGAATGAATAAAGACAAAAAAAAATCAAATGTTAGCAGCTAACACGTTTGTCAATTTCAAGGTTGGATGCGATAGCATAATGTAGGAACAAGAGAAAGTAATTCAGCCCCTTGAGACTGTTCAGCCACTCAGCAGAACTAGAGCTGATTTTCACGTTAACTTAATTCACTGTTTCGGTTCCTTAACTGCTGATACCCTTGTTTAGCAAAAATCTATGAATCCTGGCTTTGAAATGACCAACTGACCTAGACTCAACAGCTTTTTTCAGGGTGAGAGTTCCAGCTTTCTGACGTCGCTGGGATGAAGAAGTGCTCCCTGACATCATCTCTGAATAGCCAAGTCTAATTTTAAGGTTATGCCTCCTCGCTCTTGAATCATCTACCACACAAAATTATCAACTTTAATCATCTTAAAAAAATCTAATACATTCTTGGAAATACAAGCCTGTTCTATGCAATGTGTCTATAGTGGCCCATGACACATGCCCATTCAAGCTACAGCTGGCTACAGTCTCCATCCCAATAGTTGCTAGTTATGTTTAGCACTAAAATAAATAATGGAGTGGAGTATGGAAAATAATCCAAGTGATGTCAAAATACAAGCATTGAAGGATGAATGAATTGTCTACTGTAGCACACAAGTAGGTCCATAGTGCATGATATAATGTTTTCCTATTAGATAGATTATTAGAAGGAAAATTGCAATTAAGCAATGGTTTCGAGCGATATTTTGGTAAATATCACACAGCACCCAATTTCACTGAATCACCTCACTTGATCTTTCATCATGGACGACTTAGAAAATACACTTCCTTGAAGTATCAAATTGATTTCCTGTCAAACCTTCCTTTCATGCTTAAACACTTTTACATTATAGTTTTCATAGCTCTAAATCAATTCCAAAGTGCCACCTGCCTCAAGTTTATTTCTCCTGTTGCCAAATGGCTCCCCCTGCTGTCCCATTCCTCCCTGCCATTGCTTTCCAAACTGGTCTTTCTTACACCATGCCTGTGATGAGATCTTTTCCTTTCAACTTTTAAATATTTTTGACTTGCTTTCTCTGCTTTCATTGATATGGTGAATGTGTAGAAGACATAAACACAAGCCTGTTGCAGATGGCAATACATTGGATGTGATACTGCTGCAACATCAGGATCATTGATGACTCTTTTTAGTATTGTTGATAAAAGCATTATGGAATATAATAGACATTTTGGTTCAAGTATTAATGATGGTATTTTTCATTGCAGCAATGCCATATTTGTTAAGAATCATAAATGTGAATTCTATGTGTGCGCATTTGCTTGCTTGCTCATGGAATCATAGAAATCTATGACACAGAAAAAGGCCCGTCAGTCAAAAACAGCACTTAACTATTTTAAGAGATAGTAGGAACTGCAGATGCTGGAGAATCTGATAAAACAAGGTGTACAGCTGGATGAACACAGCAGGCCAAGCAGCATCAGAGGAGCAGGAAGGCTGACGTTTCGGGCCTAGACCCTTCTTCAGAAATGCTAACCCCATTCTCTAGCACTTGCCCACAGCCGAACACATCTTCCAATATTAGTACAGTGAATCCACACACATAGGCTACCCTGTTTGCACCTTTATGGTTAATAATAAATAGCATTTGTGTTGTACCTTTAACATAATAAAACACCCCAAGGTATCTTATGAACATTATCAAACAAAATTTGACACCAGTCCCACATAAGGAGACATGTGGGCATTAGATCAGCACAGATTTATCAAATAGGTAGACTCTGAAGAGCATGAAGAGAAGTAGCCATTAAACTCATGGATTCTTCTCTGAGCAATCCTTCCAACACAATGTTATTCATTCCCAAGTTTATCCAATCTAAAATGTTGCCAAATCTCAAGACCTTCAACCCAGTTTTATAGCCCACTGTAACAATGCCAACTCGGGATCCTTTAACTCTGAATATCTCCAAAGCTAAGGAATCACACCATATCCTCAAAAACTCTGAGCTCCCACTGTACTATTGCTGTGTTGACCACTCCCATTCTAATTTTATTAAATTAAAGGCTGTACCTTTCACCCATAGTTGTTTAATGCTGTTCATCTACCTTCAACTCTGTGCACCTTGAAAATCATTCTCATCTTGTAATATGTCCTTAAAAAGACGAATGTAAAAAAAACTGACAGCATTTAATAATTTACACTGCACATTTACAACTTTCATGAAAAAAAATCAGCATTTTGAAACTCACTCCAAGACATTAGTTAAAACACTGTCAAAAAAGGCTAACATAGAATAATAACACACATTGTACTGGTGTACTTATTTATCATGGCACATCATCTGGTGCTATAAAACACTTTAAGTAGCATGTACAGAAATTACACTAAGATCCAGAGCTGTGCTTCTCATCTGTAGTCTGAAACTATCAACAGCATTGCAATCTGGAACGTTCTGTACTCAAAATTCAGCAACAAGAAGTGTTTATTTTGAATAACAATTTTCTAGCCTTAAATGGACAGACACAGGTTAGTACCCATCAATTAGTACCCATCATCCTTCACCCATCAGTGAAGGAGGTGTGATTCATAGGGAAAATATAGAAAAGCTAATCGCAAGGTCATGAACAGCTGAGATACAGGAACTCCTTAATCTCCATGGGAGGGTGCAAGATATGGAGCATGGTCGATCCTTCATGTGAAGTGGCAGCTTTACAACAAAACTGCAGAGAAGAGCTCTATCAAAAAGAAGGAATGTTTTCCCTGATGTCAAGTTTCCCTTTGCTAAACTGTTATGACTTTGACTGCATTAGCCAATCAAAAAAAGCCAGCATTCATTTAATTATCTAATGACATCATTTACAGATCATTAGTAAATTTGCTTTCCACAGTGATCATAAACACATGCCAGGTTCTCCGATCATTACTTGTAAAGTCAAACTGTTCCCAAAACTCCAGGGGTTATCATCTGAGACTGTCTGATGTCAGACTGCATGTCAAAATCCACAGTCTGCTCAGCCCTATAACATAATCCATATGGTCAACTTTGGTAGCTGCTGAGGTGGTCAGAACATAGAGCACTGATAAGAGGGAATCCTTTGTAATGAGAGAAGACGGTCACCATGATCTATGAGAGCTCGTGTTTGTGTATTCCTATGGCAATGCACCATACCAATCATTTCTCAATTAGCCCTTAATGCTTCATCTCTAATTATGGGTGTATGGGAATTCTAACAGTCATAGATGATACAGCAAGCAATCATGTCAACCATGCTAAAAAAAAATTTGGAATCTTTGATAAACAATTGGAAGATTGCACAAGTCATTAACTATATACAGAGTGCTATGTAGTCAAAATAATTATTTCGCCAAACAAAAAAATTGAGTTTATAATGAGGCTGGCTCTGGCATGTCATGTCTAAATGCTTTTCAAATTATTCAGATCTGGCTCTTTAAATTTTATTTTGAAAATGTAGTTTCAAAGGTCAGTTGAACATTGCAGTAGAAATTAATCTCTTCTGTAAAAACTCTCATGATGCAATCTTAGGTAAATCTTCTACATTCAGTATCTAATTACATATTGCATGCCATAGACAAATTCTGCCCTTGATATAAGAGTGATTTCTAGGACTTAGATGAGTATTTGCACTGTGCCATCAATAACACAACAACTTGTATTTATTTAGTACCTGCAGGGATTTCAAATCAAGAAGATCTTTAAAACTGAGGCAATGCTGAACTGGGAGCTAAAGTAAGTCAGTGATCACATACATGAACCCAGTGAGAAGTCTAGGGCACCAAAGTTTTGGATGGCCTCAAGCTTAAGAAGACTAGAACGTAGACCAGATGTACACTGGAACAGTCAAATTTAGAGGTAGCAAAGACATGGATGACAGTTTCAGCAGCAGTTAAGCTGAAGCAAAAGGTGGATGAGAGACATAGTACTACCCAGAAACTGACTTTGGAGTCTGCCCTGCCGTACTCTTTGCATCAATTGCAAAGCTTTTAAGTTACTGGACTACATTTAAATTTTATTGATAGGTAACAGCCATACACCTCGTCACCTCTACTCACTACAGAAATTTCACTGGCAGACAAACAGCAAGTAAACTCTATGCAACATAACAAGCCTGGAGAGAGAGAGAGAGTGACAGAGAAACAGAGAATGTGTATTTATTCATCACATGCGCAACTTCATGTTCAAGTGTTCTTGACTTCAATACTTCAAGTGTTTTTCAGCCCATGAAGCCATTTTCAAAAAGTGTTGGCACTATTGTAATGTAGGAAATACAGCAGGCAATCACAACAAACTTCATAACCAGCATTATAACAACCATATAATCAATTCTATTGACGACAGTGGAGGAATAAGTATTGTGGAGAATTTTACTTTCCTTGCAAATAGCCCCATGAGATCTTACACTTGGGGAAGTTAGCGGTACCTGGTTTCAGTGGAAGTACTTTCACCTCTGAGTTAGAAGTCCAGAGGCCTGGGATCACAAAAATCGAGAAACTGAGGAAACACTGCATTATTAGAGGCACTGACATCACCTCTTAAGATGACAAAAATCATCCTGTGACACTATTTTGAAGATAATCAGAGGGGTTCTTCCTGGTATCCTGGTCAATATTTCTCCTACAACTTTCATCAACAAAAACAGACAATCTGGTCATTATCACATTTCGGGATCTTACTGTACACAAATTGCCTACCACATTTCCTGTAATAGCACAGTGGCTACACTTCAAAAGTGCTGCATTAGATGTAAAGTACTTTCAAGTGTCCTGAGGAATTGAAAGGTGTTATATAAATGCACATCTTTCTATTACTGGACTGGCACATCTGAAAGATGGCACAGCTAATAGTGCAGCAGTCAGTACTGTCCTAAAACAAGAGCCCAGACTGCAGTTAAATAATCCCAGAGACTTGCTACACAGTAGTCTGAACAGATAAAATCAAATCACTCTGATGGACCAAAACAGCTTTATGAAAGTAATTATATTGAAATGGGGTTAACAATTCCTAATATTTCTCATTGAGGTGGGGAGGAGGAATCAATTTAACCACCTAGAAAATAAATCAATGCCAAATTTTATAAAGAGGTAACACCACCAGACAAAAGCAGCAAAAGATTCAACAGTATCACAGAAAACAAACAATTACAGAACTTTCACAAAGGAGTTTCAGTGGGGCAATTTGGTTCGAGGGAGGAGGGAGGATAGGAGGAGAGGACTAGGGAGCCCTCAAACGATAAAAATATTTAGCTTTCGTACTGAACTTCTAGTACAATTTTTAAAAGCCATAATGTACAATAAATCTTTACAGCTGTATAACTGAAGTGCTATTTCATCAGACTGATTTGTGGAATGTTCACATTAGTTGGGGTTGCATGATTTACATTGCAACTTGGTAAAATTCATCCTTCTCCAAGGATGGGCCATTTTTTTTTCACCATTTCTGCTCTAAGCATTAGGTTGCAGTAAGCAATATACCACCTCTC
Organism: Rhincodon typus; assembly: GCF_021869965.1. Classification (NCBI taxonomy): domain Eukaryota; kingdom Metazoa; phylum Chordata; class Chondrichthyes; order Orectolobiformes; family Rhincodontidae; genus Rhincodon; species Rhincodon typus. The sequence goes on from NC_063348.1 coordinate 6,656,541, forward strand.
AAGTACTGACCTTTAACTATTCTTGGTGTTGGCTGTATTGCCTGTGTTTCTATCTGGGGATCCAGAAAGTACCCTTTCAACAGTTTGTCTTGTGCCCAAAGAGCCATCCATGTTACTTTTGGATGTTGAAGTGAAGATCTGAGTTACCCTGGAGTAGCAGAGGATAACACAGTCGTGGCTGCTGCCAGGAAAGTGAGTATCACATCAACGAAACTTCTGTTGTTATCATAAACCAGTTAATTATTCAGGGAATGGAAGCTCTTACTGATTTTAAATTTCATTGGCTTGTGACTGGATGGTTTGATGGCCATTTGGATGCAATTTGCACCTGACAGATCAATTCTGTATTCAGAGATTAGGCTCTGTTGCCTCTTACACCACCTTCCACTCCTCTACCCTCCTGATGTCCAGCGTCCTGCCGTACCTGCTAATGACATCGCCCCTCACCACCACAAGGCTCAAAATCTGGCAGTCGTGCCCTGACTGGCAGGTGGGGCATTTCTTCTTACCTACAGATGGTCACCCTAATGCCTTTGGAAGTGTTTACCCTGCCCAACTGTTCCCATGATACCAAGGGGTGCCAACCCCGTTCTAAGACTGTGGACTGAATGCCCACTCTTCCTACCACTCGGGCAGTACTAAGGATATATCTGATCAAGAGCTGAGCCACCTTTGGTCTTGTGACCCTCTTATGAGGCCAGGTGATACCCATGACTGGTTGCCCATGAAGTATCCCTCTCCCCTCAGCTGTTGTCACACCAGCTTCTAAAATCTCCCCAACCAGACTCCCGAGTTAGATATCCCATCTCCCCCATTTCACCTTTACAATAAGCTTGAAATGAACTTTTTGAAAGTCTTCACTGACCTAACTTGGGAATGCAAAATCCCTATTCAAACATCCTCCCACACAGCTCCTTGTTGCCAGCATCTGTGCTGACACATTGAATTGTCCCAAGCCATTCCCAGCACTGGCTTTTTCAAGGTCACCAGTCACCATTCCCATCTTAGGGAGGGGGTGGGTGATGGACAGAAGTTAAGCCCATGACTTTCACTGATGGAGATCCTGAGCTTCCACTAAAGCTTTTCTGAGAAACTAGATATAAATCAAAATGTGACCTAGCTCTGTTCTCTACAACAAAGCATACGTAAAACTAGAAACCTGCCTAAGCAATTAAATACTCACCTTCAGCCTCTCAAGTCATCTCTAGTTTGCAAGGCACAGCAGACTTGTAGCCCAGACCAACTTTTATCTCTGCACTTTTTTAAACACCAGTCAGACAGCAGTCTTCCCTGTATTAGAGCAAGTAGTTGCTCACGACCAAGCAAACAAACACGAAAAGAATTCCTCAACAATATCTACTAAGCATTGAAATTATTTATACAGACTCGAAGAACTTCTTAGTGTCCACCTTATTCACTATGATTTATTATAACTAACCCAATTTGACAGCTATCTAAACCAATCACTGATATATACCCAATAAGCAATTTCCATCTGACTTACCATGACTCACAAGACACCCCAGAGTAACAGGAGCCAATAAATTGTACACCTTCTAAACCCACTCTCTTCCTCTATAGGAAGTTCTGCAATAAGTCTGAAACATTCGTAACAATCTTCAGCCAGAAATATGAAGTGGATGCTAACTTTCAGCTAATTTGATTCACTCCAGGCCACATCAAGATATGGTTTGGAGACAACGGATGCTGTAAAGGCAAAGGGCCCTGACAATATTTCAGAAGACTCGTGCTCCAGAACTTGCCACTACCTGAGCCAAGCCGTTCCAGTACAGCTACAAGACTGACATCTACCCGACAATGTAGAAAACTGCCCAGATACGTCCTATACACAAGTAGTAGGACAAATCCAACCTGGCCAAATAACGTCCCATCAGTCTACCCTCGATCATCAATCAAGTGATGGAAGGTGTCATCAACAGTGCTACCAAGCGGCATTTGCTTAGCAACAACACGCTCAATGATGCATAATTTGGGTTCTGCCAGGGTCACTCAACTCATGATCTTGTTCAAATGTGGACAAAAGAGCTGAATTCCAGAGGTGAGATGAGAGAGACAGCCCTTGACATCAAGGCTACATTTGACCGAGCGTGGCATAAAGGAGCCCTAACAAAACTGCAATCTCTCCACTGGTTGGAGTCATACCTGACACACAGGTTGTGGTTGTTGGAGGTCAGTCAACTCAGCTCCAGGAAATCTCTTGCAGGAGTTCCTTGCTTCATCATTGGCCTTCCCTCCATCATAAGGTTACTAGTGGGAATGTTCACCGAAGACTGCAAAATGTTCAGTATTATTTGAGACTCCTCAGATATTGAAGCAGTCCAGGTTTAAAAGCAACAAGATGGCCTGAGCTGACAAGTGACAAGCAACATTCACAGCTCACAAATGCCAAGCAATGACCGTCTCAGTTAACAGACGATCTAACCATTGCCCCTTCACATTCAATGGCATTATCATCATAGAAAGCCCCACTATCAACAACTGGAGTCTACCATTGTCCAGAAACTCAACTGGACTCACCATATACGTACAGTGGCTACAAGAGCCAGTCAGAAGCTAAGAATACTGTAGCAAATAGCTCACCTCCTGGCCCCCAAAATTCTTATTAAAGTCACTGGTTTCTACAACTGTTCAACTATAACTATATAACATCTAGCAGGCAACTGGTAAATTGTTTGCTACTGGTACTTCCTATTCCCTAGTTCACAGTATCATGGAATCCCTACAGTGTGGAAGTAGGCCATTCGGCCCAGAGACCACACCAAACCTCCGAAAAGCATCCCACCCAGACCCACACCACACCCTCCCTTCATGTAACCCTATGTTTCCCATGGCTAATTCACTTACCTGCACATCCCTGGACACCATGGGCAATTTAGCATGGCCAATCCACCTAAACTGCACACCTTTGGACTGTGGGAGGAAACCGGAGCACCTAAAGGAAACCCACGTATGGAGAACGTGCAAACTCCATGCAGACAGTCGTCCGAGGCTGGAATCGAACCCAGGTACCCGGTGCCATGACACAGCAGTGCTAAACACCGAGCCAGTGTGCCGCCCCTCAGTTTTGTTTCTCAAGCTCATGTATTGTCTGACCTGCTGTGAATTTAGCAAAAAGCAAAAGGAGAAGCAGAAGCAAATAAAAAAATGAAATACTGTGGATATTGAAAATCTGACAAACAGAAAGCAGAACATCTTGCAATATTTATCCATTGATGCATGCTAAACAAAAATATCAGGACATAGTCATATGACATCAGATTTTTCTTAAATAGCAAGATTTGTATGCAATTTCCACCTTGAGTAACAAACAAGCCTGAAAACTCAACCCAGCACCATTGTGCATTTGGAATACATCAAATACGTCTCTAATCACCGTGTATTAAGATGTCATGAAATATTTCAAAATTTCATAGTTTCTGGATGCGCTACAAGCTTGCTGTTGAAATAATTATTACAAAATTTATTCAAGTATCACTTCACAATATATTAGACTGTTGTTTTAATAAGAATGAACAATTACAATTTACAAATTTGATTCTGTGTCAAAAACAGTATACAGGCTATTCCAATAAATTCCTTGGAAGGCGTGATCTTTTAACATGACATCTGGCCTTAGTATAACTTCATTTTGTTCCGCCAACGTTGAATTTAACCTTTCACCAAATTAATTTAAGCTGTCAGGGTGCCCTCATGTGCTTACATATACATTCTGACTTTCGCAGCTCCCAGAGGATTGAGTGTTTTGGATCCAGACAAACAATGCTCAGGTGTTTGCACCAATTACTGGCAACCAGGTTTCCAATCATCAACGTCAAAGTTCAATCAAAGTCAAACTTACAACACAGCACCTTATGATGGATTACAAGAATCTAGTCAAATCACTTGTTAAGAACAGCTGTTGTTCAGCAAACGTTACACAAGATGAGTGCATGTTCACAGGATGTACCCCTCACAATAAACAATATGAAGCATCTGAAACCTGCCGAGTTGACACTCTTTCAAAACAAAAATACTCAGTTCATGCTTGGTCAGTAAGCTATCTGGAAAATAATATTTTCTTTTTTAAAAAAAACTTTTGAAAAGTTGTTTCTCTTAAAGTCCAAACCATTCAGTGACGCCTCCTCGCCGTGGGTCTGCTTTCTGTTTCTGCTTCTCATCTTCCAGAAACTTATTTTGGATATCTTCCATAGAGCCTGGTTCAGGAGTTTGATCTTTTTGAGGAAAAATGTCTGGAAATTTGAAAGTCTGACCTTGGGCCTAAATAAAATAAAGAACGAACATTTTTATACATTAAAAACGTTTGATGGTTGAGTGGAGGTAATCATCCAATATATATGTAATTTTTAGACTGCTTATACTTTATTGAAACACTACAAATTTGAAATTAGCATATCATTAAGACAGGTATTTATATTAGGCGCTGCAGAGTTTTGCAAGTAGCAACTGCACCTGCAATTCCTAATATGGCAAGTTCCTTGTCTCAACAGTACAATCACCACATGGTGATAAGGACCAATATCTTCAATCTATTCTTTCAAAAGGGCTGAGTGAGGACAAACAGAAAAAGTTTAAATTTCTGGATGTTTTTTAGCATCCCGTTACAGTGCAGGGATCCACAGACAAGGGCAACAAGGTACAACAGAACAATGCAACAAATCACAACAGGTAATTTCTAAGACACCATCACTTTATCTGTCAAGTTCCACTGCATAACAACCTGGAAATGGACCAAATAATGACACATGCCAATTGGTATCCAAGCTCTACAAAGTGACTGGAATATTCTTCATCTCCAAAAGTCTTGCCATGTATCAAAGCAGTTTGCCTTTTTTTTCATTTGAATGGTATTTGTCAAGTTTATGATACTTTTCTATGGTTTTAGAACAGATTAATTTAAGCTGTTGTGAACTGGTTGGACCCAAACGTTGTTGAACTGACAAACCACATGTAGATAACCTGCAATGTAAACCAGCATATGTGGGATGCAAAGTCAAGTGCTGCAGCACTTTGATAATTTTTCTGCAATTGCACTTTTTTTCCATCAGTAATTGATGGCATATTTCTACTCCAAATTGGTTTCAGGATACTTACATCATCTGATGCATTAAAGAGAAAAAATGCTTCAGTAAAACAAATAAAAATGCTTCCCATCAAATTTCATGGTCAAAGTGTTTCTCTCTTTCAGGCCAATGGCCTTCCAAAATACCAACAAGAGTTTAAAGTGAAACAGTACATATATTGAAATGGGATTAGCTTCGTGATAAAAAGTATTTGTTTCATTTATGCACTAACCTGTTAATTATGTTGTTATTTCATTATTATTGCTGCATTATACAGCAGCCTGACATGCTACTTTTCTGAAATGGTTTCCATTTACCCAAGTTAACTTTGTTTTGTTAAACCTACAGAATCAGACAAATGTCATCAAGGGTTGCCTTATTTTGAAACCCTATCGTAATTCACATAATTAGCTGAAGACTGGCATCTATGATGCTGGAGGCCTCTGGAGCAATAGGTCAGAGGCTCTAAATTCCGTGGTGAGTAGCTCAGATCTTGCCTAATCTATAAAGATACAAGTCATGAGTATGATAGAATACTCTCCACTTGCCTGGATGGCTGCAGCTTGATGGGCATCCCATCCATCACTGCACAATTACATACACCATAAACACTTACTCCTTCATCACCGATGTTCAATGGCATAGTGTGTACCATCTACAGCATGCATAGCGGTAACTCAACAAGACTCCTCTGACAGAACCGTCAAAACTTGCAACTTGATGGGATCAACATCACCTACAGAACCCACCAACCCCTCAACTCATAACAACTTGACTCGGAACCACACCACCAGTATGTCAGTTCAAAATCATGCAACTTCCTTCCTAATGACACAGTGGGTGTCCCTACAATCCAGGGACTGCAGTGATTCAAGAAGGCAGCTCTGGAGCGAAACTGGAGATGGCAATAAATGTTGGCCAGCCCAGTGGCACCCACATCCCATGAACAAATAAAACAAAATAATGGTGGTATTAATGGCCTCCTTCTGTGCTATATAAGTCCAAAGTTTCTATGTTAAAGCTTTAGGAGATTAGAATTGCTAATTGCACAGATGTTAAGAACCTGATACCCAAGGTTTTGTACTTGTCAACAAATTAATTTATTTGACATTATTCAGAAGTGAAAATTGGCCAGAATTGCGCTGATTCACTGTCCCATGTCAATACCGGGTGAGGGCAGAATCAGGTTTGACACACTGCGATCAAAGAACCTGATAATGTTCACCAACATAACTCAGTCACAAATACAAAATAGCAGCCGAGAATGCTTAAAACAAAACACGTTTATGATTAAGCTTACCAATAAAAACCAAAGTCTCAAGGAAGTTACCAGTAATTCTACTCCTAAGACCTGGAAAATGGACTTTATTCATTTTTTGTCACATTATTACACAATAAGTTTGGAAATGTGTTTATGCCCTGAAAGTCTGAGTAAAGTACCAAAACTGAGGTTTACTTAAGGTTTTTATAATGAGGATGTCACTACCCATTTCAAAAAGATTTCTACTTAGAAGTATCAGAAACTCCAAGTGTTAAATTAATTATTCAACAGATTTAATTGACCTTTAAGGCAGTCAGAATTGTCTGGCAAAAAGATGTAAAAATGAAGGCTTCCAAAAGCCAATACCAGACCATGCAGTTCAGATTCCATACCGCAAATTTCAAACCGCACTTTCTTCCTGGGAGACTGGCTAAATAATTCACTGCAATTTGCAGAGAGAGAGAGATGTGGACAACAAATTGCATTTCTATCCTTTCTTTTAGTTCAATCTCTAGTTCTCTTCTTGAGATCGAACAGAAAAGGCTGAGCCTGCTGAACTACTGCAACAGTGTACACAAAAGGTGAAATCAACTGTAGCATTAATGTTCAAAGATGCGGAAGGTCATGTTACTGGATGAGTAAATTAGAGTTCAAATCTCTCCATGGAATTTTGAGAATTTGAATTCTCAAAATTTACAAAGAAAAACTGGTCCCAATAGAAATGACCATTAAAATCTTGCATTGCTCTAACAAGCCAACGGAAGGGAAAACTATCATTCTTATCATTATATGAATTCAGTCTTGAACCAAGATGGTCAATTTAAAGGTACTCTTCAGTTGCTAGCCTTCAACAATAAATGTAGCCCTTGCCTGTAATGCCTACATACAAAGAATAAATATTTAAAAAGCTGCTTTGACAGATTGACTTAATAGCAGTCTTAAAGACTTTTGGATCAACACATGAACAAGAAGGCAGAATTCTTGAGGTCAGCAGGGCCACAATTTGAAGTCTATTAAATGATATTTTCCCTTGCAATACTATTTCAAGTTCAGCACTGATAGTTATGTGATTAAATATCATACTGTTATGATTCTGGTCACTGCTGTGCCATGTTAATTCTTGTTTGGTTTAATTACTATTTTAATAATCACATCTATGATAGCATATTGTAAGGTCCTTTCCCACCACCATAAGCATTCCCACTTTCAAACTTTCTCTCATTTTTCTCCCTCTACTGACTGAAGCTCTACCTCCTGATTTCACTACCCCCATACTAAAGTATCATGTCTGATGTCTGTTTACCAGAATGCAGCATTTGGTGTCGGGTCCCCAAACCCTCTTCAGCTTCCACACTGTAGGGATTCTATTCTACTCCATTCTATTCTATTCCACAGACTAAGCACAATCTAATTAAATCATGAGAAAGGCTCAAAGGGCTGAAAGGCATCCCCCTTTTCCTATGTTCCTAACGTTGTGTTGACAGCAACAGTACTGTTTCAATTCAAGCTTCAGTCAACTTTTACAAGCCAAATACAAAGGTTAGCTCTCACAGGCAAGCCTACATAACTTATACACTTAAGTGAGACTTTATGTGCAGTAGTTGCCAATAACAGTGCACTATGAATGAATGTTTTTTTGTCTGTATTGCATGCTGAATATCAGCTGTATGCCATCGCTACAGAAAAAAGAATTTCATGCTCCAGACACTTTAATGGATTAAATGACCAAAACATTTATGCAAAAACAAGTAGTGACAGCAAACTCCTGAAGTCAGTCCAAATAACACAGCAGCTTGAATACCTTCCTGAAATGGTTAAAACAGTCAAATCCAACGGTTAAATCCTTCACAAGTCATTCAAATTAACAAAATGGGAAGCAGCCACCTAATTAATACTGGTCTGTCTTTCATGCAGCTATGGACTGTAGCCATCAAGAGCTAATGACAGAAATACTTAACTCTAAAATTGTTAAAGTTAGGTCTGAACAGGGGGTAAATGGTGTATCAAACTGATTCTTACATTCAAAACTGCTATGTAAATACAACGTCTGAAAGAAGTCAGTCTGCCAAACAGAGGAACTTTAATCAAAAACTGGATAGCAAATTCCACAACAGGTGCACAAAACATGCTGATATTTATGTCTCATGTTAGACAACTGCGGCCTTGTTTATATCTTGATTAGATGATCAACAAAGCTCAATGATGTACATTAATCATTTCTATCACAACACTTACTAACCAAGTTACAAACATGTGCAAACAATTAACAGTGCTTAATTGACTGACATTTTCATTACATGAGCAAAAGAACTCCAGAAATGAGGTGAGACTGACTGTCCCTGACACCAAGCTTAATGTGACCGAGTGTGGCATCAAGGAGCCCTAGCTAAACAAGAGCTAACAGGAATCTGGGAGAAAACTCTCCAAATGGTTGGAGTCATGCCTGGCACAAAAGAAGATAATTGCAGTTTTTGAAGTTTTCAGAATGGTCTGAAAGATCACTGGACACAAAACGTTAACTCTATTTTCTCTCCACAAATGCAGAGTTTCACCAGCAATTTCTGTTTTTGATTACTGCGCAGAATTTATCTTTGATCGATTTGAGGAGCTACAAGGTCAGGTGACCAAACGCTTGGTGAAAAGAGTAGACATTAAGAGGAGCTTTGAAGAAGATTGAGATTTATGGAGGTAATTCCAGATTTTAGGGTAGAGGCAGCTGAAGGTTCAATCACCAAAGGGAGAGTGATGGAAATCAGGATGTACAAGGCACCAGAATTGGAGGTACAACAATATCTTGAAGAGTTTCATGACTGTAGATGATTACAGACGAATATCAAGGCACTTTCAGACTGTAAGCCAATGTAAGTCAACGAGCAGGGGGGTGATGAGTACCAGAATGTGGTGAGTGTTAAAATGCAGGCAGATAAATTTTGGATTAGCAGAATCTTCTGTGGCTTAAAACCTCTCTAAGTACAAGCACCACAAGTCCAATTTCTAAGATTAAAGGTAGACCACACTAGAGGCGGAGAGATGGGTGTTGGCATGGATGTTCACGGCAGCAAGAAAACCTTAACTTCCATACAAAACATTTTACATCCTTCATGGCTTTCATTTCAGTACTGCATCCTTCCAAAACCATGCCTTCTCTTTCATACAATGACAAATTGACATCCCCTGAACAATATATCCAATTTGGAGATACATGAAATAGATAGGGTTGACCAAAACAATTTTCAACCTGAAGATTCACTGTGGAAATTCGGCCCTGCAGACAGTACTCCATTCTTGTACCTAGAAGGTACTATATTTGTCAACGGAAGATAATGGATGCTATTTGACAGCCTTACGCACAAGACGAATGCCTACAGATCGATCATGCAACAAGATCAATGGCTGTCTGCTACATTTCCGAAAGCACTTAAGACAGATAGACAATAAAACTAAAATGACATTTTTGCCAGCAGTGTCCTTGAAACAAGATCTATAATTCTAAATAGAAAAGTTTATATGTTTACAAAGGAAACTGATGCCATCTCAAGCAACACAGTGTTTGAAGGAAAGGAATTTCTCCATTTTACATATTCCAAGACAAATATAAGTAGTAAACTTTAAAAGAAAAAGAGATTTCAAAGCTCCCAACTACTTAACATGGATGTAAGCCATAGTCCAAAATAATCATTATCCAGCCCAGGCGTGTCATAACACAAGGATCAATGATAATAAAATTAGGAATGTGAGGGGCTGCTCAAGGAGGTAGGAGAGGAGAAACATGTTGAGTACAAGCTCATTAAGTTGAAGAAGTGCAACATCCTAAACCCACCTCAAGCATTATGATTAGCAATCCAGTTTAGCAGTGTAAGTCCCACAGTGCAGATTCTTCAGTATTTCTGGATAGTACAGTTGGTTTAATAGGTCAATTCCAAAGACCAAACATCAAATTCAACTCCCAATCTGTACTAGATTAGTTCACAGACGCAACAATGGCAGTACAACTAGCCTCAGTGCTTGGCAGAACGGGAAAGAAACCCACAATTCTTGTTTTTGATAAGTACCTAGCAATGAATTCTGGAAAGTGGACTTGCTTGGATATTATGCGAAGGCAGGATTGCACTCGACTGTGACACCATCAATAATCAAATAAATTATCAACTTCCTTGTTATGAATTAATAATAGCCACTTCAAGTGTATACTTAGAAAGGCTGTAAGGGTGTGTGAAGACAGACATAGCAAAATTCAGCACCAAGCGGGGGGAAACAAAAAACAAATGAGACAGAGTCAGAGCAGAAAATCTGCAGGGATCATCTACACTTCATTTTAACTTTGCACTTATTTTCATCAATCACTACTATCAATTATCCTACATCCTACCTATTTAAGAGTCTGCCCAGGAAACAATGCATAATTCCAAACATTTGCTCTTTTTTAGTCGCACATTACTGGTGTCAATAGTGCACAGCAGTGTTTTAACATTACTAATGTCTGCTAATGTATTTAAAAAAAACATGTTTTCCATCACATGGCAATCTGGGCATTGGATAAAATTACCTTGTTTGTGCACTGCTTTGAATGCATAATGGCCCAGTTCAAGAGGACCAAGAGGGAAAAAGACTCATACAGCAAGATGTTCTAAGCTTTACTAATAAAGGCAGCTATTCAGATGGAAATTAATACAAGAATGGGACTCAGCAAAATAAACCACAAAGACACAGTCCACAAATAATAGTCACAAAAGGTCAACTGTGGCTCAACAGTTAACACTTTTGCCCAAGTCAGAGCTGTGGGTTCAATTACTATTCCAGAAAGTAGAGGACAAAACCTAAGCTGACGGGGTCCTGGGTCAGAAATGCCACATTTCAGGTAAGATATTAAACTGAGGCTTGATTGCCCTGTCTGATGGATACCTTAGCACTATACTGAGGAGGAGCAAGGCAGTCTCCAGGTGTTCTGATCAATATTTATCCCTCAGCAAACATCAATAAAATAGATGATCTGCTCATTACTGAGCATACCCAACCAGCCTGTTCATGAAACTGACAATACAGTGTTCAACATTAGATGTTGTCTAATTGCAGAGCTACATGTGCTGGATAATCCTGAATTTGCAAGGAATTACGCAGTTACTCAGTTTAGGGCTGTCAGTGAAGCATGCAGTGTGTACTAGAAGCTGGACATAGTAATACACAGGTCCCAGTTCTTTGCAGACAGACAGATCATACGCATGCAATGCACATATTTCAAATGAGCAAAATAGGTGATAGCCATTCGCTGGTTCATTTCTCAAGGTAATCTTTACTGATCAAAGTTTAAAATTTAAGCACAGCCTAGGAGTGACCCATCAAACATCACTAAAAGGTACATGTTCCATGGCAATACCTCTAACATTGACACAAACCAAATCAGCACTCTTCTCTCATGCAGTATGAATGATGATTTTCCCCATGAGGTTGTATTCTTGTGGAAGTGTCCAGATGTGGACAAGAGAGAGAGCTTCGACAAAATGTTCCTTGCTTCAGCAATACTTACGGTCTCATTGTCGATTTTGTCCTTTTGTGAAAATGGACCAATATATATAGCCATTTGTAGTGGTGGAAATAACTCTATAGTTATGATCCTACTAGGATAGTTAATTGGTTGTTCATGACAAGATGTGAAAGCACCATATAAATGCAGGCTTTTGTGAATGGAACTGTGATGACAAGAAAAATTTATGGAATTAGGATTTTTAGGATGGCATTTAACATTGCAGAAGCAATCATAAAGCAGAGAAAAGCAGGGAAGTGCACTCTCTCATCAGAAAAATAGGAGTCCACAGAAGAACTAAGTAGTTGAGTAAAAGGCTATTGCTGAGAGAAACAAAAAGAGAAGATATAGAAGAAAGATGCTGGACTGAATATCAGATAGGTGACAGTAAAGAAAAACTTACTCAAAAAGAGGAACACAGCACACACAATGAGGGGAATAAACAGAAAAATGGAAGACAATAACGGGGTTTTTTTCCCTCTTACTGAGATTCAAGATTAGTTTTAGTTTAACGTTTTGATACTGAAAATCATCAGTAGTATAGTGTTTGCTGCTCCTTTTCCTCACTAATGTCAACACTTCAATAAACAGGAGCCAAAAGTAGGCTTGACCGTTGCAACTGGCAGGGTTTGAAGGCTAATAAAATAACCCCAGAATAATAATAAATCATTGCATAAACACTTTGCTTTCCAGTCACACATGTAGCTTAGCATGGAAAAGGATACACAAAAGCGTGCTATGGGCCACAGTGCAGCTTTCCAATCATCATGTACTCCCACAGGAACAAGTGTCACTGTAACCATGCCCCACACACTCACACCACTTATGCATTCTATACACTTACACAGCTGAAAATGGCTTTCCTATTACATTCCAAGGACATGGAGCACAAAAAAAAACAGGAAATAAGATTATAGCATTTACCGAAAACATCCTGTTACTGTAAACAACTGCTATAGTGAAAGCACCTGCTGGTGGGATTTGTCAGTTAACAACTTCTACTATAATGTTAAACCAATTCATGTTTCAGACAGATTTAAAAAGTTGTTCTCTTTACTTCTCTTTGCCAAAGACATTTTATCATAACAAGAAGTTTTCTTTAAAAAAAGACAGATCAATATTCTTGCAAAAATGTGAATCCTCACAGGTGCTGAAGTCTGTTTTACATTTTATTGTTAAGTTTCAACCTTAATATTTACAGAACGATCCAAACTTTAAAATTGAGATCTTTCACCATCCAAACATTTGACAGACCACCAGTATGCAACATCTGTGGTGGTGGCCCTTAATCTAGCAATCAGAAAAGTACTTTTCTTCCCATTTTTACAGCAAAGCTGGAATGCTTGTGGAAGGCTAAACACTCTTATTTAATTTTACGTGATGATTTAAAATTCATAAAGCTGAATCAAATACTCATGCTGATGAAGAACGTATAAGATGACATTGGCTTGAGGAAGGTAGTGCCCCAGACAGATGTGTAAAACAAAATTTGCAAGATGCAGAGAAATCTTGCAATTCAATGCAAAACGACATTGCTCGTAAGGGAAATAAAGAACCACAGAAAAGGAACAGCTGTGATATCCATAAGTCAGTTCACTGGTAACTTGTGAGTAAAGTTATACTTCAGATCAAAACTTTCATCTCTGGTTCTCAGCGCATGGTGTTTATGCTATTCACTAACACAAAGCCAATGAAGTATTAGATAAGAATGCATCTTAAAAGGATTGGTCTGATGGCGCACTATGTTGCCTTTGTGCTTTGGTTCCAGCTCAACTGAAAACAATACATTTGCTAATTACACTACTGCAGATAACAAGGTGTAGAGCTGGATGAACACAGCAGGCCAAGCAGCATCAGAGAAGCAGGAAGGCTGACGTTTCGGGCCTAGGCCCTTCTTCAGAAATGTATTCATCCGTGGGTGCTCCGACAGTGGCCACATGGCCAATGGCGGCGGGCACATTGTGGGGAAGGTCCTGGGTAGGGTTGGGGATTTGGGAGGTGGAGGAAGCCCGTTTTGGGTGGTAGGCACCAGTAAGTTTACTGTACTTATGGTTTTTAGTGTCCAATAAAGCTGAGTAGAATTGTGAGTTCAGGTTGTAGATCCTATGAAGAATAAAAAACAGGAGAGGTCCTTTGCAGGTCTGGGAGAGGGAGGCTCTGAGCTGGGGTGGGCTTGATTGTAGTGCCAGGAGATGCCGGCGCATTGCTGCGAGTGTGTGTTTCAGGAGTCGCAGGGAGAAACGCTTCTGAAGGATCACTACGGCAGTGCAGTTTTAGAATGATGATACAATGATTACGCTTTTTCAACGAACTATCAAAAGGAAAATGCTTCCAGTGATTAGACTGTAATGCATCAGTCAACCCAGTGGGGCAAAGGCTTGGAGAAAGCACCAAAAACTAATTTGTGGAGGTGGCACATGTTTTGTGTCCCATTCACATGAATTTGCTCTCATTATTTCTGTTTCCTTATAACAGAATAGAACTGAAATTTGCATTGTATTTGTTATACATTTAAACGAGAACCTTTTTTTCACACTGTTCAGTGGAGCTCAAAGAAAATTTCAAGTAATTCATTATTAATCACTTTTTCACACAGAAACAGATAATCGACTTCCAGGCAAAGTATGAAAACAACTGAAAATTGACAGAATAGGTATTTTTTCCTCTGACCATTTTAACTGAAGGATGTCCAATTAATAGGGTGTTACATCTTTAGATTTGAGAGGAGAGTGGTGTTGTAGGAGCACAAAATCAAGTTACGAAATGAATTCTTGAGGTAGAGAGAGAGATGGGCAAGTTCCTTGGTCTACTATTTTCTACTAATATAGATGGATAGGCTCTTTAACATATCAACTAATCAAACTCAACCATATCCTAACGCTCTCATTCAGTTAAGACCTACCACAAAGCCTGTTTAGTCATACTTACGTTCCCTTTAGAGGTCAAAAGTAACAGCTATGCGCTTATAAAGACAAGCACACAAAATCAGTGAGGAAAAAAAATCCCCCAATAACACTCATCAAAAATGAATCTCCTATCCCGTAACCACAGAGTTGATCATCATCTGCACTGAGCAATTGTCAACAAATCCATATGATGCCACTCCGAATGTAACAGCCCTATTTTCTGAGGCTGGGCTTCTATATATCTGATTTATGTACTAGCGTTCATATTAGATATCTGTTATTTCTCCGGCAGCAGTGGGTTTTGACAGTGTGAGATGCTTTAAGGATTACACAGTACAGAATAAATATGAAAGATAGTGTGCTTCCATCTAGTACATAGACAGAAACAGCCAGCCTAAAGAAAAGCAGGAAGAGCAATTTGCTTAAGACAATGCTGCCATCTAGAGGACAAAAGCTTTAGATTACAGTTACCAATACATTCTATTGTAAAACAGTCAGAGTCACAGCACGGAAACACACCCTTTGGTCCACAACCAGACATTCCAATCTGAACTAGTCCCATTTGCCAGCATTTGGCCCATATCCCTCTAAACCGTTCTTATGTATCTATCTAGATGCCTTTTAAATGTTGCAATTGTACCCGCCTTTACCACTCCTCTGGCAGCTCAATCTATACTTACCTTCAATGTACAGTTTTGGATTTTACCCACTCCAAGGAAAACACCCGGAGCTATTCACCCTATCCATGCCCCTCGCGATTTTATAAACCGCTCCGAGATCACCCCTCAACCTCCGACACTCCAGGGGAAAAATGCCCCAGTCTATTCAGCTTCTCCTTATAACTCAAACCCTCCAGCTCCACCAACATCCTTGTAAATCTTTTCTGCACCCTTTCAAGTTTAACAACATCCTTCCTATAGAAGGTCTCTAATGTGCACTGAAAGTACACATACTGTCACAGTGTCCTTTTGATGAATGAATAGAAATTGATTTGTAAATGAACTATAATCTACAATAAGAAACCTTCCACATAAAAAGCTGAAGGGACATGCAAGCCAAAGTGTAAAATATCAACACTATGACAGTACACAAACAATCCAGAGACTAACTAGGCTTTAAGAATCTGAATCTAGAGAGCCTGGTATTTTGTGATGTGGATGTAGTAGAAGTGTACCAACAGATCTGCAGGGAGATGACAACATGGAGATACAATGCTGTAAAGATATCCTCGACCCAATTTGTATCTGGGATCAGGAAACATGAGGGATGCAGAACCCATCCTGAAATGACTCAAGGCATCTACTGCATTACAAGATCCATCAATTGCTAGTATTTCCCCGTATCATTCCAATTAAATTCATAAGAAAACTGGCCCCACATCATAGGAAGAATTAAGCAACCAATTGTTGCACAAGAGCTTGGCAACTCGAATCGCACTTGGGTTGTTTTCTTCACAGCAGAGAAGAAAAGGGGCTATCTGTTTGAGGTATATAAGATTATGAGGGGCATGATGGAAGAATATCAGGGTGAATCGGAAGCAGTTGTCCCCCTTAGTAAAAAGTGTTGATAACCAAGTGGCATAATTTTAAGGTGAAAGGCATGAAGTTTGGGGAAGGACGTGAGGACATTTCCCCTTCAAGTGGTGGTGCAAATCTGGAACGCACTGCATGGGAGGATAGTAGAGGCAGGAAATCTCACAACCTTTAAAAAGTATGTGGATGAGCACTTGAAATGTCATAATATTTAAGACTAAGCGCTGGCAAGTGGGGTTAGTACAGATAGGTGATGGGGTTTTTTTTGTCGGTGCAGACTCAATCGGCCGAAAGACCTCTTCTGTACTGTAAGATTCCATGACTCATGAGGAACAGACCATCTCACTGAATGGAGATATACCATATCAGCACTTCCAATAAAGCAGGTCTTAGTGTCGCTACCATGAAGCAGCAACAGCAATGAACAACAGACATCACAATTCCAAATTGGACCCACATAACTATAAAGAGCACAGTTTCTTAATCCTAAGAAATTTCAGGACATTTTTCATTTGAGAGTATACCACAGAGTATACGGAATAGCTTAGAGCTCAAAAACAGCTTTAAAATTCTCTCTGCAATCATTACACACGCAGGAAGATAAGTTCCAATTTTTTTTTAAATGACCTCCAAATACCTCAAAACAAAACAAACTAGAATGCAACACGAATGCCTTTAAATGCATGTTCCAAATCAATGACCAGTAAGAATTTTTTTTTTAAATATCAGTACAGCATTCTTCAGCCCAAGCGCAACTGCAGAATTCATGACCCTGAATTAACAGGTTACGGTGTCAAGCTGAAGACTGAGCACATCATATAGATTGACTCTCCAGCCTCGGTACTGAAAGACTGGAAGAACATTTCTCAAAGACCACTTGCCGGATCAAGAATACATAGAAAAACTCCCTGCCTTTTTTCCGAAGAGTAAAAGCAGTTCTAATGTTTTGGCCAAACCTTCCTCATGAAACAACAGCACCAAAAACAGATTAATTGGTTATTCTGAAATCGCACTTTGGGAAAAAAAATGTCAAGGCTTTATTCAAGAATGCAAAGGAAATTTAGTAGAATGGTATTAGATATGTAGAGAAACTGAAGAAATTGGGATTGTTCTCCATAAAACAAAGACTGAGGAGAGACGACAGAAAATTCAGAAGTCTTGATAGAGTAATTAAAGACAATTGATACAGAAACTTTCTACTGGTAATATGGTCAGTAACCAGACAAACAAATTCAAGTTAACTGATAGAAGAGCCACGATTTTTTTAATGCAGTAATTTACGGTGACCTGGAATGATCTGTCTAAAAGAATGGTGGAGGTAAATTTAACTTTCAGGATGATTTGGATAAGTACTTGAAAGGGGACACAATACAGATTATGGAGGAAAAAAAAGAAGTCTAATTGGATTGTTCCTTCAACGAGACAGCATAGGCACAATGAGTTGAATGACCCCTGTACAACACCATTCTATTATTCAATTCATTGCTATTAGTGGGGCTTTCCTGCACCTTTGCAACATCCTGAGGTTATAATAATATGAATTTTCACTTACAAACAACCAAGGTTCTCATTTGATTCTTTAATGTTTCATTCAAGCAATATATATTATACACATTCAAGTAAGAGTAAAATCTCATTCATTTTAACATAGTTCAAAAGAGCCTTGGGCAGTATTTTGTTCAAACAATTGTACAGACTGACAAATTACAATATTCAGCTGCCGCATGAAATGCTGAAATGCACACAGTGTTGTAACTGGAATGTTTTTCACTAGACAGCACTTTTTGAACCTAATGAATCTGAACATGCCTTCCAAACCGGAATGACATAACTTACGAGGAACAAGGTGACATCTCAAACAGAAGGTCAGCATTTGTGGCTATGTCCACATTCTTTTCCATTGGGATACAAGATGCAGTTGACTGCAATATAACACATACACTAAACCAAACTGAGATTTAATCGTGAAATGCAAAAGAACTACAGGGGTCTGGGAACATCCTGAATAGAAATTGCTCGTTTATTTTTAAAAGAAACATCTTGAGAAGAAAATTGTATTGTTACAGAAAGCCTCTACACACATTCCTATTTAGAATGCTCAACTGACAATCAGCAGTGTGTGCCACATACTGCACTGGAATCTCAAATTTTTTGCTACGTCTACCCAAAAGGGAAATGAACGCATTAAGAAGTGCTTTAGCTCACATCGTATTAGATTTAGGCTGAGAAAAAAGGAGGCTCAGGGTATTGCCTCTCAAGAGATACCAAGCTCTCTCACAGTAAATAATGTTGATCCCATAGTGACCTGCCAACTTTGCTCGGGAGATGTTCAGTGTGTTCAAGCAATGTGCTGCGCGTTGCCTTAAAATACAGAATTGAAAAGATAAGCAACACAGTGTGGAAGACTTCAAATGTCAGCTTACATCACCGGAAACACTCTTGGTTCTGTGTCAGCTCATGAGTTCAAGCCCCACTGCAAAGGCTACTATTGAGGAAATGTGTTACATTGTCAGACCATTCAGTACTCCAATAAAATATGAAAAAAAAAGACCCCATTACACCCATTCAGGTGGACAGAAAAGATTCATGGCACCTCCAAGGAAGGGTTTGAGGAAATGTCACCAGATCCGAAACATTAACTATGATTTCTCTCCACAGATTCTGCCAGACCTGCTGAGTTTTATCAGCAATTTCAAGAAATGTCCCATGGCCTGACCAACATTTATACTCAAACAGATTAATCGATCATTTAGCTCACTTCTGTCTGTGGGACCTCACTAAACACAAATCAACAGTCACATTTTCTTGCTTAATAACGGTAACTACTCTACAAGATAATTCATCTGCTATGATACACTTTTGGATATTCAGAGGGATAAAGAAGTGCCGTTCTTTTTCATTTGCAAACCCTCAGGTGGACTAGGTGTTTAACGTCAATGTTACTTGAACTTCAAAGCAGCTTGTTGCACACTCAGTGGTTTGTGACATCAGCAAAGGCATTACGGGGAGCTTATTAAAATCTAAACTGCAGATTCTTTAATTCTCCCCCATTTCTGTAAACATCTGACTATGTACTTCCCTCATAATGGGCCATTCCACAGTCAAAAGTGAAGACAAGTGAGTCATTGGGGTCAACCTAGACTGAATCCTCTTCCTCAGAGAACTATTTAAATGTCTAAAATCAGAAACCTTGGGCTTAACACACAATCAGTGAGAACTTATGCTTCATAAGATTTACTCGCTTCTTTTAAAGACAAAGTCTTTTACCTCTCTTTCTTATTTTATTGCCAATTATCAGTCTCTGAAACTGCCCCACTCCATCACTCAGCAGCTTGTAAACAAGTGAGCAAACACAACACTTACTGACCTGACACGCTGCTCCAACTAAGCTTATGAGGATTTTTAAAAATTGCTAAAATAAAAATTAATGTTTCCTGTTTACCAAGAACAAGCTGCTCTAGGGAAGCCTTAACCTTCCTCTTCCCCAGCCAGTCATTTAATTCTGAATCATCTGCCAGACATTTTTACCACTGCCCTGTGTCCAACAAAACAGCTTTCAGCACTACTCACCACATTCTTTGGACATTTGCTCTCTTATTCAACTGTTGCTCATATGAAACACAGAGAACCACCACCCACGTTCAGCTCTCTCTAGCACTGTTTGTATAGAGAGGACAATGATCTTCAAGGACATGGGAGAAATATAACCTTTTACTGTCAAGTCTTTATGAATATATTTTAAAAACTCTGAGATTTGATGATGCAGTAAGTAAAAGCATTAATGTCAAATTCAGCTAAACAGACTGGTTTAGACAGAGGGACGGGAGTAGTTGCAGGTTTTGCTCGAGGAAGTCAGGCACCGCAAAATAACAGTACGAAAGGGGGCTAGTTGTTCACCATGTCTGTTGTGGCTCTTCGAGTGAGGTATTGAATTAGTCCCGGTCCCCTCCTTCTATGGCTTTGTAATTTTTCTTTTCAAGTAGACATTCACTTCCCTTTAAAAATCATGACTCAATTGCCTTACAAACCTTTTGAGGTTGTGCAGTCCAGATTACAACAATAGGCTCCATTTAAAAAATCTCCTATTCCTTCCAGCTTCACCTGACAATTAGAATCATAGAGTTACATAGCACCAGATCCAACTCATCCACGCTAAGCCAACATCCTAGACTGAACTAGTCCCATTTGCCAACATTTGGCCTATTTCCCTCTAACTCTTCCTATTCATGTAACCATCCAGATGCCTTTTAAATACTGTAATTGTACCCACCTCCACCATCCCTCTGGCAGCTCGCTCCATACATGCGCCACCCTCTATGTGAAATGGTTGCCTCTCAGGTCCCTTTTAAATCTTTCCCCTCTCACCTTAAACCTATGCCCTCTAGTTGTAGGCTCCATTACCCTGGAAAAAGACCTTAGCTATTCATCCTATCCATGGTTTCAAAAAACTTCTTTAAAGGTCATCCCCCAGCTTGCGACACTCCAGGGCAGAAAAGCCCAGCCTATTCAGCCTCTCCCTGTAGCTCAAACCCTCCAATCCTGGAAATGTACTAGTAAATCTTTTCTGAGCCCTCTCAAGTTTAATAACATCTTTCCCATAGCAGGGAGACCAGAACTGAATGCAGCCTAACCACTCTCCTGTACAGCCACAACATGGCATCCCAACTCCTATACTCAATGCACTGAGCAATGAAGGCAAACGTGTCAAATGCCTTCTTTATCACCCTGTCCACCTGCAACTCCACTTTCAAGGAACTATGCATCTGCACTCCAAAATCCCTTTCTTCAGCAACACTCCCAGGGCCCTACCACTAACTGTACAAGTCCTGCCACGATTTGCCTTACCAAAATGCAACACCTCACATTTATCTAAATTAAACTCCATCTGCCACTCCTTAAGGTCCCATTGTAATGCAAAATAACCTTCTTCACTGTCGACTACATTACCAATTTTGGTGCCACTTGCAAACTTACTAGCTAAACCTCCTATATTCACATCCAAACCATTTATATAAATGACGAAAAACAGTGGATCCAACACTGATCCTTGCTGCACACTACTGGTCACAGGCCTCCAATCCGACAAACAATGCTCCACTACCACTCTCTGTCTTCTACTTTCAAGCCAAATGTGTATCCAATTGTCTAGCTCTCCCTGAATTACATGTGATCTAACCTTGCTAATCAGTCTCCCGTGCATTGTTGAATGCCTTGCTGAAGTCTATATAGACAACGTCCAATGCTCTGCCTTCAATCTTCTTTGTCACTTCTTCAAAAAACTCAATCAGGGCTAGACTGGAGTCTGTTCGTATAATTTTTTGACATGAGCTGTAAATGAATGACTGCTCACACTTAATGAATGCACTTCCACTCAAAAAAGTAAGGTTCACACTGACCCCTCATCTCCAGCAAGTGCCAGCAAGACCTAAATTCACAAAGAAAAAAGGCAACTTTGGAGTTGTACCAGATTTGGTTAAGCATTTTAAAATGTAAGTATCCTAAAAGTATAGAATTCCAAGCATTTCCCACAATTTCTACTGTAAATAATGCTTGCACAGTACAAGGTGCAGCCTTAGTTAACAAAACTACAAATTTAGCTACTTAGATGATAAATAAGATTTCTGAAGAGGACCCAAAATGTTAACTGTTTCTCTCTTCACAGGTGCAACCAGACCTGCTGAGCTTCTCCACCATTCATTGTGTTTGTTAAATGGTCAACAAAATGTTTCACTGAAATGTAGCACATTATGTATGGCAATAGAATGCCTTTATTTAATGACATATGTGCATTTTGTAAAGGATAGAAATTGATTTGCTTCTGAGGAATAGTACACAACTTTTTTGGTATCAAGTAACAAAGCATTTAATCTGTACATAGGCAATTAAACTACTGGGCATTGTAGTTTAGGTTAAAAGCTGAAGAAAATCTAATCACGTACAACATTTGAGAACTGTGGCAAGTAAGATAGAAAGAGATTGGCCTTCACTTACCAACTGAACATATGCGACTTTATAATCAGGACGCTTCACCCTTTGATTTTTATGGTTTCTCTTCTTATTAGTACCTAAACAGCAGTTTTGAGTGATCATGAGAAGATAAATTCAGTGGATGCACCCCAGTACAATATATTTGAAGAGAAGTTAATAGTATTATTCAGAATGCTTTCCAACAACACATTGATTAAACCAACTGTCTTTGTCCCTGGCTCACAAAACATGCTGCTCTCAGCAGGTTTGTGATCACCATTTCACCACTATCACTTAGCCATCTGTTCTTCCAGACAGGTTTCCCAGCTTTCAACTTAAACCTGTCTAGTGTCGCCAGACAGTTGAATGCTCATTACAAGTTGTTTGTCCTGCTTCCCTTTTAAACTTAAGGTATCTCTCTGTAACCAACAGGCTTCTTAAGAATTTTGACATTCTTCTCTGATATGACCAATCTCTATAATATTCCTTACAACTCTTTCTGCCATCCTCCATTCCTTTGCAGTACAAAGTAGGAAGGAGTCAGATTCAACCCCAAACCCTGGTCAAGTCAGCTGACCACAACAGTAGACAAGCTAAAATTGATCATTACATCCCAGTTAGCAGCTTCAAAAAAAAAGCAGTTCTGAATTCTGATGCCCTAGGTGTTCACACAACATTCCTTGAGAAAATGGGACAGCAGCAACATAAATACAAAATTGGTTGAGTGACAAATAGGAAACAAAGTAAATTAAGTCAGTACTTTTAAGGCTGGAGGAAGGTTGGCAGTGGAGTTCCCCAGGTCAGTTTTGGGACACTTGCTTTTCCCGATGTGTATGAACAGTCTAGACCTTGGCGTGCACAGGAAAGTAAGAAAATGAAAAAAAGATTTTGACAAGTCGGTGGAGTGGGCAGATAGGTGACAGATGGAATTCAAAGCAAAGAAATGTGAGGTGACATATTTTGGCACAAGGAAACAGCATAAAATAAAGGGTGCTACCCTAAAGGATGTGCAGGAGCAGAAAGACCTGGATACAGATGAGGATAAGTCAATAAAGTTGGCAGGACAGGTAGAGCAGTTACTAAAGTTGGCAGGACAGGTAGAGCAGTTACTAAAGTATACAGTACCATAGCCTTCATTAACAGGGATACAGAGTACAGAAGCAAGGAGAGTGTGATGAACTTGTCAAATACACTAGTTAGACTTCAACTGGAGTACTGTGCACAATTCTGGGTGTAATACTTTAGGAAGGACGTGAATATATTTGAGAGAGTTCAGAAGACACTTCCAAGAATGGGTCCAAGGATGACGAATGAGTTATGAAGACAGACTGGAGAAGCTGGGACTGTTTTCAATGGACAGGAAAAGGCCAAGAGAAGATTTGATAGAAGCTTCCAAAATCATGAGGCAGATTGGACAAAGTAGATAGGGAGAAACTCACTATTACGAGGGGGCATAGTTTTAAAGTCAGTGGAGGCAGATATAGGGGAGACATCAGAGGTAGGCTCTTTAATCAGAGAGTGGTAGGGGCGTGGAATGCGTTGCCGGAGAGGGTAGTGGAGTCGGCCTCATTAGGGGCATTTATGCAGCTATTAGATAGGCATATGGATGCTGGTATAAGGTAGGAGTGGAGGCTAAATAGACCTTGGGATTAGGGTAAAGGTTCGGCACAACATCATGGGCCGAAGGGCCTGTACTGTGCTGTGCTGTTCTATGTTCCATGTTCCATGTTCTAAACCCTTTCCCTTATAAAGGGATTGAGAACAAGAGAGCACAGATATAAGGCAGAATGCAAAAGAAGCAAATGTGCTGTGAGAAAGAATATTTTTCAGGGTAGTTAGGATCTGCAAAGTGCTACCTAGCAGTGTGATCGAGATAGCTTCAACTGAGATATTCAAGAGGAAATGAGCTAATGATTGAAATAGAATGATATTCAGGGATATGGAAAAATGACAGGAGAATGGAACTACATCAGAATGCTCATTCAGAAAGCCAGTGCAGATACAACATGCTGAATAGCCTCCTTTTGAAACGTAATAGCTCTGTGATTGTGTCTCCAACTGTAAAAGCATTTAGTCAGTATGGATTTGGAGTGGATGGGACAAAGTTGTAATGTTCCATCCCTACAAAGCAGTTGTTCCAAACATTAGCTCACCCACCCAGACAGACAAGGCACCCGACAATATTAATCACTCATCAGGAAATGGCAAGATTTATGGCCAATGTTAAAGAAAGGTTCACTGTAATAGTTTGGAGGCCATTCTTTTAACCAGCATTGCCAGTTACTTACAGTATTGTATTCTGGTCCTCACTGCAGCTACTGGGACACTATAGATGCTTTGTAGGTAATTCTTCACATCAAATTTTGTCATCCTGTAAAACACAGGTTTGAGATCGAAGATGTTTAAAAAAAGAGGTTAATGTGTGGAAAAAGAAATGAGCAAATGCTTTCCCCACACTTAGGAATTAGAGGCTAACAAAATTATTCAACTTCAAAACAAGAGTTCACAACTTTGACCAGCAATAGTAAATTAGTCATTAATTGATAGTAAAGTACTAGCTCAATACATTGCTGTGTGATAGCAAATGCTTATACCCTAGATCTTGCACACTTCCATTAACTGAAGCTTGTAATTTTCACATTCAGAAACATCTACAATACCTTAACAGCTCACACAGGGCCTCTAGTGGCAAAAACCAGCACTATTAGGCAATAATCAGAGAACATATTAAACAAAATGACTGGAAGTGCACACATTTTAATCATCAAGACGTATGCTTTTACAGATTGCACAGGACTTTGCCAAAAATCCAGGTGGAATCAATCCAGCAATAGCCCTCTCAATAAATCAGAGCAGCCACCATGAGCCAGTGTCACATTTCTTACAAGCCCAGAGCAGAGCTGGTTAAGGTTGAGGAGCAGTTCACCCTCTCAATGAAAGAGTTGAGCATCCTAGGAAACAGTATTGAATACTGATGCCTTTAAACCAGGACTGTGCACATAGACCCACATGATTTGAAGTTCTAATAGCCTTCGATTTCGCTGACTACATTTCTAACCCCTTCTACTTACTCCATAGGAATCCTAAACTGGACTGTATTCTCTGGCTGCTCCCTTCCAGGCCTTACAAGGGTCATAAAAAAGTTGGTTCGAAATATCCGGAGCTGAGGGTTTCCAAGTTGATATAACGGATAGCTGTGGGGACATAAATGATGAAATTTGAATATGTATATAATACTAAAGAAAAACAGATATTGCTGGAAAATCTCAGCAGGTCTGGCAGCATCTGTGGAGACAGTTAATGTTTCGGGTCCAGTGACCCGTCTTCAGAACTGATGGGAGCTGGAAAAAGGAAGGTATTCATACAGAAGATGGAGGGAATGGGGAGTAAATGATAGGTGGAGATAGAGCCCAAATAGACAGAAAAACAGTTGGACAGACAAAGGAGTGGTTAAATGTCAGTGTGGAGGAATGAATAGCTGCTAATGGGGACAATTAGTGACTGACAATGGTTTGTGTGTGGTAGCAGCCTGTGTAATGACAAGGCCTGGTGAGTGGAGGTAGGTGAAAGCATGGGCAAAGGTGCTCAAGCCCTAAAATTGTTGAAATCAATATTAAGTCCAGAAGGCTGGAGGATTCCAAAGCTAAAAATGAGGTGCTGTTCTTCCAGCTTGCTCTGAGCTGTGCTGGAGTACTGCAGCGAGCCTGACAGTGATGTTGGCCAAGGAACACGATGGTGTGTTGACGTGGCAAGCAACCGGAAGCTCAAAGACTTTTTCGCGGACAGAACATAGATGTTCCATGAAGTGGTCACCCAGTCTGCACTTTGTTTCCCCAATGTAGAGGAGAGCACATTGTGAGCGGCAATGTGAAGTGCAGGTAAAGGGAGGTGTGGGGATGTTTGAGAGTGAAGGAGGAGTGGAGCAGGGTGTCCAGAGGGAACAGTCCTTGCTGAAGGCTAACAAGTAAGGGGAGGGGAATGTGTGTCTGGTGGTGGCATCCCACTGGAGGTGACAGAAATGGTGGCTAATGAGCCTCTGGATTTGGATGCTGGTGGGATGGTAGGTAAGGACAAGGGGATCCTTTCGCTCTTGCGGGAGGGAAGAGAGAGGGTGAGGGCCAAAGTGCAGGAGATGGGTCAGACCCAGCTGAGGGCCTTGTCATCAACAGTTCTCAATGAACAGGTCAACTGCAGCTAAAAGGCCATGGGGAGAGGTCCAGGTGGAGGTCGAATGTTGGAGGTGGGCATAGAGCTATGTGAGATGGGGAGAGGACTAATGTCCAAAGAAATGGGCACGGAGATGAAGGAGACAGTAGAAGAGTTCAACATCGTGTCGTGCCCAAAATTAATTCGGGTGGGGATGCAGAGGGATAAAACTGAGACCTTTGCTGAGTACAGAATGTTCAGCATCAGACAGCAGAAGGTCCGAAGGTTTAGTAAATACACATTGTTGGCACTGAATGCAAATATGCACAATCCTTGTTTAAAAATCTTTCTTCCTGCTGCCATATTTTTATGGTATTCATACATTAATATTTAACACTGACATTTCCTATCTAAATTCTGATGGGATGTTAAACTAAAGCCATCAAACCTCTTACCATGGGATTCTCTAGTTGTCCTAGCCAACATTTATTGCACAAATAGCATTGTGGAGATAATTGAAAATAAATCATTTATAACACAAAGAGGCCAGTTGACCCATCAAGCTCATATAGATTACCACTTAGCTCATTAGTGTTACGGGATGCACCAACAAAGTAAAAGGCATTCTATATCTACAGGCATGCTCCTTAAGTTCAGTGGAATGATCATCAAACTGAAGCAGTAATTCTATTTCTTTCCACAGATGCTGTGACATTTTTCCAGCAATTTGTTCTTGTTTCATACTTTCCACATCCATGGTATTTTGATTCTGTATTTGTGCTTGTTCATTTTTTTAAAAAATCTAATTGAATTGCCTTCTACAATGAATCAGTCAATTCATGCTGCCCTTCTCCGTGAGCAAACTTTTGACTTCTCCCATCCACAATTCCCTCAGACCTGAGGATTCCAATCCTACCAAGAGCTATTCATCCTAACTCAACCCCCCTTAAGGTTTCCCCTTACAGTTACACTTATCCTTCTTCCTTTTTTCCACTCTAACCCCATCACAAATACGACAAGCCAAGTGCTCAACCTCCTTCCCCTGCTCCCTGGTTAGATTTCTTCTCATACGAAGCTTAACTATTCTACATCTCAGCTCTTACTGTGCCCCTCCTAAATAATCACAGTTTTCTATCTCCACAAGCCCCCCCTTCCTTATGTTTTCATCCATCATTCTTCTACACTCTCTCTCAACTTCCCATCCCATTTGATTCCTTTAGGTCTCCCTTCCTCCTCCCGATCCCTCAAATTCCCACACCTAGGCAACTACCTTATAAACAAGACTGACCTGTAAACCCAAATATCCAATGCCAACAGAAATAAATCTGCACTAAAATCCAAAGTACAGGTCAGTTTGTTGCCACTACAACGATAAACAATCCAACAGATACAGATTTGATTGACTGCCATGCATACTGCCAGAATATTTCCCAGATTCAAGTCATTTATCACATTTCTTTTCATATTTAATTCAAATCTAAAGGCAAACTTGGTAGAACCAAGGAGCATTGACGTTATCTGATCGTATTCATAGCGCACCTATAGGATTAAGTCAAGCAATTTCTAGAAGACACAAGGTAGACAGTTTAAATGAAGAAACAGATCTTAGGTCAGAACTATAATTCTTATTGTAACTTAGAATAGAACCCATACAGATCATATTATTCCATAAACACTTTAAGAAATGCACAGTATGTTCAATTAATTAAGAGAAGAGGGGCTATTCTCAGCATCCTGGCTAATATTTAGCCTTTATTCAAAATCATTAAAACTTATTATCTAGTCATTATCTTGATGCTAATCTTAACTGCTAATGGGACCTTGCAGTGCACAAACTGCATGCCATATTTTCTAGGATTCCAGAATGACTACACTTTAGAATTTCTTCATCTGAGGTAAAGTGCTTTCATTTTTACTAAGATTGTAAAACGTGCTATACAAATGCAAGGTTTTTTTTTGTGGGGCAAGTGCAATTCAATCCACCTGATGTTTAATATACTACTAGGGCCTTTCTCAATAGAATCTAGCTAAATGCCAAACAGTGCCTACGACAAAACCACTTTTGGAACCCAATATTATTACAGTTCAGTTTAAAATAAGTATTGCAATGGTGCCTTTTCTAATTCATTCATGGAATGTGGGCATTGTTGGTTAGATGAGTATTTATTGTCAATCCCTAATTTCCTAAACTGAGTGATTTACTAGGACATTACAGAGCATTAAGAATCAACAACATTGCTGTGGGTCTGGAGTTACATATAGGCCATACCAGGTAAGGATGACAGATTTCCTTTGCTAAAAAATATTAGTGAACAAAATGGGTCTTTACAACAATCAACCGTGGTTATACAGTGGTTACTAGTAGGTTAGCTTTTCAGTCCAGATTGATTCATACGGATATCCCCAGAACATTAGTTAGGGCTCTGGATTGCTAATCCAGTGACACGACTGCTACTGCCTTCTGTCATTCAGCTGCAGGAACCAAAAACTGCCGCATCCTCCTTTGCAGTTTTAGAACTTTGAATGGATTTAAGGACTCAAATGACATTACTATAATTTTTCAATTTCACAACATATTCCTGCCTCACAAAGGCCAGCCTGTATATCATGCTAACATGCTAAATGTACAGATTTACATCAAGTTCAGTAATTTGATGATCTTGACCAGAAGTTAGCAAACCACTTAGAGAAGGCAAAAGGTAGATGTGTGGCCAAGGCGTGGATCTGTCCAATTCACTGGGAAATTCCCTAACAAATTACCTGCTTCATGAAAGCTTTGCAGCAAGCATTTAAACTGGACAGATGTTTTGGACTTGTTGCAAGACCATGTCAAATTGCAGTAATGAAAATAGCAAAGACTTTGAGAATTGGTGGGCTCATGATACAGAAAGGAAGTACATAAACTTTATCTCTTAAACTAGCTATCTCTTTCCAAATCCTGGCAAACCCACATCACACTTCTATCTAAGATAATAAGGTGTAGAGCTGGATGACCACAGCGGGCCAAGCAGCATCATAG